>NC_052624.1:212681787-213281787 GCF_016161935.1 Mauremys reevesii
TGTATGCTTTTCCTCTGAGGCCTGCAACACGTGGCTGTTAAGCGAGGTCATTCTTATGCAAAGTAAAACTCTGTTAAGCGAGGTCATTCTTATGCAAAGTAAAACTCTGTTAAGCGAGGTCTTTCTTATGCAAAGTAAAAGTCTACCATGCACAATAGTAACAGTACACTAATTCCACTAATTAGATGCAGCACTTCCACAACGACATCACCCTGAGGCGTGTCAGGCGCACACAGAGAGCGGATGTTAATAGAAGCCCTGCACAGACCAGGACCCTACGCTGCCATGCTCGTAGAGGCGATGGTCCCCTCTACCTGAGGATGGCATGGCGCGGAAGAGTGTGCTTCAACGGAGCACCCAATAAAGCACCTCTCCCAAGAAACCTCTTGCTGAGGCTTTTCCAGCTGCTCTCTGAGAGCTTTTTTGAAATATCCCCAGAGGACTTTTGCTCCATTGCTGTTTGTGTAGACCTGCTGTTTGTTTAGTTTCATATTTAAAAATGTTTATATAGTATTTCTATTTTTTATATAAATCCCTGTTTCTTAAAAAAATAAATGGTTCCCTGTTTGTAGCACTTACCGCCTGATCCTTCCCCTGATTCCGAGTCCTGGTTAACGGGGGCGGTTGGTAGGGGATCTCTGTGAGGGTGATGAAGAGATCCTGGCTGTCAGGGAAAGCGGGAGTGGGTTCGATGTCGCCTGCGCCGTCCTCTAAAGACCCTTCCTCATCTTCCCCATCGGCGAACAGGGAGGGGAACTGTCCCGGTACACTATTCCGTCCTCGGAGTCCACCGTCACTGGTGGGGCACTGGTGGCAGACCCACCTAGAATGGCATGCAGTGCCTCGTAGAAGCGGCATGTCTGGGGCTGGGCTCCGGAGCGTCCGTTTGCCGCTCTGACTTTTTGATACCCTTGTCTTAGGTCCTTCACTTTCACGCGGCACTGCATCGCATCCCGGCTGTATCCTTTGTCTTTCATGGCTTTAGAGACCTTCTCGAAGGTCTTCGCGTTCCGCTTGTTGGAGCGCAGCTCCGAGAGCACAGACTCCTCGCCCCACACAGCGATCAGATCCTGGACTTCCCGGTCACTCCATGCTGGGGACCTCTTTCTATTCTGGGATTGCCCGGACTCCTCTGCTGGAGAGCTCTGCATCGTTGCAGGTGCTGCGGAGCTCGCCCCGATGTGCAACCAGAACGTCAGATTCAAACCGCCCAGACAGGAAAATGAATTCAAATTTTCGCGGGTCATTTCCTGTGTGGCTGGCCAGAGAATCCAAGCTCGGACTGCTGTCCAGAGCGTCAACAGAGTGGTGCACTGTGGGATAGCTCCCGGAGCTGCTAAGTTCGATTAGCATCCACACCAAGCCTAATTCGAGCTAGCAAGTGCGAATTTAGCGTTACTCCACCTGCCGGGGTGGAGTACCAAATTCGAACTAAAGAGCCCTCTAGTTCGAATTAAATGGCTTCCTGGTGTGGACGGTTGAGCGGTTAGTTCGAATTAACGCTGATAAATTCGAATTAAAGTCCTAGTGTAGACCAGGCCTAAGTGATACTATATAGACCTGTAAGAAATAGACTATTGAGGACTTAAGAAAGTCATGTCCCTTCCTATTTTCATGGCCTATAGAGGCTATTGCAATGTGGATGATGGGGCTGGTAGGTTTAGCTGGAGCTTTTCCTCAGTAGATGAGACAGATTACAGTTGCTATACAAATAGATTGACAAAAGTAAAGCAACATTCCCTAAGCCTGGCCATGGCAGATATAATTGCTACTGGCAGCCTTTTCCCCTTCTCAAGTTTCTCTGATCGTGCTTCTTGATAAAAAAATAAAGGTTCATTGCTCTCCCTGTTCTGTAACTGTCATATGATTAAGTGCCCTAAGGGCAATTTCACCCCACATCCCTTAGCATAATAGCAGGAAATGATGTAGTTCATGCAATTTTGCACATTTGATCTTAGTGCAGCATGTGAAATGTCAAAAAAATAAAAATAAAGTACAAACGTCATCTTAACAAATGGTCTAAGCAGTGTCTGTACTTGACATTCTGGATCTCAGCCAACCACTGTATACACGCATTTAGTAATAAGGTTACAGACTGCTTCACTCCTGCAATGCTGTAGGTAGAGGTAATCTGCATTCAGTTGGTCTGTCTTCACTTCAGCTTTTCTTAACTGAATTTGAATGAAGTGTATTCTTAAGTTTCACTCTCACTATTCCATGGATTCTTTTTAACCAAACTGTTAGATCCTCAGCTGGTACAAACAAGTGTAGTTTCACTAAAAATCAATGGAGTTACACTAATTCAGACCACCTAAGGGTCTGGATCTTTACTTCCAATGGCAATCATGCCTCTTAGTTGTCTTTATTAGCAAATGCATTTACTGGTAGGAATGTTCTCTGAAACAGAATTAAGTCAACAGAAAGTGAAATTTGAATTTTATTCAGTTTATTTTTAATAAATCACTCATTAACCATCAACTGCAGCAGTGACTATTCACAGCAGAAGCCTGATTCTAAGATTTACTAGTGTCCATTTATTTCAGATATGGAACCTTGCCACAGTTGTTTGTTTTGTCATATCAAAATTATATTGCTGTAGTGCGCTGGGGTATATCTGAAGATTAGCCAGAAGATGACGCTAGAACAGAATGTGCCACCACTCCATTAGACACAATCTCTCACTGGAATCCTTAATGTCAATGCTCTATGATCCACTGTTCATTATCTTCCAGATGGAATTCAAGATATTGGTTTTAAACTATAAATCCCTAGGTGTTCTAGGATTTGGTTATTTGAGAAGCCACCTCCCTCTCTGTGCAATAACTGTGCAGCAACAACCAATGGAAATGCTGAAGCTAGAGTTCATCCCTTCCTTGGTTTTAGATGAGATAGGGCAGCTGGCAGGGCATTTTACAGGAGTAGTCTGCGACTCAGGAATTCACTTCCCCTATCAATCTGCCTGCACCTAATTAGCCTTTCAGATACACTGTAAGACCCATCTTTTTTGTCCTCTCAGACATTTACAGAAAAATCACAGACACTTCTATTATAATGTAACCCTTCTGCCTCTCTTTGTTAGCAGCAACAAAGGCCAGGTTCAGTATCCAGGGGTTCCATTTCAATAACACAATGCAAAACCGGCTCGAGCCCCCACCCAGTGACCTGGGACAATTACATACCACCCCCCGGACGCCTCTAGGAGGCAATGCTTCCCCTCTCGCAAGCACAGAGTCTGAGTGTAGCAAAATTCTTTTAATAAAAGGAGGGAAACAATGTGGCATCATATTGGGGAAACACCACAAACAGGATTCATAATGTAAACCATGAGCAAAAGACCCACCAAGTAAGTTTGGCAATGTCCTTTTCCCCTCAGGGTCTTAAGTCCAATCACCTCAAAGTCCAACACCCAAAAGTCTCTGTCCCTGGTCAGTGCCGCCCCAGAGTTCAACAGTTTATCTGCAGAGTTTTATCCCCCCAGCCAGGATGGAAATGGGGTGGGGGCACATAGGGTGTTAAGGGGCACCTTATGTGGGCCGGGCCGACTGCCCCACCTCTCCGTGGAGTTTTGCTGCAGCCTTCACCACGACTGGCTCCACTCCACCAGCTGCGCCGCTCCTCCAGCCAACCCATAAGCCGCTTCAGCCGTCCCCGCAAACCACTAAAACACAGCTACTTTTTTCTATCTTTTTATCCTCCTGCACTATAATTTTGCCTCCTGCACCTCTGATTATAGTTTTATTTTGTAAGATAGAATGGAAAACTGATCACTCCAGTAAATTTGATCAGTTATCAGTTTTAAGCCTGCTTTATAAACTTTCCATGCTTGTCCAATGTAGGGCAAGGAAATGCTAAAATAATTATTTGACCTTTAAAATCATCTACGGCAGTGGTGGACAACCTGTGGCCCATCAGGGTAATCCGCTGGCGGGCCACGAGACAGTTTGTTTACATTGACCATCCGCAGGTACAGCCACCCGCAGCTCCCAGTGGCTGCGGTTTGCCATTCCCAGCCAATGGGAGCCCCAGGAAGTGGCGCAGGCCGCAGGGACGTGCTGCTCCATTTGCCTCCCCCAGTTGGCGGCCCTGGGATGGGGCAAAAGGGATAGCGACATTAAAGCACTGCCAGTACCGGCAGCCACTTCTTACCAGTACGCTGTACTGGCCCACTTTCACCTCTGCCTTCAGGAGCAACTTTAGTTGCCTAAACCACACCTCATCACTACACTGCTATTTATACCTGTGCTGGGGCAGGGGCTACAGGGGTATGTACTTGTAGCAGGGTGGACCCTGCTCCGGGGGTTTAAGGGGTTAAAAGTGGCCTGACAGAGCTGGGCTGATTGGGAAAGTGGCTGCAGCTGGAGGCCATGCCCCAAACTGAAGCCCTGGGGCTTATAAGAAGCAGGGAAGCCAGAGCCCAGACAGACTCTCTCTCTGGCTTCAGAGAGGGATGGGCCTGGCTGCTTAGGGCCTGAGGCTAGATACCTGAGTGAAGCAGGGCTGGGAACAGTCTGAGGAGCTAGGGAAGCTCCAGCCTGGAAAGCCCCAGGCTGCGGCCTAGCAAAGGGCCAAAGGTACTGGGAGTTGCAGAGGGCAGCCCAGGGGTAGGACAAAGCAGCAGGTCCAAACCCCTATTGCCTGTGATGAGTGGGCTGATACTGCAGTCTGCCCCAGGGTGTGGGGCTAGGCCATGACTGTCAGTGGCCACTACTGAGGCAAAGTGGGGATAGTAGGGTGGGGGTTCCCCTGGGAGGGGGGAGACCCAATTATAGTTAAAGGGGCACCGGGTCCTGGGAGGGACAAGGGGCCTGCGAACAGGGGGACCACCAGCCTGCCGAGGGCGCTCCAGGGCCGGACTTAGTGAAATTCCGGGACCAACCAACAGGGGGCGCGGCAGGGGTGAGTACCGCCCGTTTACAGTACTCTATATGCCACCAAAACAAGAGCGCAGTGTAGATGCACCCTACCTGAATGCAATTTACCAGGTTGTTTGACAGCATATTGCACTGCACTGGGATGGAGCCAGGACTTCTCTCTCTGTCACCTTGAAACTTACATATTCTACTTGCACTATAAACAACTACCAACATTTCTGAGAGTCACCAAGTAAACTCAGCCTTCAGACTTTATTTAGAGTTAGGAACTTTGTTTGTTTTATGACTTATCTATCCTGGGCCTAATTTTTCTGTAGCTCTGCATCTGGAAGATGATCAGGCTTCTAGATGATGTATAATGTACGGGGGAAATGAGGGAAAACAGTTTAAGAGTGCTGGTTCCTCATGGAACACAATCAGCATTTCAAACTAAATGTGACAAAGTGGAAATTTTTTGTAATATTTTTATGAAGCCTGTGTGTGTCTCAGTTTCCTCTGTGTGCTGCACTGTTACCTAGGAGGTAGAAAAGGGCAGTTTGCTCTCAGGGCAGGCAAAGAGACATAGATATGGGTATCACCTCAGTGTCTGGGTATTACATCCCATATCAATGAGAATATAATGGCAGATCCAGTTGCCCAGATATTGATACCTAACAACTAGTGACCCAGACACTTCCCCACCTCTCAGAGGGTCTAAGCAGCATTTCCCCAACTCAGGGGCAAAAAGACTGGAGAAGTGTGAGGTGGGGGATAAGTGTTGACTGCTGGAGGCAATTGAGAGCTCTGACCCAGGATTCAGACCAATGAGGTCAGACAGATGGAGAGACAGGCCTTGAACAATGGGTTCACTACAGCTTGTTTGGGCACTGGGCTACCCAGAATGGACAATGCTTTAACCTTCATTCCTCTATGCTACCCTGAGAATTCCCTGTGCTATGGTCCAGATGACTACTAATCACTCCTGTTTTCACAACACTGTGCGAGTGTCACCGCAAATGCTTGGCAAGGTGCATTAGAGCGTGAATGTCCATCGAGGGTCTGTCTCAGACTCACTGAACGGAGCTCACATTATGAAGGAGTGCTGCCCGTCCAGAGGTCCAGTCTAAGGAGGCAGTGAAGCACGTAGCTTACCCTGGAGGAAGCTGAGACCACTTAGGGGTCTGGCACTCTTGAAGGAGTTCCTGCTACAGACTGTTCCAAAACTGGGGCTGTAGCACCAAACCTGTGGATCCATGACACCAAGGATAGTTTTGTTGTCCTTTTTCATGCATATGCAAGGCATACACAAAAGGGAGTGCTACGATCTTACATTACTAACTGAAGTTTTCACAGTGGTTGAACTTTTTGGACACCCCTCCCCCCCCCTCCCCGACACACACACACACACACACTGTTCAAAAGGGTGTAATTTCTAAGCCCTCTGTATCCCTACTGTTTGAAGTTGTTGTGGTTCAGGAGCAGACATTTTATTTTGATCCCTCTTTCAAACAGACATCTGATTCTCTGTGCTCTGTATTACAGGTGTTCACATATTACCATCTGAAGTAAAGAATCCTGTGTCTTCAAAGAACCGAATCTGAGTTTGAAGTGTGTCACATTTGGTGAGCCACCCAGGAGGGTTTGTGAGCTGCTGGTCCCTGAAGCTGGAAAACAACCCTTCCAGGCAGCAGAGTCTAGAAAGTAATACAGCTAACAGCTGCAGTGCTGAGCGGTGCAGATGGATACACTGAGCACAGGACACAAAGATGGTTGATGCTGTGCTGGAAGAATCTATGCATACAGCTAGAGAAGCAGTTTTACCAGATACAGAGAAAAGATCTCATTATTTGTTCTCAAATATTTCAGGAAATAAGCAAAGCAGATTATAGGAAAGACCTGGTCAATACTTCAGGCACATTAGTCAGTACTTATACAGTGAGGCTGTTGCCAGTTCGGAAGATCAGGGCATGTCTGTGTTTCTAGACCAAAAGGACAGGATATGGCAAATAGTCAATCCACCTCTAATGAACGACACAAAAGAGAATGCAATACCAATGAGAGAAACAACAGTGGTATGAGCTCTGCAGTGGGCACACCTGATAAGGAAGGATTTCAAAGTGACAGAACATATTGGAGGTTTGAATTGGAAGGATGGACTGCATTTTTCTAGTCTGGTCCATAAGATAGAAACAGGACTACAAAGGAGCTATTCAGAACCTAAAGTAATAGAGGCAGTGGGTAAGCAATTTGCCCGGGAACAAGTCTTTGGAGCTACTTGGAAGGAAATAGTACTGTGACTAGGGCCCTATCAAATTCCCGATCCATTTTGGTCAATTGATGTTCTTTATCTCAAAAATCACTACTCACAGTCAAGTTGGTACTACCTGAAAGGTACCAAAAACAAGCTCCTATGCAGAGTTACAGAAAAACATGGGTCACCTACATGCTGAGTTATTAACATTGCTAGAGACCACTTTTATTGGCCTCATATGAAGGAGGATATTGAGCACTATGTAACTCAGGTCTGTCAGTGCCTGAAACAGAGGAGACTGAGCCAATATACCAAAGCTCTTTTACATCCTATTAGTAACACAGAACCATTTGAACTAGTCTCAACTGATTTTCTTCATTTTGAGAAAAGCAGCGGGTATGAGTATATCCTGGTCATTACGAACCACTTTACCAGGTTTGCACAGACTTATAGAATCATAGGACTGGAAGGGACCTCGAGAGGTCATCTAGTCCAGTCCCCTGCACTCATGGCAGAACTAAGTATTATCTAGACCATCCCTGACAGATGATTGTCTAACCTGCTCTTAAAAATCTCCAATGATAGAGATTCCACAACCTCCATAGGCAATGTATTCCAGTACTTAACCACCCTGACAGTTAGGAATTTTTTCTTAATGTCCAAACTAAACCTCCCTTGCTTCAATTTAAGCCCATTGCTTCCTGTCCTATCCTCACAAGTTAAGAACAACAATTTTTCTCTCTCCTCCTTGTAACAAGCTTTTAGGTACTTGAAAACTGTTATGTGTCCTCTTAGCCTTCTCTTCTCCAGACTAAACAAACCCAATTTTTTCAGTCTTACCTCATAGATCATGTGTTCTAGACATTTAATCATTTTTGTTGCTCTTCTCTGGACTTTCTCCAATTTGTCCACATCTTTCCTGAAATGTGGCCCCCAGACCTGGACACAATACTCCAGTTGAGGCCTAATCAGCACGGAGTAGAGCAGAAGAATTACTTCTCATGTCTTGCTTACAACACTCCTGCTAATACATCCCAAAATGATGTTCACTTTTTTTGCAACAGTATGACATTGTTGACTCTCATTTAGCTTGTGGTCCACTATGATCCCCAGATCCCTTTCCGCAGTACTCCTTCCTAGGCAGTCATTTCCCATTTTGTATGTGTGCAACTGATTGTTCCTTCTTAAGTGGAGCACTTTGCATTTGTCCTTATTGAATTTCATCCTATTTACTTCAGACCATTTCTCCAGTTTGTCCAGATCATTTTGAATTATAATTCTATCCTCCAAAGCACTTACAACCCCTCCCAACTTGGTATCATCAGCAAACTTTATATGTGTACTCTCTTTGCCCTAGTCTACACTACGAGGTTAGGTCAAATTTAGCCGTGTTAGGTTGATTTTATAAGCAATCAGTCTACACAACCAACACCGTTCCATCGTCCTAAAGGCCTCTTAAAATCAACTGCTATACTCCTCCCAGGCGAGGGGATTAGCGCTAAAATCTACCTTGCTGGGTCGAATTTGGGGTAGTGCAGACACAATTCGACAGAATTGGCCTCCACGAGCTATCCCAGAGTGCTCCAATGTGACCGCTCTGGACAGCACTTTGAACTCTGATGCACTAGCCAGGTACACAGAAAAAGCCCCGGGACATTTTGAATTTCATTTCCTGTTTGGTCAGCATGGCGAGCTCAGGAGCACAGGTGACCATGCAGTCCCAGAATCGCAAACGCGCTCCAGCATGGACTGAACAGGAGACACTGGATCTGATTGCTGTACGGGGAGAAGAATCTGTGCAGGCCGAACTCCGATCAAAAAGAAGAAATGCTAACATAGATGCCAAAATCGCACAGGGCATGATGGAGAGAGGCTACAACAGGGACACACAGCAGTGCCATGTGAAAGTTAAGGAGCTCAGGCAACCCTACCAACAGACAAAGGAGGCAAACGGTCACTCCGGGTCAGAGCTCCATACATGCCGCTTCTATGATCAGCTGCATGACATTCTGGGGGGGGGGGACCCTACCACTACCACACCACTGTCTGTGGACACCTGCAAGGGAGGAGTCTCATGCAACAGGGAGGAGAATTTTGTGGATGAGGAAGAGGAGGAGGAGAAGGAGGAGAATGCACAGCAGGCAAGTGGTGAATCCGTTCTCCCCAGCAGCCAGGACCTTTTCATCACCCTGGAGCCAATACCCTCCCAAGGCGGGTTCCTAGACCCTGAAGCCGGAGAAGGCACCTCTGGTGAGTGCACAGTTGTAACTACACTAAAGGGTTTAAAAGCAATTGTGTTTAATGTTTGATTTGCCCTGAAGAATTGAGATGCATTCGTGGCCAATACAGCTACTGGAAAAATCTGTTAACACGTTTGGGGATGGAGCAGGAATCCTCCAGGGACATCTCCATAAAGCTCTCCAGGAGGTACTCTGAATGCCTTTGCACAAGGTTTCTGGGGAGCATAGGCACCAACTCAGTGGGTGCTCCGGCCACGGAGTACCCACGGGAAAAAAAATTGGTGGGTGCTGAGCACCCATTGGCAGCTCCCCGTGGCCCCGCCCCATCCCCCTGCTCCAACTCACCCTTGCCTCTGCCACAAGCATGCCGCTGCTTCCTGCTTCTCCTCCCTCCCAGAGCTTGCGCAGTGACACAGCTGATTTGCAGGGCAGGGAGGGAGAGGGAGGAGGAGGAGGAGGAATGCCGTGCGCTGGGGGAGAGGCGGGGCCGGGGGGGATTTGGGGAAGGGATCCAATAGGGGCATGGAGGGGGCGGAGTTAGGGCAGGGAATTTGGGGGTGGGGGTGGAATGGAGGCGGGGCCAGGGGCAAGGATGGGTTGGAGTTGGGCAGGACCAGGGGCGGGGAAAGGGCAGGGCACAGGCACCCACCAGCACTGGAGAAAATTGGCACCACTGCTGGGGAGGGCTGCCTTATTTCCTCCTCCACAGTAGGACACTTTACCACACCAAGCCATTAGCAAGTAGTCTGAAATCACTGCAGCACAAAGCATGGCAGCGAATGGTCCTGGGTTTTGGTCACATTCAAGCTACATTATGTCTTTATCTTTCTGTGTTAGCCTCAGGAGAGTGATATCATTCATGGTCACCTGGTTGAAATAGGGGAATTTTTGTAAGGGAACAATAAAAGGACCCCGTTCATGCTGGGCTGTTTGCGCTTGGCTAAAAGGGATCATCCCTGAGAATAGCCATGCGGTGGGGTGGGAGGAGGGGTGTGCTGCACATCCACCCCAAAACCGAAGCCCCTCCTTTTAAATGGCAAACCCAACCAGCATTGCTTGCTATGGGAAAGGAGAGCGCTGCAGTTTGAAACCATTCCCAACTGTTAGGGAGGCGGAAGAAGCCAACCCCGCATACCTTTTGGCTTACCATGGCTGCCTGGAAACCGAATTCTGTTGCCCAGCCATGTGTGACCCTACCGGCAGGTGCTCAATATAAAAGGCAAAAAGTGACCTTGTACCTAAAGCACATGTGCTGTTTGCTGTAAATTGCTTGATTCACTGTGAAAGAGTCTCTCTTTTGTTCTCAGAAATCTTAAATTTTACTCTCCTTTTTATCCCCCCACAGGTGCCAATGTTTCTATGCTCCCCCTATCATCTCCATCCTTGAGGTTATTGCAGATTAGAAGGCAAAAAAAAAAAAAAAAAAAGAAGGTTGTCATTCAAACAGTTTTGATTTGTAGTGTGGCTACAATAAGTAATGCGGCCTTGCCCTTCCCTCCTTCCCGACCCCAATACATTCACTTGCTCGTAGGCACCAGCTGGGGGTCAGGCCATTAAAATACTTGTGAAAAGTAAGTTTTGAATTGCATATTTGATTGGTCAAAGCAAAGTTTGCAATTTATGCTACGTTGGTTAGTTACATCCAATCAGAGACAGATATAGTGCAGATTGCAAATATGTAAACAATATGCAAATCAAGCATTATTCACTGAAGACATTTACAAACAATTACAAACAACGAATCATTTCATTATTTAGCAGTCTGTTCACTAACAGGGAAAAAAACAAATTTCTCAAATAATTTGCTCCTTTCTATTGTCAACAATTTTCCTCTGAATGTTGAGATTAGTAGACACTCTAATGTCCTGATTAGTCCCTGTATGTTTCTTAGGAGAGGCAGCAGATTATGTTTGCAGTTGTATAACTGAACATTGTAATTAATGTCAAAAAACAATTAATTTGACTTGGGGCCTAAAAATCTGATTTAGTTTGGGGAAATTAGATTCTGTTTGTCACTAAGGGAAAGGGTAATAATATAAACAGTTACATTGTCAAATAAATTATGATAATCTTTGTTGAATAAGGATATTCTAGAAGTAGTTTTGATTCCAACTAGCAAGAGGAATTCCACTAATAACTGAATAATTAGCAGTATTTGCAAGTCAAACAAATACACAGTTGCTTTGCTTGATCACTGAAGCATCTCTGCCTCAAGAAAAGCAACTCCCAAGAGTTTTATATGCAGTATGCTCTAGCCTATATCAGACACAAGAGCTGAAGCCCTAATGTATATAGGCAATGCCTATCTTGAAAATGTATTTTCTTTATCATCCTCACCATCTCCAGAAAGTAACACTAGAGTTCAAGCCATGGATCTCTGTCTTTCAAAGATCTGTAGTCCTAGGAGACAGAATGATTTTCAACTATAAAAAGACTATATGTACAGCTAAAGCTGAACCTGTCTGATCCATCATCAGTTTCAGAAGTGGATGAGATGGAGGCAAGAGACAAGTAAACAAAAATCTAGGCTCTAGTGGGAGCTAGCAGATTGCTATGGCAGAGACATCTGTGACTGACTCATTGTCTCTCATATGCTCACTGAGATAAATTTACCAAGCAAAGATTTTTAAACTGCAAATGTGCAGTTATAATATTGATGGAATTTTAAACCTGTTAGAAAAATATCAAATTTCATTTACATTTTTTTCATTATGGCAGTATCATAGTGTTATGCTGCAAGGTATTAATGTCAGCCATCAATCACAGACCTGGTAAAAGTCAATAGGTGTACTAAGCACCCTTCATTCAGGCTAAATGAGAGAACAATTAAATGCCCCCTTTGTTTGGTGAGAGCTGAAACAAAAGCCACCACCCAAGGCAGGAACCAGCTTGGCAAAGACCTGAGCATAACCTAAGTCATGAGACCTAAGGGATTTTCCTAGAGACTGATTGCAAATGCCGGGGCTGCTACCTTGATTGGTTGCAGGAGCATGAGAGTCAGAGAGAGAGAAAAACCAGAAAGCAAGGAAAAAGCCAGCAGATAGTGGGTGTAGCAGTGGTGCCTGGCCCTGGGGAGGAAGCCAAGGGACAGAGCTTCTTTGGGGGCAAAGTCAGGGGCACGGGAACAAGGGGGACTATGGGACCATGGCCCTCCCACTTTTTACTTGCTATAAGGGTGAGCAATGGAGGACAGGAGATGGGCCTCAGAGGGAAGGGGCAATGCAAGGGGACGGGACCACAGTTTGGGAGCCAGTGGTCTCCCCCCCCCCATTTTTATGGACCTTCTGCCGCTCCTGGGCAGAGTACTCATTGAAAAGAAAGGAATGGATTTCTGAACAAGGAAATTTCCTCTCATTTGTTCCTACTGTGTTCAGGGAAACAGGACTTTGTGTACATTCTTTGTAAATAAACAGGATTGCACGTAAGAAATACCTGACTCAATCAATTTCTCCTCCAAATGGAAACAATCTGGCAGTGTTGCAAATATTGCCTAATTACTCAAGCCACAGGGTTAAGAATTAGACCACAAGAATGGAACATAACATTAGAGCTCCCTGGGAAACAGAGAGATAGATCATAAATGCACAGGGGTGATCTCAGTGGCTTAGGTGATCTCAGTGGCTTAGGCTTAGCACTTAACTTTATACATGCAAGTAGTCCCATCAATTTCAGTTTTTTTGCTGGATTGGGGCCTAAGCCACTAAGATAACAGTGCAAACTGGTTTCATAATGCTAACCATATATAATTTGGACATTCTGAACGTATTAAACAGTCTACTGAGAACAGCTCTTTTTAAGCATCTGAAATGCGTCTTTCTATTCAAAAGGGAATTTTCCACAGATTTGCAATAAAGTCTTCGATTTGAACTCAATGTCACAAGATATTAATAATTTCTAGACAGGTAATATACCATACAAAAAAACCTTACGACGTTCTATAGATATCCTAGAATGTATCCAATAGACCAAAGCCCCAACTATAACAGAAGAGCTGGCAGTTTAATTACAAAAATATATTAAATACTTTATGCTGCCAGCAAAACAGCCTCCTTTTCATTTGTAGGAATTGCTCAGGACTAAAAATTGTTTCCATGATCTCTCCAGATTGCCAAACTAGGTATACAAGAGAGCCACGTTACACGGATTCCCTTCCTCCAGAAATGACTTCTTTTACCTATAGAAAGCTGGGACTAGAGTGAAGAAAAGTTAAAAAGCAGAGCTAGTTGAAAATTCCAAGTTTTCATTCAATCGGAAATCCAATATTTCTACAATTATTTTGATCCAAAATTGGGAAGAAAAATTGAAATATCAAAAAATTGAGAAACAGGAAGTTCAGAATAATTTCAGTTTAAAAGTATCACAGTGCTTTGATTCAACAGTTTACATATTCTCACATCTAAATGTTTTATTTAGGTTTGTTGAACTAGATCAACACATTTCATTTCAGCTTAGTTTGACTTTATACTGTGTTGCCCTGAGCTGCCTCAATGACTCATGAGGTTTGTTGTCCAGGTGTCTCATGCCCCAATTATCCTCTATGGGGAAAAGACCTTGGGCAGACTACATCTTCCATGATGTACTGCAGCAGTTCAACCAGATGGGAGACAAAATCAAGCCAGGGCTTACTTGTCAAAACAGGAAGCAATGTAACACCTTCTTCACTCAATTTGAGCTTGTTAATGGATTTCAACCACATAAAACACCACTAAATAAGAATTCTAGTGCAGTCCGTGGGCACCCAAATTCTCACCCCAGCACTAATGAAAACTGATCTACTATACATTAATAGCTAAAATAATTGTACTTTCTGAGTGAACAGTTTGAAACTCTGTATATAAATCCACTATCAACAAAATGACTAACAATGATTATAGAATAAGAACCACTAGGCTGTTGTGGACACCTGCAGAGAGTCCTTCACTTTGTCCATAACCTTCAAGTTATCAATAGACTCAGGAAGACAATATGTACTTGTGTTTTTTCCACCTTTGGAGGATAGCAGGAGTCCATTTATCCAGGCACATACATTAAACATAAACCAAAGTATATTTTTCAAAGAAAACCCTAACACAATGGTGCCTATAGGCCCAAATGCCTGACCGTATGGAAATGTAAATGACTCTCTGTTCTGTGCTTTGTTATGCTACACAGGAAAGTAAGTACATGCCATGCTCCACATCTCCTACTACATAATCATCAAGTGCACAGAACTCTGCGAGTGTGGTCAGGACCCCAGGATACGATGCACAATAGACCAAATTGCAAATGCCACTGTTTACACTTGAAGCCTTGCTGTATAAAGTGCAGCCAGAGGAACCACAGCTACCTACTGCATGAGGGAAGTGGCTATGGATTAGAAGCCTACATCCAAGTACTCAACACATAAGCAATGGTCACATGGGGGAAAATCCATAGGTGTAAATGGGGGCAAGTCCACTAAAGACACTATCTGACTTGAGCAGAGCTGTACACTACAGCAATGCAAATAATCGATTTTTTGGCTTGCTGGCCATTCCGAAAACATTTATTTTGGGTCAACACAAAATGAATTTTTTTGGTAAACTGGAAAGTGGCAAAATATTAGTTTCAGGTCAAAGTGTTTTGTTTCAATTGAGCTTTTTAAAACAATTTTTAATAAAATGGAAGGAAATGTTTAAATGAAAAGTCTAAATGAAAAATTTGATTTTTTCCAGAATGTATGGAGTTTTTCAACCAAAACTATTTGGCAAAATTGATACTGGTTCATGGTATGTTTCAGCTGACCCAAATCTGCATTTTTTTGCCAAAAAAAATGCAGCCAAAAATTTTCACCCAGATCTACTGCACACACTTATACCAACTCTGAATTTAAGGGTCTAAAAGACAACACACAGCAAGATTGTTGTGATGCAATTTCACTACCTTCTCACCTGTCTTCCCAGAACACTCCCTCCTCCCCGACAGAGCGTTGATGGTGGCCTAGACATACCACATCCATACAGGGCACCTGTCTTAGGTATTGAGCTACATGCTCTTTGCACAGAGGCGGCTGAACCTTTTTAGGAACAAAGTCCAGTTTTCATGCAAATACATTTCCATAGAACCAGTGATACAAAAAGCTTATACAGGTTATAGCCAAAACGGCTTTACAAAGTGAAAGCCATTTTGAAGCAGTAGCAGAGATTTAAGGTAATGCTTCATGACTAAAAACTAGCAAACAGCTTCAAAGTACATCATCCTGTATAGTATGCTGCCATAATGAAATATTTTCAATGATCTTCTCCTTTCAGATGGGCAATTTATTTCATGATGATTAATTCCTCACAACCATGCAACACCAGTAAATGTCATGCTCCATAATAAAAGTAAAATGTTCAGAAAGCAAAGGAAAGCTTAACAGTCATACTCCAAGCATGTCAGATACAGGTCTGAAACTCTTAAGATTGTCAGAAGTTCTCACTCAGGCACCCCAGGCAAAAGTATCATTTAACCCTAAACAAATTTCACTTTAATCCAAAACACAGGTGTGTGCCCTAATGGGAAAGAAATTACAACGGAAGAGGATATTAAAAAGCTAAAAAGAAGAAATTTGATGTGGAAGGTAATGCCAGCTTTGAAAAGCCAGATGCCATAATGAAGCTTTGAATGAGGTAATAGAACTTGGTTCGCACAAAATCAATGCTAAGGTGTGCATACCCATCTGGGTTATGCTTTGAAAAAGAAAGATGTTTTACTTACCCCCTAAATTACATGGAAATGTTCCTATTCTGCAAATTAGAGGCTCTCTGCATTGATTCATCCCTCATCGAGGAAATCAGCAACTCTACCAGAAAGATTCTGTCAGCTTCTACGGAATCCACTGACCTTCGTAATGAAATGTGAAGGTTTAGAGCCTAAATAAACGTACGGTGCTGACAAGAGAGGGTCTTACAGGAGTCTGCTGCCAGAAAAAGCACATTGGTATCAAATGAGAAAAAGTATTCCAGCATTTAGAAATCTAAAAGATTGCCTCACATTTGCATATGCTAATAGGCTAGGGCCTCTCATGCTCAAGGTGCCATTCCTTTTCTGAAGAGTGACTCTAAAAATAGCATTGGGAGGTTCCATGTTTATTGCCTTCATAGATCTCAGACATATCAAGGTTGATTCTCCACTGCTTTGCACCCGAGGATGTCATTAGCCTCTGTATAGACCAGGGGTAGGCAACCTATGGCACTTGTGCCGAAGGGGGCACTCAAGCTGATTTTCAGTGGCACTCACACTGCCCGGGTCCTGACCACTGGTCTGAGGGGCTCTGCATTTTAATTTAATTTTAAATGAAGCTTCTTAAATATTTTAAAAGCCTTATTTACTTTACATACAACAATAGTTTAGTTATATATTATAGACTTATAGAAAGAGACCTTCTAAAAACGTTAAAATGTATTACTGGCAAGTGAAACCTTAAATTAGAGTGAATAAAGGAAGACTCAGCACACCACTTCTGAAAGGTTGCCAACCCCTGGTGTAGACTAAGAGAGAAGTGGGTGTAAAATAAGCATGGGAGCATTTTATATCTATTTTACACCGGTGGGAATGACAACAAAAGATAGAAGCAGCATGAGGCAGACACCCTGGACTGGAAAATTTTAGCCCAAATGGCTGTAAGCAATAGAAAATAAAGGTCTTAGAGTGGAAAGAGTCTGGCAGCCTTAACTGTAGGTCTCACGACCTGCATCACCTATAACTAAATTATAAAATGTACTGTTCTCAATTCAATGCAAGCTGCGGGTGGTCCGTTTTTTATTCCCTGCCCATCCTCCTTGAAAAAAAAAAAAATCAAGTGACTTAAGTGCTTAAATATAGACTTAGGAGAATAACTTAGGCTTCTATTTTTTAAAGTCTTGGCCCAGCACTTCCCTGCATGAGTTTAGATCCTAATCTAATCAGGATGTTTTCGGATGTTCCCAGAACATTTTGGATAATGTCTATCTACTCTGTCTTTTTGTTTTGGATTCATCACTGTGGTGATGATGTTTCCTACCTCTGCAGGAGGGGGATGAGGGCTCTGGCTAGGGGGTGCAGGCTCTGGGGTGAGGCTGGGGATGAGGGGCCTGGGGTACGGGAGAGGGCTCCAGCCTGGGACAGGGAGTTGGGGTACAGGGGAAGTGAAGGCTCCGGCTGGGGCCAGGGATGAAGGGCTTGGATGCACGAGTGGGCTCTGGGCTGGGGGGGTTGCAGGAAGCAGGCTCTGGGAGGGAGTTTGGGTGCAGGAGGGGACTCCAGGCTGGGGCAGGGGGTTGGGGTGCAAGAGCAGATAAGGGGTCCCAGCAGCGCTTACCGCAGCTCCCAGGAAGCAGCCACCAGGTCCCTGCAGCCTTTAGACACATGAGCAGCCAGGGAGGCTCCACGGGCTGCCCTCACATCTGCTCTCACACCCCCACAGCCAGGGGCAGCTCTAGGAATCCCGCTGCCCCAAGCAGGGCGGCGCGCCGCGGGGCGCGCTCTGGTGGTCACCGGTCCCGCGGATCCGGGGGACCTCTTGCAGACATGCCTGCAGAGGTTCCGCTGGTCCCGCGGCTCCGGTGGAGCATCCGCTGGCATGCCTGCGGGGTCAGCGAACCCTCCGCAGTCATGCCTGCGGGAGGTCCACCGAAGCCGCGGTACCAGCGGACCCTCCGCAGTCATGCCTGCGGGAGGTCCACTGGTCCCGCAGCTCCAGTAGACCTCCCGCAGGCATGACTGCGGAAGGTCTGCCGGAGCCGGCTGCCGCCCTACCGGCAAAATGCCACCCCAAGCACGCGCTTGGCGTGCTGGGGTCTGGAGCCGGCCCTGCCCACAGCTCCCATTGGTTGCGGTTCCTGGCCAATGTGAGCTGTGGAGCCAGCACTCGGGGGCACGGGTAGCGCGCAAAGCCTCCCTGGCTGCTCATGCGCCTAGGGGCCGCAGGGACCTGGTGGCTGCTTCTGGGAGCTGCATGGAGCTAGGGCAGGCAGGGAGCCTGCCTTCGCCCCACGTCCCTGCTGCGCCGCCGACCGGACTTTTAACGGTCTGGTTGGTAGTGCCGACCGGAGCTGCCAGGGTCTGTTTTTGACCAGGCATTCCAATCGAAAACCAGATGTCTGTCAACCCTGCCCATGGCAAGCCCCTTACACCAAGCTTTGTGAGATGTCTGCAGAAGGCAACGTGATGGATATCTGCCACAGTGCCTGCACTGTTTTATCTGCCGGATGGATACAGAATTTTTAGGGCCCCTTTACACCACTCCAACCCTTTTATGCAGTGTAAAGGGGCCAGAGCTGGGGTGAGAAGTTCACCAAAAACTGGAAACTGAGTGAACTCACTAACAAGAGGTCTAAAAAGGAATAACCCTGACCTTCACTGTTAAATAGTAAATAAAGGAATGTGCTAAGTAATTAGTGTAGATACGGAGTGCTCAAATTCAATGGTTACGCCCAGGGGTGGCTCTAGGAATCAGGCTGCCCCAGGCAGCGCGGTGTGCTGCGCCGCCCTTCCTCGGTCCCGCGGCTGGTCCCCTCTTCCCGCGGCTCCGGTTGAGCTCCCGCGGCAGGTCCACCGGAGCCCCGGGACGAGCGGACCTGCCGCAGGCATGACTGCGGGAGCACCACCGGAGCCGCGGGAACAGCGGACCTTCCGCGGGCACGGCTGCGGACGGTTCGCGGGTCCGGCGGCTCCCAGCCCCCACCCGCTGTAACCACTAGCCCCCACTCCCCTCCCAGCCTGCGGGAGGTCCAGCCGAGCCGCGGGACGAGCGCCCCCTCCGCAGTCATGCCTGCGGCAGGTCCAGTCATCCGCGGCTCCGGTGGACCTCCCGCAGGCATGACTGCGGCAGGTCCACCGGCCCAGGCTGCCGCCCCCCTGGGAAAGGGCCGCCCCAGGCACCAGCTTGGTTTGCTGGTGCCTAGAGCCGCCCCTGGTTACGCCATACTTCCATTTCCCACTGCCTCTGACTGACAGAAAAGCAGAGACGACTACTGTGAAAAATTTGTGGCAGACTTTCATGTCTGGGGGGTGCCATATTTTTGGTGCGGGGGGGCAGCTCTGGTTTGCAGTTCACTTGGCATTTTATTTATTAACTTTGTGATGAACAACAGGTCCGTGACTAAAAGGACAGAACTATGAAATGCCCTGGTACACTTTCCGTTTGCAAGCATCACACACACAAAAAACATCCAGAGGTGAGTGGTGTTGGCTTTGGCAGTATACGTACTGCCCATGAACAACTCATACTATTCAAGTTCATAACAGCAGCCTTATTTGCATGAGGAAACAAAAATCATGCAATGTCCCCCAACCCACTCCCTCCACTTTTACTGGACATCGAATCGTTATTTATCAGCAGAGGTTGCTCACCACTGCACGCCTGCTCATTCAACAGCAATGCGGGGAGATAACAAGGACATTCATAAAAGCTAACAAAGCAGTTTAGGCTCAAGCAACAACATATTGAATTAACCTTGCCTGGCAAAAAAATGGAATGGTTTGGCGAGTGTTTGCCATATAGCTACTGTTGCAAATGTAGCCACAGCTGCCTTGTAAAGCAAGGCCTCTCCAGGACTGCTACCATTGAGAGCATCTCTCCAGTTACAGCTGATTTTTTCCATGTGCACAAATCTATTTTCTCCAAAATGGTTTGTCTGCCCTGCATTTAAGGTTAATCAGCTTGTTTTTTTCCCCCACTAGCACCATATCTAATTTCTCTGCTCTCTGTGGGATACTGCAATAGGCAAAAACATGTTTTTCCTTTTCATCAGAATCATTCTGGGTAGTTTCTTGCTCCACTTTTATTTCATTTACATTTCACTGTGGCTACTGCAGAGGAGAAAAGAGCCTTGCTGGGTTTCATTATACAGCTGGAGTTTGCATTTATGGTAGCACCTAGAGACACAAACCTAAACATGCCCTTGTTCCAAAATGGGTCCTTTTTCTTCATGCCTTACATGTGTCTGTTGTTGTCTGGTGGTGAAGTAAATTTTGCAACCACCCTTTTTTTTAATAGGATTACACACAGTAGGGGCCAGCAATGCATTAGGAAAGCTGTGGACCATTCCCTAGGTGCAAGTGCGGTTTAACCGAAAGATCCCAGCAATAGAGAGAGACCTTCAGGTGGACAAAGAGCAGCAATAGCAGCATTTACAACACTCGGTTCCCTATATGGCTGCAGCAGGGGAATGGGGGTGGAGGGGGATGGCCAGGACTCTACTATACTCCTGTGATCATTGGCAACTATGGTGGCCCCTTCAGGCAAAAAAATCACATAAAATAAAAAAAGCTGCATTCAGAGGAGCATGAAGACCACTTAGTTGTGTGGGAGACCATTTTGGTGCAGATTGGCCCAGGACTGGGAAACCACTGAAGCAACCTACAGCCACCCTTGCACACACACACACACACACACACACACAAGCTGCAACAAGAGCTCTTCAGCTGCAGCTCTGACTCCGAGTCTGGTGAGGAGCCTGACCTGTCCCAACAGATCCAAACCCCTCCCTCCCTCTCTCCTTACAAGCTGAACTCTGATAGAGTTAAAACCTCGACAGGCTTAGGGGTGTCTTATCCCATAGAGGCATGGTGTTATGGTTAAGACATTGGATTGTGATTCAGGAGAACTGAGCTTAATTCCTAACTCTGCCACAGACTTCCTGTGTGATCTTGGGCAAGTCACCTAAACTTTGGGCCTCAGTTTCCCCCCTCAGTAAAATGGGGATAACAGTAGTAACTTTCCCCTGCCCTTTGTCTGTCTTGTCTATTTAGGTTGCACACTCTGTGGCAGGGGCTGTTTCTTACAAGGTGTTTGTACAGAGCCTAGAACAAGGGGGCGGCGGTCATGATCTCAGCTAGGGCCCCTAAATGCTACTGTAATATAATTAATAAATGATCACAGTATGGAGTTTTTTCAGCCACATGAAGCTACTCTGTAAGGACTTAACTGTACCTGGAACAAGATAACATCAGCAGCATAGCATTGCTAATACATGTTCTACTGTATTCTATTCCAGCCTGATACCCATAAGGCCACGTGATTGGCAGCTCTTTGTGAGTGTCACAGAATTTCTACTCATCGGGGTCAGATTGTGGCTTTTGAGCTGCAGCCTTCCTTGAGGGTGGCATGGAGGTCCTGCACGGCATTGGGTGCTGCTGAAGGAATTTTGGCTGACTTAGCCAGAATGCAGCATTCCTTGGGAACACAATGCTCCGCAGCAGTGGCAAGACTAATACTCTTTCACAGGACACGGCGTACACTCAGGGGTGGCTCCAGGCCTCAGCACACCAAGCGCGTGCTTGGGACGTGTGCCCTGATGAGGTGTGAACTACCCCTCTGCTCTTGGAGAGTTTTGCCTGGGCTTGTTTTAAGCCATGAGGACACATTTTCAGCCTCATAACTATATACATGAAATTACACCCTATAACATAACCTTACTATAACAATGCTCAGTGCATCATGAGCCTTCCGAAGACATCTTACATGACAAACTTTGCATTGGATACCAAGCAATCATATCATAAGGATGAACATAGCAGTGCAAGGTGTACCCCCGAGGTACAGTGTAACAGGGTGAAAGCCAGAGAGAAAAGCTCTGCATCCTTTTCCCTACTACCTTCCCAAAAGAGTTTGAAAAATAAACTCTGAACTTTCCACTGAAATTTAGCTTTCAAAGAGCATTTATTTGTGCCTAGTGGATCTGAGCGAAGACATTGTTATAACAACTTAAAACAGTTCCTTCCCCACCCCACCCCATACAGTAAGACCCAGTAGTACTTTCCTCACATTCAAAATTGCATAATTTCGTTGACTTATACAGGGATCTGATCCCAAAGCCTCTGTGTACCTTGACTGAGCCTCATTTTTCCCCTTGGTTTTATGATGTTGGGAGCCAAGCAGTCTCTAAAGAGAGAGAGTTACTGACCGTAACTTCAATTCTACTCCCAATAATGTTACTGAGGGAATTCCCTCAACTCCAGCAGCATACGATCAGATCTTATAGGAAGATCTTTATAGTGACTGTAAAAATTGATAGACCTGAACACCCTGCTTGTGTACCCACTGGAATTACTACAGAAACTTCTGTTTTCTCTTGAAAGACTCTGCACATTTTTCCCCCATGTTGTAGAATTTATTTTTTTTGGTCAGGCTGCTCAAAATCAGCCACCAAGTTATCTGCCTCAGTGCTCTAACCGTGAGCAAACCTGAGATTCACAAATGTTATGCACTGTACAACAGGTGGCAATGACCATGGGACTATTTTCCTCACTGAGGTCTAACCAACCATAAAGGCATCTTGAGCGTACCTTTTTAATCTGCCAAACACACATTCCACGGTCATCCTGCACCTTCTGAGCCTATGGTTGAAATGCTCCTTGCTGCTGTCCAGGTCTCCCGTGTATGGCTTCATGAGCCACGGGAGCAAGGAATATACTGGGTCTTCCAGAATCACTATGGCATTTCAACATCCCCCACTGTAATCTTCTGGTCAGGAAAGAAAGTGCCTGATTGTATCTTTCTGAACTAGGGTGACCAGATAGCAAGTGTGAAAAATCGGGACAGGGGGGTAGGAGCCTATATAAGAAAAAGACCCAAAAATCAGGACTGTCCCTATAAAATCAGGACATCTGGTCACCCTATTCTGAACAGACCAGTGTTTCTGAAGATGTGTGTGTCATGCACCTTCCTAGACCACCCTGCCTTGTTGTCTGTGAAACACTAACAGTGATCCACAAGTGCCTGCAATACCATAGAGAAGTATCCCTTTCTATTAATGTACTCCCTTACAAAGTGGTCCAGTGCCAAAATAGGAATATGCATGCCATCTACTGCCCCAAGTGATAAGTGACAGAGTGAAGTTGACTCTAGCTGTATCGCAAGTCATTAGAACAAGCTCATCTAAAGAGACTGGCCATACAGTTGCCTGGTCCTGTTCAAAACTAGTTCAGAGATGACCACAGATCAAAACTTGGTGAACAGATGGTTGGGTCTGTAACAAGAGAGTGATTAACAGCTGTCATCACTAACCACTTGTTGTGCTGAACAGGTTCCACTGTCATATCCTGTGGTAGTCTAAATGACCATGAAGGGTATCCAGAAGACAGGTGAGCTGGCAGGTGGTTGAAGAGGTCTGCGTACAAAGGCAGGTCGCTATTCTCACAGCAGCAAGACAGAGGCGGTCTCACAGCAAATATGGGGCAGTGTTATGTTACTAAGTATCAACAGCCATGGCAACATGATGTCCCAATAACAAACAAAAAAAAATTAAAGGTTCTGATTCCACTATACAAAAAGCAAAGAGAAACAGAGCATAAGGTAATTCATGGAGAGGGGTATTCAGGTGGATCTTCTGGCATTAAGTCATGTTGTTAAGTTAGGTCCAAACACCACCATAAAAACATTAGTGTTCAAATCCTGCTACTTCAGGCCACGTACGTGTGAATAGACAGACTTGTCATTACCTCTAGAACTTTAGATATTCCATTTTTCTTATGTCCACTAGATGGCATGACATTCATTAACATCCCAAACCTTTGCCCACCCACTGAAATTAATTTTTTTTTTAATTTTTGTTAGGGCAAAGAAAAGACCCCCCACACACACTTTCTGTGAAATTTTACAAATATCTGATGGTCTTAGGCACCTACAGACAGGCACAGTTCAACAAGATGGGGTCATAACTCACACAATGTTCTCTTCTTTCTTCATTGGCTGCAAGGACACCTGTTAAGGTTCCTTCCCCACTCTGAACTTTAGGGTCCAGATGTGGGGACCTGAATGGACACTTCTAAGCTTAATTACCAGCTGAGATCTGGTTTTGCTGCCACCAATCACAAGCACTACTTTTCTTCCCTGGGTAGTCTTGAGAGACTTCACCAATTTCCTGGTGAACACAGATCCAACCCCCTTGGATCTTAAAACAAGGAGAAATTAACCATCCCCCCTCCTTTCTCCCACCAACTCCCAGTGGATCCAGATCCAACCCCCTTGGATCTAAAAACAAGGGGGGGGAAATCAATCAGGTATTTAAAAAGAAGGCTTTTAATTAAAGAAAAGAAAGGTAAAAGAAAACCCTCTGGGAGAGATTAGAATACCAGCTACTCTCACAGACAACAGATTCAAAACACAGAGGATGTTCCCCTGGGCAAAAATCTTAATATACACAAGAATACCCAAATTTGATAATTCCCTTAATGGTACCAAGACAAGTTACAAAGAAAATAAACATAAACCTATTTATCCCTTTCTAAAACTTACTACTCTGATAAGAGGCTGGTTCCTTGATCTTTTTCACTCTGGCTGAAACTGAAACTCTAAATAAAGGAAAACTTCCCTCCTTCCTTTTGAAACATCTTGTTCCCCCATTGGTTCCTCTGGTCAGGTGTCAGCTAGGCTAGGTGAACTTCTTAACCCTTTACAGGTAAAAGAGGTCATAAACAGATAGTTAAGGGTTAATGCAATACCTCACACTGATGTACAGAGAGGTTTTGCAAAAAACAAACAATAGGACACATGGGCTCTGACATTTCTTTAGCATCTCTTCAAGGATGATAATTCTCTCTAGCCCTTGCATAGACCTCTCCAGGTTAAAAAAAAACCTGCAGAAGGGAAAAGCATACTTGAACTTTGGTGCTTTCTTCTGCCCAAATAACCATCACATCATGCCCTGGAGATCATGAGACAGGCTGAAGTGTGTTCTGGAATACTTGTACCACGAGCAACGAAGCACTCATCTACAATTCGCTGGAGACCACTCTTTCACACACCAGTGCCCTTTTATTTCCCAGTATTTTCCCACCACCACATATATACAGCTATATACAATTCAAT
The DNA here is from genome assembly GCF_016161935.1 of Mauremys reevesii. Taxonomy (NCBI): domain Eukaryota; kingdom Metazoa; phylum Chordata; order Testudines; family Geoemydidae; genus Mauremys; species Mauremys reevesii. Next base: position 212,706,922 of record NC_052624.1, read on the forward strand.
ACCAGTCAGGTAGCCCCTTAGGGAACAGCTTGCTCTTACAGCAGCTAGGAACAACAGGCCTTCACTCCTCACTTTCCTGTTTCCCCTCCTTCCTACTAGCTTTATAGGCCTTCCTCTCTGCAGGCTCACAGGTGATTGCTCTCAGGCTCCTTTAATAAGCCACACCCTGCCAGGTCCCGCCAGTTCCCCTTGATGGGAGCTATGCTAGCAGGTTCAGAGCTAACAGGGACTGGTTCAGTGCCTCTTAAGCCAGCACCCTGTTACAAATACACAGTGACCTGAGATCTCCAGAGAATACTTTGCCATCCCAAAAGAACAAAGTTTAGCATGATCTCTGCCCCAGCCCTGGCATCATGACTGTCTGGCTCAGTTGCTGTGCTGCTGTTTTCCTCCAAAGACAGGTGCATTCATGTGAACACGGTGTAAGGAAATGTGTGTGTTTTTTGCCACACCGGAAGTGAGGAATAGCTGTTCTGTATAGTATTTTTTTTTCAGTTCCTCTGACCAGCCAGCCATACTCTCCATTAAACGCAGAGCTCCAGTTGCATAATGCCACCATTCCCTCCATGTTGGTAACTACACAGTAGTGGCAGCACGTTATACCACCTAACCCTGTGTACTCTGTATGCACCACTCTTTGCTCCATTTCTTGAGATTTTAGAGCCTCTGTTCCCCCCATGTTGCATAATGGAAGGGAGCATAGGGCCCAACTGTGATAATCTTTGGTTGTAATAAATGTATATGTAATAGCCACAGCTATATACAAGTCTCACACACAGTTTAGGAGCTAGGATTAGAACCTTGGTCCTTCAGCTCCAAAAGGCAAGCCTCTACCACTTGAGCTACAAGATCTCTGAAAGAGGTATTACAGCAAATTGTATTAACATGGAAGTGTCTTGCCAACTGGGAATGTGGTGGTGGACATCCTAAAGATAGGATAAACAAATTGCTGGGTAGAAAAGCTGTTTTGATGGGAAGCTCAGCACAAGTCATACTTTTTGGGTGGGAAAAAAATGTGAATCAAAAGATGCCAATATTGCTTGAACACCAGTCCTGTTTGGTAGGAATGCAGATCAGAAAGCCCCACCAACATGAGTTATGCAGCATACAGGGAAGCAGATGGGACAAAAATCTCATGAAAACTGAATGAGCAATGCACAGCCAGAGCAGAAAACAGATGAAAAATCAAAAGGGCATAAACTGTTGACTTTCCTGTTTAAGCACACAGCTCTGCCAACACCTTATGGCTTATATAGCCCAGTGGGTAGTTCACCAAAAAAAGGAAAGTCTGGTGAGCAAAGCCAGTGAATTTATAATAAAGGGAAAATGGGTATAAAAAAAAATTAGGCAAGTAGAAGAATTAATGCAAACCATAAAAACTGAGCTCTTTGTGGTTTATTTGTATGCATTTGCACCTTATGGCTACTCTAAAAATCAAATCTTAGAATACTATATCAATAAGTTGTTATCTCTAAGGACTTCAGAGAGCAATTTCTGTATCTCAAGTGATATCTTTGTGACAGTTCCTAATCTCCACAAGATACTGGCAAAGTGGCTTTAAACCTGTTTGTCATCAGTGGCAACTGTCAGTACTCTAAATACATCATTTATTGATCCTAAACAGGGGGCTATAAGTAGACCCTAAAGTACATGGCAGGAAGCTTGTCTGCAAACCTACAATAACTCAAATATTATACAAATACATTTTCAGCAATACACGAATAAGAATTACTGACCTAGTTTTCTGCACATTGGCCTGAAAATTTACCTTATGTTGCCCAAATCTTCATTGTAATAAATCAAATATTTCACCATCAAACCATAAAGTGGATGAAATTGCATATATGTATGCACACCAAGCTGCCCATTAAATACTATGCTTCCTCAATTACATATACACAAGTGCATAATCCAGCCCTTTGTGGATGCAATTTAAGTGACTGGTTTTGAAGAAAAAAAAAAGTCATCCCGTAATATTATCGACAACTGGTTCAGTGAAATCCTGGGCCCCCCTTGAAGTCAATGGCCATTTTGACATTGACTTCAATGGAGACAGGATTTCATCCTTTGTGGGATTTTTCCCCTCAAGGTTCCCCAAGGCCTCCATTTCTCTAGACATTTCCTGCTTTCCCCTCCATTTCTTCCTTATGTCTTGATTGATTACAGAACCGAAAAGAGAAAGGAAAAGATCAGAACTAATCAGTTTACTTTTCCTCAAGTCTTTCCAAATGTTCTCTCATGCTTAAGGCCCAATCCAACTCCTGTTGAAGTCAGCAGGAAGATGATTTCAATGGAAACTAACCATATCCAGATTCTGTTGTCTTGAGTTCTGTTTTAATAGAATGCACTTTTTCAACAAGATGCATCTAAAAGGGATTCATTCATTTCTATATTGAAAGTATTTTATTGACTTTGAGAAGGGCTTCCTCTCTCCAGTATAAATATGAGCCACTAGGTAAGATTTCAGAAGGTAATTATATTATATCGGTTGAGACCTTGGCTGCCATGACCCATGCAATCCAGGCTCAATTAAAAGGTCTTAAGGACAAAATTCACTCCTCAAGAGGCTGCACACTATACTCCCACTTGAGGTCTGTTTTAAGAACTTAAGAGGGGCATAGTGCTGGCTCTGCACAGGCCTGAATTTCGAGGGCACAGCAGTGAAGGGTTAGAGCCTAGTACTCATACATGTAACCTCCCAAATTCTAATCCTAGTACTGACTTCTGGATCATCCTTTAGCAAACCACTGAAGACCCAATTAGATATTGTAGTAGGGAGTCTGGAGGAAAGCCACTGTGTATTGCTCTAAATCTGTGGAGGAAAAATAAGCAATACTTCATATTCAATAAACAAAATAAAATGAAGCCCCAATCTCTCTCTCTCTCTCTCTCACACACACACACACACACCCCTCTTGCAACTTAGTAGCAGAAAAGTTAAGGTCATCCACAGGAAAGTTGAGCTGCTCATGGGTTGACCAAGCTTGCATGGGGCCTCATTTTCCAGGAGTACTAAAGACCTACAATTTCCCAATATTGCTGGTCTCAAACTTCAAAAATCATGAGTCAACCCCCACCCCACCCCACCCCACCCCACCCCACCCAAGTCATGCGGTTAGCCCAACAACAGTGTTGCCAACTCTCTCAAGCTTAATTCATTTGATTTTAATGCATGTGATTTTGGTCCCTGATGCAGGAGCTCTTGCATGAGGATACATTTGAGACTAAGGCTCCATTGTGTTCAGCACTGTATAAAAGATTCCTGGACTCTTTCCAAAAAGCTTGCACATTCTAGGGCAAAGTATGGTGGTGAGCTTGTGATGTGGGTGGTGGAACCAGGACCCAAACTCCTCTTATATGGCAATCACTAAACATCCATTAGACAGGAACAACTTTTAATTCCTGCTACGCTGGGCAGGATTCAAATTGGTGACCTACAGGTGACAGCCTCAATTGCTCATTAGCAGGGCTTGGAGGCGTCAAGTTTCCCTACGTGCCAGAGTTACTCCTTAGAGAATGGGATTGCTTTCTTGAAATACAGGTTTATTAAAACAAGCTCTGACCTTTCTGGAGTTGACACAGGGTTTTGCAGCCTCTGGGCTCAGCAAAATCTCCCGCTGTTCTCTCAGTTTCAGACATAATCCACAGAAAGTGCCACATCCTGTCTAACATTGCCAATCCCAGACATTCATAAATGAAAACTCAGGCCTTGGGGGGGGGGAATTATATTATATCATATAAAAATTTATTTTATATAAATATATATATATAGGGTTCTTGTTATTGGTCTTCTAGACTTAGAGTCTTTGGGGTACTCTCAGGTCATGTTTTCTGGCTTTTCTCCATGTCTTGAGGGCTAGCAACTTACTTTACATGAGACTCCAATTTCACTTTTTTTTTTATTAATCACCTGACTCCAGCAGCTGAGTCTTTCTTAAAGACCAAATATTGTGACTTTTTTTGGGGAAGTATCACAAGAGTTGATAGTATCACTGCTCTTCTTGATGACTACAAACACTGAAAATACAACAGCAAAACAATTATTAGCACAACATCCACATTCATTTCTAAATACAATGTTGCAATATTCCAGCTATTACTCCTGAGACCTTGAACTAAATTTTATACATATACCCATTTCCCTGCCTGCCCCCTCCCAAGGCTCATCAGCAGGGTTTAAAACCACAACCTTCAAACAGACAGCAAAGATCATTTCTACTACTTTTGTGGCAGGTCTAAGTGGGGGAGAAAAAGCAAGCTATTATGCTCTGTGTGGAACAGACCATGGAGATAGATAACATATACATCAGTGGATTATAAAAAGAGGTTGAGAGAGACAGCAGTAGAATGAGGAGCATCAGGATTCTTGGTTTCTGTTATTGAAGCTGGAAGAAGATTGTGGCTTTTCTAGTGATTACACACAGCAGAGTCAAATGTAACAGTGCCCCTCATCGGGTCATCAGCAGAGACTGTACGAGGGACCTCTCTGCTGGAGCTAACTAACCAGATTTCCTAGCACAGAAGTAGCAGAGTCATGAATCTTTCTCTATGCTCTAGCTACATGGCATTAGCACACAGGTTAAAGCGGCCTGTGATTTGGCCTGCTCCTTCCAAATGGCTGAGAGACAAAGTGGTTGAGACTTGGCACTGTTCTATTAGACAGCGGGGCTATTCCCGGCTCCCTGGGAAGTGACCTGAGAGCTTGCACAAGTTTTTCAATTTGTAATGATAGTTACTCTGCAAGGTACCTGAATGGCTCATAATAAGATCTATTAACCGCAGTCAGTGGAAAAGCTGGGACTAGCCCTCCGTCTCTGGGCTGGCAGTTTAAACTATAAAGTCCTCCCCTTCCAACTCCAAGGCAAACAAGTGTCCATACTGAAACAGTCCTTTGCCCTTCTAGGGCTCAATAACCCTTCCTCCTTTCTAGGCAAAATAGCCTTACCCTGCTGACACAGTACCTTAACCTCCCAGGACTCAACAAATCGAGTCCTTCCCTAGGGCCAGACTTAGTCCTCCTCTGTTGTCATTGCAGGGCAGGAGGGGGAGGGAGATGAACTTTTTCCTGCCCTCCCCAAAAGTTGCAGCCTGGGGCCCCTAAATAAGGAGCAGCACCAACACTGGGCCTCCAGTCCACCGCAGAGCCATATTGCCTCAGGCATTTCTCTCCTTGTTTCACTTCTTATAGGGCCCTTCTATAGCCCACCTCCTCACAAACTTTTTCACATCCTTCTTTGGATAGTGCTTCTCCGGCTCTAATTGTGGAGAGCCCCACACCAGATCTGCTTTCTTCAGTGCAGCAGCAGGTCGTCCAGATCTCATTCCATACTGAGAAGAGGCTGCCCCTTATAACAATCATGTGCCAGCAATGCCCCTCTGCCATGTACATTGGCCAAACCAGACAGTCTCTACGCAAAAGTATAAACAGACAAATCTGAGAACACTCAAAAACCAGTAGGAGAACACTTCAACCTCTCTGGCCACTCAGTAACAGACCTGAAGGTGGCAATTTTGCAACAGAAAGACTTCAAAAACAGACTCCAGTGAGAAACGGTTGAGCTTTAATTGATTTGCAAATTAGATACCATTAACTCTGGCTTGAAGAGAGACTGGGAATGGCTGAGTCATTACACTACTTGAATCTATTTCCTTATGATAACTATCCTTACATCTCTCATCAACTGTCTGTAATTGACCATCTTGATCATCACTACAAAAAAGTTTATTTCCTGCTGATAACAGGTCATCTTAATTAAATTAGCCTCTTAGAGCTGGTATGGCATTTTCTCTGTATGTGTGTACACACACACACACACTCTTATATATTCCATTCCATGCATCTGATGAAGTGGGCTGTAGTCCACGAAAGCTTATGCTCAAATAAATTTGTTAGTCTCTAAGGTGCCACAAGTACTCCTGTTCCTTATAACCTAGCTCCTCTCCCATCTTGCATTACTGTAATTCCCAAGCCTACAGGGAAATAAATACTACTTACAGAATTCTCTTGTTCTATCCGGAATCCAAACCAGGCCATGCTTGCCCTGTATGATGTATATAATAAAGGGCCAGTTTGTGCCTTATTACAGCATGTAATTGCCAATAGGTCAATATGCTTTGACAGGCAACTACTCTGAACCCTTTGTTACAGTGCTGGAAATTGTATGCCTTAATGCACTGCAAATAGCAACTTATAACCGTAATTTCAGAAAACATAAGTGACTCAACAGGTCCACCTGTTGCTCTACTTAGTCTACTACATGTAAAAACAAGTTGAATTTACTACCAGCATCTCCCTGGGTATCATAACTTTTCTAGAGCATTTTGGAGTACAAGCCGCATTGCAATCAAACTAGCTAAAAGTGGCAGAACAGATTTGTCAGGGTTGTGCTGTCTCTGAGCACACTGTAATGTGGACATATGGGCATAGCTTTACTCATCCACTGCTTAGACACTCTCTTTATGAGCCATTTCTCATGGAGATTACACCCTCCCATAGGAAAGTAAGTGTGCCCATGGGTGGTGGGTATCATAGCTGGGGTAGGCTATGCCTCCCCAAGCAGCTGGCACTGGGGCTGTGCTGCCTGCCCGGCATAGGTGCTAGAACTAGAGGTGCGGAGGGTGCTGCCGCACCCCCTGGCTTGAAGTGGTTTCTATTATATACAGGGTTTGCAATTTGGTTCAATGACTCTCAGCACCCCCACTATTAAAATTGTTCCAGCACAGCCTGCCACCCGGACTTGGCCACCTGGTGCTCCGGGGCTGGGGGAGCTCTGTGGGAAAGGGAGGAGAAGCGGAGATGGAGGGACGGGACCTGAGGCACAAGGAGAGGGGCCGGGAGCTAGCCTCCCCCAACAGCCGGGTCACTGGCCACCTATGCATGTGCCCTTGATGTCACAGGTAATTCTGCTTGGTGGGTTGTGGATGAATTATACCAACTATCTGCAGCTGGGGGCCTGCTATGCTCAGTTAGAACTTGAAGGAACTTTTCCAGGATGGGGCAAGCACTATACAGAAACGTACAGTACCATAGGACGGAGAAGAACGAGGTTGGAGACAGAATGCACCTATTCTCTGCCCGTGTCAGTCTCCTTTTGGTAGATGACATTGCAGAGATCACTTCAGTGCAGGGGCAACAGTGATGTCTCTGCAAGCTTAGTACACATGGAATAGCTCTTACTGCATGAAGGCCAGATCTTCCAACACTGGAAGTGCTGCACAATACCCTTATTTACAGGATACTTGGGCATGTTGTCAGAGTGGCTATGTCATAAACAGTTAGTTAAGGGTTAAGGTTTTTGTCTACCTGTAAAGGGTTAACAAGCAGTACCTGTGGACACCTGACCAGAGGACCAATCAGGGACAAGATATTTTCAAATCCCTGTGGAGGGTTTTTTTTTTTCCCCCTGTTCTTTGTTTCTTGGGGAGTCTCTCTTGGGAATTAAGAGAGTCCAGACATCTTAATCAAGTCCTCCCAGGTTTCTGCAACAAATTCTTCTATTCAAGCTAGTGAGTATTAGCAAGGAACTAGTATTCTTATACTTTTATTTCTGTATTTGCAATTCTGTGTTTTGCTATAGAATTTCTTTAAGTCTGTACTGTGATTGCTTTTACTGAGAAAGAAAGGAGGGGGAATTCTCTCCAGAGTGATAAGTTTAGACCCTGTATTGTTCCATCTTGGTTACAGAGACAGTGACTTTTCTTTTTATTCTTTAATAAATTCTTTTCTATTAAGGACTTGGTTGATCTTTCTTTGGGTGGATTCTCAGGGAAAGGGGAGGGGGAGGTATCCCTCTGTAGTTAAATCCTGGTATCTCTCCTAGGAAAAGGGAGTGGGGAGGAAGCAGGGGGGAATGGTTTATTTCTCCTGGGTATAAGAACTCCATGGATTTGGGGCTCTTGGGATCCCCTAGGATTTTGGGGAAGGATTGTGTCTCAATCCACATACCTGATTGAGTGGTGGCAGCTTTTACTAGATCTAAACTAGGATTTTAGTTTAGAGGGAAACCAGTGCAGGTCCCCACATTGGAACCCAACAGCTCCAAGTGGGGGTGAGACCTATGACAGGCTAAGTATCAAATTGGGCTGTAAAGGTAGACAAATAATTTCACTTCCACAGTATTTGTGCCCTTTCAACTCTTTTCCTCAAGAACAGTTATCTGAGCAAAGTTTTGTTTGTACGACTGTTCACAAAAGAGCAAGTTTTGGGCTTGCAGCTGAGATTTATGTAATCACTAAATTAAACTTGTTTCTTAGCTAAGTTACATTTAGATCACAACAGAAGCAGTTTATAAAGGTTTGATCATTCAGTGAGGGAACAAAAAAAAATTTCCCCAATCAATCCACAAATCAAATCTCAAAATTTGTTATCAAATAATCCAAGGAAGTATCCGAGCAAACAATTTCTTAGTTTATCAGAGGCTGAAATGTGTTTGTGAAGAGGTACAAATAATTGCAAAGAGAACAAATCAGTACAAACACCAAACATTCAAAAATCATGACGTTCATCCCTCCTTAAACAAAAACAAAACAAAAGCTTGACTTAAAAGTCATCAAATTCTAAAATAAAATCAATTCTGGGTTCTTGCTTTGCCTTATTTTTTGTTTGTTTTTTGAGACAGTTGCAGTCATGTTTTCAAGCCTTTCACCAAAATAACAAGAGCTAGAATTTATGGTTATTTTTTAAATGAGAACTGAGAGTCTCATAATAATTTGAATCCAAGAGCTAGAGCATGAAGTAAAATACCAAATATTGTGAGACTCAGGAGAGCAGGCAATGCTGAGCATCAGGAGCAGCTCTAGCCATTTCGCCGCCCCAAGCACGGCGGCACACCGCGGGGGGCGCTCTGCTGATCGCCAGTCCCGCAGCTCCAGTGGACCTCCCACATGGAGCCAGGGGCCTGAAGCCGTCCCTGCTGAGCATGTTCACAAGCAATCCACAAAAACATTGAACTGTTAGTTTATTAATAGACACAAAAAAAGTCTGTTGCAATTTTTTTTTAATCTGGTTCTGTCATATTCTTTAATTTCCCCATTTGTAAAATGGAGATAATACTTAGCCTCAGGGTTGTCCTTGGAAGATTAAAAGTGCTCCGATATTACTATTGTAAAATGTGTCAGTAAGGGTATAGGGATGACACTTTACTCAATGTTTAGTCAGTAAAAACTGGTGGCAATGTCTGAACAGGAAACCCACAGAAATTACAGCCCAAAAGGTTCAGTGTTGGCATCTGTTACTGTACATACATATGAAGTATTGCAAAAGATCTATTATTCATAGGGTATGGCTACACTTGAGAGTTGCCGCGCTGGGAGTTACAGCGCTGGTCGTCCAGCTGTGCAGGGACAGCGCTGGTGTGTAGCCACACTCACAGCTACCAGCGCTGCAGTGTGGCCACATTTGCAGCATTTGCAGCGCTGTTGGGAGCGATGCATTATGGGCAGCTATCCCAGCGTTCAAGTGGCAGCAATGTGCTTTTCAAAAGACGGCATAGGCGGCAGGTTTGTATAATTTTTGGTGGGGCCCAAAATGGTGGTGCCCCCCCACTCCCGCCCTGTAAGCCAATATAAAATGAAGCTACAACGCGTCAGTGCCACAAGATTACAAGGGTCAATTAAAAGTGGAAAGTCAGTAGCAGCACTTGCCTACTTCAGTATACAGTATTATATTTTGTTGCACCTGTTGTGATGAAGTGGGAATGTTCTTAATATTTTCTCTGAATACTGTGTGGGTGCCTCAGTTTCCCCTGCAAGATGCCAACTGAAGGTGTTGGGGATAAAGATCAGGTGGCCTCCTTGTCCGGAAGAGACACAGAGGCCAGAGGAGGGAGTGTCAGTTTGGAGCTGGCTGGGGAAATGGGGAGAGACCCAGAACTTGGTTCTGGGCTCCCCACCCCCCAAGATGGACCTGACAGAGGGGTTCTGTTTTCTGTACCAACAAGCTCTGTTTAAACTGTGTTCCCGTCATCTAATAAACCTTCTGTTTTACTGGCTGGCTGAGAGTCACATCTGACTACGGAGTTGGGGTGCAGGGCCCTCTGGTTGCCCCAGGACCAGCCTGGGCAGACTCACTTTGGAAAGTGCATGACGTGGAAGGGCATGCTGAATGCTCTGAGGTCAGACCCAGGAAGGTGTAAGCTTCTTGCCCTGGAGACAGTCTGCTCAGAGAGAGGAGGCTCCCCCAGAGTCCTGACTGGCTTTGTATGGAGTTGTTCCAAAGCATCACAGCATCCCCTTCCACACCGTGCACTTCCCAGAAGTCCGCACAGGCATTGACACTCCCTCCTCCGGCCTTTGTCTCTTTTCCAGGCATTAGGAGGCCACCTGATCTCTCTGTTCTCCAACACCTTCAGTTGGCACCTTGCAGGGGAAACTGATTTGGGAGAAATGAAGTAAAAGCTGCCCAAACCGAGCTTGAGCACTCCTGAATTTTGAGGTGTTCAAATCCGGAAGGCAGGTGCTGGGGGTGGGAGAGGGCTGTGGGCTCCATGGGGGAGCATGGCAGCAACTGTCTGGAGCTGCACGGAGCCAGACACGCTGGTCTGAGTGGCACAGTAAGTGGTTTGGGGGTTGGAGAAGAGGTACGGGGTTCCGGGGGACAGTCAAGGGAAAAGGAGCAGGGGGGGTTGGACGGGGCAGAGATTCGAAGGGGCAGTCAGGGGACAGGCAGCAATTGGATAGGCATGGGAGTCCAGGAGGTTTATCAGGGGACAGGTAGGGGGTGCGGTCCTGGGGGAAGTTGGGTGGGGTCTCAGAAAGGGGCAGCTGGGGACAAGGAGAAGGGAGGTTTAGATAGGGGCTGAGGTCCCAAGGGGCAGTTAGGGGCAGGGGTCTCGGGAGGGGGTAATCGGGGAACAAGGACCAGTGGTGCTTAGATAGGGGGTGGAGGTCCTGGGGGGCAGTTGGGGCAGGGGTCTGGGGAGGGGGCAATCAGCAGCCAGGGGCTGGGATTCAAAGGGCTCTGGGCTGCCTGCAACCGTGGGGAGCCCAGAGCCTTTTAAATCCCAGCTTAGTTCAGCTGCTGCTGATGGAGGGGGCTGGGCTGCCTGCAACCCGCGGGAGCCCAGAGCCTTTTAAATCCCAGCCGCAGCCGGGAATCAGAGGGCTCTGGGCTGCCTGCAACCGCGGGGAGCTCAGAGCCTTTTAAATCCCAGCCGCAGCCGGGAATCAGAGGGCTCTGGGCTGCCTGCAACCGCGGGGAGCCCAGAGCCTTTTAAATCCCAGCCGCGGCGGGGAATCAGAGGGCTCTGGACTGCAGGGAGCCCAGAGCCCTTTAAATCTCAGCCGCGGCTGGGATTTAAAGGGCTCTGAGCCGCCTGCAACCGCGGGGAGCCCAGAGCCTTTTAAATCCCAGCCGGGGCTGGGATTTAAAGGGCTCTGGGCCGCCTGCAACCGCGGGGAGCCCAGAGCCTTTTAAATCCCAGCCGCAGCGGGGAATCAGAGGGCTCTGGGCTGCCCGCTGCGGCGGGGAGCCCAGAGCCCTTTAAATCCCAGCCGCGGCAGGGAATCAGAGGGCTCTGGGCTGCCCGCTGCGGCAGGGAGCCCAGAGCCCTTTAAATCCCAGCCGCGGCGGAGAATCAGAGGGCTCTGGACTGCAGGGAGCCCAGAGCCCTTTAAATCCCAGCCGCGGCAGGGAATCAGAGGGCTCTGGGCTGCCCGCTGCGGTGGGGAGCCCAGAGCCTTTTAAATCCCAGCCCCGGCCGGGAATCAGAGGGCTCTGGGCTGCAGGGAGCCCAGAGCCCTTTAAATCCCAGCCGCAGCCGGGAATCAGAGGGCTCTGAGCTGCCTGCAACCGCGGGGAGCCCAGAGCCTTTTAAATCCCAGCCCCGGCCGGGAATCAGAGGGCTCTGGGCTGCCCGCGGTTGCAGGCAGCCCAGAGCTCTCTGACTCCCGGCGGCGGCTGGGATTTAAAGGGCTCTGGGCTGCCGGCAGCGCAGAGCAGGGGAGAAACCTAGCTCCAAATATTGCTGGAGCAGAGCCTCTGTCTGTGAATATTCCTGGGGCTAAAGCCCCAGGAGCCCATATAAGTTGGCGCCCATGAAAGACGGGGGTGGGGTGGAGTGTAGTGTGACAGGAAGCGGGGGAGAGAGAGAGAGTGAACTTTTGGAGCCAACACTGTGTATCAGCTCCCTGACTTGCAAAATCAGAAACTTTTTCCGACCCCTTACTCTTTAACTGCAAAAGCCTGCAGACCAGATAAGCAGCTGCCAACTCCCTTTCTTGCTGCTGGTCAAGCAAAAAGCAAACACTCAACCCCTGTGAATCACGCAGGGAGGGGGATATCTCATTCACAGATTGATCACAGCAAACAGGAGCTGTGTTTGTTTTTTTAGATAAGCAGCTCCCGGAGCCGTGTTCGCAACAAAACAAAGAGAGGCTGCATAACAAAACAAAGGGAATAATTTAGTTAAAAGCATTCTGGGATATCTCCTAATACCCTGGAGGCCAATAACAGCGCTGGTGTGTGGCCACACTTTACAACCAGTGCTGCAGAACCAGCGCTGCAATGCTTATTCCCCATGCAGAGCCAGGTATATGGCCAGCGCTGCAGCCAGGGAGTTGCAGCGCTGGATGTGCCCTGCAGGTGTGGACAGTTACTAATTGCAGCACTGGAAAGCCTCCACTAGCGCTGCAACTCTCAAGTGTAGCCATACCCATAGAGTGATATAGGTATTCATTTTTCAAACCAGGAGTTTACAGACTAACTGCCTGACCCTACAAATACTTAACTTTACTGCTGCAAGTAGTTAACACATGCAAGTTTACAAATTTGAGCCCCAAGCTGAGAATGACAAAAAAAGATTGGAGAATGTGTGTGGTAATAACAAAAGACCCAAATAAAGGCACATATCTCCCCTTGCGAATGTAGATCAGAAATGCTGAATGAAGTAATACAGATAAGAGATATAGAATTAATTTCTTTAACACCTCGAGATCTTCCTGGTCTCTCAGGCTAGGTCTCTGTCCTCAAGTGGGCCTGGGCAATTTGGGGCATGGGGAGGAAATCGAAAACTCTCTATTAGGACAGGACAGGACAGGCCAGACTAGATGTGATTCAGGCAAGGAGGTACTGTCCTTTGCTTCTGTAGTGTAAACAAACAGCATTAGAGGGAAGCTCTCTCAAAACCTCACACGCTGCAAACTAAGAGCAACCGCCAAGCTTGAGGTTAGCAATACAGTATGGGATCAAGCAAGAAAGAGCGCTCCGGGACTCAGCCCCGGGGTCCTTGGAGAAGTGCAAGAGAGACCAGGCACAACGCTCCTGATCTAGCCAGTTGCCTTTGAGTGCCCTGCAGCCTGCGGGGTGCCCTTTAGTCTGCGGATCCCCTTAACCCATCCACTCCCCAGAGCCTCTCCCCTGTCCCGCAAGTGCAGTCACAATCGCCGCCATCCGCCGCTCCGGTCTCCCCGGGGAGAACTGGTGCTTGCACCCTCCCCTGCCCGGCTGGGTCCCCAGCTCCTAGCCCGGCCAATGCGGGACTCCCGCTCCTGTGGCTGCACTTGCTCGGCGGCTGTTAGCGGGGGTCCCGCTGCCCGGCCCCAGCCGCCCGCCGGGCGCTCTCCAGGCGCCGGGACCTACCTTGGCCGCAGCCCGGGGGAAGTTGGCTAGAGGCGCCACATCCTCTCTGCGGGCGCACGCGGCGGGGCCCGTCCCAGCCCCTGCCTCAGCGCCGGGGCTAAGGCAGCGGCCGCCGTGCAGGGACGCCGCCGGCAGCGGCGCACAGAGCAGCCACTGAAGGACTTTCCGCCTCTTCGTCTCCCTCCTCCGCTTCCCCGGCTCCTGCTGGCGCGGGGGGACTTGCCATGGCACTGGCAACCCCAGTCCGTTCCGCCCCGTCTCGGGGACTCCTCTTATAGCAGAGCGACGTGCGCAGGCTGGGGGGGGGGGGAGTTTTCCGCTCTGTCCCCCCGCCCCCGGGCTGACACTCAGAAGCCCCCCGCGGCTTGCAAGGCGGCAGCGGACGGTGCCTGCGCCCTGCCTGGCTTTTCAGGCTTCGCTCTGCGGGACGCGAACGCCGCGTTCACCCAGAGGCCGACGGATCCTGCGGCTTGTCCGGCTCCAGCCTCCGAAGTGCGACCGACAAAATACAGGCTCGAGAGCGGCTTCTGCTGAGCCCGAAAAGATCCAGATCCTGGATTCAAGAGCCCGGGCGAGCGCTTGTACCCAGATCCTGCACCTGGAGCCTGGCAACTGGAGACTCCCAAACCCAAATCGTACCATTTAAATAGGAAACGAGGGCAGCCGCTCTTCTTGCGCTGAAAAATATCTGGACCTTTCTGCATCCTGCTGCCACAATAGTACTGGAAACACACAAACAAAACTCAGATCCTGCCAAATATTAACCCTACTCCCACAACGTGTATTGTACTTAGGACGGGGGACGAATGCGGCTGCTCCTACTACCAAAAAAAAAAAACCCAAACAAAAAAACACCCCACCAAACTCTATCTGGAAACTGGCACAAGAGTTTCAAAATTCCACTTCCATCAACCCAGCCTTTGGCTCCTACTGGATCCAGCTCCAGTGGTTTGTTTGTGTTTTGATGTAAACCCAAAGACTCTACCAACTAAGCAGAGAAGAAAGGCAGCTGCTGCCATTCCAGATCTCAGTGAATTCCTGCTCAATAGCACTGCAAAGATACCTCACCTGGAGCCTGCCATTTTTGGTCCGAAGGCTTCATATTGTATCAAAATAGGTAACACCTGCTGCTGCTCTTATTTGAGCACAAAAATTCAGGCTCCAATATTAGTGTAAGAACGAACACATTTTTGGCACCTAGTTCTTGCTGGATCCAGCTATTTAGTTACTGCCATAAACCTCTACATTGTACTGTATTAACAGAAGTCAAATGTAGCTGCACTTACTTATAAACATCCACGATAAATCCTGGCAAGTGAATACTAGAGGTATGGAGTGGCTCTCCATTTTTTATTTATTTTACTGGTGACCCCTTTCACATAGCAAGCGTCTGAGTGCGACCCTCACTTATAAATTAAAAACACCTTAATATATTTAACACCATTATAAATACTGGAGGCAAAGCGGGGTTTGGGGTGGAGGTTGACAGCTCATGACCCCCATGTAATAACCTCGGGACCCCCGAAGGGGTTCCAGCCCCCAGTTTGAGAACCCACAATGGAAGATGTGTTCCTAAGTACTCTAGCCTGCCCTGGGAAAAAAATCTCCAATGAGGAGTTCATTAGCTAAAGCCATATAGAATGGTCGTCCTGACCGGCTACATTCCTTTCACTGCCAAATCTCAAGTTTATGGTCTGAAATATGGCACTATCTAGAAAGATCAAGATGCGGAACCTGGATTACTGTGGCTTCATAGAAACTCAGTGCATCGGGTACAGATGTATTTGATGTAAAGGGATGACTACATCTGCTGTCTAGCCACAAGGTGCACCAGGGATGTGTACTACTGGGACAGGATGCGCCAAGATCCAGCTTTTCCACTGCAGGAGGAACAAGCATATTTACATTGCACATTTGGGACTTGCGGCCAAAAATCAAGCTGGATCCAGATGCTGGCGCTGGGTTTTGTAGCGCTTATGCTGTACCAGGTGTGTGATGTACCACGGGCTGGAATTTTGGAGGTATAATGGGAGCAGCTGCCCCTGTTCTCTACTCATGCCATGGACAAGGACCACATTGTTGGGTGAATTCAGTAGGATCCACGCGCCAACCAGAGCGGGGTTTTGCAGCATGATGGGCCAGCAGACGTCAGGGGCGGCTTTTAAGACTTGTTCTCAGTTTACGCACTAGTTTCTGCCGGCAAGCTTGGGCTAGTTCTGGCGTCTGGGTGCCAGATCCAAGTTTTTGCAAGCGCTCATGCTCGGAGAAGCTTCATGCTCTGGCATTGTTTAGTGCAGGAGCAGCTGCTAGGCTTGTACTCTTTAATAAAACGGTTTGGGAAATGGGGACCAAAAATAGACAGAATCCAGGCCAGGTAGCCCCAGCTTTATCTTTTCCCACTGTTTTTGCAGGCAGTGCTGCCCAGGCTGCTGAGCGGTCTCATCCCCCGGAGCGTCCCTTCTCCTTGGGGCTGCCAAAAAACACTGGTTGCGCCTAATGTTTAAGACCATTACAACAACAAACAACGGGTTTTCCTGGGGATTTCCCCCCTCCCCCCCCCCCCGAGGACTTTATTGCAAGAGAGGCGGGGCGGGGGGAGCTGCAGTCGGAGTTACAGACAGGCTGATGCCTGGAGGCTCTTTCCCTTGCAAGTGGCTTTTGGCCACAAGCCCAGGCTCCGCGCCAAGTAGGCCTGAGAGGGGGAGCCAGCGATCGGATGAGGGGAGGAAGGGAAGGGATAGAAAGCAGAGCCCGTCAGACACAAGGGCAGATCGCATTCAGGAGTGTAACGTCCACCCCCGAGCTTTGCCAGGAAGGGGCCGCTGCCGCGGGGAGCTGCCGGCCGGGGAATGGGTTGTGTGGGGCGCAGACGCTGGCAGGCGCATGCAGTGTTAACAGGCGCGGGCCCAGACTCCGCCACTGCTCCCCCTCCCACCGCAAACACCCCGCAGACCCCGGTTGTCTCCACGTGCCTCGCCCGCCCGCGGGCTGACGGCGGAGACACCGCCCCGGGCTGGCGCTGCGGGAGCCTCACAGACTCGCTCGGCACAAGGCTGCAACCTGCTGCCTCTGGGCAGAAGCCCCTGCGGCTCGCTGCCTGCCAGAGCCGCGCCGCCAGCCAGAGCCGGGGTGCCTGGCCTCCCTGCGCTGGGCGGGGCTGTGCCTCAGCGCCTGGAGGCTCAGCCTGCACCTCCCCCACCTTGGGGGCCTCTCTTCCCCACCTTGGCTAGCTAATATGGGGCGCGGAGGGGGGGGAGAGAGACTATGAATAGCTTTCCAGCTATCGAGATCTTCTGTGGGGCTGGGAAACTCCTGTCACTGCTAAATACAAGGTTGGAACAGACTGTGACTGAACATATTTCAAGGGACCATTCAAGGTGAAGTGGCCAGTTAACACCCCTCCAGACACAGGGCGGACAGGAAGGAGAAGCGTGTGAGGCTACTGGCAGTGGTTTACACGTTGTTGCAACAACAATAGGTCCAGATATTAATACTTGGTAGCTGGTTCCAGTCCTGCCAGGTCTGTGCCCTGCAAGGGAGGCTTTCACTCAGAGCTTTGGTGCAAGTCAGGGGTAACTTCCTGTTTCCTCCAGCCTTTAGTGTTCCCTTCCCAACACAGAGCAGCAATTCTGGCAGTGTCCACAACTACAGAAGCGCTTCAGGGGCAGTGTGTTGTTCTAATGTGGAGTCAGAGCCAGGGGATTATGTAAACATGAAAACTCTGCCTAACTGTTCACATTTCATAGCAAAGCCATGAGGTGTATTTTCATGTCACTTTCACTAAATTATTCACTTGTCATAAAGCATCAAGAGAAACGTGTTGGCCTCCAAAGTACTTGCAAAAGAGAACTGATTTTGAAAGGATGCCACAGGTACTGTGAGGGGGGAAAAACTACCTACATACAACACCCCAAAATGAAGTCAGATACAGTAAAGTTGCTTTTATTCATTTGTTCTAAATCCCTAGGAAAAACAAACTGTAAAAAGAAGAAGAACCACATTCAGTATTAAAGTGAGCTCAACAAATCTTGGTTGCTCTTTATCATTTGCTATAGTGAAAGGTGAACAGAAAAAAATTGTGTGAACAAACTGCGTTTCAGCATGAAGTCAGTCATTTTCAAAAGGACAAATGGGAAGAAATAGAAGCAACACAAAAAAGAAAAACCAGTCCTATGAACACACTTTCTAATGTTCATGTATGAGGGAATGAAAATTAATGTTTATATCATATCACCATTTTTAAATGGTTTCAAGCACTAAAACTAAACACTATGTCACACACACACACAAAACGAATTAAGGGTAGACAGCCTACATATTCTTAATGAAATTCAAATACATTGTATATATTGCAGTATTTCCAACAAATAGCACCATTCAAACACAAGAGTCACACACAAACAAGAAAATAAAGGCCATGCTTAACTTTACATTTGTGAGACAATAGGACTGCTCATGTGCATGTGTGCGTCTACACTGGAAACTTCAAAGCGTTCCCGTGGCAGTGCTTTGAAGTGCAAGAGTGGGCAGGCGCGAGCATTGGGAGAGAGCTCTCCCAGCACTCCTCGAGGGGATTAGCTCTGAGCGCTGTCTACACTAGCGCTTTAAAGAACTCGGACTTGCTGCACTCAGGGCAGTAGTTTTTCTACAAATCCCATACTGAACATAGATGGGGAGGGGAGGGAGGAGAGTCTCTCCTGTTTGCAAGGAGCAGCTTTATCATAGTCCCATGCAGCTGCCAATCAGGGAGGCAGGCACCCACAGCAGCAACCAATAGAGGAAGCAAGGGCTGCCATAAAGGGGAGAGTGCAGAGAAGGAAAGGGAAGTAGAAAGGCCTGGGATAGCAAGGTGGCGAGAGCCCTGCACCAGACTGCCTCCAAGAAAAAACAACCAGGCAAAAAGTGAAGAACTGATAGACTTAACTGAAGGTGAGGGTGCAAGAACTGATCTGACTGAGAGCAAGGAGGGTTGGTCAGGAGAAACTGAGCCCTCCCTCCAAGCAGTGACAATGAGTAAAGGGTTGCAGGATCAGAGCCATAACTGGCAAGTCAAATACTGAACATGAACAACTACCCCTTATTAAACAAGCAGCCATATGCCTCCAACATGGCTGCTCAGTTCTTAAAGAGCCATTAACAGTATGAATGACAAGTAGTTGTGTGATTATTCTGGTTAGTTTTTGCCTGTAAAGATGTCTAATTATGTTGATAGAGATGTAGAGGATGACAATTTTGGCTTCTGAATCTATTTCTGTTCTAAGCTTGATGTTTATTCCCCCTAGTAAACAATCTAGCCAAACGTTTGTTTTCAAATAGAACTATATATCAGTTGTCAAGCTTGTTCCTGTTCATTTAATTCAGTGATGACAAAAGCCACCAAATTTTTACTTCAATGAAGTTAATGTCAAATGTTAATTCAGTAATTATCACAAACCTATAACAAATTAGGTGGTAAGAAAGTGGGTCCCTCTTCCTACTGTGGAGATTGATGATGTTATTTCAACCTTTTCCTAACTGGTGTATGTATTCACAGACTTAGTTTATTCTGGCCCTGGTGGCTTACTAGTCATATGGGATGTTCTCTTTACAAACATATACATAGACCATCATACAAGTGTCTAAATAAAACAAATATGACCTAATATATTTGGGAGGTCAATATTAGGTAGTCTCCACCCACCTGCAAAAGCATTCTACTAGCCAAACTAAAGGGGGGGGAATATCTATATTGTATCAACCAATAAACAGTCTTCCATGATTTAAGTAAAATTACACAGATTTTAAGTTATTGCTTAACAGGTGTTGTCAGGAAGCCATCATGTGGAGCAGCCAATGATTTCTGCACCTCCATATAAATTGTTAGACCCTTTCCTTATTCCACCCAGCACATTTCACTCTACAAGAGCTCTCCTCCCTAGTCTAATTCTTGAGCTTGACTCTCATACCATGTTCCTTTCCTCTGCTCAGCTAGGCTTAAACACCAATGCCTCTTCCCATTCTATTACTTGATCTGCCCTCAGACAACTGGCTGAATAGGATGTGAACAGATACAAAAAGCTTAATTTTTCCATTCCTTCTATTAAACCATCTTTAAGTAGGCAACACTTAGAATTCAGAAACTGCCAATCATTCAGGAAATTTTAAAGGTAGAATATTGCATGGGTAGCAAATTACTCCAAAGACTATAGACAGTGCCTACTTTAGCAAGGAGATCTGAAAACAAAAGTTTGAGTCACAAAACTAATGGACTATCAGTACACCTAAGTGTATTTAAATGAAAGCACTAAATACCAGAGTAATTGGACACTTGATCCACTTGGTGCCCTTAAAAAAAAAATCTACTGGTTGAACAGTCAGTATCTCAAAGATTATTTACAAATCCCTGGCTTTTGGAGTCTGAGAACCATAGGAATAGTTCCCTCTATTGTTACGTGTTGTGAGGCCCCAGTATTGGTCAGTTTGCCACCAACCACATTACAGTTGAGACAAACTGTCCATCTAGGGTACTTGTGGCTCCCTTTGCAGTAGGGTCTGAGCACCTCACAAATCTTTAAATGTATTTATCCTCAACATCCTTGAGATGTAGAGAAGTGCTATCATTCCCATTTTACAGATGCGGGAAACTGACCGAGAGACCAAGTGAATTGCCTAAAGTCACACGGGAAGCCTGGGGGAGAGCAGGGGACTGAAGCCTGGTCCCAAACTAGCACATTAACTACTGGACCATCTGTGCCCAAGAACCCCATAATGCCAACTGGTAAGGAGGTTACAAGAATATCTTGATTCTGCGGTATGCATTCTGGTTCAGCAAAGAATGTCATACGAGGTGTTAAATGAAAGCTGGGGTCACATTGGACATTTCATAACAATATTAATGAAATGTATGTACGGGTATTATGTAAGGAGCTGTAATTATACAAACACACACATACCAAAAACATGTTTAAGGCTATATCAAGGCATTAATCACCAGCAGAGGTGAAAAGAGGTTTTCCTCCAGACAGGCAATCAGAAATCTAGATTTCTATCAGCACATAAATTAAGCATTGTAAAGTAACAATGGATGTCCATTTACACACAGTCAGATGTTTACAAAGAAATTTAAAGTCAACAAGGAAGCGGCCCTCAAAAAAACCTCCAAGCTACGTGTGGTTATCCTGTCCGAAGGGAGACAATGAACTTCGGGAGGTATATCTAGGAGTCAGTGCTTCATTTGTACTGAAAGAGGTGCTGGGGCTCAAGCAATCTTTTTACATTCATAACTGATGCAGCAAGCCCAGAGGTGCCAGGGCTACAAACTGCTGAAACGAGAGGTGGCAGGTTTAAGCCCTGGCACAAATTAAGGACTGGTAGGAGGCGAAGAAGACACCGCCTCATCCTGCACATAGGAAGTAAAGAGACAATGTATTTACATTCATGAAGATGAGGTCCCGGCCAACCTTGGTTGAAAACGCTGCAAAGGACTTTAAACAAGACGTTAACCTGTTAGTTAAGTCCAGTTTCTGGAACGCACGTTTTTAATTTGTTTTATATACAACCTTTTGTTTCCAATACCCTTACTCATTATCACTTGAATCTTGTATACTAGACTTATCCATGTTTTCACTATAAATAGATCTTAACGCAGTGATTTTATGTAAAGTGCTGGTCCTGAGCTGACTCTTACAAGCTGATGTGTACTGTTCCTTTGGGGAGAGCAGAGCTGTTATTTCTGTGGGTGTTCAGTGGAGAGGGGGCTGGACACTACAAAGGAACAGTTCAAAGGGATTCAGGGATTGGGGTGTATCTATTGTTAGCCGGTGTGACGCATGGCTAGAAAGGGTTAAACATCCTGCAAAATAAATAACCCTCAAAAGACTAGGGAGATACTGTTTGTGTATTTATATATGTACGAGTAGGGTCCACAATGTAATCAACAGTCCCTGTCTATGCTGTATTCGGATATCATTTAACTGAATTGTAACATGGGATATTTCAGGATATTTTGGTATTCAGCTCTCTTTGAAATGTACTGTGAATGGTGGAGGAAAAAGCAAATGGCCTTAAGTTAATTCATATAGCTAAGTACCAGTGATGAACCTCCTTCAAAGTCATCCTAATTACCTTTTGTTCCCAGAGGAAATCCCATCTTGTCAAAGAGGACATGAAATTGGATAGAAGATCCTTGGGTCCTGATTCTGTCATCTCAGAACTGCTTAGACTTCATCAGGGGAAGTTTGAGTCACAAGACTGAGGTCCCAGTTATTCTAGTACACCCTGAATATGAGATTTGAACATTGGACTATGACCTATGAACTGAATTCTAAAGGAACTCTTTGCAACTACGAAGCTCACCATCTCAGCTATGAATCAATCTGCACCTCAATGAATTGAGTGCATGTCTGTATGTATATTGATCTTTTAACCATACTCTTTTGTGTTTAATAAATTTTAGTTTAGTTAATAAGAATCAGCTGTAGCGTTTATTTGGCGAAGATCTGAAACATTCATTAACCTCATTCATTAAAGTGTCCGATCCTTTGAGATTGGTAGAACCTTCTCTTTTATGTGATGAAATAAGATTTACAGAAGTTTTCATCATATTTGACGTGGGTACCTGGATGGAGGCCTGAGGCTGGATCACTTTAAGGGAATTTGTGTTGTTTGGACTTCAGAGTAACTAGTAAGGTAATAAAGAAGCTGTTATATGCTGGGTTGGTGAATCTAAGTATTGGAATATCCACCAGCTTTTGGGGGTTTGGCTGCCTAATCGAGTGACCACAACTGGCTCCCCACTGGGACCCTGGGTCACAGCCTGCAAGACAAAATAATGGCTGGCAGAGGGCAGAGACGAGTGCTTGAGTGGCTAATGGGCTGCTGGTGTCAGGGAGCAGAAACCCATCTAAGCACACACAAGACACTGCCCTGGTGACAAGGTGACTCTAAGCCCATCACACCCTGCTTCCTCTACTCGCCACACCAGCTACCTGCAGCTGAGCCAGCTTCCTCAGCTGAGCAGCCAGAGGATCAGCTTGACTAGAGTTTACACAGTCTCATGTCTAAATAGCTGCAGGGCAGAGAGCTCCAGTGGACTAGATATGGGATTGAGAACACTACATCCTGCACTCTAACCCTGGCTTTGATACAGACACTTTTTGTGGGATTAATCAAGTTATTTAACCTTCCTGTCCTCCTGTCCTCAGCTGTAAAATGGGGATAGTAGTATTTAAACAGTTTACAGCACTATTCTAAAAATTCACTAGGATGTACAGTCACCCCCAATCTAGCCACCAAGAAAATGCTGAGATGCTAGTGGCCCACAAATCCTCCGCTTCATTGGATAACTCTCCTTTTCCATTTTTTTTTAAATGTGGGCAACTGTGCATGGAGTCCAGAGTAAATAGCCTGGGCTCCATGTAGGAACTACTGACTCAGACCTGGCATGATCATGGTGGACAGGAGTGGACTACAATTTGGTTGAAGGCAGCAAAAAGAATTGTTTTACAAATGCAACCAAAAATTTTAAATTCCCCACCAGATCTGGCCTAAGGTAGGAAAACAGCAATTTTTGCCAGAGTTTGCCACGTCATTTTATTTCCTTCTAGACAAAAGGGTATTTTTCTTGATGTCTGTGGACATTATGTAACTTTTTCCTATCAACGTAGCATAGGGTTTCATTTTCTTACACATCTTGGCTCCACTTGGAGCGTATATGGGGGGAAAAAGTCCAACTACCCTATTCAGATGCTGTTCAGCATTCAGTAATGTGATATTATATGCTACAAATGAATTCTTGGCTCATGTGCCTTGGCACCTACTTATTGTGTTTTCTATGTGAAATGCTATAAAGCCTTTAAAGAGAAATATTGCAGGTGCCTCGTGGTTGTTTCTATTGCTAACCCTTGTGGTGTTTACTCTCACTCACATTTCCTGATGTCCCAGGAAGATATTCTGGGGCACATCCTTCATTCACTCTAATGGAGCTGTGACAATTTACATCAGCTGAGGGCTCTGCTTCCTTATCTCGTGTAGTGGATCTAGCCTGGAGTGATAAGGCTTCTAATATTTGTACAGTCATTATTTCAGTTATGTCTATGTGAGCTGGAAGGTGCCAAGCAATTCCATTACTCAAGATCAAGCAACGTCGTTAGTGTATATTCTTCCCTTTGAAGCATTTTGCCAATTCTGAAGTCACAGGAAAATGCAATAGCATCTCACTTTTTTCTTTTTAATCCCTCCCTTTCCCTGCCCCAGCAGGAGTGTGAATACGAGGCAAGCAGCAGATTTCTCTTGGGCAGTTTAGGCAAGTAGTCTGAACCACCCAGCTGGTCAGCAATAGACAGCTTATGTACAAGAAGCAAAAGCCTGACAATCATAGATAAAGATCCACCTCTATGTTCACAGTGAGGACAAGAACCAAACTAAATTCCCAAGTGTATTCTAATAAATCCCAGGAAGTAAAAATTAAAAACCACCACAAGATACTGCTTGGAATTCCGCCAATAAAAAGAGTTTACATTTAATATACACATGTTTTATGCCATATTTATGGCAAATGCCAATACCTCCATTACACTGCTCCTTTTTCAAGTCCTTTCTTTACCAATATGTAAAAAACTATTAAAATATGAACCTGAATATACACATTATAGTTAGTCTTGAACTTAAAGGCTGCCATCAAGTAGGTGTTGGATCTATAGACAAGCAAAAGCTTTGTTAAATCAGGTGTGTGCGCTAAGCACTCTGATCAGACTAAAAGGAGAGAGCAGTTAAATGCCACTATGTAGTGATGGCTTGTTGCTTCCAGCCACAGGCCAAAGCAGTGGGATACATGGTAAGGTCTGGTCAGAAGCTAGACTATGTGGACTGAGGGGATTAGCTGGGACTGGTGGCAAACACAGGGGCTAGGGCAGCGTTTCCCCCAGGAATTGAAATTAGGGTGGGTGTTTGAATTTACAGGGGGCAGGGCCGATGAGGGGTGAGACAGTGAGGGTGAAAGTGGGCTCTATGGCACCATAGTAAAAAACTGAAAAATGTTTCATGACCAATTTTATTAGCGTTAACTGTTTTAAAAATCACACAAATTAAAGTTGGCTACTCAAGCCTTCTATGAAGCACTACATCTACATCCTTCTTGGTTTCTTGTTATAATTCTGCACAACTCTCTTAATGAACTTTTTGAATGGTGGAAGCCATCTTTGGTGGCTTCTCATGTGTCTGGTACTTCCATTCCTTCAACTGATATGCTCATTAGATCATTCACATGATCAGGCAGAAGGCGACTTCTTTTGCCTCATTGAATAGAATTTTGTGTTCTGAAAGAACGCTCAGCTGTAGCTGTTGTGACTGGGAGTAGCAAGAGATGAACTCCATACTTCTTTCATCCCAGGAAACATAGCATAAAGATTGGGTCAAGCCACTAGTGATGATAAAAAAGAAGTTTGAATGAATGAAGATTTGACTTGTTGTATGATATTCCACTGTGTTCAAATTCTCTATTCTGTCCTGAGCACATGGCAGCCCCATTGTTGGTAGTGCCTCACTCCACTCAACTGGAGGTGTTTTATAGGACAGGGACCTGTAAAAGCTACGTAGAGGTTGAGTAGAATCTGTAAGTCGCTGTTGTAGGTTAAGAATCAAGTCTATGTACTTTCAGTTGTCTTAAACACTTCTTGTCCTCTTCACTTAAGGATTCAATATAAATGCCTTCATTAGTCAACTTCTGGACAGTCTTTGCTTCTTCCAGTACTTTTTCAATTGATAACTCTCTGACTGATCTACATGTAGCTTCTATTGCTGGACAAAAGATCTACTACTGTTGTAGCAGATGTCTGGATGGCATTGTTTAATGACTCAAGTGGTTTCAACAGTAGACTTACGAAAGAGAGAATGGCAATAATCTTCTCTGAACATAGTAGAGAAAGTAATCCACCAGCCTCACTACTTAGATCCATCCCATCTTGGTAGATATTGTCCAAAGCCAATAATAATGGCTGGAGTAATTTTAAGACAACAGCCAAGGATCACTCATGAGAAAGCTAGAGGGTTTTCCAAGGTTGGACTAATTTGAACTTCAGTCCCAGTGTATCTTTTATATTTTCCAAGATAGTCAGTCTTTTGAGACTCTTGCTGAAAAAATATAATGAAGACATTAAATTTATAGCTTTTTAAATGTCGTTTGAAGAGTCTGCAGCTCGTACTAGCGCTAGTTGGAGTAGATGGCCTCTGCAGCGTGTATAGGAGAAATTAGGGATACACTTTTCTCTGAGCAAAACTTGTACTCCACCACGTCTTCTAGAGAAGTTTGCAGCTCCATTAAATGCCCAAGCAGCCATTTATTTGGGGTCTAATTGACAAGCATTTAACTCTAAGATGTGGGTTGTCACAGATACAGCCGATATGTCTTCTATAACATGAAGATCTAGAAATGCATCTACTGGCCTACCACTGACATCAAGATAACATACACAATGACTTAATACTTGAGGCCCATTTGCATTGGTGCATTCATCAGCCATGTATAAAAAATTTTTGTGGTGAGAGAGTTCTTCATTTTTTCAACTGTTGAGCCTTTCACTGTTGCACCACATGCTTCTAGCCAGTCAGTTGAGTTTCTTGCAGAAAGATAGTGAGCATTTGCCAGTCTTGTTTGGAACCAGTGTTCAACTTCAGGATGAACAAGTGAGAATGCACTTAACATTGGCCTCCAGTTCGTAGTGTGTGGTATCTTTTGCTTAAATAGAAACTATGATGCCATAGCCATGTTTGTTCGCATGAACTGTGTTGTGTCTCCAGCATTCTTAACATCGTCATTAACACTCACCGGTGTTGTCCTTGGTCAGTGGAGACTCGGAGTTCAGAGGTGCTTTCATATGAGTTCACCACCCAGGCAGTGGGCAAGAAGGCACCTTGCTCATTCCTCCAGCTGTTCACTGTTCGCTCTGGCCAGTGTTGTTCGTTGTGCCACCATTCACTCCACCACTCTGTTGCCAGTGGCCCTGTGCTATCACCTTCTGCTGCCACCTGCCACTGTGACTTCTGCTAGTTGGTCTCTTGAGGTTCCACCCAGCTCTCAGTGAGTTCAGCTGAGCTCTCAGTCGGGGAATCTCGCTGCTAATGCAGATTGGGACATCTCTTCCACAGAAACACTGTCTCACAGCAGGTCTAAGCACTTAGACCTGATTTCAGCTGTAGTGGTCACTTAAAGCAAAAGACTATTTATGGAACCTAATCAGCTCTGTCTTTAAACAGTGGAAAGGGGCAGGTCAAATAGTACTTGCGACTCAGGCAGACCATCAAGCAAAACACCTGTCCTCACCCTCTTTCTTGATGCCCTCAATCAGCACAGGCTAAGTACAGTTCTACTGCCCTTTACTCATACAATCAGAACAACAACACTACATTACCCCCCCCACCCCACATTCAAGTTATGTGTAACCCAACCCCCACCAAAAATCTATCACTTGGGCAATGCAGCTCTGTTTGCTGGATACCTAGGTAGATTAGGTGTGAATGTAAATACAATCTGGTCCTGAAGCCTTTTCCCCCAGCCCCTAGCTCATCTCTAGCTGTCTGGGAGAGCTCATTTAGACTTTGCTTACAAATCATCATTTGAAATTATTAGGTTGGCCAATGTCCCTGAAATGAATGCACTGACATGGTCATAAAAAACAAAAGCTGTACAAGGAAGCTAGTCTATGTTCATACTTTTCAAATCTATTATACTTTTTCAGATACACATATTTTATCATACACTGTATATGCTTTTAAAGTGTGTACTAATGTTTCAATTTCAATTCAAATTTCCAAACAATCACTAAACTGGCAACACTGTATGTAACTAGTTCAAAAAACTGGGGGAGGTGTTGGGGAAATTCGGAGGGAGGGAGTAGGGAAATCCCTGGGCTAGGGGGTTATTTGGTAAGCTGTGTGTGAGAAAGGAAAACTTAGCCGAAAGTGAGAGGCAGTGCTGAACACAACCCTGGGAGGAAGCCAAGAAACAGAGCTTCTTGGGTACAGAACTGACTGGAAAGGCAGGTTTGATAATTTGAGCAAGGAAACTGTTTGTTTCTATTGTATTCAGGGAAGCAGGACTTTGTGTACATTCTTTGTAAAAATACACCTGACTCGTCATTCATTTCTCCTCCTAGCAAAAGGAAATCCTGCAAGGCCCCAAATACTGGCCAACCACTTCGACCCAAAAGGAGCATCAATATTGACCTTTAGAAATCAGTGTTCTCTTCTATTCTTCTTGCTTTTCACAGATTTGTGTCACAAAATTCAGCCTGACTGTCCATGAACTGCAGGATAGAGTTGCTAGGATACCAGATATAATTATAGCTATATGATGCTGCCAGTTAGAGTACTGAGGCTTTGAGTTTTGTTTCTTGAATCAACTTAGATTGTATTTTTCATCATGAAGCTTGAAATGAAAAGCTGATTTAACAAAAGGTTTTCAGTTTATGTTTCCCCCCCACCTAAACATTTTGCCAGCTTTGCAAACAAAATTATGTGACATTAGATCTACCAACAAACACCATGCAAGTTTCTGCACAAACTCAGTAGAAATATTTACATTTTATCATAGTCAATTTCACATTGTGTTGGTACACTCTTTGATATGGATTTCCATACATAGACATCATTGCTTTGGGTCACAGAATGCAATTTTGTTCTGTAATGGAAAGATAGACCAAATAGATTAAGTTATTTATCTACCTGGGTATTAAATAACCCTTTCATAGCAGCATCTTTAAAAAAAATGTAAGTAGGGTTAACATATTTTGGACAAATTCTGCATTCAGATAAGTCACTTAGTGTTTGTTTGGTTTCTTTGCTGGAATGGCAGTGGGAAAACTGATAAAACATGTAGTTGAGAAGCCATGGGAGTCTTTCATCGTCTGAATAGTGGTTTAGGGACAGATTTTCAAAGATATTTAGGTGCCTAAAGATGCAAATGGGTACCTAGTGGAATTTTCAAGACAACTCAGAAAGTTAGGCACCTCCCTAATTCACTGCATCTATGGACACACAAATTCTGTAACTGTCCATAAAAACAAAACACTTTGGGTACTTAGAACCTTCCAGAAATTTTTTAACATGTATTTTTCTTGAAGAATCACCTTCTTGTTTTAGAAGACACTTCCAGAAGTCTACCAATCAGTGTTTGATATTTTCTCAGACTATAAATAGTAGCAAGGAAATGCATAATTATAGTCACAGGAAAAAACAAAACAAAACAAAAAACAAACAAAAAAAACCCTCCACTACGACAATATGAAGTATGGAACAACAACAACAACAACAGCCCACAACAAAATGACAGGATGTTTCTGCAATGCCACAGAATAAGAGATACGAGATTGTTCCTAAAACCAAGGTGTATATTACACAATAAGACAAAGATTAACAAACATTCCCAAAATGACATCTCAAGAATTTCTGCAATATAAAAATTGATTAAAATATAGCCAAGTAGAAGAACCTCTCCACATCCATGTCAATATGTTCCACAGGCTTTGCCTCACCGGGCCATCATCAGTCCAGCAGATACCAACTCCTTCACTGATGCTGTCCACCCTACAGCTACCTGAGAGAGGGGAACCTGTATTACAAAAGCCACAGACTCCTCTCCTTTCCCAGCTTGGTTTGCCATGGGGAGAGGGATGGACAGGCCTTCCGTTCCCCAACTCTTAACAGAGCGGCTCCATCATTCACAGATGGCTAATTCCCAGAACCCGCTTCCTAGTCTTTTCCTCCCCCTGAAAAACAAGCAGCCTGCTACCACTAAGGAAAATAGGAGTCCTGACCCACTCTTCTCTCGGAATGCTCGTCTCAGGGCTCTAATAAATCATATACGGGAGAATAAGTTTAGCTTGCTATTAAGCACTGACTTCAAGACCCTTTCCTTTTCCCCAGTGAAAGCTTGTTTTAACATAGGAAGAGATTGCAGCTCAAATTAGACAGTCAAGACCAATGAGTTATGTATGCCATGCAAGAAAAAAAAACAAAAAAAAAAACCCCAACAGTGATTTTGGCTTCCTTGTAGTCAAAATGTGTTGGTTTTTAAAAAATTCTTTAAGTTTCAGTTTTGCCAAAGACAACCCATAAACTTGGCAGCATAATGCCAAGAATTCAAAGGGTGGTGCCAATAATTTTCTTCTGAGTAGTTCTGATATCAGGAAAAATAAGTTTTATCTAAAAATTGTATCTTACCCTTTCTTTGCCACACTGTAGTCATAATAAATTCCGGGTACTGGGGTAATGCTAGAGTTACTAGAACTGTTCTAACAAACATAGTTGATAAAGAATATTTAAATGGGGGAAGATTTAAAGAGGTATTCAGAATATTTGTAGAGTAGATAATTGGGAGTCAAACTGAGTAAGGAAGTTCTGTAAACAAAAATTTCTCCCCCTTCCATAGATTCCAGGATAATTCATTCATATAAAAGAATTGGGTAGGACATTTTCCATAACCTCAATTTTTTGATGAACAGCAATGTTATTTTCAATAAAACCCTCGCTAGAGATGAGTACGTTGTATTTGCAACTGGCCTTTCATTCATCTTCTCTCCTCAATCCCTTATTTTTCCATCAGTGAAGTTTCTTTGTGCCAGATCAAGATCTCTGATGAAACCAGATCCAACCTGAATTCTAATTAGTTACATTTAGATTGATTGGCCTCCTCACAGAGCAGAAAGGCAACAGGAGGTTACCATTCTAAAGATTTAAAAGGAGAAAAAAAAATCCCTCAGATACAGAAAGAAAATCCTAGAGAGGGATGCAGTGGGAAATCCACCCTCAAACAAACAAGGAAAGAAGATTATGAATACACAATTAGTAATTAACAATCAGTAAAGATAAACAGCTGTGGTCTGTTTTAAAAGCATTGGTTAAGCTAGAGAGGTTATCAAAGAGAAAGAACATCTGTCATCTCTCTCTCATTTCTAGATTTCTAAACCGTTCCCTTACTTATCCAGACATGATGAACAGAAAATGTTATAATGAGAGATATCAGCTGTTCCAGACAAGATTTAGCCCATGGCTAGAATAATTTGCTGTTTACCCTCTACCTATAGTTCGTTTTTTTTTAATAAAATTACCACTGTCACTTTTATAAATACCACTTTTGAATCACCACCCTGAAGTAAGAGGATATCATAAGAAATAATAATTGTCTGGTTCTGGGATATCATGTTTGTAAGGCAACACTTCCACTAAAGAGGTCACACTTTGCTGGATATAGGAGTGATCTGGAAGTGTGTGCGTAGGGGGTGGGAGGGGGGAATTTTACGGCAGGTTTTTCTAGTCATCACAGGTTGAATTCTCTGTTAGCATAATTCCACTGAAGTCAATGGTGTTACATCCACAGAAAAAATGTGTTCACACATCTTTAGAATCATTTTCTTCCTCTTCTAACCAATGCTAAATATACCAAATAGAGCCTTTAGCATCAGAAATCTGAATTTGTCTGGCATTGGACAGCATCTAAATGGGATACTGAAGAACACTATATAAATACATAATAATTAAAGGTTACACAAGTGTCATAGGGTTCACTACTCACCACTGTGGTGTTTCCTTGGGGTCCATAGGGGGTGGGGGATTAGTTCATGACATTCTGACAGCTTCAGTTTTTTACCCCTTGGTGTGTGTCTCTCTCTCTCTCTGGAGTCAAATTACTCTCTTTTCATAGCTTGTGCCTCTGGCCAGATCACTGTAGTCCTCCCCTCCTGGAATATCAAACTCCCTACTGGACAAAAACTGTCTCATGCAGCCAGCTCTAAAAGGGCGCTGCCCAAAGTAGCCTGCCCGCGCAGGCGCCCCCGCCGTCCCCTCCCCCTCCGCGGGGGGGGGCGGCTGGGGAGGGCGGGGAGCTGCCGCGAGCTGCGGCGGCGGCCACGCGCCGGTCCACGGAGCCGACGGGCCGGCCGGCCTGGCGCTGCGGCGAGCGGCGGGAGCCGGCGGCGGAACCCGCCGCGCAGCAGGCGCAGGCGCAGGTCGCCGTCTCCCCCCTGGACCCGCGCCGGCAGCAGGCCGGCGAGAGCTCCAGAGCCCAAATTCCGCCCTCCCCAGGATGCCGCCCCAAGCGGGCGCTTGGCCCGCTGGTGCCTAGAGCCGCCCCTGCATGCAGCCTTCTGCTCCACTGCCCCACCTGTGTCACTTCCCCAGTAGCTAGCAGGGGAACCTAGGCCAAACCACTACTCCAGCTTCTAGCCCAGGGGCCCTATGCCCAGCAACCATGGTCTGTTTAAGCTCTGACCTAGTTGCTGTTTCCCTGGGCTATTTCCTACCTTGTCTTTCTATCTTCTGGCCTCTCTCTAGGCTACCTTTGGAGCTTCCTCTGCTTCTGTGGCTATTTCACCTCCTCTTGGGTTCTTGCCAAAGGCTGTATTCCAAGGCAGGATCCCAGGCTTAGACCACAGCGCCCAGTAGTCTGTTGCCAACATTTTTTTTCTCTCTCTCTCATGATTACAAAGTTCTTTGCTACAGCCTTCTCCTATTAACTGCCTCTCTTTATGCCAAGCAAACTACCTCCCCTCTCTGGGCTTCATCAACCATGGGCCTTATCAGCCCTGGACTCTCCTGCAGGTGCAGCCTGGTTAATTGGCCCTTTTTACCTAGTGAGGCCTTGTGGGGGATAGACACCCCAGCAGAACAAATCATTTACAGATGTAAAGTAAAATGATAAATTATTTTGGATTTAGGGGGGGAAAAAGATGCAACAAATAGATGAGCTCAGGGACATGTCTTAGCGTAGTCATTTTAATTCCTGGGTTAGTGTGTCACATGGAAAGTGACCTTATAGTCACAGGCACTGACTTTTATTTTTCCCGCCCTCAGCCAACCCCTTCCCCCAAGGCCCTTCCCTCACTCTGCCTCTTCCTGCCCCCACTCTGCTCCCTCCCACAAGTGCCTCCAGCCAGTCACCAAACAGCTGATCAGTGGCGCCACCAAACAGCTGTGTCTGGTGGGTGCTGAGCACCCACTATTTTTTTTTCCTGTGGGTACTTCAGCCCCAGAGCACCCATGGAGTTGGCATCTATGCTTATAGTGCTAAGATAGTAAAGCAGCAGTCCTGCTCATAACATTAAGCCAGATGAGAATTCCACAGACCTTGGACAGAGTAGACAAATTTTTCATGGTAATCAAGGAGGCCTTGTTTTGTGCTAATACATGCTGTAAACAATTGATTGAAGAGCCTTCACTGGCCATGTTACATGCCTTGTAAAGTCAGAGCCCCCGTATAGATCAATGGTTGGGTTTAACATGGTTCTTCCATTGGTTAACCTACCACAGAGTCATTGATGTATGGACCCCTGTGCACAAAAGCCAGCATGAAAAAAATATAATTAAGTGTATTACAAGTACTGTCAAAAGCTCGTTCACTCCTTGATTGTTCCTGACAGTATTTGGTATTATCATACAGTTATTACTTGACTATCATAAACTCTACCTTCTTTTTTCTATTGTATTTTTAAAAATCAGGGTAAAGACAAGCAGAGATGAATGCATAAGCTAACATACAGAGCAGTGTTTCTCAAACTGGGGGTCCTGACCCAAAAGGAGGGGAGTCACAAGACTATTGTATGGGACGGGGGGTTGCAAAAATGGCAACTGCTGACCAGGCACCCAGTTCTGAAAGCAGTGCTGCCACCACCAGCAGTGCAGAAGTAAGGGTGGCATGGTATGGAGGGGGGCCGTCATAGCCTGAAATATTTTCAAAGGGGGTCCCAGCAAAAAACATTTGAGAATCATTGGTATAGAGTTGCATGTACAGACAGATTCAAGTTATTTTATAAAATCAACGAGGAGTCCTTGTGGCACGTTAGAGACTAACATAATTATTTTAGTCTCTAAGGTGCAACAAGGACTCCTCATTGTTTTTGCTGATAGAGTAACATGGCTAACCCTCTGAAGTTATTTTATGGTTTTTATGTAGGCTTGGCAGAATTTGATTTTTTTGTATAACTTCAACAGATATCAATGTTTCTGCATAAACATTTTTTCAGTTTTTAACCATTAAAATTTTTGCAGTTGTGCAAAATTATGAGATTTAAGCATTTTTCCAACTTTGATTTTAATTTTCACAGTTGCAGGAAATTACGGTGGTATCAGACAAGGTGGGCTCAGACAATATTAATTTATGACAGTAGATACTGAGATTAAAAAGTTAAAGTTTTATAATAATTAAACCACAACTCCATATCACATGTCAAAATATACCAAGTAAACAATCTTAAATCCAACTCTAATAAATTCTCAAGCATCATTTTTCTTACTTTGCCTGTCTGAAATTTCAATTATTGATGGAAACATTTTTTCTTCAGGTTGTGTGTGTGTGGTGAAATAGATGTTTACCAATAAAAATAAAATCCTTCCAAGCATGTTATGTTCAGTTTAATAGTGAGACATCTTACCATAGACCTGCAGAACTAATGACCATATTTCCTCAAAACTGTATGAATATTATGATTTTCTTTTATCTTTCTTTCTTTCTTTTTTAAAGTGCTCTCTTATAACTTTGCAACTCCACGCAGATCACGGAGCAAAGACGCATAGTCTCATCACACAGAGGCATTTTCAGGATTTTATTATACTGAATTTCATCTCAACCACCTTCCTCCTCAACATATATTTTGTACTTTGGATAAAAAAATGAATATTCTTTTGGCACCCTTCTTTTGTGATTAAAGATTGAAACTATAGGCTAATGGCAAGTCAAAACCATAGACAAGTTAGCTGTCATTAATATTACTGAATTATTTTGAGGCACTGACTCACATAATGAAAAATTATGTAAAGAGAAATGTAGAGATGAGTGGGAAAATGCTAGGGATGGAGGAAGGAAGTCCATGTCTCATTGTACTGTGCCAAATCCTGTAGACCTTACTCACTTTTTACTCCGGCAAACTTATTATATTAAATGCAAAGTTCATGTATTATTGTGGGCCAGGATTGTATGTAATCTCTCTAGGAGGAAAATGTGATGTGAGGCTCGGGAGTTCAAAGAACTATATTGAAATTGTGCCAGACAAGAATGGACTTTTGGGACAATAAGCGTGAAGTGAATTTCAGGCTCTTTGGAAATGGTACATTGGTTAAGGCATGTTGTGCAGCTGCTGAGTAGGGAACATCATGATGAATTAACACTATCATCATTAAGTATCCGTAGCTGGCTAAACACACCAGGCAGGCTTAATGACCTGTTTTACAAAAGGAATTGCCTAGTGCTGTCTAGTGGTTTCTTTAAACTGTTAATTCAGAGCATTCTCCATGAGGAAAGCCATATATTTGCTGGCTATGGGGGTTTACTATTTAAGTGCTAGGTCTGAATGAAGATTATGGTCCAGATTCTGATCTTTCCATTTACCATCATGTGGAAGGGGAGTGCAGCCCTCCAAAGATGTGTGTTCTTTTCTGAACCACTGGTCCATCTTTGTCTCTGGAGGCTGAGCTTGGTTGGAGAACAGCTGGCAGCGGGGCTGCTATAGTTGTGGGGGACCAAGATCCACAGGAGCAAAAGCCTTGTCTCAAGATTATCACCCTGCCCAGGCTCTTCCTCTAAGGCTTCCTGCACCTGATGTCTTGCCAGAAGCTTGGCAAATGCCATCCAGCTGCCCACACCCTTTTGGTGGCTATTCAAGACACAGAGGCAGAGCAACAGCTATTTCAGGACAGCAGTAATTCATTATCATATTTGCATTGTAAATGTTCTAAGAGAGGAAAACTGCTGCTCCTCTGCTCCTGCCATTAGTGCCTACCAGCCACATAAAGGAGGGAGGTGGCGCTGCAGTGAAGGATTTTTCTATCACGGAGCTGCTTTTCTGCCCTTATCCTGTTGCATATATTCTCCTGCACACTGGGCAGCAAAGAATACATCAGTGTGTAAAGTCATCCAGAGCAAGGAGTGCAGACATCCTGTTTTAAATAGACGATTTTGAGTACTAACCCACTCTTCTAATAGTCTTCTCATTTGAATTTTAACACCTTCAGAAAGAACACTGCAAAAACAAATTCAGGCCAGTTGCTCAGAAAAGCTAAAGCTTTTGCTTACCAGTGTTCATCAATTACAAATTAAACAAATGCAAAAGAAGGTCTAATCGTGTGAGGTGCTGAGAGGGGATTCAGATGCTGTTCTGGATTTGGAAACACTTATTTTAAATACTGGTTTTGTATAATTGTGAACTTGACATGAAACTGGAAACTTCTCCTGGTTTAAAATGGTTGTTATTATTGGGGAGTGATGGGAAGGCAACAGCAAATAGAAACGTCTCCTATACTACTATTTTCAATACCCCCATAGCTCAGAAGGCATTTGTGTCTGAAAGATACAACTATCTATGTAGCAATGTAATTGTCATAGTGCTAAATGCAGAAACCAGTTAGAAACTCAGGATACGATTCTCAGCAGTGCAAATTTACACCAGCTGAGAATCTGGCCCATTCTAGTTTTCAATCTGTTATATAAGTTAATGCCGTTGTTTAGGTGTATTGCTCCTTTTCTACAACTTCATACGGTTTCTTAAAGAAATGAGTTCTTTCTTTAACCATGTTAAATACAACTAAAAAGACTTGCTGCAAATGAGTTATAATCATTACATATGCCATGTGTTTCAGTAAACAGAGTATTGTAAGTGTAACTTAATGCTTCTCTGAGTATTTACAATCACTCAGATTTATTCAGCTCTACCGTGCTATTCACATGTGTTTGAAAGGTTATCTCAACACGACATTTAAAGTATGTATCTAGATTAGCTCATTCAGTAAAGGAAAATCTACAGCTCAGATTTATTAGTCAGTATAATAAAGGTGAAAGATGAACTTTCCCACTTTGTCAGGCATGAAATATGCTAAAAGGATCTAGGCAATGGATTGCAGTGGGAGGATAACACCTCTGTTCTAGTCTGAAAAAGTAAAACCCATTGGATACTGTCACACAATCATTAACATCAGTTGAATTTAAATATAACATTGCAGTAGTTTATAATCAGCCTCTTTGTCATATTATAGTTGTTCAACTGGGGTTTCAACTAATACTAATCAATAAGGGGAGCTCAACATCCAAGTTATGTATTAGAAATCAATGAGTTTATTCTTGTAAAATTGTATAAACACATTATAATTAAATCTTTATTTAAATGTTTCATCAAGAAAGAAATTTTGGTATACATTCTGGTATGAGTCTGATCACTACTTCATGGTGAAAAAAAGAGAAAAAGATGGAGAAAACAATGCTGTGATTTTTCCTCTTTTGTACCCTAATTTATAGCTCCCAGAAATACTGCCGTCCCTGAAAATAATTTGATGTCACAAGTAGTGAGCAGTTGGAAAATATATTAGCACATTGAGTTTTCTAGTGGAAGCAATGTATATTATAGGTTTAACTCTAGCTAGCATTCCAAAGAACTTGGCAATGTACATCTGAGAAATAATTGAATTTCTCTCAATGAATTTCCTCAGAGACATTTATAGCAGACACTTCTGTTTTTTAAATATTCAGAAATAATCTTTCATCTAAATCCTACTGGGTAAACTCCAGATTGATTGGCACAGTGGCAAGTGGAGAAGAGAAATGTCTAGCAATCAGTGTCTGACATAGCTATAGCAAATCTGAGAAGTTTTATCTTAGATATATGGGCTAGATTAATCTTTGTCTCAGGAAGAGCTTTATCATAGTGGAGGCTGCATTAGAGGAAAAGCTTTGTGACTATAGCTTTTGAGTAGCATCCTTGGGCCTACAATTCAATACCTTCTTTGGAAATAATACATTTTGGGTGGAATCCTGGCCCCACTGAAGTCTTCGTGTTTGGTGAGTCGTACTCCCTTGAATATTCTCATAGACAGAGATTGCATTTTCATTCTTTTCAGTCTTCTCAAATAATTTCAGTGAAGCAAAATCATGTCCAAATTTTCACCAGAAAGACAATGAAACCTTTAATTTCATGGTTTAATCAGAGAGTGAAAGCTCATACTTTTATTTGTTACTGAGATCTTACAATGCGTGTATATTTTTTAACAGAAATAAGCTAAATAAAGAAAGCATACGAGTTTAACAGTCACATGAATAAATAGTAGCAGATAGTATCAGAGGGGTAGCCATGTTAGTCTGGTTCTGTAAAAAGCTATAAAGAGTCCTGTGGCACCTTATAGACTAACAGAAGTATTGGAGCATGAACTTTCATGGGTGAATTCGCATGCGTCTGACGAAGTGGGTATTCATCCATGAAAGCTCATGCTCCGATACTTCTGTTAGTCTATAAGGTGCCACAGGAGTCTTTATCGCCTAGTAGCAGATAATAGTCCACCCACATTGGCACCTTGCCACAGAGCACATTCCAGAGAGCAAGAGCTGTTTTCACTCTCTTTCGTTTACCAGGACAGAGTTTGGTTGGTGCAAACAGATGGTTCCTTTTTTTGCCCTTGGGGATGACAGCTGAGTGACCAGTTTTTTGACAGAAAATGTAACACACATTCACCACTGGACTACACAGACCTCCAGAACCACAGAGGTATTTAGAGTAAGAAACTGTTGGTGGCGCAACAGGGCTGGCAGGTTTCCTACCCGGCTCTGCTCAGCTCCCAAGAAGCGAAGACATGTCCCTCTGGCTCCTAGGCCTAGGAGCTGCCAGGGGGCTCTGCATGCTGCCCTCACCCTGAGCGCCGGCTCTGCAGCTTTCATTGGCCAGGAACCACAGCCAATGTGAGCTGCAGGGGTGGCGTCTATGGGTGGGGGAAGCGCGCTGAGCCGCCATGGCCACCCCTTCCCCTAGGAGCCCGAGGGACATGCCGGCTGCTTCCTGGGAGCCGCCTGACATAAGCACTGCCCGGATGCTGCACCCCAAACTCCCTCCTGCACCCCAACCCCCTGCCCTAGCACTAAGCCTCCTTCCACACCTCAATTCCCTCCTAGAATCCACACCGCCTCCCACACTCCAAACCCCTGCCCCAACCCTGATTCCCCCTCCTGCAGCCCAAACCCTTTATCTCTGGCCCCACCCCAGAGCCCACACCCCCAGCCAGAGCCCTCACCTCCCCACGCACCTCAACCCCCTGCCCCAGCCCTATGAAAATGAACGAATGAGCAAGGCTGGGAGAGAGCAAGAGATGGAGTGAAGAGGGATGGAGCAAGCGGGAGGCAGGGCCCTTGAGAAGGGATGGGCGGGGCCTCATGGAAGGGGCAGGACAAAGGTGTTCAGTTTTCTGCAGTTCGAAAGTTGGCAACCCTAACTGGATGTTAGCACTATTGAAGAATAACGAATTGGCTTAACTGGAACAAGCAAGCAAGAGAGCAGCCACATGTCTTTTCATCAATGCACAAATACAATTTTTCTAAAACTAAGGGTTGGATTCACAAAAGGACCTAGGCACTTAATTGGCACTTTAAGCAACTAAATCCCAGAATCAGGCCCCATTGGGATTCACAATGCCCCCACTCAGCTGCCATTGAGCCCTTAAGGCATCTAACCTCACCTGACACCTCGATTTTAGCAGTAAAAGTTGCTGACCTATGCTTCTGCTTCTGACTATGCAAATTGCAGCCCTTATAGATAAATGTACATTAAATGCTGAGGTGGGGCAGGACTTCTTCCTTCATAACTTCTAGCCTAGTGGTTAGGGTACCTAGCTGGGATGTGGCCAACACCAGATTCTCCCCGGTCCCCCCCTTCCCCTGAGGGGAAGAAAGGGACCTCAAGAGGTCATCTAGTCCCGTCCCCTGCACTCATGGCAGGACTAAGTATTATCTAGATCTTTGAACTGGGATCAGCGAATTCTCAGGCGAGGACCCTAACCACTGGGCTAGGGGATAATCTGATGTAGGGAATCCCTCAATCTCTCCTTTTGAAGCTGTTCCACTGTGGAGAAATAAGTTACTAGTGCAGGGGGACTGGTTCCTGGGTCTTCCACCTCCCAGGACAGTGCGCTAACTACCAGGCTACAGAGTCATTTGCATAATTGCTCTCTCTCTCTATGGTCCAAAGATTCTGTAGCCATAAAAATTTGTTTCATGGCGATCTGTCTGAGGAACCAGAGCAAGCCTTTACAGGAGACTTAAGACTTTACTTCCTCTGTTGACAATAACAAAAACAGCAACAATGTTGATGCTCTTGAGACAGTTTTATGAAGCTTAGTGAAAAATCACATCTAACTACTTGACTGCGTCCACAAACTGTTTCATACAAGTATAAGCATCTTGCTATACAAATGAACAGGAAAGCAAGAGTCTAACAAAGAAAAACTCTTTTCAGGTAAGCTTGGGGGCACTAAAGAGCAGACAAGCAGACTCCTAGAAGAATAAAATGTGTGCCCTTGACTTATATAAAATAATAGGAGGCTCTTGCTCTTTAACTATGTAGTCCAGCAAAAAAGGATAACAATACATAAGACATAACAGCCCATAAAACACACACACTGACACAGCCACTGTATACAAAACAGTCTTTCTGCTCCATCCTCCCCTCTCCTCTCCTGGAAGAATGGTGTTAAATGCTCCCTCTCCCCTGTCCTGTACCCCAAAACTCCTCAGTTCCTAAGAGGGCGGCGGGACAGCTCTGCCTCCTTCTTGCACTAACCTTGATTGGTTGCTCTACCCCAGAAGGAAGGGAAGTGGGGCAGGCTTTCCCTCAGTCAGAGCTGAAATTTACCTGAGCTGGGACTTCTTACATCATAGTGAGATTTGGTACCTGCTGGAGCCAATCATGTTACTTGTAATGAAATCATGAGAGCTAGTGGCAGTCTTTACTGAAGATAGCTTCATTGTCATCTACAAGAAGTGAAAGGGACTGGGCGGCCTCTGGCTTCAATCCTGTTGCTAGAAGCAGGCCTTGGTGGCCATTTTAGATCAAGCCAAAACTTCATCAAATAGAAGGCAGAGCTTAGAAAATCATGAGACTTATTTAAAAAGAAAAAGAAAAAAACCTCACCCACCAAATATAGTGGCACATGTGATAAAATTTTGATTGCTGGCTACAGTGTCTTCTCATCCCCACCTCTTACTTCCAATTGTCTGGAAGATCTTGATAAATATTGTTACATGATTGTGTTGGCTAACATTATTCAACCTCCTCTTCTGTGAGGCTTTTTCAAGCCACGTGAATTCCTTAGAAAATACATGCTGATTCATCAGACATTACGATTGGGGTTTGGTATCAATGATACTTAACCCTACAGCCATTTCAGACATCCAGATGCAACTGCTAAATCTTCAGTTTTTCTTTCAAAAATATTTCAATGTTACTGTTGTTAAAATTATATTTCACTAGTAACCCTCCCCTCCCCAACTATTAATACAGCTGGCTCAAGGAGCCCAAGAGAGCATCATGAAGCCACTTTATTTCCAGTAATAAAATCGGCAAAAATCCAGTAATAAAATCAAAAGTGACAGGGGAAATACCCCAATAAATCTAACAATAAGAGCCACTCAGTCCAAAGAGGGATCTTAACATGGCAGTTGGTGAGCTGCACTGCTAGGGCACACACACATCAGAGGGACAAAGTCTCACACTGGGATCAGCTTCAAAAGGTGTGACACTGTATAAAAGAGAGGTGACCATGTTTACAATGATGTATCACCACTGATGTATTATCAATGTTGCACAACTGTGATAAATCTTGTACAAAGTATGTCATGTTATGGTATCATTGGAAAAGCTATAGTCTGCTAAAGCATGATTATCCTGTTTATATGCATGTATCATCATTGTATATGAAGTCATGAAACTGAGTTTGTTTCTCAAACCTGTTGTGTTTCTGGGTAACACCCCCAAGACCAGAGTTTAAATTCAGCCTGAGCTGTCTGCAGCCGAGTGCAGGTAAATTTTAAAAACCTGCAGGAGCCCCTCCACCTCAACCACAAAACTGTGAGCCTCAGACATCATTTACACATGACAGAGACTGTATAGGAAACACTCAGAACAGCCGCCACACACAACCCATAGCCCAGCCCAGCCACCAACTGCCTCTCGGAACTTCCTTCTATTTTACAGCAGGGAGGGAGCAGAGCCAGGAGCCATTTTGAGCTGTTGTCCACAAGGAGCATGAGGTATCAACCTCCAGCTTAAGTTGGTAGGAGGGGATATTCTGATAACAGCACAACAAATGCCTCACTCCTGGCCAGTCTCACTAGCTGAACTCTGGTTGTGGCTGTGTTTTGCAGTGGGAAGAATTACCTCCTGGTCATGCATTAGTGAGAGGCTAGTGTACTCACGTCGGTCCTTTAGTGCCCGGGATAAGGTGTCAGGCACTGTCCTGAGTTTCACCGGCACTGAACATTCCCTTCTACAGTACCCATGTAATGACGGTGACCCTTGGGGACGCCCCAGTCCAGCCCTGTACCTGGGACAGAAGGTTTTCCTCAGCACAGATGGATTTGAAACCAGCCTCCTGCCACTGACCATCCCTTCTGAGCTAGAGACCCCAAATGCCTCAGTCAGTGCTGCAGCCTTTGTGAAGAAGGATCAGATAGTAATGGTGATAAATGGACGGGTCTATCTCTACTTCTTCATAGCTGGGGAGAAGGAATGGCTCCCAGTACAGGGGATCAATTTCTTGGTCACCAAGCTCTCAAACACCCACTGCTGCTACCCAGGGCAGGACCCAGCCTGCCAAGCCATCAGTATGACTATTTTTGCCTATGAGACTGGGCATTCAGCCTCCAAAAGCCACATCTTCCGGTCAGAGGATGGAGGCCACACGTTCACTGCTCTGAAGCTGAGCCCAGAACTGCAAGGGGTGCTGCTTGGTGTCTACAGTTTTGTTTCCCTTTCCCAGACTGGATTGCTCATCAATCACACCCACAGCGGTGGGGAGGGGAAAGGA
This sequence comes from Mauremys reevesii, assembly GCF_016161935.1. Lineage (NCBI taxonomy): Eukaryota > Metazoa > Chordata > Testudines > Geoemydidae > Mauremys > Mauremys reevesii. Next base: position 212,749,295 of record NC_052624.1, read on the forward strand.
GGAGGAGCCTATTTCTCATACACCGGGAGCAACATGAGCCACATGTACAGCCACAACTCCATGGGCTTCAACCTGACGTCCACAGGGGGCCCTGATGTCCAGGGTATCCAACACCCTTACCTGTGGGGCTTCACCATCCTCTGGACCAAAGATACGCTGCTGATCTCCTCCAGTAATGGCTTGCTTGTGGAGCCAGTGATTGTGCAGACAAAGGTGTTTTCCAGAACCTCCCTTTCTTTCCCTGGTGGCAGCCTCTGTCACGTGGCCATCAGCAACACTGAGATTGCAGCCCTGACCCAGGACCATCGGCTCTTCCATGGCAGCATAGACATGGTCTCCACAACTATGGTGCAGGTTGGAGAGCGCAACAGCAGCCAGAAAGGCCTGTGCAATGCTGCGCTGATGTTCGACAAAATAGGGATGCTAACCGTGTTGAGCCCTGTACCTACCAATAGTTCCTGGTCCTATAACTTCCAGAAATGCACCTTGAACATGCAGTTGCTGATCATGGAGTTTTGGCCACCTCTGCAAGCCTGCCCAGTTGAGATCCTCAAGGGCCATTTCCACAACAAGGTCCATTATATCGACATGCACCAGAAGCTGAACTTTAGTGCCACGTTTGTGCCAAAGCCAGGCACTGGGGCTTTTCCAGTGGTGACTGTGAGCAACCCCCACGTGCTAGGGTTCCAGGCACGGATAACAGAGGATGGGTACACATATGACGGGAACACCAAGTACAGCTTGCACATGCAGCTACTGCAGCAGTGCTTCTCTGGCATGGCAGAACCTCATTTCAGTGACACCTTCCCCTCTGGCGGGATGTCTATCCTTACTGTGGACATCCCCAACAAAGGACCCAGCTGCACTGATATGCAGCCTTTGTCTGCACTTATCAACGTAGGTTGCCCACCTACTAAACACATTAAAGTTTTTAAAAACACAACAGCATGCAGCAAAGGCCTGTTTAACGAAGGCATGCTGCAAGATAATTTCACTTATACGATCAGCCACAATTTATATGACCCACATTTTCTTGCCACACCAGAGTTGGGTCAAAGTGATCTTGAAGTTCTATACGAGTTTGATAAACTGGGGTGTCCTCTTCTGCTGTATTATGATACTCCTTGGCTGCCAATCCTTGAACTGTGGGAAAATGATGCATTTGTGGAGTATGTTTCTGCTGACTTTGTTGTGTTTGAAGTCAATGGAATGTATAATTATGATTATCTCTTGACAGCTGCTGAAGCCAATTGTATCTCTCAACCTCAGAATTGGACTGCTTTGATACAAAAGCAAGATTCTCCAAATCCACATACTGCATGGAGCAGAATGAACTATGAAAGCTGTGAGAATCATGATGGACCTAAATTAGTATCACCCTCAGCCAAGTATCAAATTCTTGCTCAAAATAAAAAGAACAAGATCATTTTTTCACACTATAATGGCTTTTATATCTTTGAAGCCATTGTGGTGGACAAATTATATAGTTACTGTGAACTCTCTGCAACTGTCAGTGTATATGTCACTGGTGCCCTCCCAAAGTCTTACATACATGCGTGGACAACACTGACAGCTTTTCTGACTCTCATTCTGATTGCAATTTTGATGGGATACCTCTTACATAAACTATCACTTATGAAAAAATCCCCAAAAGTTAAAGTATTTTGAGCATAATCATTTAGAAATCTAGTATGGTGGTCAGGGAAATTGATGTGGGTAGTGTTAAGAATTCTAATAGGCTAGTTTTTTATGAAATAATCCCCATTGAGGCAGGCTGATTAAAATAAAGAATTCCTATGTATGAAAGAGGAAATGGTAAAAGGAACTGTTATATGTTTTCTAACTTTAGAGATGTTGGAGCAGTGATGTTTTTACTCCAAGTGATTAGATCTTTAAAGGGTGGACATTCCTTTAGATCTGTTTTAACATACTAATTTATCTTTCCCAATTCTTTTTCTCATTTTCATGCTGTAATCTATTTTATTGCTAATATATTGCTTTTAAGTGTGTCACCTTTTGTTAATGGAGTCAATTATATTAACCTATTCAAGAGCTGGATCTTCTAATCCAGCTGACCCTTTTCTCAAAAAAGAATAAGGATGTTCTTGGAACATGGCTAGTGCTTGTTCCATGGACAGTATGTCAATGGAAATCCAAGAGATTCCTCTGTTTCCTCTATTTTACATTCCTGTTGTGATTTTCCTCCTCTTCCACCATTTGCAATATTAATTTTAGTTTATATCCCATTCCATTTCATTTGCTGGATGGCAGAATACTGACATTTCTATTGGGTTCTAAAGAACTCTCCATCAAAACAGTAAAATACAATTATTCGCCAATATGAGAGAATTGCATGGATTCTGAAAACATTGTTGAGGTTGAATAGCGCTTGGCTTCAATGGGATTACTAGCCTGAGTATATACGAATTAACATGAATAAAGGTTGCAGAATGTGGCCCCTGGGTTAGTTCATTAAGTTAGGTTTTTTTAGTTGACAGACCAATGGTTTCCTGTTGTGTCATGTGGTCAACCAAGTATTACCTATTTAATGAATGTACCATGAAACTTTTATGTGGTCCACTGCCATAATCAATTCATACTCTTCACCATTGAGACTCTCAACCCCCTCCCCCACCCCCCACACACACTTGCAAGGACCTTTCAAATCTGTATTAATAGACTTTTTTAAAAAAACTTTACTGGTGGGTACAACGTATGGGCTAACACGACAGTGGCATGCAACAGAAACAAACCAAAAACCATGACATTCATCATTTAAGAAAAACTGTGATTTTGTCTGCACATTTCATATTGTCTTGACTATAGAAAAAGTATTTTAATGTTAATTAACATTTTAATATAGCAAAAGTATTATAGACAATTGTCTTTACATCTTTGTAGTAAAATTGTTCATTTTTATTTGTTGTTAACTGAGGGCTCATTTGTGGATTTCTTGTATTTATTAGGCCTAGAGCAAGTGAAGCAACAATATAGTTTCTTCAAATAAGGTGCTTTAGATTCATTATGCTTATAAGGACAGAACTTTTGCTTTTTTTAACCTGCATATTATATGGATGTTCTTTAGATTTAAAAATAAAAATTTGTCCATTTAAAAAAAACGGCAATAGTTTGTTCTGTGACTCTGGAATGTAAGATGAATAGTTAAAAGTGAGTTCCCTCATGATTACCACTTCTGTAAAATCTACCCCTCTTCAACCTGGAAGAGACTCATGTGTGGGCAAGTGAAGGAAGGAAGGAAGGAAGGTGTTTTGTTGGTCTGATTTTTCACCTGTTGTTGGAAAGGTAATCAAGGAAAAAAACACAAGAAAAAAGGACTCCAGAAACGGAAAAAGTAGCAAAATTGTGTCACAAAACTAAATCAATAGGATGCACTAAGGACAGGAATTAAGGAGAAGACCTCCCCTCCCAGAAGGCAAATATGGTAATGAAAGCACAAAATACAACCTCTCTCTGGATTGATGAAAAAATGTTGACATATTTTATGAGGTATCCCTTTAAATAAACTGGCAGAATCAAATGATTGCATAAGATTCATCAAACATATTATTTGATTATCCTTAAATGATGTACAACCAAGCTTATTTTAATAACCAGCACAAACCTATTTACAAGTCCAAGATTTCATCTCTTTTAAGTCAACAATAACCAATCAATAGTTATCTTGGAACTCTAGAGGCAATTATGCATCAGCTACTGGATAACAGCTAAATGGATGTTTGATATTTTGGCAAACAGATTTTTAAACAATTTATTATTAATATAATTCTGCTCTTCAGACTTGCCCTACTGGGCTCTCTCTTTCCTTTACCTCTCACATTCAGACTATTGTTAAATTCTACATCTTTTTGGTGTACATTTTTCAGAACCCATCCATTACCTTTCAACTCTACTATCAAATCCCACAATTGTCCCTTGATAATCTCCATCTAGGCTAGAGAAACCACCTTCTCAATAATCACCTTGCTCCCCTCCAGTCTATTCATTTTCCTCACCCACTCTGACTACAACCACCATCTTGACACATCTCTTTACTAGTTTTATATCCTTTTAATAATTTTAACCCCTTCATTCTTGCTTACAAGGCTCCTCCCAACTCTGCCCTTGTCTACAACTTATATTTTTCCGATCACTCCTCTCTTCAGGCCATGTACTCTGCACTTTTGCCTCCCTCCATGCCATTTTTCTTACTTTTCCCCTCCACAAGTACCTCACCTGCCCCATACCTAGAATCTTCACTTTGATCCTGTATACCTGGCAACCTCCTGCTCTTTCAACTCCTTCCTCAAAAATCTTTCCCCTACCACATACTTTGAAAGCAAACTAAGAATTAACATGCTGCATATTGAGCACCACCTAACCCATAACCTCTCCTCTATTCCCGATGGGTGATTATCTTCCCTGAGTATCCTGTTTTGTGATCAGTTTAGGTCATAAGCTCTTTAGAGAAGGATCAAGGAGCTGACCAATAGCTGGAGTAAACTGTCGTAGTTCCACAATGGATTTGCCCCCAAATCCTTATTTGCTGTATAAACCCCCCTGGTTACCACACAACAGTTTCTAGACAAATTCTAATGGCAAAATAATATGTGAAATATTATCCCAATTCACTCTGCATGTGATACTCCAAAGCCAGGAAGAAGAAGAATCTCCTCTGAGGGAGATATGAGAGTATGCAATTATTGGACAAGCTGGCTGAACTACTGGGACCAGTGTAAAAGTTACAGGTAAACAGAAAGGAATTGGTAACCGTATAATGAAGACCATTTAGTTCCATCCATTTTCAGTTATACTAACTTTACTTAACGTCGCAGCCATTCTGACCCACATTCAGTTGAATGTGTTTCATATTATTGTGTATTTAAGACTTAAAATATTCAGTGAAGATTCCATAATCTTTCATCCAATTGCACCAAATGTTACGCTTGGTTATACCTTTTCGCTAAACATATCATGCTACCCATGGAGGATTCTCACTCATGAGTCCTATGCTTCTTAGCACAAGACTGGCTGACCTGCCATAGCACTCCCATTTTCTTACCTCTTGAGGTCAGCGGTAGCGAAGTAGAGCATGCCCCAATATCTGTTAAATCTCATCTACTTTAACAGGAGCAGGTTAAGGCTAAGTGAAATTGCGGCCATACTACACAAACGTAACAGGCAATGCCAAACTACAAATAAAAAATAAAGTATCCATAAGTATCTTCTCCAGGATCTAAAATTAGTTTCAAATGTCTCTGAAGCCAATAATCTAAACTGAACCAAAGTGAAGTCTAAATAATTATTTTTGACAAACTATTTTCACCACTCCCTACTGTGAAACAGAATTTTATTATAAATCCACTCCCCAAGGGGGAATCCAAAGAATCAAGGAATTTTTTCATCAGTACACAATTCAATTACCGTTATTATGATATGAGGCTGTAGTAATTGTAGCAAAAGCATGAACATCCATTGTGTTCTAGTGTTAGGTTTATAATAGCAACAACTTTGTACCTTACGTAAGATGACATTAAGTTAAAAAATAATATAAGCACTGTCACAAAAGAACAAAACATATGCTATGTTGTATTTGAGAAATTCATTGAGGACTGTATTGTAATGCACATACACAGAGCAAAGTTAGGCTTAGGCATTCAACTTCAACTTGGGCATTTCTGGACTTTTGAGAGCTTAACTGTGCAAACTTAACATTCTCACCAGTGTCTTGCATGGAATTTCCCAGGTTGCTGGGTTGTTTTTGTTTGCTTGGTGTGGAGTATTTTTTTTTCTTTTTGGGTTGGTTGTTGCTGTTTCTTTGGTGTGGGGGGAGTTTGTTTCTCAAGAATAGAAAATCAAAAAAATTACAAATTCAGCATTAGAGTTAATCTTAAATGAAATTCAGATGTGTTAAGGTATGGTAATACACATTTAAGGCACCCAAATAATCTTTACTCTGCCTGATAGTGACACCATACAATAACCATACAATTATGTTGGTATTTTAGTGTTTAAAGACCCAAATTGGATATAGCTGAAAAGACACACAAAAATTAATTTTTTTTTTTTTAAAAAAAGGTGCTTTTCCCCACTTGCCATATAACTACAGGCCATAGTTAAGGTCAGGGGCGGCTCCAGACCCCAGCATGCCAAGCACGTGCTTGGGGCGGCATACCGTGGGGGGTGCTCTGCCGGTCGCGCGGCAGATAGCCCTGGTGGACCGCAGGAGCCGTGGGACCAGCGGACCCTCCGCAGGCACGTCTGCGGGAGGTCCACCGGAGCCGCGGGACCGGTGACCGGCAGAGCACCCCCCGCGGCATGCCGCCTTGCTTGGGGCGGCAAAATGGCTAGAGCTGCCCCTGGTTAAGGTTGTTTAGATGCCTTGTGTTTTTCCATGCCTTATTAAAATTACATTTTTAAATTTAAAATATGTCTGGGTTTCTAATGCTTCTATTGGAATAATTACAACATTCTTATGGTTTTTTACCCTTCAACCTTAACTGCAGGTTATCATAATACTTTTGGGAGTTTTTTGTTTCTCTGTCTCTTGGAAAATATATACACAAGAAAGAGAAAGAGCATCCATATTAGGAGTTCTCAGGACTTAGAAAACATAACTTAACTAAGTGAAGCCCTAAGTGAAGCAAGTGTACCAAATTTGAAAGTCTAAGGCAACTTTAATTAAAATAATTGGAGAATTTTAAAAGCAAGGGAAAATAAATAGGGCAAGAAAAACTTTTAGTCGTAAAACAGTTGTAACAAGGGAACTAAGAGGTTCTCTCTAAAGAGTAAACAGAACTTGCTTATTCTGTTACCAAACCCTTATGTTGCCTGTGTAAATTACTTAAGGGAGTTGTTCCCACAATCCTATTTTATATGCAACAGTAGGTTTTTCAAAAAGAGATCACATTGGGGGAAAATCCCCTCGAAGTGAATGATTCCTAGCATACAGAATTACAAGGATAGTGGATTACTATTAGCAGTGGTTTAACACTCCAAAATTATTTTTCCGCATCTCAGAATATGATTTTTTTGTCTTTACAATTAGATAATCCTTTTGTCCCTCATACTAGAATGTCTAAGTCTTAGAAAGAAAAAGCTATTTCCTTTACACTTCATAAGCAAATTGAGCCATTTAAAAGCTACCTTACAGCAAAAGTCACGAAAGCTCTGAATTTGCCATTTCACAGTGCATTTTAGACTAAAGCACCGACTTCAAAATTCAATACATTTTCACTTTGATCAAGTTTTAGTCTATTCTGAGGAAACTGGCCAAGGAATTTTGTTTACTCTCATTTCAGCATTACAGACCAGTGAATGTCAATCCTACTTCGAAAACCATGCAGTCTATCAATATGGGCCTTTGGCTAGATTCCTATTATTCAGAAATATTTACTTAGGAATTTCTGTGGTCCCAACCACCCACAAAAATTTGACAATTTACACCAGTGTAACTGAAACAAAACCTAGCCTTAAGTGTCTGCTTAATTGTTACCTTCCTCCATCTGGTGAGAGCTACTCATATGTATAATTATTAGACAGCATGCGTGCAAGAATTTCTAGACTTACTCACTTAATAATTGATAAGGATTTCACCTGCACAGTCACATAGGTGCATCTGATGCAGATGAAGTTTTAACTCAGGAAAGTGACAAATATTGACTTCCTAATTAAGTAAAAACTAGGACAACTAAATAGGTATTAAGCAATACTTTAATATATAACTTTCAAGTCCTCTTGGAATTTTTGTTATTTATTTTCATCATATCTATTCCAAGAACATTTACAACTTGGCTGTAAAAATTGACTGCAGGCTGATATCCAAAACATGGTCTCAAGTTAAAAATTGCTTTTAATATAATCTCCAAGGAAAAAAGCCCAATGTATTTTTTGAGAGACCAGATGACTTTTTCTAATTTAAGATACTCTTACTGTAATTTAACCTTTCTACAACTCCACCTTCCCACCCACCCCCCAAAAACCTTAGTTTTGTTGAATATGCAGAATTAATCCATTGTGACATACTGGGCTGCAATCCATACCAGTGAGGGGCTGTGTCACTCCTGCCCTGCAACCTTGGGTGCCTTACAATGCCTTGCTGAAGCAGCTCCTCCTGGGCCGCTCACAAACAGCCTTTGAGCATGCAAGCCAGACCCTGAGTGTCTGTGTGTAATTGCAGCCTGCCAGCCACACTTGGGGTACACTCTGGCTCTCACTAGTCTTGGTTATACTGCTGGGTGACCCCAACACACACCCCAGTCTCAGATTTCCCCCAGAAATGCATGTCCTGTACTATTCAGCCCTCACCTAAATAGTACAAATATTTAATCCTTGAAGGGAATAATATGCCATTTTATTATCTCAAATAGTTATTCAGACACTTCAATTTAAACATGCTGGATTAGATAAAACAGTTTATTAACTACAGAGCAATTTGAAGTAAGTACAAGTAATGAGGCAGAAGAGTAAAAAATGGTTACAAGAAAAAAAAAAGATAAGACGTTCACTAATACTTAAACTATCAGATTCAAGCAAGGTTTCTCACCACATGCTTTCAGCAGTCTTACTGACCAAACCTTATAGGTCAGCACTCCTTCCCCAGAGCTCAACGAATGCTTCCTTTGTCCTTCAAGTGCCATGAATGTGATGGGCAGGGGAAGAGAGCGCTGACCCTTGGGTTGTTTGTTCTTCCTTTTTATAGTGTCAGTCCCCCTCTTGAATGACGTGTCCAGCCGGGAACTAGGCAACAAGGTCTACATGGAAGGATGTTCCCTGCTGGCTTTTTTTCACCTGTTAGAGCTATCTTTGTTTCCCTTCCCGCTTGATGACTGTATACTGATTAAATGCAAATTAAGCAGCACGCACATTCCTTTATTTAGGACAGAACTGTTTGCCAACTTCTGTTTGGGCAGGGCTGTGGGGTTTGGAACATGTGTTAATAACTTCGTGCAGGAGAATGTTATAATTCTGCCACATATTTTATCAGGACAATACTGACCAGCTAATTATGACTTTTCAAATGATGCCTTACAAGACATGCCTTGTACAAAATTATTACAATGGTATGTAGGGTGTGAACATAGGGTATATATTCCGTCACATTCATGCACACAGATCTTCAGGCACCTCGCTTCTCAAACTCTGTGGGTATTTCTACACTGCAATTAAAAACCCATGGCTGGCCCATGCCAGCTGATTTGGGTTAAGGGGCTCAGGCAAAGGGGATGTTTAATTGTGTTGTAGACATTAGGGCTCAGGCTGGCAACCACGCTCTGCGACCCTCCCAACCTGCAGGGTCCTAGAGCACAGGCTTCAGCCCAAGCCCAGAGGTCTACACTGCAATTAAACAGCCCCACAGCGTGAGCCCTGCAAGCCGGAATCAGTTGGCACAGGCCAGACAGGGGTGTCTAACTGCAGGGTAGACACATACCTTTCAGTGTAGGTGGCATTACTCATGATTTCATTTGTTCGTTCAATTGTTTGTCAATATTCTTTTCCACTATTTCAAAATCTTCAAAACAAATACACAATTTAAAAAAAATTGTCCGCTCTACTCATTTGTTTAATAGATGATTAAGAAAGCAGGATGCTCTTTCCTGGCTTCTCCCCCCAGCTTCAGAATACGTTTCAGAATCTATTGGAATGGTTTTTGTGTGTAAATTGTACTTTTTGTACTCTAAGCACCTCAGAGGCAGACAAGCTTTGTTCATGTTTCAACAGCATCGAGGACATCAAGGTTCTAACCCTGCTTCGAGCGTGTGGATACTACCGCACTAAAATGAATAAGCACTTAAATTGTTTTAAAATGCCAGTGTGTTTTATATACATAGAATCATAGAATATCAGGGCTGGAAGGGACCTCAGGAGGTCATCTAGTACAACCCCCTGCTCAAAACAGGACCAATCCCCAACTAAATCATCCCAGCCAGGGCCTTGTCAAGCAGGGCCTTAAAAACCTCTAAGGAAGGAGATTCCACCACCTCCCTAGGTAACCCATTCCAGTGCTTCACCACCCTCCTACTGAAATAGTTTTTTCTAATATCTAACCTAGACCTGCCCCACTGCAACTTGAGACCATACAGATGCTCTCTGGATTATACATAATAATAAATTATATATATAAAGTATCTCCTGTATAAGAACCTGTAGCCACTAGCATTATGAAATGTTGTAGATCAGTGTTTCCTCAACATTTCCAGGTTGATGACTCCATATTCAACGTCAAGTTTCACAAGCCCTTTACACTTGACTATAAAAGAGAACAAAAATAAAATATCAATGCTAAGCCTATGTAACCTGTGTGTTTCGAGACTTAGAGAATACTTGACCTTGAAGGGTATGGGCATGCAAGGAGTGAGTCTTTGCTTTACATTGTAAGCAATTTTTTAACACCTTGTGGTCTTCCCATCTCATCCCAGTTGCCTTTTCTGACCCTCTGGGGGCCTTAACCTGCTGGTTTAGAAACACGTCATGGACACTAGGTAAACTCAGGCAGAGACCATGGACAGAAACTGAGCAGCTGGCTTGAAACTTGTAAGGTACTTCTAATTTTCAGCAATTTCCAGTCAACATGATTTAAGATGGGATATTATACCTGTGCTAGCCCCACCAGTGATGGTCAGTAGCCCTCCCTAGTATAAGCTGCCAGTTTCTGCAGTTGCCAGCTATTTACTCATTGTACTCCCCAACTACAGTATTTGCATCCCCTTTCATTTCTTCCTGGACATTGCTATCATCTTCCTCTTCTGGTTTCTTCTTGGATGCACGTGGAACATATTAGATTTATCTTTCCATAGTGGGGCGGGAAATACCATGGAAGATTCCTCAAAGTAGTGATATTTACATATATTCCAAAGAAAGAGAAATGTGGTAGCCCAAAAAAGAGGTTGAGTTTACAGATGAACAGGCAAAGATGTTATTCTGCAACTGGCACGGCTGCGGAACCTAAAAGTTACCATCTCTGCAACAATACCCACTGCTTATACTGAGATATAGTTTCCTAATCTGTGCCTAATGAGCACTGCCAACATTTAAGAACCGCCTTAGTCAGCAGCTACTTGCACTCGCATTGCATCCTCTGGCAATTCATTAAGGTACCAGAACAATGGTGATTCTCCCCAGCCCCCAGTTTGAATCTTGTAATAACTTTTCTATTCAATTGTGTAACCTTAGCATGAAAAGCTGCAACTCTTCTGCTTAACATGGCAGTCTCAAAATGAACAGTATTGCCATAAACTGTGAAACTTACCGGCAGATAAAGTTCAATTTAAATTAGCATTTGAACTTTAATAATTTAATCATCATGTGGGTCCTCACTGGTGGACATCCACAGAACAGAGGCAAACAATTTTTATAATCTAAAGTACTGGGATCCCATACTGCTAGAAACGTAAGTATTGCTTTTGAGCAAGGCTGTTATCATGAGCAGTTAGCTCAGAATTAAAATCTTTTGTCCTTTTTGGTTAAAATATTGCAAAAAGTGCTTCTCAGTAGGACCTTTCATACAGCTATGCTGAGCAAAAGCAATCAGCACATTTCCTTTTAACTATGTAGTCATATACACCTCTATCCCAATATAACGCAGTCCTCAGGAGACAAAAAATCTCACCGCGTTATAGGTGAGACCGCGTTATCATCAAACTTGCTTTGGCCTCCCTGTTCCTTGTTCCCTGACCGCCCCCTCCAGAGACCCCAGTCCCTATCACCCCCATGACCCCACCCCCTACCCAACCCCCGTCCCCTGACTGCTCCGACCCCTGTCCACCCCTCTCCTGCCCTCTGACAGGCACTCACCGGCAGCAGCAGGAAGCGGAGCAGCCAGGCTCCAGCCCACTCCACTGCGTCACCTCCCAGCCACGGCGCTCCACCTCCCACTGGGCAGATGAGTGCAGGACCTTTCCCCAGGGCGAGGGAAGGAAAGCGGAGCGGGCTGGGGCTGCGTCGCTCCGCTTCCCGCCACAGGTGAGTGTGGGGAGGTTGGGGAAAGGATGCCCCCCATACTCACCTGCGACGGGAAGCGGAGCTCTGCGTCTGGGAGCTGGTGGAGTGGGCTGGTGCCGGGGTGCTCCGCTTCCGCCGCTGCTGGTGAGTGCGGGGGGATCCCTTCCCCCAAGCCCCCTCCCCCGATACAGCTGGGGCCGGAGCAAGGTAAGCTGAGCGAGCTGCTCCCAGACCCCTGCTAATCCCCCAGGCCACTCTGGGACTGCGGGGCCCCCAAGTGACCTCCCACAGCTCCTGCCCCCAGACCCTGGGGGGGAGCCCTTGACTGCCCTCAAGACCCTCTGCCCCTTATCGGACTCCTTGGCTCGGGCCTGGCCCGGCACCCTTAATACGCTGCTCGGAGCAGCGCGTCAAAGCTTTACCGCCCTGTATGTGAACCCGCCTTATATCGGGTCGTGTTATATCGGGGTAGAGGTGTACTGAAAAAAATTTCTCTCCTCTAATGATGAGGTCCTAGCCCTATAAATCAGATCTATGAGTAAATATTGCAGAGCTTAATATTTGTCACTGTATGGGTGGCCTGTCTAGCAGAGTTTCTGTACCCAGCTGAGGAGGGTCAAGTTTGCCATAAGCCCCCTTACCCTGTAAAATAGTACTAGGTCCTATTTCTTGCCAATTCTTTGCAATCAGTGCGTTTAAAGAAAGCAGATTTCAAAACATGTGTCTGAAGAGCATCTTGTGCCAACCGGCCCAAGGCTGACATCTGCACACTTATGAGTATATGGAGTGAGAACGATTCAGTTACAGCTAAACCCTAATTTGAAACACCTGGCCTCTGACTGGTTATCCAAATGCCTTGTTGCACATGTGGTATTAGTCACTTCAGTAAACAGTGCCAGGAGAAAATAAGAGGACTGAAGATGCACTGTAACAAGGCTAGCATGCCAATAGCCACCTCATTGGCTGGGAGGAAACCCTACCCATTTTTTAAATGAACTAGAGCATATTCTTGGCTTTTCCCCAGCCCCAGATGCTACTGGATAGCATCCATCTCACAAATTACAAGGAAAACAATGACACACCTAGTGTAACCCAATTAGAGACCATGGATGAAGCAGAGGACCAGAGATGTCAGATGATATGCAAAGATTCCAAGACTTTTTCAGTCTCTTCAGCCCTGGAGACAAGCAGGAAAGCAGGTTTTCGTGAAGGTGGAAAACACTGCTTTGGAGAGGAACTTAGATGTATGGGGTTGGACGGAGAGTCTTAAGGTAATAAAGGTAATAATTGGAGATATACTAATCTCCTAGAACTGGAAGGGACCTTGAAAGGTCATTGAGTCCAGCCCCCTGCCTTCACTAGCAGGACCAATTTTTGCCCCAGATCCCTAAGTAGCTCCTTCAAGGATTGAACTCACAACCCTGGGTTTAGCAGGCCAATGCTCAAACCACTGAGCTATCCCTCCCCCAATGTCTTCTGCATTTATGTAGGTACCTTCATTACTGCAAGACTGGTGGATGTAGCCTCATATGAGAGCAGAAGTGTAGACTTTCCCTTACCTCCTTTAGATCCTTTCCTTCCCAACTCTGCTTCCACAACCAATGGCAGCTCCCTCCTTCTTGCACTTGGTTTGGCTCCACTTGACTGACATTTGGTGGCCCTTTCCATAAACCCCTCCATGTTCCACTACGTGACCTTCATTCCAAGTAAGGGCAGAAATCCCTAGCACATGGCAGCTACTTGAGCTTTGCCATCCCATTGGATTCATAGAGTTGTGCCAAGAACCAGGGGACTCAGAGCAGTGTACTGATGTCACAGAGTGGCTGGTCCCTATTGGCCAGGATGGGCATAATGTTGTCCCTAGCCTCTGTTTGCCAGAAGCTGGGATTGGGTGACAGGGCATGGATCACTTGATGATAACCTGTCTGTACATTCCCTTTGGGGCACCTGCCATTGGCCACTGTCAGAGGACACGATACCAGGCTTGATGGACCTTTGGTGTCCAGCATGTCCAGTTCTCCACTACCAAAAGTTGAAACTAGCCAAATTCAGATTGAAAATAAGGCCTAAACTTTTAATGGTGAGAGTAATTAAACATTGAAACAGTGTACCCAGGGCCATGGTGGATTCTCCACCACTGGAAGTTTTTAAATCAAGATGCGCTGTTTTTCTAAAAGATATACCCAAGGAATTATTTTGCGGAAGGTCTATGGCTTGTGTCATACAGATGAGACCAGATGATCACAATGGTCCCTTCTGGCCTTAGAATCTAAGAACATGTGCTTCCAGTTTAGCCAACTGGGGAGGCAAGGGAGCACCTGGGGCTTTAAAAGATCAGGGAAAATCTGAGGAGACCTGCTTAGGCCTGGTCTACACTAGGCTTTTAAACCGACTTTAGCAGTGTTAAACCGATTTAACACCGCACCCGTCCACACTACGAGACCCTTTATATCGATATAAAGGGCTCTTTAAACTGGTTTCTGTACTCCCCAACGAGAGGAGTAGCGCTAATATCGGTATTACCATATCGGATTAGGGTTAGTGTGGCCGCAAATCGAGGGTATTGGCCTCCGGGCAGTATCCCACAGTGCACCACTGTGACCGCTCTGGACAGCATTCTGAACTCGGATGCACTGGCCAGGTACACAGGAAAAGCCCCGCGAACTTTTGAAATTCATTTCCTGCTTTCCCAGCGTGGAAAGCTCATCAGCACAGGTGACCACGCACAGCTCATCTGCACAGGTAACAATGCAGTCTCCTGAGAATCGAAAAAGGGCTCCAGCGTGGACTACACGGGAGGTACTGGATCTGATCGCTATATGGGGAGAGGATTCAGTGCTAACAGAACTGCGTTCCAAAAGACGAAATGAAAAAGTATTTGAAAGAATTTCCAAGGCTATGATGGAAAAAGGCCATAGCAGGGACTCAGTGCAGTGCAGAGTGAAAGTTAAGGAGCTCAGACAAGCCTACCAGAAAACCAAAGAAGCAAACGGAAGGTCCTGTGCAGGGCCAAAAACATGCCGCTTCTACGCTGAGCTGCATGCAATTTTAGGGGGCTGCGCCACAACTACCCCACCCCGTCCGTGGATTCTGAGGTGGGGGTTGTAATCTCAGCCATGGCTGAGGATTCTGCGGACGGGGAAGATGACGATGAAGAAGAGGACGAGCAGCTTGCAGAGAGCACACAGCACTCTGTTAGCCTCAACAGCCAGGAGCTTTTTCTGACCCAGACGGAATTACCCTCCCAGCCCTCCCAAGCAACTATCCCAGACAATGAAGCCATGGAAGGGACCTCTGGTGAGTGTACCTTTGTAAATATCAAACATTGTTTTTTAAGCAAGCGTTTTTTAATGATTGATTTGCCCTGAGGACTTGGGATGCATTCGCAGCCAGTAAAGGTACTTAGAAAAGTTTGTTAACATGTCTGGGGATTGAGCGGAAATCCTCCAGGGACATCTCCATGAAACACTCCTGAAGGTACTCCAAAAGCCTTTGCAGAAGGTTTCTGGGCAAGGCAGCCTTGTTCCGTCCACCATGGTAGGACACTTTACCACGCCATGCATGTAGCAAGTAATCGGGTATCATTGCATGGCAAAGCATAGCAGCGTATGGTCCCGGTGATTGCTGGCATTCAAGAAACATCTGTTCTTTCTCTCGCTGTGTTATCCTCAGCAGAGTGATATCGTTCAGGGGAACCTGGTTGAAAATCAGGAATTTAATTAAGGGGACAGAGATGGCCATATTCCTACTGGGTTCATGGATTGCAGCTTAAAAAAAATTCCTTTCCTGCACGTAGCCAAGCGGGGGGAGGGGAGGAGTGAAATACCGATGAGCTTTTTCGCGTTTGGTTAGCAGGGACCTTCCCAGCCAACAGCCATGCGAGTGTGTGTGGGGTGGGGGGGGGGGGAAGAGGGGTGAGCTTTCATGGTACCAGCCATGCGGTGGTGGGAGGGGTAAAGCACTGCTGAAGCCGAAAGACAGTGGCTTACCATGGCCGCATGCAAGCTGAATTCTGATGTCCGGACCTGTGTCTGTGAGATCTGTAACACCAGAGCCGCAGGCACTCAATATTAAGATGAAAAATGCGACCTTGTAGTGAAATCACATGTGCTATGTAAGGTGAATAGTGCTGTTCACTGTGAAAGAGTATAACCATTGTTCTCTAAAACGTATCTTTTTAAATACTTCTCTCCCTTTTTTCCATCCCTCATGCAGCTGCAAATTTTTCAAGCCTCCCTACTCTATCCCAAAGGCTAGCTCAGATAAGGCGGAGAAAAAAAGACACAAGATGAAATGTTCTCGGATATAATGGAAGTAACCCGCAAGGAAAGAGCTCATCTGAATGAGTGGAAGGAGGTGGTATCAAATTACAGGAAAGATGCCAGTGAACATGAGGACAGGAGGGACACCCGAGATGAGAGGTGGCGGCAGGAAGATCAGCGGTGGCGGGATGCAACTCTGGGGCTGCTACGTGATCAAACTGACATGCTCCGGCATCTGGTGGAGCTTCAGGAACAGCAGCAGGATCACAGAGTGCCGCTGCAGCCCCTGTATAACCACCCTCACCATGTTCCACATCCTCCTCACCCAGACATGTAAGAACGCGTGGGGGGAGGCTCCGTGCACCCGCCCACTCCACCCCCGTGGACAGCCCAACCAGAAGGCTGCCATTACTGTGAAATTTTTTTAGTGGGCTTTTCCATCCCGCCTCCCAAACCACACCCGGGCTACCTTCTCAGTTCTCTCCCTCTTTTTATAATGAATTAATAAAGAATACGTGATTTTTAAACTATAGTGACTTTATTTCCATAAGCAAGCTGTAATCGAAGGGGGAGGGTGGGTTGCTTACAGGGAATGATTCAATCAAGGGGGGTGGGTGTTCATCAACAAACACAGCAGTCACACCCTACCCTGGCCAGTGATGAAGCTCATTTTCAAAGCTTCTCTGATGCGCACCGCTTCCTGGTGTGCTCTTCTAATCTCCCTGGTGTCTGGCTGTGCGTAATCAGCGGCCAGGTGATTTGCCTCAGCCTCCCACCCCACCATAAAGGTCTCCCCCTTACTCTCACAGAGATTGTGGAGAACACAACAAGCAGCAATAACAAAGGGGACATTGGTTTGGCTGAGGTCTGAGCGAGTCAGTAATGTGCGCCAGCGCGCCTTTAAATGGCCAAAGGCACATTCTACCACCATTCTGCACTTGCTCAGCCTGTAGTTGAACAGCTCCTGACCACTGTCCAGGCTGCCTGTGTATGGCTTCATGAGCCACGGCATCAAGGGGTAGGCTGGGTCCCCCAGGATAACTACAGGCATTAAAACATCCCCAACTGTTATTTTCTGTTCTGGGAAGTAATTCCCTTGCTGCAGCCGTTTAAACAGAGTAGTGCTTCTGAAGATGCAAGCGTCATGAACCCTCCCTGGCCATCCCACGTGGATGTTGGTGAAACATCCCTTGTGATCCACCAGTGCTTGCAGCACCATGGAAAAGTACCCTTTGCGGTTTACGTACTGGGTGCCCTGGTGCTCCGGTGCCAAGATAGGGATATGGGTTCCATCTATCGCCCCACCACAGTTAGGGAATCCCATTGCAGCAAAGCCATCCACTATGGCCTGCACGTTTCCCAGAGTCACAACCTTTCGTAGCAGCAGCTTAATGATTGCTTTGGCTACTTGCATCACAGCAGCCCCCACAGTAGATTTTCCAACTCCAAATTGATTCCCGACTGACCGGTAGCTGTCTGGCGTTGCAAGCTTCCAGAGGGCTATTGGCACTCGCTTCTCCACTGTGAGGGCTGCTCTCATCTTGGTATTATGGCATTTCAGGGCAGGGGAAAGCAAGTTAAAGTTCCATGAAAGTGCCCTTACTCATGCGAAAGTTTCGCAGCCACTGCGAATCGTCTCACACCTGCAACACAATGCGGTCCCACCAGTCTGTGCTTGTTTCCCGGGCCCAAAATCGGCGTTCAATGGCTAGAACCTGCCCCATTACCATCAGGATCTCCAAAGCGCAGGGGCCCGCGGTTTGAGAGAATTCTGTGTCCATGTCCTCATCACTCTCATCGCCGCGCTGCCGTAGCCGCCTCCTCCTCACCTGGCTTTGCAGGTCCTGGTTCACCATAGACTGCACAAGAATGTGTGAGGTGTTTAAAACGTCCACGATTGCGGTATTGAGCTGAGCTGGGTCCATGCTTGCCGTGCTATGGCATCTGCCCAGTTCACCCAGGAAAAAAAGGCGCAAAACGGTTGTCTGCTGCTTTCACGGAGTGAGGGGTGAGGCTGTAACCAGAACCACCCGCAACAATGATTTTTGCCCCATCAGGCACTGGGATCTCAACCCAGAATTCCAAGGGGCGGGGGAGACTGCAGGAACTATGGGATAGCTTCAGGATACCTACCCACAGTGCAATGCTCCGGAAATCGACGCTAGCCTCGGACCATGGACGCACACCGCCGAATTACTGTGCGTTGTGTGGCCGTGTGCAATCGACTTTATACAATCTGTTTTACAAAACTGGTTTATGTAAATTCGGAATAATCCCGTAGTGTAGACGTACCCTTAGTCAGGGCTGACTGAAACCACAGACTGGAGGAGCAAAGAAAACAGGCTGGTGAGAGCCACTTCTGAGAGACAATCTGCAAAGTGCAGAAAGCTCTGCAAGCCCTCCCTGGGAAAAGTGAGGGATTGGGCTAGAGGCCGGCGAACGGGCTAGTTTGCTGATGGTCCTTAGCCAGAGAACCTGTGGAGGGAAGATAAGAAGGGCTAAAGGCTACAAGCCAGCAGATGACCTACCCTGCAGATCTACCTGAGCCAGAGAGTCAATACCACGAGGCTGAAAAGGGATGTGAGCTGTTGGACTGTGTCTGAATAGGTGAGTGATGAAACTGGTCACTCTCAAGGGG
Source organism: Mauremys reevesii (assembly GCF_016161935.1). NCBI lineage: Eukaryota > Metazoa > Chordata > Testudines > Geoemydidae > Mauremys > Mauremys reevesii. The sequence continues at coordinate 212,768,132 of NC_052624.1, forward strand.
AAAGGCCTGGAGAGTGGGATCCTGGAACAAAAGCAGAAACAACTGGGAACCGAGTGCTGGTGAACTCCAAGGTGGGTGTCTCTGAATGTCGTCCCTGGAGAGAGGGGCAGAAGATTTCTATACACCTTCACATTTACTGTAAGTTTGCTGATAATGGTTTTACTACAAGGATTTTAGGGAAATAAATTATGGCCAGAGATGAAACTTTGTATTGAAAATAGAGACTGATCCTTTCATGGTAAAACAGAAGAGGAAACAAAGGTAGGTGCATGTTTGTACCGTGGTCTGCTGCAAGAGGACACTCCAAGCAGGGTTGCCTTCTGTCAAACTGCAACTTTTGACTAGAACTCTGTCTAGTGTGGATGCATTGCACCACCGTTATTTACACTAGCATACAGCTTCTAATTAAGGCAATCTTTGTTGACAGGCTACTGCTGTAGATAAGATGCGAGAAAAAAGTATGCAACGGAAGTCTATACAGTGAATATGGTGTATGTTTTATTCTATTTACAGTACATTTGTTATAAATATAATACATTTCTTGAAAAGCTTAATTAACTTGAGTAGATTTTTTTTTAAAACAGATCAACTCAATTGTTATAGTTACATAATAAAGTGAATGACAATTTAAATGACAATCTCATGGTTGTGGAATAGTGCATTCTGTACTGAGATGAATGAGAAAACAGTCAAACTGGTTTCAAAATTATTTTCAGAACATCTTCGGTGAAGTTGTGTGTAAGCCATAAGGATCACTGGCTATCAGAACATGAGGACACAATAACAAAGCCCCAAACTAATTTTAAAAACTGAAAAGTGGGGAAAAAAACAACCAAACAACCCCTCCCCCCCCAGCATAAACTGTATTTAACAACCTATCAAACTTCACAGTAAGGCTGGCATTTCTGACGAATAATGGCTTAAGTCAGGAAAAAAGACAACAAGGGTTGTCTTCTGAACTGTCTTTTAATATAGCCACAAAATATATTTAAAACATCATGCTGGAAGTTGTAACAGCAGTCAAGCTGCTTTATTATTATTATTATTTGGACAGGGCCTGGGATACACAAGTTAATTCGAACAGTTTTATAAGGAGTATTTTAGTTCAGTGTTATGAGTATAAATTACCAGAGATGCAAGAGACATTAAAAAGGATATATGCATTTTCTGTCCAACGTGCTTTGCATTAAGAAACAAAATGGCAAGTAGTCTGAATATTTTGCTATTGTCTCCTACACAATAGTTTGTAACAAGTTATATGTTGGGGTAACACATTCCAAAACTGGAATAAATGTCAATCCGCAGAATAAGAAAAATCAGATTCTTTTGGTTTTTAGTATGATCTTTTAGTAAGTGGTCAAATGTTATTGATGATGATCAGTGCTGGCATGGAATTCTGCTGACTTGTTTCAAACAAAGTAACTTGGTCAGCTAACTTGGCAAATACTCTGTGAGTTCCAAGATTATAGACTCCTGTACGAACAAAGCAAGCTTTCAACTGCAAGTTGTAGACCTCTTGGCTTTTAAGCTGAAGTTTGTACTGTGTTTGCCCAAGCCACGTGAAAGAACCATGGATTTCTAGTGCTTCTGGACTGAAAGAGAGAGAGGAGAAAAAATAAATAAATCAGATATCTACTTCTGATCCTCTTATGCTTAAGTGCCTACCAAACATGCACACATTCAAAATGACAGTCCTACAAAACATTTTACTTCACTGTGTAATGTGTTTCCTGTATTAACTGGCATGCAAATGCACTGTATCTCTACTGTTTTGGCTGTCTGATGTTTTTGAAAAGTGACCAGATGAGCTGACTAGTGCTCAGCTCTACATTAATTCTATTAACTCATTTATATATTAGTCCTTTACAAAATTGTTTAATTGGGATTTCCTGGTGGACTACTGTCCTTACCATCTTCTATCTGTCCATTTGTATTAAAAGCCTGGCATGCTGAGTTTCATATCCATCTGGTTAAATACACCGGGCAACCCCTTGGCACTGGGCAAATGCATTCTGATTATATTGAGTTTTGCTAAATCTGTCCCAATTATTGCCTTTCAAAATCCATCTCTGAGAAACATCTAAGAATGCCTACTTGGGACTGTTACTGAGAATACTATTCAGCTATTTAATTACACTAAGTCAAGTTTGATGACAATCAGGCACTTTGAATATTTGTTGGTATTCAACCGCTTACACAGTGGAATAAGATATTCCAAGAGAATAAATTATTACATAGAATTCAACCAGCTCTACTATAGGTAGTGCATCAAAGGTGTCTAATGTTTGCCTCTTTTTATGCAACTTTTATTTTAAAAATCTCATTATTTGTTTTTAAATATTTTTCCCCAGTGTTACTGATAATTTCGAACACCGATGAACTGCTATATTTCCAAGTAAAAACTATAGACATGTGCAGCAGTGGATAAAAGCTAAGAACTTGTGATAAGTGCTGTTAAAGAAGTTATACTTTTTGTTAGGATGAGAAGTAATTTGTCAAATTTTGTATTGCTTATCCTAGTATATGATTTCTACACAGTAATTCTAACAAACGTAGCAATTATCTACACAGTTTAAAAACAATGCACTCTTACTGTACAACATTTTAAAAGAATTTTAGATGAAAGTAACTATATTTTAGTATTTTAAAAGAACTCTTTTTACCGCTGAGAAATTGTGTCAAACAAAATTAATTTTTTTTAATGAAAACAGCATCTGTTGTTGATGTTCCTCTCATTTTGCGGATACCTTCATTGTAGGAAACATTTCCCCAAAACAAGGAGATTTAAACAGCAAAAAAAAAAAAAATATTGTCTCACCTTTCTTTATAATCCAGTCATTACCCCCAGCCCTCTTAGCAATACAATCAATTTCTGTTTTACTTCCAAATGAATATGGGTTTTTGAAAAATACTCACATTGACTTAATTATGCTCCCATTGAGATGATGAAAAACTCCCACAGACATCAATGGGAACACAGTGAGGATGAAAGTCCTATCCTAAATATTTGATACATTTAATACACACTTGATAAAGTGATGAAAATAAAATCAGATTGTGATATTTACTGCTCCTGAGATCTCTTAAATATCAAACTGGTTGTAATTTAACATTTAAAAGTTTGTTACCTTGTTGTTTTATGCCGCAAGTCAATTATTACATCAACATCAGCCTCAGAACAATTGGAAAGTAGAAGAGTGACAGGTACTAAACAAAGGCTGCAAGAGAAAAATTGTTTTACGATGCAAGATTTATACATATTACTGGTCAGTCTTGAGAATTACAAAATGGAACAAATCTATTTTTAAAAAATTCATACGTTCTTTATCATATAAACATCAAAATACGTAGCGATATTTTGTATGACATTATTACAGTCTAATATCAGCTCTTACATGCTGTTAGATAATCATTTTTTACTTCTGAAAAAGGAAATTCATTGAAGTATATTTATGATTGTGACCTCAGAGAAAAAAAATTATAAGTCAGTGTTGAAACTATTTCCTCAGTTTGTCTAAATGAGACCTGGTAAAGCAATAGTTCATAGCGTAGCTTGATTTTTGCAAGCTTTCTATAAAAATCATACAGCAAGGTGCATTCATAAATTTAGAATGTGAAAGAACATTTGACCCAACATGCTGGTCTAAATTTTGAGTTGCTGCAATATCTTTACACTTTCTCTCCATATACTTTTATCTCCTTCTGCATACCATTGACTAAAGGGGCTATTTAAACTATTTGCTTTAGTGGCCTGAAGAAATACAGGTATTTTAGCCAGGGCCGGTGTACAATGCTCAACTCAAGCTGGAGAAGTATGGACATTCGAGTCCAACTTATTGCATGTCGTTTTTTAAAATGTAGGCATTGTTTTGTATTTAATATCCTGAAGAATTCTACCTGAATACACTAATTAACACTAATGCTTTTATACAGAACACTACTTCCAGAAGGATCCCACAGCACCTTTATACACAAAACTTTTCAGGGTCATGCCCCCTACTCCTGTCCGCTCCTCCCAGCCCCCAGGAAGGGTAAGGGGGTCGAGGCTGGGTCAGGAATGGAGCTGTGGCTGGGGACGGGGTCAGGAGCAGAGCTGCAGCTGGGTTGCGTGTAGAGCCGCAGCCACGCCACAGTAGGGGACTGGGGCAGGGCTGAGATCACCACTGGGGGCAGGCTGGAGTAGAGCTGGGGAAGGAGTGGGACTGGGTGGTGGCTCCCTCCCCATCCCCCCTATGAGGACTGGCCTGGGTCCTGCCACACCTCCAAAAGTTCCTCCGCAATCCCCTAGAGGGTTGCGCCCCATAGTTTGGGGACCACGAACTAGCGGTATCACTTCACCACTGAAATGCATCACTGGGATTGCTTAGCAGTAAACACTTTAAGACAGGAAATAAAGAGTGCCTTCAAGAGCTGATCACTGCAGGGGGAATTTAGGTAGTAAGCACATAACCTAAATTGGAATATGACCAGAATTAGACCCCTATTTGAATAAGCGGCGGCTCTCATAATTAAAACAGCCATTTTTGCACGTCATTCCACTTATGCTACTTAGTTTCACTTCAATATCTATTGTACTAGTATAAGAATGTAGTAGTTAAGTTGTCAAAGCACAACAAGAAATGTATAAATTCTAAAAACAAAACAATTTTTTTTGCTAACAATTAAATCATTAATATCAAGTTTTGTAAAAAATTTCAAAGCAATCTAAATTTGAAACCTAGACTAGTTCCGTTTGTTTTTGTAGTGTAATGCTTACCAAAAAACTGACAAGACTGTCAATTCAATGAGACATGCATAACCACAAAGTAGAAGCTACAGGAACACAAATTATCAAAATGAAAAATCTTTTGAACGAGTGCTTTAGTTCATTGGTACTACATTAAGTCTCCAATTTCAGCCATGTTAAACATCCTTTTCCTGCCATACTTTATACCCAACCCATGTTAACATTTAGAAAATTTAAGATATGCTACGGACATTGTAACTAAATATTAATAACTAGAGCAAGAAGCTCTTTTATCTGTTCATTCAAATATTGTCATTTTGCAGCATATAGTGTTCACTTTCAACCCACTTCTTAAAGACTGTTTATGCAGTGATTTTCTCAGGCTGTGAAAGATATTATAGATTTCTTCATCATTACTTTCATTAGTTACTTAATGAGTTATCTAACTTAACATTCCTATTCATTTTTAAAGCAAAATTATCTATAGCAGGAGTAATCGACAGGCAGACCGTGGGCCAAATTCAGATGCGTTTGAATGGACCCCAAAACCTTTTAATTTTATTATCATTATTGTATTTTTATTATTATTTTCTCTGGAGTCTGGACCTTGACCAAGAAATTTGGATCTTGATAAAAAGTAATTGACTACTCTGATCTATTGTACTTCATTTTCATTTCATGTGTCCAATCTTCAACTGCTAGAAAATGCTATTGTGTTGCAATTTTATCAATACATTTACCAAAAAAATCATTTTTTTTTGTTTATAGCTTGTGTTTGTGTTGAATTTTTCCTTGTTCATGGCAATTTTATTTTATCCCTTTATTTCATCCTTCCACAGAGCACAATCTAAAGAGGATTTTTATTAAAGAAATGGAAAAAAATAGTTTCCTAAAGGAATCTTGAAACATTTTAAAAGCTAACATTAATCAAACCTTTTTTGATGAAATGAGTGATTAAAGGACTCTGGATAATGAAGACTAGTCTTGATAAGGTTAGAAAGCTGTTCTGGTGTTGGTCTTGTGGGTAGTGAAGTGTTTTCTGGTCGAAAAAACTTTAAGAGAACCATTTCTGGTGATTCCTGGAACACAAAAATATTCAGACAACTTCATTTAAAATACTTTTATAAATACACTAACACCACACACTGTACAACAAGGGATTAACCAGACAGACGTTAACTTGAAGGTACCATTTTCTCCTAAGAACTGTAGCTTCCAACAGATTACACTATTTTGTCACAATGTTTACAGGAGGCAATTACTGTGTCTTACTGTTTTAGGTGAGGAAGTGGTGCAATTCTTATGATGAGGGTGCTATATCACAGGCAGACTATTAAATTTCCTTCTCTCAAAACTGCTTTTTAAAACCAACGTATTACTGGTAAAATAAAAATGGAACAATGTTTAGACTGCACCAATTTCATCTTGGGTTTTCCCAAAAAACCTAAGCTGCTACAGTGAGAAGTCTATCATGGGGAGGTTGCCACCAAGGAACTACAGGTAGCCAGAAAAGCCCCAAAGTGGGTGGCACTGGGTGGAAAGGGAACATGTACTAATACAGTACATCTCTAAAGCTGGAACCCTAGGAAGCTCCTCCAGAAATGAAAGCTACCTTCCCCCTCCCAAATAGTGGAAAGCCCAAGGGAAGGCAGGTGGTGGAGTACAACCTCCAGGACAGAGGAGATTAGATGATGTGGAAAGGTGTAACTTCAGTGCATCATGCTGGCTGCATCTGGTCCAGAAGCTAGATGATATGGTACTTGTCCAACACCATCCAGTCTGTTATCTACTCCAATCAAAAAGTTACTGATGAGGGGTTAGCTTTCCTCATTCACTTATGAACCGTTGATGCAGAGTCAATAATTAGTGCCATAAAATGCACTCACAGTAATGAACGTCAGCAGCTGCTAAGTACAAGGAGTTGATTGATTAATCCCATTTCTGCACTACACTTAGAAACAGTTACAGTATTCTTAGCTTATTGCTACGCTTGTGTCAACAACTTATATTACAACAATTTCTTAAAATACTGAAGACAAAACACTATGAGAAACACATTGAGATTGTGACTTGAGTCAATAAAAGATAGCAGGGAAAATCCCAGCCACCACTAAAGTCAATGGGAGCTTTGCCACTGACTTCAATGGTGTTAGAATTTCACCCAGGAAATTTAAATAATTATTTGCATTATAGTAGCATCCCCAGGTCTGGTTGTACTAGACATAGGTCATCAGATAACAGCATATGCTTGAAAAAAAAAATTATGCCCTTTAAACCAAAGGTAATTTGCTGCATTCAGACCAGCAACCTAAATGCTCAAGAAGCAAGAAAAATATTCTTCTTAACAATGGAATATAGTTGGAAACTATCTTTTTAATTCAGTTGGCATTTCGGGTCCTGCTGTAATGGAATCCATCTTGCTGAAAGGTGACACCATGTGTAACACTGGCTATATTTAGAGACTATACGACTCCATGGAGAGCGGGGAGGGAAGGTTAGAAAATTTATCTAATTGGAGAATATTCAATATTATCTTGGATAGCATATATCAACATCCTAAAAATTGCTTTTCCCCCTAAAGTCAGTTACCTGTTCCAAGTCCTCCCAATCAGAATTCCCGAGTATTTTTTTAAAACCCTACAAAAAACAAATATCAAAATTTATCTGAACAGATAGACAAAAATCAATAGGATAAGTTACAGAAAAACATGTAGACAAATTAAGTCTGGCATCATTACATTTCATTATTTGATTAATTTAACATGTTTGAAACCCTTAGTTCAAAGCAACATTACCTTGGTACTAAAGGACTGGCAACAGATTGAAATTGGACAATTTAACACCCCAGATTTAAGATTAGTCTTTTGGTTCCTAAATAAGACATCATGCTGACAACTCTCTTTGTAACCAGAGGATGAAATACTGGCTATGCTGAAGTCATGGCAAAACTCCCATTGACTTCAATAGGGCCTGGATTCCACCCACAGTTTTTATATTTGGGAGGAAAGGCTTTCAAAGCACAAGCACTCAGAGAGCTGCTCTCCACTAACATCTCACTGAGTTTCCTTTTTAAGCAATCTGGAGAGTTTAGGAAAATCTAGATAAGAAACCATACAATTAAAGAGACAAGGTGGGTGAGGTAATATCTTTTACGAGACCAACTTCTGTTAGCCCAATTAAAAGATATTACTTCACCCACCTTGGCTTTCTAATATCTTGGGACAAAAAAGGCTACAACAACACTGCATAAACCATACAATTGTCAACTTGTAAGAAAAAGTAATCTCTGTTCTCAGAAACAAATTTAAATAGAATTCCAATAATATCAATAATGAGGAGTCTGGTGGCACATTAAAGACTAACAGGTTTATTTGGGAATAAACTTTCGTGGGTTAACCCCCTCCCCACACTTCTTCAGATGCATGGAGTGAAAATTACAGATACAGGCATAAACATACTGGCACATAAAGAGAAGGAAGTTACCTTATAAGTGGAGAACCAGTGTTGACAAGGCCAATTCAGTCAGAGTGGATGTGGTCCACTCCCAAGAATTGATGAGGAGGTGTTAATACCAAGATGGAAAATTGCTTTTGTAGTGAGCCAGCCACTCCCAGTCCCTATTCAAACTCAAATTAATGGTGTTAAGTTTGCAAATGAATTGTAGCTCTGTGGTTTCTCTTTGAAGTCTGTTTTTGAAGTTTTTTTGTTGAAGGGTGGCTACTTTTAAATCTGTTATAGAATGTCCAGGGAGATTGAAGTGTCTCCTACTGGCTTTTGTATGTTACCATTCCTGATGTCTGATTTGTGTCCATTTATGTAGAGACTGTCCCGTTTGGCCACTGTACAAGGCAGAGAGGCATTGCTGGCACATAATGGTATATATCACATTAGAAGATGTGCAGGTGAACGAGCCCCTGATGGTGTGGTTGAGTCCTCTGATGGTGTTGCTAGAGTAGGCAACAGGGTTTGTTACAGGGATTGGTTCCTGGATTAGTGTTTCTGTTGTCTGGTGTGTAGCTGCTGGTGAGTATGTGTTTCTGGTTGGGGGGCTGTCTGTAAGCGAAGACTGGCCTGTCTTCCCAGGTCTGTGAGAGTTAGGGATCATTTTCCAGGATAGGTTGTAGATAGCTGATGATGTGCTGGAGCTGTTTTAACTGGGGGCTGTACGTGATGGCCAGTGGTGTTGTGTTATTTTCCTTGTTGGGCCTGTCCTATGGTAGGTGACTTCTGGGTACCCATCTTGCTCTGTCAATCTGTTCCCTCACTTCCCCAGGTGGGTATTGTAGTTTTAAGAATGCTTGATAAAGATCTTGTAGGTGTTTGTCTGAGGGATTGGACCAAATGTGGTTGTATCTTAGGGCTTGGCTGTAGACAGTGGATCGTGTGATGTGTCCTGGATGGAAACTGGAGGCATGTAGGTAAGTATAGCAGTCAGTAGGTTTCCGGTATAGGGTGGTGATTATGTGACCATCACTTATTTGCACTGTAGTGTCCAGGAAGTGGACTGGCCTGGGTCCTGCCACACCTCCAAATGTTGCACTGTAGTGTCCAGGAAGTGCGGACTGGTTCAGGCTGAGACTGATGGTAGGGTGGAAATTGTTGAAATCCAGGTGGAATTCTTCAAGGGCCTCCTTCCCATGGGTCCATATGATGAAGATGTCATCAATGTAGAGCACTATTCTAAGTCAGCCATAAAAATGCTATGGGTACCCGCATAACCCCACAGTATGCCAACATTATTGGGGGTGGACCACATCCACCCTGACTGAATTGGCCTTGTCAACACTGGTTCTCCACTTGTAAGTTAACTCCCTTCTCATCATGTGCCAGTATATTTATCCCTGTATCTAATTTTCACTCCATACATCTGAAGTGGGTTTTTTTTACTCATGAAAGCTTATGGCCAAATAAATCGGTTAGTCTTTAAGATGCCACTGGACTCCTCATTGTTTTTGTGGATACAGACTAACACAGCTACCCCTCTGATACTTGGAACTAATATCAATAATTCTGTTAAAACAACAAGACGCTTTCTATAAACTCAAAAACAATCTTCAAAACAAAATACTATGGCTAAAATATACACTCTATTGCTAATAGCACTAACTTTCTCATGTAATCCCATTCATGTAAATTTGATAAAAACAGATTCATACCCAGATGAAATAAATTCTGGCTACTGACTTAAACTCACAAATGTTTTGAACTTTAAATCGTAACTGTCCACTCCAGACTAGTGCGTAAGCATCTTGTGAAGAGGCAGGCAGAATGGGTTTTTACCATAAATGATATGAATGGTGGGAGTCAAAAAAGATGTGGACAATCAGGATCATCCGACTTGTTCTAAATTAGTTTTTGAAAATGAGTTGTTCAATATTACAAGCCAGCACTAAAGGAACCAATTATATTACCTCCCACAATTACCCTCCTAAAAACCAATGGGAATGGGAACATTCAAATATAAAACTACTATTCCTCCTATTAATTGTGAGAATAACTGCTGTATCAGAACGATGAAGCTAAGAAACCCCTTTGTTAGGCAAATGAATCACAAAAATTGAAAAATCCCATCCATGAATGTTGGCCTGAAAAAGGATTCATATAGTTAACATTGGAAACATGGTTACCATTCAACTTCAGATTAACTGAAAAACACATTTTTAATTTTACTGAGAAAAATGTAAAGCTCTTTGCTAATACCTGATCTCTGTTGCTTGTATTTCAAATGAGTTTACCCTCACCTGTACTACTAATGACCATGTACCTTATGCTGCTTTCTTCAGCGTGGTTTTAGAATATTTTTTTGTAACCATACTAGAATCTCCATCCTGCATTAATATTGGCTTATACCAAGTCTAAGAATTAGTGTGTTCAAACCACGTTTAAACTGTTAAGTCAGTATTAAAGCAGACTTGGTACACTTGTAAAGGTCTCCCAAATAAGTGTCAAAAGGTGCTGCTTTTCAACAAGATGGGTGCCAAAAAGTAGGTAGAAGCTTTCTTAAAAACACATTCACCTTCAACTATTTAAACCAGTTTGAAGTTTTTGTACAATGAACATGATCTCAAGAGGTGTTGGGCACCTTCAAGTCTATAGATTTCAATGACAATGCCTCCCAGTCACTTGGCGATGTCTATGTGCTATTTACACCTTTTCCGGATAATGTTAAAAATACTTGTTTTTAAAATTAACTGATGTATTTAGCAAAAATAATTCTCAATATAATTTTACACAAGTCTCATGCAGTTCCAAGGAGAAAAATACATGCTCTTAGCTGAGTTTGAAAGATTGAGATAAATAGGAAGGCTGCAAGGGCTGCAAAGAGAAGGCTCTTGAGCCAATTGACTATGACTGAACAGTGGGACAGAGGAAGCAAGAGCTACAGAGGAAAGGAAAAAGCCCAGATTTTAAGTGCTGTAAAGTGACAGTGAGAACAAAAATAAAGGGATCTGGAGAAACTGGAAATATCGGGAGAATCTGAGAGTTTATGAGAGCGATTGGGCTCTGAAAAGTGCATTTTTTTTAGCTATTAAAAACCAAACTCAGAGGAACCCATTTTACTGGTGTGCCCATGTTGTAAAGAACCCTCTAATAAATATTGGTATAATAGTATACTAATACCCACAATATAAAAATGGCAACCTCAAAGTATTTGTCTCAAAGTGGGTACTAGGGGGGAGATCTCCTCCGTTCTTCCTATAGCAAGAATAGACCAAAAGTGTTGATCTATTTGTAACATCCTCTTTCTTATAAATTATGTTTAGCCTGAACACCCCATCATTAATACCCAATTTTATCCTCTAATTTCCTATCTCATATATGAAGCTTCACTGGCACAAGCTACCTCCTCCCTCTGATAACTTACAAATAGCCACTTCATAGCTACCAGTTTTTGCCCCAAGGTTCCCTTCTCTAACCAAATTGCTCCAAATTGCTTTGGTCTTGTCTAGACTTGGATTTAAAGGGGTGATATTAGCATATGTTAGCTAACATGTGCTGACACATTTTAAGAGTCTACTATAGTTAAGGGACACTACCTTTAACTTGTGCTAAGCTGGCAGAATTAAAGCTTAGTGAAGAGCTAAAAACAATATCTTTAAATCCAAGCCTAGGCAAGGCCACAGTCTGAGATACTACCTGTATTTAAGTGTATGGCAGAGGCTTGAAATGCTAAACCTTTGGATCGTTATTGTGCAGAACCAGTCATCAGCATGGAAGCATGTCTTCTGGAATGGTGGTGAAAGCATGAAGGGGTGTATGAATGTTTAGCATATCTGGCATGCAAATATCTTGCAATGCTGGCTACAAAAGAGCCATGTGAATACCGATTCTCACTTTCAGGTGACATTGTAAATAAGAAACAGGCAGCTCCCGTAAATGTAAACAAATTTGTTTGTCTTAGCAATTGGCTGAACAAGAAGTAGGATTAAATGGACTTGCATGCTCTAAAGTTTTACATTGTTTGTTTTTGAGTGAAGTTATGTTACAAAAAAAATCTACATTTGTAAGTTGCACTTTCACAAAAAAAGACTGCATTACAGTATTTACATGAGGTGAACTGAAAAATATTTCTTTTGTTTATCTTTTTTATAGTGCAATATTTGTAATAAAAATATAAAGTGAGCACTGTACATTTTGTATTCTGTGTTGTAACTGAAATCAATATATTTGAAAATGTAGAAAAACATTAAATTATAAATATTTTTTAAATTGGTATTATATTAACTGTGATTAAAACTGATTAATTTTTTATCAAGTTAATTTTGTAATTAATTGCTTGAATTGACTACAATTGAGAACCCTACTTTTAATTAAAATTGCAACATTATGCAGCCCAATCCCCTTCCAATCTATTATTTTCTTGTCTTGAGATTCCTTTAGCTTGAATTTCTACCCATGTGATCAAGAGAAAAATGCTTAGACAAACAGTAAGGAATATTATAATATGGAGAAGTGGCTGAACTTGAATGTGGAAAATTAAAAATTAAAGGATTTCAGGTTACTGTAGGTTGGGAAACAAAGGGGGAGGAGGATGAAGCTGTTGAAAACTAAAGTGAGCCCGGGCAATTATAGATTGGGAGTAGCCACATTTTGAGCTTTGGCTAGCTAAAGCTAATTGGTCACTGCAGATGAAGACAACAGGTAAGACTCCAAGTGCTAAAAAGAGCTCCACTATGGCAGTGTTAGAGGCAGTGGAAAGGAAGGTTCCTACAAATACCTATTTTTCACTGAATTGCAGTAATTCCTATCCTATAATAAGTATCTTCATAGATGGATATTTGTCTAAAAATGTTACGTATTAGTGGGCATAGCTGGTTCAGTATTAGGATGTCTAAGGCAACAGTAGAGCATGAACACACACACACACACATATATATATATAAAATATATAAGAAGTGTGTGTACACATTCTAGGTTTATTGCCGAAGCTTGTAATTTTGTAGGCCAGACAGCTTTTACCATAACATCTCTATTCACATGTTTGGCTGTATTAGTAGTTTGCTTGAATGGATTCTGTTTTATAAATAAAAACCCAATCCTCAGTTTATATTCATAAGTTCCTATTTCTAATTTCTACTTTGTATTATTGCTAGAAACTGTATTGTATCACTTAGTTCTTTAAGAACTCAATCACATCTGGCCTAGTTTTTTTTCTTCCCACCCCCGCCTCTCTTTTTTGGGCTGCTCAAAGGAATAAGCTACATTTGGCATTCTTTGATTCTAATTTTATCTCAAGAGCAGTTTCTCACGTGTAGACTTGGAGGAGTGGGGAAAGCCAAGGGGATAAACAGATTCAAAACTGTCTGTTCATTAAAGAGACTGCTACACTACTGCACGTGAATCAAGTTTTTAAAAAGCAATGTTGCTTAGCAACATTAGATGCGTCAGAGCACAGCACATGGATGTAGCAGCACTGTCAGTTGTAATTTCTATTTATAACTTATTAGAACAAAATATTAGGACTAAGATGTGCCAAATAAGATATGATCTAGTGCAATATTCTGCATCCAACAGTAACCAAAACCTAATGTATAATATGAAAGCAAAAATCCTGTCTCCTCGTAATGCATACACAGACAGTGGTAAAATACTGTACATATGAGGGGAAAAATCTTTGATTTCCACAGGGAAAAGGCTATGCCCTGAAGCATATGATTTTATTACTCTTGTGCTAGCTAGGATAGCGAAGAGTGATTTAGAAGTCCTAATTTTATGGCCAAAAGTTTAGGGAAGGAAATGTATCCATTTGATGTTGCAAGTGCAATTTAATCAGTCAGGTAATATGCAATTATTCATACTGGAATTTGATCAGGTCCAGGATAACACTAAGTTTTTTTAGAGTTCTGCTGGAATTATTATGGACTCCATGTTGTCACATCTTGGTTTTACAGTCTTCTTGAAAATTACTATGGTTCAGTCAGTTGTGGATGATAATCTCCTGCTGGCAACTGAAAAGGCAATTATATGTTCTCAGTTTAGCATCATTGGTAATTGAGAAACTCTCAACACAAACCATGAATAAAATGGCACCATGACTGCTTTATTGTAGCTCAATTCCTCTGAGACCCCCTAGAACTATGGCTGAATAATTTCTCCCTGAGCAGCATGGTTCTACCTTGTAATCTCTTCTATTCAGTTACAGACAGTGAGGCCTATAGTCAAGGTTGCCCAACACTTGTAAGCCATTGGTTTCAGGTGTGAATTTAAGGCAAAGTAGCTTAAATTTGAGAGTTTTCCATGCCAGATGTCTGCTCAGGGCTGAATTTTTTTGGGGGTAAGATTCAGTAAAAAATGGTTCAGGCATTTCTCAAAACGAAGCTACTTTTCAGCATGGCAGAGGTTTGTTTCAGTAGTCACAAAATCTATGCATAAGGATTACACAAGAACGAAAGACGTTATAATGTGTACAATTTTAGATAAAATAGTGAAATATCTACATAATAGATAGATTAAAAGTGCTGACCAGTTACAAGACACTAATGACAAAAATACAAGCTTTTTGATATGAAATGGTTAAGAACTTGGAAGCCTGCTCCTCTTAAGCATAAATGGAATTTGGATACCACAGAGGAAAGATGCTCTTACAGGTGAGGTACTGGACTGGAACCCAGGGAGACCAGGGTTCAACTTCCAAATCTGTCACAGACTTGCTATGAGACACAAGGCAAGCCACTTACTCTAGGTCTCATTTTCCAATCTATAAAATGGAGTTAATACATCCCATAGAAGGGTTGTGAGGACAAATTCATTACATCTTCAGCTGCTACACTGACATGGGCTATGTACATATCTAGATAGATAACCATATCTGCCTTCAGATGCAATTAGAAAACAGATAGCTAACACGTAAACAAAAACGGGCAGGATAGTGTTATTTAACTTTTAGTTACTGAGACTCACCTACCTTTACCTTGCACATTGTTTTAAATTCTTCTTCACATTCACAAATACACTGGACTATTCATGTGTTCAGTATTACACTTTGAGTTAATACAGTTTTGTACACTACTAATTCTTATGACTACCAATGCTGCGCACACACACACTCACTGGTTTGTTGCAGACCCAAATTATTCATTTTCATCTATAGCTGTTTTTGTGATATCAGTGAGAACAGATATTTTAAAATTTAATTACAACGGTGAAAGATTTTATTGATTTCTCTCTCAATTCAATTTGCCAGTTTCTCAAGCTATTTCCTCTGATAATTCTATTAATTCTCATAACTCTGCTAAGTTTCACAGGGAAAGCTACACTAGTGCACAAAATACATCAGAATACAAAAGATTCAAGCATTTTTATTTAATCCCTTAGTGCAGCAAAACTCAAGATCCTTATTTTGGAATCAACTTATTTTATTTTATCCCGAGTTGATTGGGGGTTTTTTGTGCCAGAGGGAACTCACCCAAGTTTCACTACTACTATATTACCAGGTACCTTTCTTATACTAACATGCTGACTTCTCTATTGCCTCTTAATACAATACAGTATAATACTTAATACTTTATTAAGAGGCAATAGAGAAATCAGCATGTTAGCATAAGAATTGTACTAACTTAATATTGTATTAAGAGCTCTGAATGTAATTCATCCAGTTGAATTTTAATCCTGCAACAAAACTCAGGAAGTAATTTGTTTAAGACAATTATGCAGTTACTTCTCATCTACATGAGTCATGAGCTTACTGCCTTTTTTCCTTTAACATGAACTTGTTAATCATTTTGAGGTCCAGCAATTAATGCCACTAAAAAATTAAGTAAAGCCTGTAAGTGTTAAAACACTGAACTTTAGCTCTTAATAGATTTGTCTGAATATCCTATATTATGTTTAATTAGGCTTCTACATACTAAAAAGCTTGCACATTCAACGACACACTTCCATGTACTTGGCATTCCCATTATCAGCAGATCACTGAAGTACACCAACTTCCAAGACATTATTCAGATCTAATATGTAAACATGTATTTAGAGAATCCTCAGTGCCTATATCAAAGTATAATCAAGAACTATGCCATACGATAGTATCTAAAATTAAAATTTTATTCATGTCTTGTCAAACAATCACCTCTGTTGCTTACACTTTTATATGTTAAAAACACTTATCCAATATTACACGTTAACTCTCTTCAACATTTATTGTGTTACACTGCAGCTGCAGAAAACCTCTAAGACAGTGGTTCTCAGCCCGTGGACTGCGGGCCACTTGTGGTCCAATCAGCACACCACTGCTGTCCATGTGACATTCTCAGGGCCATACAGGTAGTATATAATATTGTGTGGCTGTGGCCCACATAACACAGACAGCTGCATATGCAGTCCCAAAGGGTAAACAGGTTGAGAATCACTGCTTTAAGACCTTAGATGTAAGTCTTCCATTGAAAATTTTGTTTGTATAGTTGTGTCATTTAACAGACTTGAAAGTATGTGGCCGAAATTAGTCTAAAATTAGCAGATTTAACTTACAAGATGTATACTTACAAGAACTTTACAAAATAAATACTACAGAAGCCTTTACAAGGTAATCTCATTAATTTATTTAGATACACACATTTTGGAAACATACTGAACACTTTGGAAAGGCTTTTGTAAAGCAAGAGGTTTTTAATACAAAAAAGTATTAGGATTACCTGCTTTTGAGGAAAGGAAAAAGCCTCCTTCCCTACTGTATGAAGAACAACATGATGCTGGCCTTCTAAAATAAGCTGCTTGTTGTCTTCCACAACATATGCCTAAATGCAAAGATAATAGACACTTAATATTTCTTAATTTGCTGCAAACCTCAAAAGGTTATCAAATAACACTTTTTATAATACAAACTTTAGAAGTGATAATGATCTTACATTTATACCACCTTTTATTTAGAAATATTTCAAAGTACATCATAATCATTACCAACAGATTTACAAAATTATGAATAAAGGAATCGCGTCACCTTCCAATAAAGTGCAATTATTTTGCAGTAGAAAGCTAAGGAGCTAATTCATAAATTCCATCTAGAACAGTCCTCTGGCTACTAAACTTCGGCGCTGGCGCGCCAGCGCTGGCGCGCAGCGCGCAGCGCGCGCTTATGTAAGTCGCAGCAGCCAGCGCCAAAAGCTCCCAGCGCCTGTCCGCACTCCAGCCCTCTGGGGGGGGTGGACAGCGCTGGGAGCGCGGCCGCCAGGCGGGGGCTGGGCTGTACACTGGGGCTTTGTAGCGCCGCAATTTGCAGCGCTGCAGAGGGTGTGTTTTCACACCCTGCTGCAGCGCTGCAAATTTGCAAGTGTAGCCAAGCACTCTGTGTTGCTTTAATGTTTCTAATTCCAGGAACTGAAGAGTTAGGTATGCAGTGAATTTCACAACATAATTAAAAATAAAATTCACTTTAAACAAAATCTCAGATGAATTATGTAAAATCTTAGGATACATTGTAGATACTCTTATTTAAATCAGTTTTGCTCCATTCTGGCATTGTGGTATATTTTTAGAATTATTTCAACACTACTAAAGATTACCAAGAGAGTTAGTGCTTAGTTAACATTGCAGCATAAATTCCTGGTTTAATTGTAGAATTCAGTACAGCCCTGTTGCATGAGTCAGAGGATTGTTCAGCACAGTTTAAGTTCACAAAGCTGTCTAATGCTTGATGCTTTGTTCACACTCAGCAAAGCCATACAAATTTGTTATATTACATATTTTAAGGGAGATTTTATGCAAGTCTCCTGGCAGCTTCTAAGCTGCTATCATGGGTGGGAGGAACCTGTATCTTCCACTGTGTTTACCAAGGTCCTATTCTGCAGCCTCGGAGTGCAAGACTCCCACTGAAGTCAGATCTTAGATGAACACATCGTGAACTTCAGGGGAAGTCAGTCACTTATTTCATTTCAAATAAAGGAATTTTGAATCTTACTGTTTTTGCAATTACTCTTCATTTGGAACGCCGCTGCATGTCAGTAGTTACAAGAGGCAACACTTTTTTAGTGCAGACAACTCCCTCTATAAGAACTCTTCACAACTCATTATGAATCAAGGTCTCTTACTACTACCTTGGGAGGGACACTCTATTCCCCCACTGTACAGAGGGTAACAGTTTGCAGAAGCTCACTTGAGACAGAGCTGGGTCTAAACCTCAGGGGTCTAATATAATGAAGTCAAGTCTCATCTATTTTGTCTTTCAAAAACAACACTCCTAGAAAAGGTGCTGTGTTACACACGAACGGTAAGTAGGCTCTATGTCATCTGTAAACGGCTAGACCATATAAAGGATTTTATGGCTCTGCTATTGCTTCTGTAGTAACAGGTCATGTTTTTGTAGCTCAAATGGTAGAGGTGGTTGTTTTTACATCCAGAGGCGTCAGGTTCAGTCCCTGAAGACAATCCCTAATGGGGGCATTGTTACATTTAGCTATACTGTTTGTAACCACAATCTGCCCCCAGAGCTAGGAAGAGAAACCCTAAAGCAGGAATCGAGCAGTGTTCTACTGCTGTCTAACATGTCTTGCATGTATGGGCTAGTTCACTGAGGAAAACAGCAGGCTTTCACCCTCCACAATTCCTCCAATAACTGAAGTGGAAAAAGTCTGGTTCTTCGTGGAGGTGAAAACAACATATAAAAGTTAGCATGCAAACTCCTGAACAAATGCTGGAATTTTATATTGCCAAACACAGTATTTAGATTTAGCGTAATCTGTTATGTTGATACATTTTTAATGTTTATATTTGGTAATTGGAGCCACCCCTTTAAAAAGTGAGTGGGAGCATTACTTCAAATAAACCCTTTAAGAATGTGAGCAAAGTATGGGAGAGTCTACCTGTGTGTCCAGAGAGTTAAAGACTCTGGCTCTG
Organism: Mauremys reevesii; assembly: GCF_016161935.1. Classification (NCBI taxonomy): domain Eukaryota; kingdom Metazoa; phylum Chordata; order Testudines; family Geoemydidae; genus Mauremys; species Mauremys reevesii. The sequence goes on from NC_052624.1 coordinate 212,787,183, forward strand.
TAAGGTTCAAAGGGGTCAGAACTTGATTTACTATCTTTGCAAAAAGAAAGCCTCATTCACCATCAGGAAACATAGGCACATATGGAGGGCACAGGATCTCTGAAGTATTAAGCCAATCACATTTAATCCTAGACATGTTTCAAAAAATGGTTCCTGATTACTCACTGTTACAGTAATAACTTTCAATACTGTCCCAACTGTGGTTTCAATTAACTTAATTTCCTGTTTTCTGACAAATTAAAAGTTTAATGAAAACAAAACCTAACATTTGTCTGGAAAATTAGGTGTACATCTCAAGAACACTATGTTGGATGTAAACAATTTCATTGGCTCTTATTTTCTACTAATCATGTTTCATAATCAAGCTATTATATGGATAACTGAAAACAGACCATACATACCTTCCAGAGAACAACAATATTCAAATCCACCTCACTACATTTTTGTATCAATCTGACTGCCTCATCAAATGACTGTTTTGCAGCTCCTTGAAACATATTTGATTGTGTGTGTGTTCTTTTTAATTCAGAGGATAAGCTTCGGAAAAAAAAGTCTGCACACGGACTAGCTGAACTGATTATCTGTAAGAAAACAACATATTTTGCTTTCAGTACATAGAATAAACTTGAATCCGTTTATTACATGAAGGTGGAATTTCCTCCATTGTGGAGCTTCTCGGTACTAACTCCTTGGTAAGCAAAATAGTCATGCATGTGGGCTTTTGCACACCTTCTGTGCCACAGAAGTTAACTCCATACCAGCTCTAAATAAGCCAGCGTAGAAGAGAGGAATCCATAGATTCCAGGACTGGAAGGGACCTCAGGAGGTCATCGAGTCCAGTCCCCTGCCCTCATGGCAGGACCAAATACTGTCTAGACCATCCCGGATAGACATTTATCTAACCTACTCTTAAATATCTCCAGAGATGGAGATTCCATAACCTCCCTAGGCAGTTTATTCCCATGTTTAACCACCCTGACAGTTAGGAACTTTTTCTTAATGTCCAACGTAAACTTCCCTTGCTGCAGTTTAAGCCCATTGCTTCTTGTTCTATCCTTAGAGGCTAAGGTGAACAAGTTTTCTCCCTCCTCATGACACCCTTTTAGATACCTGAAAACTGCTATCATGTCCCCTCTCCGTCTTCTCTTTTCCAAACTAAACAAACCCAATTCTTTCAGCCTTGCTTCATAGGTCACGTTCTCAAGACCTTTAATTATTCTTGTTACTCTTCTCTGGACCCTCTCCAATTTTTCCACATCTTTCTTGAAATGCGGTGCCCAGAACTGGACACAATACTCCAGCTGAGGCCTAACCAGTGCAGAGTAGAGCGGAAGAATGACTTCTCGTGTCTTGCTCACAACACACCTGTTAATGCATCCCAGAGTCATATTTGCTTTTTTTTGCAACAGCATCACATTGTTGACTCATATTTAGCTTGTGGTCCACTATAACCCCTAGATCCCTTTCTGCTGTACTCCTTCCTAGACAGTCTCTTCCCATTCTGTATGTGTGAAACTGAGTGTTCCTTCCTAAGTGGAGCACTTTCCATTTGTCTTTGTTAAACGTCATCCTGTTTACCTCAGACCATTTCTCCAATTTGTCCAGATCATTTTGAATTATGACCCTATCCTCCAAAGCAGTTGCAATCCCTCCCACTTTGGTATCATCTGCAAACTTAATAAGCGTACTTTCTATGCCAATATCTAAGGCGTTGATGAAGATATTGAACAGAGCCGGTCCCAAAACAGACCCCTGCGGAACCCCACTTGTTATACCTTTCCAGCAGGATTGGTAACCATTAATAACTACTCTCTGAGTACAGTTATCCAGCCAGTTATGCACCCACCTTATAGTAGCCCCATCTAAGTTATATTTGCCTAGTTTATTGATAAGAATATCATGCGAGACTGTATCAGTGCAGATGGTCCAGTTCTATCCCATGACCAAGGGGGAAAATGAGGGGCTGTGGCCACTATTCCAAATGATAGCCTGCCCTATTGAACTGATTATGGTTTGGGATTCCCCAACAGGCTTTAACTACCTGCTAACTCATGTAAACATTACAACTGCCCTGTCTTCACTAGGCTTTTACCTCAAGTTAACCAACTCTAGTTAGCTAACCAGAATTAAGAATACCCCTTTTGTTTTCGTGCATACCCATATTTTACCCTTATTACATTATTTCAGCCATTTTTATGGGAAGCTCTAGCACTCCTATGATTTGGAGCAAAGCATGATTTTTGACAAGGATGTGCTGTTTGCTATCCCCAGGAAAATCTGGCCAAGTTACAAGCCTGAATATCACAGTTCACTCATGCTCATTAGAGGTTTGTTAGAGTTTGGCAGCTAATTTCTCCAAAGATTCGATCAGCAATGAACATGCTCCATCCCCACAGATCTTCTATGTGGTGACTAGACTGTGCATACATAATCCCCACAGAATGAATGAGCAGGCTCAGTGTCTGGGCAGCAGGAGCTGAGCAGGACACTGCAATTGTTTCCTGGGGGCCAGACACCAGAACTGAGACCAGAGACACTTATGCAAATCGCTGTGAAACCCACTGGTAAAATCTAGGTCTCATCCCTCTCTAGTGGCTGGTCCATATAGAACTGTGTTTCTCAATGACCAGTCCATGCACCTCTGTGACACAGTTAAGGAAGGCAGCAAGCTGGTCAAAAAAAAGTTGAGAAACACTGATACAGAGGAAGACAAACTACTAACTACTGCTATTTGTTACTTCATTGCTCAAGAGAGACAGGCCTGTGCTGTAGGGCTAAAGGTTCCAGCCTTGCTGATGACTCTTGAAGGCATCAATATGGCTAAAATGTTGCATTTGATGTTTTCCTTAAGGTTTCCCCATCCTGCAGTTCTGACTATATGAAATCTCAACTTTCATTTAAAAAAACATTTAGCCCTCATGGTTAGAGAAGAGTTTAAAATTGTGTCCCGAGTGCACACCGAAAACTTAGAAACCAGAAGCAAAAAAAACCCAAAAATTGGGCCTCCTGATTTTTTTTTTTAGGCCAGACTCATTTTTGAGCTCTTGGTGATAGCAATACTATGGTTCCTATGATTAAATCAGGATACAACTTCCTATGTGTTTAAAATAGCAAACTTAAAAAAAAACCAAAACACCATTAAAAATATTAAGGCTGCAAAGTCTATATATGGGGTAATAACACCTCGAATGTTATTCTGCAGGCCCGATCAATTTAACCAAGAAAGCCACTTTCATTGCCCTTAACGATACCCAAATTGAGGCTTGAACTTTGATGGAGACGATGGACAATACCCTGGTCTAGGTACACGCCCCCCCCCCCCCCCCCGAGCACTGCTTTACCGCGTTATATCCAAATTCGTGTTATATCGAGGTAGCGGTGTATATATAACTAGGATCCATCACTTACTCCAGAACTTTTTCAACCAAATCTCACAGAATGAAGTAGCAGCTAAGGAGTCTGTCCTTGGGAGAAGACTGGATAAGGAGGTGGTGGCAATATTTGGTACGTCTTCCTACTCCTTCATCCCCACCCTTCAGAGGTCTGTCAAAATGACCAAACTATATTACCTTGTGCAAAGCTGTTAACTATTGTGTATTGGCAGATTACTCACACCATGGGAGAGGAATGATCAACCCTGGGCTTGGGGAAGTAATGGTCTATGGGAGAATGGTCTTTCTAGAATGTTTTCCTGTAAAGGAGACCGATGAGACCCAGGGACTATACTAAATTTGAAACAACACAGACAGAAGAAATACTGCCCTGCCATTTTTGCAGGCCTTACTTTATGAAACTGCCCAGGATTTTTACACTTAACTAATACCTGTATTCATATACCTGAAAGCCTGGATTAAAGACTACCATTTAAACCTGCACCAACGATGGACAAGATACACTAACAATTGAGTATATATCACAGAGACTATCTTACTGCTGCTCATACCTCCTCATCCCCCTACTCCATTGTGGTGATCAGATGTACCTGCAATTCTATTGCCACTCGGCCACCCAAGCTCATGCTGGGATAAGGCATAGTTCCGGCCTGGTGGGAATGGTCAGTCTCCTGAATTTTATAGCGTGTCATTTGGTGCATGATAGCAAGGCAGGCACAGGAGAATTTGACAGAAAAGCCACCTTTCCGAGAACTCTAAATACCTGCATACTGAGCAGATCAGTGCTAAAATGGGGGGAAATTAGCAAGGCTTTGCATCTGGGCATTTTTGGCCCTGTCTCATGAGACTTCAGCCATTCAGGTAAATACAAAGAAACCTGAACACGTGGCATGCTGTGTCTCAAACACAGAAGAGAGCTCTAGTCCACAGGAAATTGGCATCATCAGCAAGAACAAACAGTTAAAATCTTCAGCCACTGATTGGATCTGCTAAGCTGAGCAGCGTGGAGCAAGCCCAACCATTAGGAATTTGAGGCTCAGAAAAACAATGTAGAATACAAAAATGTTGGAAGTGATGCCCTTTTTAAAAGTAATGACTTGGACCAATTCATTCTGATTAAGATCTACTGCCTTCCACAAACACTTAGCTAAAAGCAATTTTGTGTTTTTCTGATTGCGAAAATATCCCAACATTACTGTATTTTCATAAATTCCTTACAAATAAGTTCGAACAGTACCACTCATACCAACATCAGGGCTACAAAGTGCCATGGATCTGTGACACACACATTTAAACACAACCCTGTCACATCTGTGCAGTGAGCTATATTGCAAGTGAGTTGCAATTGTGGCTCATGGCCAAAAGAAGCCACTATAGTGCCAGTTGAGTAAGCAGCCTCTGCCTTGTGGCCTCCTTCCCCTCCCCTCCTTCACAGAGAGTCCAGGGGAGAGTAGCCTGGAAGGGTATAACAAAGCAGTGACAGAAAATTATTGGGATCCCAAACTGGTCCCAGGCTCCCCTCTCCCCAGCCAGCATCGAGATAGCTTATCCGACACTTACATCCACCAGCCTCTGAAATCATCCAAAAGAGCCCCTCCACAGCTACCTCCCAGATACCCCTTTCCCCCAACTACTCCCCATCAAATCCCTCTTTCACAATTTCCCCCTTAAACTTCCCCCCACTCCCAGGTGTCCCCCGGGACAGAGTCACAAAACTCCCCCAGTAACTCCCCAGCCTCAACAACCATCTGCTGTTGCCCTCTCCCTTAGCCCAATACTTCTGCTTGTCACTCAGGTACATAATCTTGCCTCACCTTAGGCTCTGATCTCTCTCTAGGACATGACTTCCACATTATGTCTAACTCTTGCTAATTCTTTCTGCAGGGGAGGGATAGCTCAGTGGTTTGAGCATTGGCCTCCTAAACGCAGAGTTATGAGCTCAATCCTTGAGGGGGCCATTTAGGGATGGCGGGAAGGGATTGAGGATTTGTCCTGCTTTGAGCAGGGGGTTGGACTAGATGACCTCCTGAGGTCCCTTCCAACGCTGATATTCTATGCTTCTAGATAAGACTTGAGAAATAAGACTTAAGATATGCCTTTCCTCTCCATCCATCCAGCTAAAAATCCCTATCCAGGGTCTCATTTCACATCTCAATCACAGCAACACTCTGTTCTCTGGCCTGGACAAGTGCAATCTTGTCCCAAAGATATCTATTCAATGCTTCTGCAAAGATAATTCTCCTTGCATGTTGCTTTGTTCATGTCACCCCTCCACTGGCTCCCCTTTTCTCTATCACATCCAACAGCTGCTTGTCTTCACTTTTAAAGCTCTACACAACTTATCCCCACTCCATGCATCATATCTCATTCACTATCAAGGTCAACTAGTCGGACCATGATGCCAATCATCCATTTGCTAAATTTTCAAATAAGAACCTTCATGTTTCTCCCATGCTCCCCCTCATGCTTGCAAGGTACTTCCCATAAACATGTGCAAAACCACCTCATTATCCTCCTTCAAATCCCTCTTTGAAAAAATCTTCCCCTTGCCATGATACACTAACAAAACCTTGACAATGGTTAGACTGCTAGTGTACTCAGACCACTATCACTGACAATACTGTCTCATTGTTTCCTTGTACTCCATCTATTTGTCTATAACCTTCTGTTGTCTCTTATTATATACACCTCTACCTCGATATAACGCTGTTCTTGGGAGCCAAAAAATCTTACCGCATTATAGGTGAAACCGCGTTATATCGAACTTGCTTTGATCCACTGGAGTGCGCAGCCCCATCCCCCCCGGAGCGCTGCTTTACCGCATTATATCCGAATTCGTGTTATTTTGGGTCACGTTATATCAGGGTAGAGGTGTACTTGGATTGTAAACTTTCAGGGGCAGGGACTGTCGGTGAACCACCTAGCACAATGGGGTCCTGCTCCATGACTAGAATTCCTAGGTGGTACAGTTATAAGTTCTCCCCCAGACAGCTCCTACCCAGCACCCACCTACAGCCTTCACCAAATCACCCAGCTTTATGCACCTCCAGATCCCATCCTTAGCACGGTTTGTGGCAGAGGATATTAACAATAAGATGAAGTTTATGATCCTATGGTAAATATGTAAGTTAGTTCACATAACGTCACATGGATCTGCACAAAACTTAGTGGCGATGCAGAATCTGTATCTTGTGCAGTTTTGAACTCATTTTCCTTTCTAGCATACCTGGGATAGTAGCATTAGTTTGCCAAAATTTCTAAAAAGCAACAATTTAAGTGCATGCGCTTGTCTTCCACGAATGCTCATCTATATATTGAGCACTGACTAAATGTTAACTTAATTTTTACTTATTATAGCAGAATAACTGATATCTAAGATTGTAAATACAAGTAGATGCTTGTGTTTTACCTGCTGTGAATGACAAGTAAATGGCACAAAATTCTGTTCCAGAATATGCACTGCAAGCCCTACATTCTTTGATTGTGAAAGACAGAGAGTCTTAATAGTTTAAGTCTTATGATTAAGTAATTTAAACCTACAAAAATGCCATTGAACTGGAACAGTTTGCTGTAGATGAAAGCCAAGCCTACCCACATTCCTAAGAGAATAAAAAACTTTAAAATATATCAGCATGTTTTCACAGAGAAATCTCAATTTTCTCTTTAACAGTTCAGTTGAAAATATTAAAATGCAGAGAAACTGTCTAACCCTTATTTCAAGATAAGAATGACCATCTTGTTTTGTCTGTGTTCAGATGCAATCAAAGATGATCAACTAAATTAACAAACACTAAGAGAAAGTGCTACTTCAGGATCAGGTGATACAGATCAAGCTGGGTGTTATCTGCTAGGCAGAGAAAATTACTAACTGGTATTACAATGTGTAAGTAAAGAAAAAAAGCAAAGGTGCTTTATGAGTATCCCCACTGGTGATCATCTGAAAGTACAAAAGAACAACTCTGTCTACCAGTGCTCTCATCTTGAAGTTTAAAGTCACATTTACAGTTACTTCTATAGAATGTGCTGTCTTTCAACTACAAAGTCAAACAAATCTTTTTTTATATACACATGCAAATATTAACTGCTCTATGAAGTCTCAGTATGAACTGTTACTGGTTTTGACACAAAGGTACTCTAAAGCTTTGTATCAGTGTTCAATCTTGTTTCTACTGAGTCATCATCAAGACCTCCACCAACTTCAATAGGAGCAAACTAGGCTTGTCTATGGTTAATTTGACTGAAGGCATCAGATACACTCTTAGCTCAGTAAAATCAGACACAGAATGGGTCAGATATACTGTGCATTTAAAGCAAGATTAAACCAATGTTACACAATCACACAGGGTATTTTTGCATCTACAAGCAATATCTGTGAAATCTCAACTTGGGGAAGTGTCAGGTATACAAGCTAGTGAAAAAAAATGTAAGAAAGCACAACTGTTTTAGGTATAGTGGTCACATTTGAAGCATAAGTCTATGCTGAAAAGTGATTTTGAAGACAGACATTACCTTCTCTGTATTTTACCTAACATAGCAAGCCCCAATCATCATCCAGACAATACCATCTTGTAAATACTTAAAACTAGCACCTTTAACTCAGACCAACTCTCCATTTGCATTCAGAGTCAGAGGGCTACTTTAGTCACAGTTCCTCCCCCCACTCCCCGCTCCACTTTCCCCTCTGCTATAAGCATTCAATGGCTATGAAAGAATATGGATTCTTCCAAATATACCTACACAACCCCACTGAAAACAAAAAGTTGCACAGGTATGTCTGACTGTGAAGTCTTTATTATTAGTGATTATGCACAAGACAAAAAACACAGATTGACTTTTTGGTGATAGGTGGGGTTTGTAGGACTGGCAATTAGGGAAGAGATCTACTTGCAACACAACAAGCATATCTGGAATTCACTGACACACTCGTGGAACCCCTCCTCCCCTCACCCCTACATACGTTTTACAGTAACATGTGAGAGCAGAACAAATGTTAAAAACCATCAACAAATTTAATAGTTATTTTTATTATTTCTATTACAGTAACATCTAGAGGCCACAACAGATTAGGGTCTCACTATCCTAGGTACTGAACTGCTTATGATCTAAACAGAAAGAAACAAAGGGTAGGAAGGGAAAGAGGTGGAGTGAATTGCTCTGTGCCAGAAATAGAATCTAGGTCTCCAGATTATCCATGACCCTATCCATTGGATCATGCTCCCATATTGTCTATGTCCATATTGTTTATTACATCTATGTACACTGAGGAAGCAAGGAGAAAGACTTCAGGGTACAAGAATGTGTGTTTTTAAAATACTAGCACAAACATGAAGTGCAAAAGATAATTGTATGCCCCATACGGAGGTATTTCTTGGGCAATAAAGGCTTTGATTGGGTCATATGCACAAGACAGGTATTTAACATTGAAATAATACTGATAAGTTTGTATCAATTTACATACCTGCTCATTTCCAAAGATAACGTCTGCAAATGTGTAATTTTCTAAAGGACAGAAAGAGAGGAAGTGTCACTTCATCTGCATGCAAAGTCACAACATGAGCACTTAAGTTTCACGGAAGTTACAAACACTTTTGAAAATCCCACCCAAACCCAATGTCCAATAAAGTTAAGTGAACCTACCTCCAGAGTTTTTGCATCTTACTGCTTTAAAGCATAGCTTTCCTCTCTCTCTACTGGCAAGCTTATAATCTGAAAGAAAGATGTTGAAAAAAACTATTTCCCATTGACCTAAATACTTATATGGTCTCCACTACCGTAGCACCTGAGGATCTCCCAAAACCAGTCTTTGCAATCTGTAAGCCTGACGCATATAGGAGACTAAGTATTTAGAAACTGCTCTTGAACCAATATTGTACAAGTTACTTGTCTCAAAAACTGACTATAATAGAATTTACTTAACTTGGATTCTAAATCTTATTTGCTAACATATACAAGGAATCCATCTTGCTATAATTATCTGGTATACAGATAATATGAGTCAGTGAATGAAAGACTCCCATTTGCACCTCCAATTATTTCTAACTTGGAGTAGAATGTGTTGAAATAGAGAAAGAAGGAGCAGGTATGGGAAAGGAAACAATTACAGCATAGTAGTGTCTGACTGGTCTGGCCATCAATTCTAGTGCAACAGGAAGCCCAGGTGTTTGGAAATAGATAACCGAATAACCAAATAAGTTTCAGAGTAGCAGCTGTGTTAGTCTGTATCTGCAAAAAGAACAGAAGTACTTGTAGAGACTAAAATCTGAGCATAAGCTTTCCTGGGCTAAAACCCACTTCATCAGATGCATGCAGTGGAAAATACTGTCCACATATCTATTCAGGGGACACCACCATAGGACACATCTGCCACACTTTCAGAGGCTCGTTCACCTGCACATCTACCAATGTGATATATGTCATGTGCCAGCAATGCCCCTCTGCCATGTACATTGGCCAAACCGGACAGTCTCTACATAAAAGAATAAATGGACACAAGTCAGACGTCAAGAATTATAACATTAAAAAACCAGTTGGAGAACACTTCAATCTCCCTGGTCACTCGATTACAGATCTAAAAGTCACAATATCACAACAAAAACACTTCAAAAACAGACTCCAACGAGAGACTGCTGAATTGGAATTAATTTGCAAATTGGACACCAATAAATTAGGCTTGAATAAAGACTGGGAGTGGGTGGCTCATTAGACAAAGTAAAACCATTTCTCCATGTTTATTTTCCCCTGTTATGGTTCCTCACATCTTCTTGTCAACTGCTGGAAACGGGCCATTTTGATTACCACACTCTCTCCTGCTGGTAATAGCTCACCTTAACTGATCCCTCTCGTTATAGTGTGCATGGTAACACCCACTGTGTGTGTGTGTGTGTGTGTGTGTGTGTGTGTGTGTGTGTGTGTGTGTGTGTGTGTGTGTGTGTGTGTACACACACACACACACACACACACACACACACACCTTCCTACTGTATTTTCCGCTTCATGCATCCGATGAAGTGAATTTTAGCCCACGAAAGCTTATGCTCAAATAAATTTGTTAGTCTCTAAGGTGCCACAAGTACTCCTGTTCTTTTTGCAAATAAATTAAGTATCATTCTACCACTGTAAAAATAAACAGATGTAACATAACAGAGGAAGCAAGGCAGATGGAAATCGGCAGAAACTGAGAAGTGAACTCCACTAGTCAACCAATCCAAACAGTTAGGTTGAACTCTCATTATACAGATGGATTTTTAGTTTACTGGTAGAGCAGAAATGTCTCTTAATGATAATGACAAATTAGTTTCTGAAATGGTAAAAAACAGAATTACAAGAAATTTATTTTAAAAAAAAAGACAAAAGAGAACATATAAGTAGATTTAAACAGTATAATTTGATGCTTTCTTGCATAAGATTAACTGTTCTTTGCCAAACAGAACAGTGACTAACTTATACCTGATACAGATACAAATACAAACCTTTGTCTTCAGAGCGATTTACAGATTTCTGTAACTTCCAGTGTTTGCTGTTACTTGATACTTGTACTATATGAAATTCTTTAACACCAGCTTCACTCTAAATAAAAATGAGAAAGTTAATTGTGCCAATCTAAACCAACTGACAAAAGGAGCAATTTTTTATTCTATAAATGAAGAGCCCTATTTCAAAATCTAGGAGATTTGGCATCTTTGGGAAAGCCCCAATCCATATTATTTGTAATACAGGTACACCTCTACCCAGATATAACACTGTCCTCGGAAGCCAAAAAAAATCTTACTGCATTATAGGTGAAATCATACTATATCAATCTTTGATCCGCCAGAGCGCACAGCCCCCCCCCCCACACACACACCGGAGCAGTGCTTTACCACGTTATATCAGAATTCATATTATACTGGGTCACGTTATATCGGGGTAGAGGTGTATATCCAGAGGCCACAACAGATTGGAGTCCCTTTGTGCTAGGCATTGGAGAAAGACAACAAGAAAGTCCCTGCCCTGAAGAGCCTTTAAATTAAATAATCAGTCAAGAGAAAGGATGGAAGAGAAACAGAGGCATGGAGAGGTGAAGTTTCACACAGCAGGACAGCAGCAGAGTTTGAATAGAACCAGGGCCTTCTGATTCTCAGTCTAGTTTTCTATCCACTAGGACACTTTGACTCTATCCATACCACTGTCTAAAATTACTTAGGTAAATATTCCAAATCAGGTGGGCATGTTGCCTAATAACGCCTGTTTTTCTTAACATTTCCAAGAATGATAAAAACATTCTGCACAATTCAGTTACATCTAAAACACTAATTAAAAACGTTTTATGTGAAGCTGTGGAAGCCTACTGATGTCAGAATTCCTGCCTTACACATGCCCTCAGCAACACAATGTGCCTGTGCATATCAAATATTGCAGGGGTACTCAAACTGGGGGTCGGGACCCCTCAGGGAGTCACGAGGTTATTACATGGGGCGTCGCAACCTGTCAGCCTCCACCCCAAGCCCCACTTTGCCTCCAGCATTTATAATGGTGTTAAATATATAAAAAAGTGTTTTTAATTTATAAGGGGGGGGGTCGCACTCAGAGGCTTGCTATGTGAAAGGGGTCACCAGTACAAAAGTTTGAGAACCACTGAAATATTGGCTCAGTTCAGGGATTCAACTAGCACCCAACTGTTTAAAAATTCATCGGTAGGGATTCAGTTATATTATTCTGCTGTTTAGTGCAGACACTGTAGCTTCACCTTGCTGGAGCATGGAAACTCTTAAATATGCATAATTCCACTATAGGCTATGCCAATAATTTCTAGTGAAATGGAATGGTCTAGTGGTCTGAACTCAGAAATGGCAGCAAGGAGTCTGGTTTCTAGTTGTACCCGACAAACTTCTTAAAAACCTTTAGACAAGTCATTTAACCTTTCTGCCTCACTTTCAGTATAAAAATCTCTCTCTCCTTCAAAGGAAGGTTGTGATAAATGTTTAATCTGTTTTTTAAAGTTACCTAACAGTATCAATTTCTATTGCTACCCAAATATAACTACAAATTAAGAAATATTCAAGTTACAATATTAATAGGTTTAATGAGCCAAAGATAATAGTGAAAAGCTCACTAAATTTAGCATTACATGTGGAATTCCCTCCCACAGCCAGGTTAGAGAACTACTGAACATTTGTCTTCGCTCTTGTCTTCCAGCCCGCTCTGCTGTGGCAGCCTATTATAGGCTACACTGGTGACATCACATTACCAGAAGAACTCTGCCAGATTACACAGTTGGCCTCAAAGGGCCTCTCCCCCGCCCCACTGTTAGAATTTAAACACTATACTGTATATTAGTTTACAATAGTTTATATCTTGGTGGTAGTACATCTTTTAAAACAAAGCAAAAAAGGCACTTATTGACTCCTAAGATCAGGATTTCACAATGAATAGAATGCAACCCTCAATTGGTTCATACCCTGGGTTGTACTCAGCTGGTTGAGGGGGAATAAAGCAGCAAAATACTGCAAGCCCTAGGACCCTGTAAGGGTACAGAGCAAACTAGCAGCTATCCCAGACTCCTTCCACCTGCTGCCCCCCTCCCTCTTTATAACTAATACCAGCACAGCATCAGAAACAGTGTTCCAGTGAACAAGAGTTAAATGCTATGTGGTCAGTGAGAAGCACACTTACAAGTGCCCATATAACAGACCTACTACGACAGAGCCTCACACAAAAAAAACCATCTGCCATTTCTTATGACCCAATCTCTAAACCTTGGCTTGTAACAAGAAAATACATTTGGGGTTTTGGGTGTAGTGTGGAAAGATTGCGAACCAGCGCTACAGATCATGCCAAGCTACTGTACCAGCAGCACCCATTACTTCAATTAGGGGGACCTACCAGGTTGAGAGTTTGGCTAGTAGGTGTAAGCAAGAGTCAAAGACTCAGATTCCAAGTTCATAATGTTGAACTGAATAATTTTTTCATTTGCAGCTAGCAACAAAACTTGTGTGATAGAATGAAAGGTTTAGATATGCGATTCAGAGCTAGTTATCCATGCTTGCAACTGATGGGCATCAAGAATGCTTCAAATGCAACTTACAATGTACACCCTTTCAAGTCAAATAAAAACTGACACCTATCACAGTTCCTAAAGCATATTTGGGGGGAGGGAGGAATTACAGTGGAACTTGTCTACACTGAACTTTGATTTAGTGAAATTCCACTTGTAGTTGAAGAGTCCTAAATTGTTTCAATGCATTTTATTGAGCAAGTTTCACTTAGAACTTCATGTTTATAATAAATCTGTTTTGCAAAATAGTTTGTCTTAATTAGCACGTTAAAGAGAAACTTGTCAATCAGCAGACCAAGCATATGCTTACAGAAACATATCCAGACATGCAGCCATGAGAGTAAACCTTGGTAAAAGAGTATAAAGACAAAATAAAATCCCCTTTTCTAAACAAACTTACAGTATTGATATTTTCCACATCCACAAACACCAGCATATTGTCCCCTTTGCCTTCATCCTCAAGGGCATTACTTCTACAGACAGTAGCTCGAACATTCAAAGATCGGCTGGTACAAATAACTGCAGTGTGTCTTAATACTCTATGACTAGAAAGAAAGCATCAGGTTCTAAATTGCAATACTGGTTTATCAGAGAAATTCTCATTAACAATTATGCTTTTACATTTAAAGACAGATGTAATCAGGCCATAAATTTGTTTCCAGCTCCCGCTGAGAAGATATCTTTTGCTATATAGCATCTCCCACACCAAGATAAAAGATGTAGGAAGTTGACACATCTTTGTAGGTGTTTGAAAACCTGTACTACTGATTAGGCTCAAGATTCTGGAGAATGTAAATACAAGAACTACAACACTGACACAGGTTCAGATCTAGCCAGATGGGGGGGGGGGGGGAAGGGGAGGAGTTTATAGCTGCTGGTCCAAAATTTTAAGTGGTAATCTAGTGCAGGGGTAGGCAACTTATGGCATGCATGCCAAAGGCGGCACACAAGCTGATTTTCAGTGGCATTCACACTGCCCAGGTCCTGGTCACCAGTCTGGGAGGCTCTGCATTTTAATTTTAAATGAAGCTTCTTAAACATTTTAAAAGCCTTATTTACTTTACATACAACAATAGTTTAGTTATGTATTATAGACTTATAGAAAGAGACCTTCTAAAAATGTTAAAATGTATTGCTGGCACGCAAAACCTTAAATTAGAGTAAATAAATGAAGACTCAGGACACCACTTCTGAAACATGAGCTTTCGTGGGTGAATACCCACTTCTTCGGATGCAAGCAGTGGAAATTTCCAGGGGCAGGTATATACAAGCAAGCAAGAAGCAAGCTAGAGATAACGAGGTTAGATCAATCAGGGAGGATGGGGCCCTGTTCCAGCAGCTGAGGTATGAAAACCAAGGGAGGAGAAACTGGTTCTGAGGTGTGAAAACTTGGTTTTCACACCTCAGCTGCTGGAACAGGGCCCCATCCTCCCTGATTGATCTAACCTCGTTATCTCTAGCTTGCTTCTTACTTGCTTATATATACACACCTGCCCCTGGAAATTTCCACTGCTTGCATCCGAAGAAGTGGGTATTCACCCACGAAAGTTCATGCTGCAAAACGTCTGTTAGTCTATAAGGTGCCACAGGATTCTTTGCTGCTTCTACAGAACCAGACTAACACGGCTACCCCTCTGATACTTGACACTTCTGAAAGGTTGCCGACCCCTGATCTAGTGAGTACTTCAGTGCTGATAAACAAAATATGTTAATTGCTTTAGTGCCCAAAGTTCCCATATATCAGTCTGTATTTTGAAAAGTACAACTTTCAATTAGCTACAGTCACACACATATGCTGAGTATGCGAGCACTTTAAAGTGTGGTTTTAGTCCAAAAAGACTACAAATGGCACCACACATTCAAAAACATCTGATACCTGTGCGCATCTAGAATCTTAAACTGCTTACTCCAGCAAAAAAAGGCTTATTTCTAATCCTGTTAGCAGTGCAAGAGCAAGTCAACTATTGTGAGCTTTATATTTTTCTAGCTAGCAAGTACTTGACAAAAAGATACAACTTGACCAATTTTCTGAAGGTCAGCAGGTCTGCCTGTATTCTGCAATACACCAGAAAGTGAGTTCTGTAGACCTTTTACTGAGACACTCTGCACTTGGAAGATGACAGGAGGCCTGTCAAATTCACAGAGCACAAGTATAATATGCTCATAGCAAAGTCAATCAATATTTGATGGTATGTATCCAGTTACAGTATATGCTCTGTGGACACAACCCACTTAAGCCTGTAGGATGGGTAATTTATAGGGAGCTAAACAACAAAGAGTTCTTCAGTCCAGTTTACAGAACTCACTTCTATTAGACTTGAGAGAGACGAGGTGGGAGAGGTCATATCTTTTATTAGACCAACTTCTGTTGGTGAGAGAGACAAGCTTTTGAGCTCCACAGAGCTCTTCTCCTGTTAGATTTGACAGGTAAACTGAACTGTAGCTAGGTGCTTTTTATGGACATCACTATAATATACAAGTAGCTCAGCCTCATTAATTCATCCTCAACATCATTTGAGGTAGTGAAGTATTCTCACTTTGCAGATGGGGAACTGTGAAAAAGACTACGTAAGTTGCCCAAGGTCACATAGGAAGTATTGGTACAACTGGGAACAGAACTCAGATCTCCCAAGTCGCAGTGACTTAATCTAGGTAAAGCTAGAGGTTGAGAAGGTGCAGCAAGCCAAGAATACAAACAACATCCCTGCACTGATTTGAAACTGTAAGAACCAGCCAGGACATATGTTATGAAGGGGAAAAAATGAAAGGCAGAGAAAGAAGAGAGGCATTGAAAACACCGAATTCTCCACTCTGATCTATGAGCAGAAAGAAATTAAAATGTTAGGTGAATGTATTGGTTCACTAGTGTCTCCTGAAGGCTCACTCCTCCATGGTCTGGACAACTGACGCTTGATGAACTGATAGATTCTAAAGAACCACACTGTTTACAAAAGACTCAGCCCCTATCTGCTGCTACTCCTAAACTGTATTAGCCAGGATAGGGACTGAACCTGAGAATCAGTACAAGTCTCTCTGTAGAACCATAGGAACAAGGCACAATAAGGAAGGGCATGTAATGGGACCAACTGATGCAGCTTGTACACTCTTTGGAAGCTTGGGAGTGGACACTGGATTCAAATGTGGTTCACCTCTATTACAAAGGGAAAAAAGGAAGGAGGAATCTGTGGATATTTGCGAATCTGGAGTGGGGGAGGCAGCCAATAATTTTGTTGGTGGCTCCTTCTGGCAGATATCCAATGAAGGAACTCTATATGGAAGGGATATGGTTATCAGGTAATACGGATTGGAAAAGAATTTAAAGGAAAGTACTCCTTATAGGAGCTGTGGAAGCGGGTTTGGTGCCCCTACATCTTGAACAGCAGGGAGCTGACCCCCTCCTCCCTGCACTGTACAATTTGTTTCCAGATACTCCCAGCTATTAAAAGGAAATAAAGGTGCAGCCTAATTAACCCACATCCATGGTCTCCTGTCGTTCTTCTAGCGTGAAAATCTCTTCTAGCCTATGTCAACCTGATTAGCTGGTATTTTGTAAATGGTAACAAGAAAAAAAAAAGAGGTAAAGAAAAACATCACAAATGGTAAGACCACCTTCTCTTCAGATGAGTGGCAAAACAAATATATTGAGTAAGAAAGTGAAAAGAGACTACTGTGATTTTGTTTTTGTGAAAAGGCTATTTGTTTTTGATTACTGGTTGAAGAAATTAATAAGTTGGAACTGCTGGCCAAGTTCTGAGCTGAAAGCAAACTTCCTTGAGGCTCTGATGTGGACAGAGCTTCCCTTTTACAGTATCCAATAGCAACCACTCCACTCTCTCTTCCCCTAGGAAAGTAAGACAACCCATGAGCAAGAACTAAATATGCTTCCATGGTGAAGGCCTGACTTCACGTACATTGTCCTTTGCTAAGAACTCAGGGAGATTTCTTTCATTCATGAGTGTCATACTTTGAAAAATTGCTCTGTCCAAAACACATGCAATCAGTTTGACAATTTAACCAGAAAGGTAATCTAGAAAGCAGTGAGTTCAGTGTAATATATATAGCCACTGATGTTTATGCTTTGCTTTACTACTACAGCAACGTTAGACACCAATTAGACACCACTTTCATTTTTAGGGCACTTGAATCCAGAAATATTTAACATACCTAAATACATTTAGTGTCAAGTAGTTTACTAGGTAAAACCTAATTTAGTTTGAAAAAGCTAGTTAAAAAAATCTTACCACATTTTTGAGTGTTTTTTAATACTTTCATAGTAAAATAAAAAGTTTATTTCATGAACCCCTTCTTCATCTGGTCCATGTAACCACATTGGCAGCTGGATTGAAGCCCCAGGAAGGAGGACAGAGTCAGGAAGTGGGACATGTATCACCTCTGGCTGACTTCCTGTGCCAAGCCCAAAGTTTACAGAAGAAGCTGATGACATCAGTGCTGTGCATACAGAGGTAGAATCTGTCACAACAGTCTTATAAGCACTACAGTTTTCCGAAGCTGATGGACTCTGTGGTGTTAGAACAGCAGTATTTCCACCAAAAGTAAAAAATTCTGGATGTTTTGATACAACCTTCAATGCAGTAAGAGGACACTTGCTCACATTCACAAATTCTACATATGCTTTTCTGATTTCTCCACAGAGCAGCCCTGTAGGAAAATTTATAAAGAATACCTGCATTGGGGGGGAAAAATTTATAAGGTTAACAATTTAATAGTGACAGATTTCTGAAAATAACTTGAAGAAGCCACCACAGTATTTATAAACTAAATTTGTCAATGTTAAATTTAACAGTAAAGGGAATCACACTGAACCCTAGTAAATTAAGGGATTTTTCTGTTTCATTTTTGCTTTCCCTGACCCCCTTTATACTCAGGAAATAAGGCCCTACTTTGGGAAATTAGGTTTTGCTACTGGAGATAGGAAAACCAAAATGCTAATTTGCCAGATATATTTTTTTTCTTGCAGCTTTTACTAATAAAGTTGTCTTAACTCAAATTCTGGCAGAAGTGTATAAACTTCAACTGGGGCAGAAATTTGTGATGATACCTGTAACTCTCTGAGGTTTCACCTGAATTAGATACAAACTTGGTAGTTGGAAAAACTGGTACAGCTGTAAAAGAATGACTTACATAAACCACTACATTCTGCCCCTTTATAAGATTGCCATTTTGGATGTTAGGTCAAAAGATCGCAATGCTATAAATAAAGTTAAACCAAAAGTAAAAAATATTACTGTTTTATAAAGGTACAGCTGAACATTTGACTATGTGCTCAAGTTATTAGCAGGGGAGAATATAAAATACCTCCAACAAGGGCATTTCCTCAGTTATAATAGGATCCAAACGTCGATCTGGTCCATATTTAATGGATGTTTTTTCTTCTTTTGTATTATTAAGTCGAGGGCCCTGAATTTCTAAGTCCTGTCGTCCTCGTACAGACATCCCATTATAGACAAACTTTCCTGAAATAACAACCAGCAGTTTGAAACCATGAAGTTACATAAGCAAAATAGTCTGTTATTTTTTTAGCCTCGAATCCTTTCAATTTCATGGCTTTCTAAAAAAGAAGATATACTTGAAAACCATTTACAATTTTCATTTTAAGTGTGAACATAATGATTATTAATAGTGCCCTACCAAATTCACAGCCATGAAAAACACGTCATGGACCATGAAATCTGGTCTTCTGTGTACTTTTACCCTATACTACACAGATTTCACAGGGGAAAATCAGCATTTCTCAAACTGGGAGTGCTGATCCAAAAGGGGGTCACGAGAGGTTGCAAGGTTATTGTAGGAGGGGGTCACAGTATTGCCACCCTTACTTCGGTGCTGCCTTCAGAGCTTGGTGGCTGGAAAGCAGCAGCTGCTGGCCAGGCACCCAGTTCTGAAAGGCAGCACTGCCAGGAGCTGTGCAGAAGTAAGGGTGGCAATGGGCATCCGGAGAGTGGTGGCTGCTGGCTAAGGGCCCAGCTCTGAAGGCAGCAGTACAGAAATAAGGGAAGCAATATCATACCATGTCACCCGTACTCCTGCGCTGCTGCTGGCGGTGGTGCTGCCTTCATAGCTGGGCTCCCACCTCTGAAGGCAGCACTGCCGGCAGCCGCAGGGCAGAAGTAAGGGTGGCAATACCACAACCCCCCTACAATAAATCTTGTGATGCCTCCACATCCCCCTTTTGGGTTAGAACCCCTACAGTTACAACACAGTGGAATTTCAGATTTAAATATCTGAAATCATGAGATTTATGACTTTAAAATCCTGTGACTCTAAAATTCACCAAAATGGACTGTGAATTTAGTAAAGCCCTAATTATTACAGATTAAATGGCACCCTTGGAGACTAGTATGCATGAAACAGGAATTGCACTGGCAGTGCCATCTGCACCTGTATAGAAGCCATACCTCAACTGTTTTGGAAGGACCAAAACAAGACAGTTCAATTTTTAACCTAATCAATTCTTATCCTCGCAGAAATGTCAGAAAACCCAATTAGATGGGTCTTCTGACAGTTCTTAACTAGGAACTGGGTTGAGACCAATCACACAGGCATAAATAGCAAAATATTTTTTTTCACTCCTAATCTTAATTGAACTTTTGTATAAAGTTAGAGAACAAAATCTTTCCTGGAAGATGGTTTAGAAGGAAGAAGGAAAGTTATAGACCTATTTTGAAATGAAGTTAAAAATTTTATGAAAGCAAGTTCAGAATGCCCCACCCTCCACCCACATTGGCCAAAGTAAAAAAGGAGTGTAAAACATGATAGATAGAGCTCACTAAATGTGGCCGTTTTGAAAGACTAAAGAGTAAGAGACACTAACCAGCTTACTCTATACAAAGTATGTATCTAAAGGAATAGCATGTTTTAAGAAAGCAAAAAGGGGTGACAACTGAAATCTTTAAGAAGTCCTTGGCTGAAGTAATTTTTAATGTCATATCAAATCTGATTAAATTATAGCTTGACAACAAACTATGCCTGAGAAGTTCACATTTTCAAAGGAATACTGGGGAAAAAAGCTGGTGATTATAAACAGGCGGAAAAGATGAAAGCTCAAGTGGCATTGAGATAGGAGGAGACAGCTAGAAGAGAAGTAAATGGAGAGGGACTCTAGAGAAGAAGAAAGTTGCAAAGGCTAAAGAAGGCAAAACATAGTAAATCTGAATTTGTTTTGAATTAGATTAGATTTTTAAATTTTCCTGGTTTTTTTTCTTAAACCTAGTCTACAAATGCTGAAGGGAAAGTAGTTTAGGCAACAGTAAACCTCTACTTCCCTTCCATCCTCTTTCTATGTGCTGCTTCAGTTTGCCACTTGTGTCCACTTACTTTATCAGTCTCTCCCTCTTTCTTTAGACATGCCCCCTCCACCACCACCACCAGCTGCCACTGTTTACCTGGCAGACTTCAGTTCTATTCTGTGGTACAAACTAAGATTTTCTGCCATTTCTCAGGGGAATGCCATATCCTTACCTGCTTGCAATCCAATAGAAGGATCAATCCCATCTATCATCATAGTACCCTGAATAGTGCCAAGATTGTAAACGACTCCCAGAATATGTAGCTCCCCTGTTTGATGGGGAAAGAGCTTTAGTCTTGCCTGTGGAGATATGTTAAATTTTGTTGTTGTTGCTACTAAGAAAAAAATCCACTTATTTTTTACATTCAATGTCCCATTTTTACAAAAATTCATAGCAACATTATATAATAATGCACTTTTAAATCAGAAAAGTGTTAATTGTAACTAACTCAATATCTACAAGATTTTTGTTTTTACATTTTTGCAGAATAGTTCATTTGCACATCAGTAGAGAAATCATCAAGCACATAGGAAAAAAAAATCTCTTCAGAAAGAAAAAAATTATAATCTGGAATTAGCCTGTTAGAGATCTTAAAAACAAAGGATAATACTGATGTACCAACAGCAAAGAATCCTGTGGCACCTTATAGACTAACAGACATTTTGCAGCATGAGCTTTTGTGGGTGAATACCCACTTCTCGTAAAAGGAAATTATTCCAAATGGAACTACCTTCTGTCTGATAGAATATCTAAACTTGTCTTTCATTTCTAAGAAATAAATTGTACCTAAACATACGATAATGTACATTCAAAGTGTAAATATAAACATTTACCTACTTACCATTTTTGTCTCTTCGCTATTAATTAAGAACTCAGCTATTACTTCAGCTCCTATCATGTCATTTCCACATGCCTAGGAAGGAAGGAAGGGAGGGAAAAAGGCAATTGGTTGAAGAACTGTTTTTATTTCCTTATTCACAATGTTCCTCTGAACTAAATTGCTACAAATACTAGTTCTGGCAACAGTGTGTTGTTTTAGGGCACTTCAAAGAAGCAAAAGAATGCACAATTTGAAACCGTAAACAGGGACCTGTAGAAATGCGACCAGCGCCAGCAGACTCCCTTTATTACCACTTTTAAGGTAGATAGGTAATTTTTAAGCACAGATCAACCTTCCAGGCCTAGTGAGCCACTTCATTAATGAACAGCATTCCAGAGACCAATTCTGTTTATATCATGACAGTGCATGTGAGATTCATCACATGTTGTGAGATGATCAGCCCTGAATACGGATTTCATTGAGAATTACAGAAGGTTATATAGGCTTGCACCCCAGGCACAGCAAATAAAAGGGAGTTTTCTGAAGGAGAAAGTTAGCCAAACCACAAGTATGAAGTTGCCTCTTTCTATGGTTGGCTAGAAATAATCAATCATTAATACTGAGGGACTACAATATTATGTAAAAAAAAGTAATTAGTTGAAAGATTAAGAAAGTGGTCTAAACAACACCTTTTCACAGGAAATCAACTTGATATGACAGAAATGTATTAAACATTTCAGAACAACAAACTTTATGACAGACCTCTTTCAACAACAAGGGTCATTTTAAGAGGAAATTCTGCCAACAAGAGACATTATCCAAAGTGCCATTATAAGTACAGGTTATTTTAAATATCAAGGGGTTGATTATGAAGCTACTAAAATAATAATGAAAGGTATCAGAAAATACCCATGTTACATAAAAGACTACATGAAACAATTTATGTTAAAAGAAAGCCAATGAGAACTGAAAATCTAAGCGAACTCAAATGTAACATGGAATCAACTGGCCACATCTGCTATGTTTGTAATCAATATGCAGATTAAGTGATCCTACCTAATTACACCTCTACCCCGATATAACGCTGTCCTCAGGAGCCAAAAAATCTTACCGCATTATAGGTGAAACTGCGTTATATCAAACTTACTTTGATCTGCCTGAGCGCACAGCCACCCCCACCCTCCCGGAGTGCTGCTTTACCGCGTTATATCAGGTCGCGTTATATCGGGGTAGAGGTGTAGTAAGAAAAAATAGGTATTGATGCAAAGGTTAAGAATGCATAAAATGTTTCACCCTGCTGCTGTTATGCCAAGCTTCAACTATCAGACTACTCAAGCGACTTTAAAGGGTGTGTAATTTAAATAATCTTGTTAAAATCAGATTAGAAATACTGTACATAATATCTGTGCTTCAAACTTTTACACTATTTACCATTAAATAGTATAAAATGTTAAAAAGCATTTGCCAGCTTTTAATAGACCCCCCCCCACCCAAAAAAAAATTACAGCAGAAAATAACTAGGAACTCATGGTATTTGCTGACAAATGTTGCCTTTTTAATAAAAGCAACATCTCAATATTCTGCCATAGAAGAGTACGTTTAAGAATAAAATTGTTTAAATTGTAAAAAATAGTTCGGCAACAGTTAAATGTTCTTAATTACTCACCAACTCTTTTGTTGCTCCGTTATGCTTTGCACTGAAATCTTTAGGTTGGAATTTCCAAAGCAATGATAAATCAGTCAACAAAAGTGGAACCTTCAATGGGTTTCTAAAGGCTACTTCCACTGTTACTGGTTCTATTAAGAAAAAGCTATTATGTACTTTACATAGGACTATGTATTTCAACAAGCGATTACAGGGTATATATTCCTAATATGATCTGAAACTCAATATTCACCTCAAACAAGCCATATCACAAAAAGTAGTTTGGTTAGTTCCACGACAGCAATGGAAAACTTCCTGCAGATTACATTTAAAGACTTCTGATTTTTAAAGAATCCATA
This sequence comes from Mauremys reevesii, assembly GCF_016161935.1. NCBI lineage: Eukaryota > Metazoa > Chordata > Testudines > Geoemydidae > Mauremys > Mauremys reevesii. Next base: position 212,810,739 of record NC_052624.1, read on the forward strand.
CGCTATAAATTTACCTTCTACTACAGCAAGTGGAAACTTGGAGTTATCTGAAAAGCTGTTCAAACAATACTGCGTCGGTTGAAAGTTTGATGGTATTATTCCTTTGTTAACCACAGCCACAACCTGTTCTTCAAGCTCCTTCCATTGGTGAGAAGATTCACAATCATATTCCTGATCAAGACTTATATGTGTGGCTGCCTGCTTTTCACCTAATAGAGAATAAATCAAAATTAAGTGGCATAAGAGAGTGGTGCACAACAGTTACAACATAAAGGGCTGTATTGGCAGCTTGCCAGGGGCCCAAGGTTCCTAATCAATTTTTATATGATTCATTTGATAACACTTCCAAGTGGGTCATGTGAGATACTTTACTCACGTGCACTTGTGAAGTACAATACACTCACAAAATATATTCACATTTTCTCAAGCCATTTGATTTTAAAATGTAGGTGCAGATAATCTTCAAGAGTTTCACACAATCTTTTTTAAATATACACACTTAAGTGTGCAAGTGGAATAAAAACTAAACTGTAATTTACAACACCAAAAGTTCAGTTTATAAACTAAAAACAGACTAAAAGTCTACACTAAAAAACAGAAAAAGATATATTAATGTGCACTCAGCATTTTATCTGAGAATCTCAAAACACATCAGACATTTTACCTGAGGAGGCAGGTAAGTATTATGGCTATTTGGCACACAGATAAACAGAATCAGTTGAAGATTATGATCAGTGTTTCCCAAAGTGTACAGTGCAGGCAGACCTCTCAACTGTTCAAAGTCTTTGCTTTTACTTTTAAAAAGTGAAATCTGTTATGGTTGTGAAGAAAATCTTCACAAGTTGAAGCATGTAACCAGTGCAGCAACAGTTGCTTGGGCCTGAATCAATAGCTCTGATATTCTGACTACCCAAATCATTTTAACTGGAGCTAACTCAAATGCCAATGACCGATATAAGAATTCCATTGGGCAATAAAACATGTAAGAAACACAAGGAAGTATTGTGTTGGTTTGGTGACGACCTAATGGGGGTGGGAGGACACGGAAGATTTATACATTAATGTGTAGGCCTTCAACCACAAACAGCAGAGGGTGGAGAAAACACTTTCAGAACATTTGGGACATACTCCAATAGCAGATCTGAGGGTCATCCTTGGCAAGTGTTGTACCTTCCAACCCATACCTCTTGGAAATTTACTAAAGCGAACTGGCTCTCAGAATAAAACACCCGATGCCAATCTAGACCAGCACATACTCTTACTCATTATATGCATCTAAAAATGGGCTTGTAATAAATCCTGTTACAAAGAAGATACTCTGGTTATAAAATTTTGTATAACTGAATTTTAATATTTTTAAAAGTTCAGAATGCTACATAACACCTAATCCAAAATGTGATTACATTGTTAACTAAAATAATTTGATCATTGCTATTAACTGTCAAATATAAATATTTCTATCTTTGCTCAGAACTTAGTACAGATCATTCAATTATTCATAAAAATCATGCTCAAGTTAACACTCCTCTACATTACTGCAAAATAGACCTTTTTTGGATCTCCCTACATTCTCTTATTTTTCAGGCTAATTTATTCTTTAACATGACTACTATTTCACCTGCACACTACCACACAGCATATATAAGAGCATCAAGACAGTTTCTTTTACACATTTCCTCAGTTAAAGTTGTTTTCATTAAGACTTTATATGGATCCAAGCCATTTAAGAAAGAACAATCACACACATCTTTTTCAATGTGTCCCTGTGTGCTCTTTTCCTAGCCTACTTAACATAGTTCCTCCAAGGATCATAAATACACAGTAAAGTTTAGTTATTACTACTCTACTATAAATACATCACATTTTGTTCAGACAAAAACAGTACATAAAGCATCAGAGGGGTAGCCGTGTTAGTCTGGATCTGTAAAAGCAACAAAGAATCCTGTGGCACCTTATAGACTAACAGACGTTTTGTAGCATGAGCTTTCGTGGGTGAATACCCACTTCTTCGGATGCAAGACATTCTTGCATCCGAAGAAGTGGGTATTCACCCACGAAAGCTCATGCTGCAAAACGTCTGTTATTCTATAAGGTGCCACAGGATTCTTTGTTGCTAGTACATAAAGCATGTTTCACTTATTTACAAAAAAGAATCAAGTAAAATAATTTATACCACTGTGTAGAAGGCTAGGCAAATCTCTTTTTTCTTCTGTAAATTTTATGCCAATAAGTCAATTCTGAAAGAAAATCCTCTAGAACTAGTTAAATGGAGGTTTCCTAACATTTAAACTTTAAAATTCCCTCAAGTGACGGGAAATAATGTTCTCCTTTAGTATATGTACATAACTTACTAACTTTTGAAAGTTATGTACACTAAAGAGTGAAAAGTATTTGGACATTATGCATTTGTTTATCTTTCAAACTTTCTTCAGTTTTTGGTGTAACAGTGTGGTGGTTGGCAAAAAAGTTTCAGTAATGGCACCTTTAAGTGCCAAATATATAAACTGCACGGGCCTGTTGACCGTGTCTAGATTATGATTTAAAGTGTGATGTTACCACTGTTAGTTAACACGTGGCTAATGTGTTTTAAAAGTCTAGTATAGACAAGGCATGTAGACGTGCTCAACTAGTTAAAGGCTACTGTTTCAGTGGGACTTGCACTGTCATTCAGACACTTTTGAAAATCCTTCCCAGAAGAGCCAGGTTTTATATGCAATATGTATAAAAAAATCCAGCCCAGGACTTCTTTTGTATGTATGATTGTATGTGCAGAACTTATTGAAGAAAAGCAAAGTCAAATTATTTCTGAAACTTCTAGATCCATAGCTGTTCTTGCCTACTGAATGACAGCCCTGTACAGTCCAAGTCCAGCTCCTTTGAAAGTTCTCTCGCACACTCAAGAGCCTCCCCACATTGGTCAACTGTTCCATACTGTCAGTGAACGGAAGATTACAGATCATGGTGGATCAGCATTTCACTGGCTGAGACTAACAAGCCTGGCACTAGACAGATGTAGAAGTGTTCAGACTGCCTCAGAGGGACATTGAAAGATCAGCCTGCCCTTTTGGAAATTAAAAAGGACGATACAAGGGGTCAGCCAGAGATCTCTTTTGTTGGTGTCACTGAAAAGAGCCACTTAACTGGGTTGATTTGACTGGAGGTCTAAGAAACAGTGGGAATTTTTAGTTCCCATGAACTCTAGGTGCATCACTCCAGCCAATCAGAAGCTTGAAGTCATCAGCTGGGGAGACCGAGAGTACACCAACAAACTAATTTAGCAGGTTACCCCTTCTGGAATTTCTTACAATCACCTGTAACTGTCTGCTGTGCCCACATTCATCAGTAAGGTTAAGGATCTAAGTGCTCTATGAATATAAGATGGCAAAGGGGGATCCTAAGATAGAACTTTAAAGGGACCCAGGAGGGAACCCACAGACTGAGCGATCAGAGCTAAGAGGACCAATATCTTAAGGATTATGGATACAGAACTGGAGAAATATGCTTCAGGCATCCTATTAATGTATACTGATTTATTTGCATTCCATTTAAAAAAAAAAGGTGCACCTACCCTTTATGAATTCCTTGACACATTTTAGAAATAACTCTAGTTACCCCTTTACATTAATACATAATACTGAATAGCTGAAGACAGGAGTCAGAATGTACAAAGGCCCTCAAAGAAATACAAATCTCAAATACAAATTCAAATTCCCCAGCTGCCAATTCTGCTTCTGATGACAACAGAACCTTCTGCTCCTGACATAACTATTTGGTTTGGAAATAGTTGTGGCATACTGGAGAATAAGGAGCAGATGATTAAGTATTAGTAACAAAACTTATTTTATTTCTAAATATCCTTTTAAAAAACATATGTTCAAGTTTCCATAAGGTGTAATTATTTAAGGACCCATTTCATGATGTTTGTATGGACTCACATTGGAATACCCAGTAGCTACTCCCAAGCTACTAGAAACAATCAAAATAGAGGGTAATTGGTAGGGCCCTTCCAATTCCACAGCTGTGAAAAATGTGTCTCAAACCATAAAATAAGCCTTTCCCCATGAAATCTGATCTCCCATTGGCTGCTGGCAGTGCCCCAGCTAAGGGGGGGCTCCTAGCTGCAAGTCCCTGCTGGGCTGGGAAGGGATAGGACTTGTCCTTCCCTTGCACAGCCCTGGGGTTATGAGAGAGATCACACCCACCTCCGAGTGCCTCTCCCTGCTGCAGGTAGCTCCCTGCCCAGCACTGGAGATTCCTGCAGCTGGAGGAGACTTGGGGAGATGGGTCTGATATCCCCCAGCTACTGGAAGCGCCCCAGCCAGGGAGCTCCTAGCTGAGAGTCCCTGCTGGGCTGAGGTGAGACAGGACTTGTCCTTCCCTTGCATGGCAGCTGGGGGAAGATCAGACCCACTTCTGGGTACCTTTTGGGTTGGGCTCCCCATGAAATTTCAGATATGAACACCTGAAAATGTAAAATTAACCAATTTTAAAACCGCCTAACCATGAAATTGATCAAAACGGACTGTAAATTTGGTAAGGCCCTAGAAATGGGTACTGATTGTACCTCAAGGATAAGGTCTTAACTTAGGGGGTGAAAGCATTTCAAACCCAAGATTCTCCCCTGATTTTGAGGAAAATTTAATATAATTTAGTAATCAGCAACAAGAGAAATACATTTGACCTACGAAACTAACTTATGAGATATATAAAGCTGAGATGACAAAGAATGGAAAAGAAAAAGGCTGATTAGGCTGAAGAAACACTGAAGTTTCTTGTAGGTTACCTTATTCATATCTCTCTTGGTCCATCATAAAACAGCTGTATCAAACTATCACTGAAAATTCACTAACCTTCTGCTGGTCGTCGATCATGTCCAAAGAATACTCGTGTTGCAGAATTGTTAATATATGGTAAAGGAAGCTGTGGTAAAGGGCCATCGGGTGACAGCTGAGTTACATTCTGGAATGAGAAGAGGGGATTTTTTCTCTTAAATGCATTGTCCCTACATAAATATGCTTTTTACAATCAGTGTTCAAAAACTGGAGACCAACTTACAAGTTCAGTTGCTACACATTGACAAAAAGCAAAAATTTAGATCTACTGCATCTATGCTATGCTTTATCCATTTCTTTGCACAAACTTTAAACTGCCAAAATAGTTTTCAAAACTCAAAAATTAAACAGTGAAATGAAAGGAGTGGACATAGCTCCCTATTTTAAGAGTGGGGAATGTATGAAAAGATTTGTAAATAAAAGAATCAGCATTTTAATTCACCACTTTAATCTTAACTTTGTCAACAGGCTTCCAATGAACACATTAAGTTGTAAAGTTCTGTCCTTTGTTTCAATATTTAGTAACAAAGTACATTGGTTCTATATTACTGAGTAACTTTAATGATACCCATCTTTATACTGTACTCTATTTGTGAGATGTAAGCTCACATACCCAATTATTGCTAATTAAAATAAAGAATCTATTGTACTTTCCCTCCTTTTTTATATTTTAAATTAAGAGACTCTCTCAAATTAATCTTTCCTACTAAACAAAGAAAAGTTTGTTGTCGCATACAAACTACTAAATCCTAATCATACGCAAAGACACCAAGATCCAGGTCACTGAATTTAATCTTCTCTACACAGGTAATAGGGACAAGAGTAAATATCTAACAGCCCTCTAAGAAGGCTCCTTCAAAATAGGTTGCTATAGTGCAGAGATGTTTTGGAAAAACAGAACCATGTATGTATGTATGATATATTTCTAAAATCCAGGTTAAGGTGGAACCATTCCTAATTAAGTCTCCAGGTATATTAATGATTTTGAATCTGCAAAGCTTTCATATATTAACTTAATATTTGTAAGCTTACTGCAATAATATAGCTGGAAATTCAAAAGCAATTATAAGCAAAACATGTGGACATCAGCTTCTCTCCTCTGTGCTTTTTTGGAGGATTTTAGGTCAATGGTTACAAAGAATTCATTAATTCAGGATTCTGGGTAAAGAAGATACTATTTTTAAAATATTTATGGTATAAAGTGTTCATTTCTAATACTAATGTCTACATATGCAATTTGTTAACTATTTGATATGTTATTTTTAAATAAGCTTTTCAAGTTGACATTTAATTTGTGTGCAGAAAGTGGTACTGTGTGCACTGTGCATTCGTTCTATGGTTACTCCTGGGGGAATTCGGCACCAAAAAATTTAAAATTCTACGCACAATATTTGAAAATTCTGCATATTTTATTTGTTAAAATAACCCAATATAATCATGCCAGTTTCAAATATTTTGGTAATTTATTTCAAAATACCTTTCAGCAAGTATGTCTGTAACAATACAGACACAAAAAAAGATTCTGGTAATTTTTTGGAGAATGTTTGTTTATTTCTTACAAGGCATATTAATACAGAACTTTGAGTAATTCATTTAAACTATAATACTGAAACGTATTTCCTGCACTTGTCAGAAGCAGTGCAAAGGCTTGGGGGAGTCAAGGGTAACGAAGGAGCCTTGAGTGAACTTTGTGGTTGTTGGGTATGTGTAGGAGAAGTATAGAACAGGGTGGAGGGTTTGGGGGGAGAGTAGGAGGGATTGTTAGGGATTTGGGGAGCCTCCCCCATGCAGACCCTGGCTGACCCCAAGCCTCTCCCATTCAGTCAGGCATATCTGCCCCAACCCCCCATGTATCCCTGCCCCCATGTGGCCCTGCAGCACTACTCCCATTCAGCTCCTGGCTTAATGCTGTCACCCCCTCTAGCTCCTGAGCCCACACCCCAACATATCCCCCTCACTAGCCATTCTGAACTGGAGTTTGTACCCACCCCACCCCCCGCCACTAGCAGGCCGGTGTGTCCCACTCTGTCCATTCTACCCTGTCTTTGCAAGCAGGGTGCTGTGATGAACTTCTGCTCCTGGGGGAATTCTAGGCAATTGTGCACAATATTATTTTTCCCCAAAGAAAATACATTCTGCAGGGGCAGGGATTACTTAGGTTAATGGGACTCCTAGATTACTTAGGTTAATGGGAAGTGCTGCAGTTCCGCCTTTTGCGGACCAAAGGCCGCTGTCGTGCCAGAACAGCCAGCAGCATGAATGCTGCTGGCTGCAGGCTCTTCTGGCGCTACAGTGTCCTCTGGTGGGCAAAAGGTGGAACTGCAGCACTTCTTGGGGCAGAATGTATTTTGAGTGGGAAAAAAATTCTGTGGCCAGACATGAATTCTGCACATGCGCAATAGCACAGAATTCCCCCAGGAGTATATGGTGTACTATGTTTCAGAGTCAGGTACACCCTGCTATCAAGTAGATTCAATACATCATCTTAGAATTACTTTAACCCATTGCTGGCTGGAAATTCGAGTCTGGATTCCCCTAAAGCAGGCCTGCACAACATGCGGCCCGGGGGCCCCATGCAGCCCGCGTGGACTCACTGTGCGGCCCGCAGGGGGGTGAGGTAGGCAAGCGGCAGGTGAGGGGGGAGCTGAGGAGGCGAGCAGCAAATCAGTGGCTGACCTTTTCTACTGATCTGGTCTGGCTCCCATCCCCTCTCCAAGGGTTGCAGCTGTCTGGAGGTGCCTGTCTTCCATGCCTTCCTCATTCAAACCTCATTCATTCAACTAGGCAATTGATTACAAAGTGAGGGGGAGATCTTATTCTACTTCTAGTAAAAAGACATTTTTCTTTTACCTTAATTATACTACCTTAGGGGCCCGCTATAACATATTACCAAGGTTCAATACCACTGTTTCAGTGGGGCGGCACTGGGGAAGGAGGGTTTGTTTCCGCATACATTAATTTAATCCATGGTGATTTTCTGCAGTAGGAGCATTCTTTTAAACATATTGCCGTGAATTAGAAGTGAACAATGCTAAGTAGATTTGCAGATAAAAACCTATTCACTGCCATGAATTCTCTTCGCTACCCTCTCTGACAGATGTTTGAAATACCCAAGGGTACACATTGGTAATACTTTTATAACTTGTCAGGTACTTTTTTAAAATTTGATGGAATAAGAGTTAAGTAAGGTTGCCAATTAACTTTAATGGTTACCAAGGTGGATAAAAATAAATGATTTAAAAAAGCAAAATAAAAAAATTCAGATTTTTTGATAAAATGCTTTTTGAGGAAAAAACCTAAAGATAGTTTTAATTAAGATACTTTATAGCTCAAAGATATCTCATCATGGAATGGGGATTATAAATTCTACAGTATGAGACAATAAATTCATGTAATGTTTAAGAAAAGTTTTGTAAATGAGTTCCAATAAGTTCATGGATTAGGGACCCAATCTTATGGGGTTCCTGGGGCTTCTGTATAGATTACTTAGATTAATGGGACTCAGTGCTCAGTCTAGAAGCAACCATCAGAGATGCTTACTTTTGCAGTTCTCAAACTGAGGATTTGTGTCTCCAGAGATAACAGGCTTGTTAACAGCAAAAATGTTTTTAAAAATAAATATTGAGATCAGAAATAACAGACCTCAACCCTATTGTCCCTCTGTAAATTTGTGTACACAGAGTTGGTCCCTTACATCTCTCTAAAAGTGCAAAGTTTCAAAAAGTTCAATAAATAGAAGATTGTTGGGGGCGGAATAGATCTGGACAAGGAGAAGAAGTCTGGAGACAAATGTGAGAAGGGAGGGACAGGCAACAGAAACAAAAGTGAAACTGTTTGACCAGCATATTCCAGAAGTCTTGAGGTCTTTCTGAGTGTAGCCTTCATTGATTTGAGATCTTCCATACCATTCTCTCACTAGAAGGGAAAACCTATAATGGCAGCAGGCCATAAAGAGACCCAGTTTGGGAATATTTTAATGAAGTTGCTTTATCTGTGGATAAGACAGGCATGCGTGCAAAAGGCAAACAGTGTAACAAAGAAATGCAAGGCCTGGTTGCCCGAATAAAACAACTTCATGAGAAATGTTCCTTCTCAGGAGGAAGCTGTGTTGAAGATGATGAAAGGAACGTGTCTGAACATGCAGGATCTTCAGGTTGGTAAACTCTTATTTCATACTTCTTTCTTAAGGACTGCTTGTCTTCCTTCTCGACTATTCTTGAATTCTCATGTTTGAGGCAAAAATATAGTTGTTCCTCTATGGTACTATCATTTTAAATGCGGTTGTGATAAAAATAAATAAATAAATAATTGAAATAGCCAGATCTTCCTTTTACAATTTCACCTTTAAAGTAGTACTGAGTGTCAGTGAATGCAATGAGTAATAGTAAATGAGCAGTATGGTAATAATAATTAAATAACTGCATTGACTTTTGTTTAGGAGAATCCATCCTCAACATACAGGATTCTGAAGACTTCAAGATCACCATCATTTTCTATAGTTTCAGAGTTATCAGTCAATGATAGTGTTTCAGTCATATCATGTATGTCACATAGCCACAGTACATCACCTGCAGCAAAAAGAAAAAAAATCTCTATCATCCAGAAACAACCATAGATAAGTTTGTGATAAGAACTAGCAGAGTACAAAAAGAGGTAATTGATGAAAAAATTGCCCAGTTTGTTTATGCAACAAACTTTCTTTTCTGTATGACTGAGAACCCACACTTTATTAACATGGTTCAGTCATTAAGACCAGGATACAGTCCATCCAACAGAGCAGATGTCGCAGGCAAATTGCTGGATAAAGTGTATGAAAGAAATTGAGCAGTGTGCAAAAGGTCTAGAGGGTAAAATTGTTACCCTGAGTCTTCTCCACAATGATCCAGTTGTATGTGCTTGTGTAACAACAAAAGAAGGGAATGCTTTCCTTAAACAACTGATACATCAGGAAATGCACACACCACAGAATGCTTAGAAGTAGCAGCAGTAAAATCTATAACAAACTGTGGAAAAAAAATTCAAATGTCTAGTATGCAGCTTGGTCACAGACAATGCTGAAGATGTATCCAAGATGAGAAGAAATTTAGAAGAGAGTCCCAAGCGAATAAAATACGGTTGCAGTGCACATTTGATGCCCCTCCTAGCCAAAGACTTCAGTGTTCCAGAAATAAAGAAATAATCTTGTTGAAATTGCAAAATACTTCCATAACAACCACTTTGCAGCAGCTGCTCTGAAAAAAGTGGGAGGAACCAAGCTAACTCTCCCACAAGATGTGCGATGGAACTCAGTAGCCGACTGTTTTGAGCACTATATCAAGAACTAATCTGATGACGGTGTGTGAACAAAATAGTGAAAAAAATAGATGGCAATGTTCTCAACATTGGGCTTAAGAGAAATGTTGAACACATGCGGAGTACCCGGAAGCCTATTTCTGTAGCTTTGAACAAAATAAAGGGAAATAGCTGTTTTATTGCTGATGCTGTTGAAATTTGGAAGGAACTGAGAGAGATCTTAAAAAGAGAAATATGCAATGACAGAGTTAAATTACAAGCATTAAAAAACGAACAGGGCAAGCACTATCTCCAGCTCATTTTCTTGCAAATATTCTCAATACTCGTTACCAGGGTCAAACCTTAACTGCTGAATAAGAGGAGTTGGTGAGGATATGGACATTCAGCAACCATACCTCCATAATGCCAACGATAATGAACTTCAGAGCTAAGGGTGAAGCATTCAAGAAATATGTGTTTGCTAATGATGTTTTAAAGAAAGTCACACCAGTGAACTGGTGGAAGTAATTTAAGTACTTGGATCAGAGACTGTTGAAGTGATAATCTCACTTTTAACAGCAGTAGCTTCTTCTGCTGGTGTAGAAAGAATATTTTCTTTCTTTGGACTAATTCATTTCAAATTGAGAAATCGTTTGGGAGCTGGAAAAGCAGGAAAGCTTGTTTTTCTTTTCCAGATTACAAACAAAAAGGAAAATGAAGGGGAGGACGACTGAGTTAGCTGCAGAAGCCAATATTTCCATTTCTCATGTTGACCTGGCTGACACAGTCGAAGCCTGAGCAATGTAGCTTTGTGGGGGCCTCTGTGGCATGGGGCCCCAGGCAACTGCCTGCTTGCTATCCCCCAACGCCGGCCCTGGCTTTTAAGTATGCAGAAAAGCAGTAGTTGTGGCACAGGTGGGCCGTGGAGTTTTTGTTGCATGTGGGGGGGGGGGGGAGGGGGAGAACCTCAGAACAAAAAAAGTTTAGAACCCCTGCTATAATAGGCATAAGATCGGTGCAGTGAAAAGAAATATAGTATTTTAATTATTCAAATACGTAGTAAAATTCAGCTTGGAAACTGAAGAACTACATTAGAATTGAAAAGATATTCTAAGTGCTAAGTCAATGAATTCTGTTTTTATGTAAAATGATTATTAGTTAACAGAATTTTAAGCTAATCTTTAAGAATAAAAAAATTTACATCTTACCTTGTAAACATAAAGGTATTCTCTGAGGAAGGTCCCTTGTTGAGCAGCAGGTTGTTTGCTGTCATTGATCAAAATATGCCGGAAGGCAGACACAGCATTATCAAGCTGACGAAGTGTAAAAGACTGACGACCAATTGTGAAGTTAATATGATCCTCTGCAAGAGACCAACCTTTCCCTTTGTAAACTTGCATGGCTTGACAATAGCAACGCAGGGCATGTTTCTTCTGCAAGAAAATGAAATTGAAACTGTTCCTCAAATATTACTGTGTGATTGAACCAATTCAATTTTAACGTTAGCAAACAGAGTCAAATAGAGAAATCATTTACATCAATGAAGATTTTAGTTCAACATTTTTTTTTAATTGTTATTGAGGGTGGGAGAGCAATGCAAGCAAGGGGGTACAACACACTATCCAGTCAGCATTAACCCAGAGGTGAATGGAAAGATTGTTGCTATAACAACAGTACTGTTGTGACAACTGAGCCTACAAACTGTAAAAAGTGAGTGTAAATTCATAACATGTCACAATAATGTATAATAACAAATGTGAATGGGAAAAGATGCAAGAAAACCAGACAGAGAAACTGGATTAGTCTAAACCAAAAAGGCCATATTGGTATAATCCAAGGACTGCTGAAATTATGTTTGTTAGACAGATGACGTAGAGCCAAAAGTTAAAAAACTAAAATTGGTGTGTTGGATATCAAGCCTAATTATCGGAAAAAAATTGAGGGGATGGGGTATTCCACCCATCGCTCCCCCCAAAAAAGATGATTGGGGGGGGCGGGGAAGGAGAGAAGAATTCTCGAAAGAACAAAAAGATCAGAGGAGAACAGATGGAGGCTACTATAGCAACATCGCTATGATGGCTGCCATCCCCACTAATTCCTGGGACCCCAGACTTCCATCATTCTGATCCTGAGCAGGGCCGGCTCCAGACCCCAGCATGCCAAGCGCGCGCTTGGGGCGGCGTCCCGCGGGAGGGCGGCAGGCAGCTCTGGTGGACCTCCCGCAGGCATGCCTGCGGACGGTCCGCTGGTCCCGCGGCTCCGGTGGAGCATCCACAGGCATGCCTGCAGGAGGTCCACCGGAGCTGCGGGACCACCGGACCCTCCGCAGGCACGTCTGCGGGAGCCGCGGGACCGGCGACCGCCAGAGCGCCCCCTGCAGCGTGCCGCCGTGCTTGGGGCAGCGGAAATCCTAGAGCCACCCCTGATCCTGAGAAGTGTCCTGACTAGACCAGACCAGAGAGCCAGATGACTTCACCAGCCCAGCTAAATCCCCAAAACCTCCTGGGATTAAAGGACTTCAACACAGCAGCTCATCTCAATTAACTTCTCCCCCCGCTCCCCCAAAGGACAGTTATTGCCACCTTTAGTAGCATCTAAGAGACTGTCAAACAAGGGGGTGTTTTCCTTTAAAAACCCTGTCCAGTGAAAAGGAAAGAGAACAAGGGATGCTGTTAAAATGAAAGCCTTATTTAATACTTTACATTTCAAATGCTTGAACTGATTCTCCTTCCTTACTAGATCTTTAATAAAATGTTTAAAAGATTTTTAATTATGTTTTTGCCACGGTATTAAAGCAGACTGAAGTCTCTGTGTACCAAACCCTGGAATTCACTTAACAATGTTCTGGTTTATAGTAACTCACTTAACAATGACTGGTTTATAGTAACGCCTCTGGCCTTTTCCATCTAAATTAGCACAGCAGTACTCACTATTACATCTAAACTCTAATGCAATAAATTTTAAAATATCCAGTAATGGCTACTATCTTGAAGCATGCATGCACTCGGAAGTGCTAAAATACTGAAACATATACTCCAGGAGTATACATATGCCTAAAGGTCAAATGTCTCTCTTCTCTTTTATGACGCTAAGTGCCTCACAACTAATGTATTTATCCTCTCAATACCCTGTGACGTATTATCTCCATTTTACAGGTGGGAAATGAGGCTCAGAGGGCCTAAGGCCTTGTCTGCACTTAAACAGTATAGATATACACCTGTTAAAGCTATATTGGCAACCCCCCTAGTGGAGACGCAGCTTATATACCAAACCAAATAAGATAGAATGACCAAAGGACTTTTTTGCTGGTATAATGGCATCTACACTACAGCTTTTGCCAGCTGTGTAATTTTTTTCATATCTCTAACAGACTTAGCTACACCAGTATTACTATTTTCTAGGGTACGTCTACACTACCCACCGGCTCGGCGGGCAGGGATCGATCCAGCAGGGATCAATTTATTGTGTCTAGTCTAGACGCAATAAATCGACCCTGAGCACTCTCCTGTCGACTCCCGTATTCCAGCTCAGTGAGAGGCACAGGCAGAGTCGATGGGGGAGCAGCAGCAGTCGACTCACTGCAGTGAAGACACCACGGTAAGTCAATCTAAGTACATCGACTTCCGTTATGTTATTCACGTAGCTGAAGTTGCTTAACTTAGATCGATCCTCCCCTGATGTAGACCAGTTCCCAGTAACTTGCCCACAGTCACAAAGGAAGTCTATGCCAAAGCAGGAATTCAACCCAGGTCTCTCAAGCTTCTGTATGCAAGAAAATTTTTCAAGTGCCCTAAAATACATGCCTAGATACACGGGGATGTAAAAGAGAGAATATGAGCCTTAAAGATGAACTACAAAGCTAAAATATAAACTGAGGTAAACTAAATTGTAACACCCTTAACTAACAAGACTATTGGTGGAATTCAGCACTCCAATAAGCTAACCAACCTTTCTGAAATTCTCCCCAGGGCATAATTCTGGGATATCTTATGTTAACTAAAAAGGGACAATGAAAAAACTGGAAAAATTATTAGTATTGTAAGCCATTAATTTCTGTCACCATACAGCAGACTTCCAGCTTCGGCATGATCCCACATCAAAGTCAGGAAATCCCACATACTATGGACCTATTCTTTAGGACTGATTCAACTGCCAATTAAGATTCAGAGTAGATAACAAAAAACAACTGATCAATGTCTCTAATGATCTTAAATCATGAACACGTCTTTAAAGTAGTGATTATCAATTTGTGGCCATTTCTTGGCTGCATCAACACATTATAACACCCTGCTTTACACCTAACAGGCCAGTACCACAAATGGGATTTAAAAATTAAAAAGTTTTTTAATGTTTTACTTTACAGACATGAAAGCTGTGATACTTCCATTAGGCTCAGAGTTCCTGGGGAGGTCACTACAAAACATGACACTACCATTAACACTAGGGGCTGACTCTTATCCCACACTTGCTTTCAGTTCAGTGGAGTGACTTCAGATTTATACCAGTAAGAGCAGAAATAAAGCTACTGCAAAATTCAATGTCAATGTCACTGGAGCCACTACAACACTAATGAAACGGTCACTCCAAATTTTATTGGTTTAGTTGTCCTTCACTATTTTGTATAAATTCTGATCTTAGAGAAATGACAGTTTTATTCAATTTGCAAAACAGATATGGAGTTCTGATTATTTTGGGCTTTTATTTGCAGTCCAAGCATCTGACACAACTTCTTGTAAAGTTGATTACAATAAGTACATTTTGCTGGCTATTGTAAATGACATGGAAGTCCAAATGATGCAGTTTCATTAGCTCTGATAGCACATACAGCAATCAGCCAAAAATAAATGGTTTCAGGCTGGGCTGGTTTCCATTACACTGCAAATAAAGTTAGGTTAAGCATACATACTTGAATATATAAAATGTAAAAATCTTGAAATACCAATACATGTCAGAGCACAAATTTAGACCTGCAGCTCCATCTACAGACCAACAGAAAAATACAGCCACTATACACCCTTTGGAAAAAACTAAACAACTATGTGCTGAGCTAGATTGACTCCCAAATTTTACCACCTTCTTCCAGTAGAACTGTGGGAACTGATCCCTAGCAATAAAAAGGTGAACACAATCCCCACAGAAAGACCACCAATGGCCTTCCAGCAGCTCTACCAATTTAGAGAATTAGCAGCTCTTTAGATAACAACCTCTGCTGGAGGGGCTCCTATGAAGTCCTAGTCACAAACTGAACCCTACCTTTCCATAACAGAAGTCCCAAAAGAGGATGACGCTATTGTACAGAGCGAATCAACCAATATTTTAAGCTTATTCCAAAATCTGTTCAAGAGACAAGGTCAACTTAACCTTGTAATACTAATCAGTTTAAAATAAATCAAGTTTGATAGCACATCTTTAAATAGTTTGCCCTGGAACTGATTATTTTTAAGAAGGGGTTTTTCTACTCACCTATTGAAGTTTATAAAGGTTTTTTTCCCCTGCTAGAGAGAGTACAAGAGGGGGCTCAAGAGCACCTCCACCTAAATTGCTGAAAGAGCAACTGAACAGCAACCAAAATGCACACTGTTTATACAGTGTTAAGTACATAAAGTGAATAAAGTATGGGGGGGGGGGGGAGTATTTTTCCATTGGCTTTCAGTTATAGCTATCCTCAAACAAATGTGATTTTTCAAGTTGGCATCTTTAAAATGTTGATTTAAAGTAAACTTCGAGCTGGTGCACTAAAAACTAAGAACTATAGATAATATTGCACATAACAAGTATGATTGCATAAAGTCATGCAAAAATGACACTAATAACCCCATTTACCTGACATTTTAACTATGATAGTTTGGACTGAAATAATGGGACTGATCTTTTAATATATTTAGGGAGGGGAAATTGTACTGGTGTATGGAGGAATCCTAACAAGCCATGCTGTTGTCCGTTTAGTACTGTAGTAGTTGGTATACTGTGCAGCTGGAGGGCCTATCTGCCATTAGGTGTGGAGCAGCAAACCTCAATTGAAGAGTCAGATCCTAGAAAATGCAAAGCCCAAGCAAGCTGGAGTCACACTGATTAGAGAAATAGAAAAGCTGTGGGTTTCATTAAGGTCATCCAAAAACGGTCATATAGGCCAGTGCTTCTCAAAATCGGGCTGCCACTTGTTCAGGGAAAGCTCCTGGCAGTCTGGGACAGTTTGTTTACCTGCCGTGTCCACAGGTTTGGCCGATCGCGGCTCCCACTTGCTGCAGTTCGCCGCTCCAGGCCAATGGGGGCTGCGGGAAGCAGCACAGGCCGAGGGCAATGTAATCAATATTATATGATTTTTCTGATACAGAATAATATCCACAGTGGACTACAAAGTCACAAGTTATCTTTACCCAAAAGCATGACATGGAATTTGCTGTTTTTAACACAGTTCAGATTAAATACAACCTACAGTCCATATTTTTTCAGAATATGAAATACACTTACCTGTCCTGCTTTGCTATACCTATGGCCAGCCAATATCATATGAAAGGCAAACTTTCTAACCATAGGACTTTTCATGTTTATAAAGCAATGTGCAGCCTGCTCCAACAGAAGTGCACTGCGAAGATCAGAATCCTATTTAAGGGGAAAAAATCATTAATCTCAAATTTGAAATATACAAATGAAACCACTAATAACAAAGTGTAGCTATACTCACTAATACAAACTCTTAAGAGATAAGGCTCAGCTGAAGACGACTTTTAAACAGTACAAAAATAAAAATCACATTACTGCTCAGTGGAAGACTTATCATAGGCAACATATTCCAGTCTGTTGATCCAGCTGCATTTTGATCCCTCCTGCAAGCATTTACAATGTGATCAGGTTCCCTGTCCTACACAGCTATGCGGGCGCACACAGTTTTGAAGAAAGCCCATTATGAAAAAAATAGTATACCTGATCATTGTTTTCTGTATTTTACTTGCAGAACAGGAGTGTACAAGGTGGAGCCATGAATATTTTAACCTATTGGTTTTCTCAATCTTATGACATAATCAAATACAGAGTGTCCTCGGACTTGCGTCGGACGCCACTTACATCGGACGCCAATTACGACACTTTTCAATTGATTCCCCGTTTCACCACATGCTTGATTTGCATAAAGTTCACTTGAAATCACTTCCTGGTTGCATTATAATGATATGGAGCTGGAAGGGGTTGCTTCTGATTGGCTTCGAGGCAACAGGGTAGCTTGTTGCTGGGTTTGGTTGCTACTTGTTTTTGATTGGCTGAGCCCGGGGCTGGGAACCAATCAGAAAGCTTGAACAGTAATAGGCTGAGGCGCAGCATGTGTGCCCTTCTCCCCGGCTTCCTGAGGATGTGTTGCTGGCATTCTGAGTAGCATATGAGAGTTTACATGTTTATTTGAATGCTGTTTACAAAATACTGTGTACAGTAAATACACTGATGTTGCAACATTAGTCATCTATAATTCATTTAGTACAAAAATCTGGACTATTGTGGTGAAAATAGCGCATCAAGCCTTGGTTCAGGAACCAATTCCCCCTTCATACCATCAATTCCTATGGGAAAAGCAGTTTTGACTTACAACGCAATTCTGAGGAACAAATTGTGTCGTAAGTTCGAGGACTCCCTGTATTCTTCAAGAGAACCACTGGCAGACCTAATTCCTGAATCCCACTCGAAGTAAAATAAAAATTTACTGTAATCCAAAACAGCAAGCAGATCTCTTTTTATTAGTACTGTCCTTGCTTCCAGAGCCAAGGAATAACTGTATACAACAGTGGATGTGGCCCCATCACAAATACTTACAGAAGGAATCAAAATGGAACTGGATCAACGGCCAAAGAATGCTACCTATAATAAATAAGGAAGTTGAGAAGCCTTCCTTATATAGATATAACGGAGTTATTTTTATCCCTATATTTGTTATAGATGTTACAACTGTTAAATAGATTTAAATTATACACATGAAAAACTGTTTTATTAAGAAATACTAAAATTGTTCTCTTCATCTGAGCCTCATGTTTACAAAAGTTATTTCAGGGTGAGTACAGCTATGCTTTAGAGACCCTCTTCAAAACTACACAAATCCACTAGCATGGGTAATTCTACCTTATATACAGCCTGTTACTTTATCAGTGACCTAGAAAATACTGAAACAGAGTGATATACAAAGGATTGACAAAACATGTTTATTTCAACACTCCCAAAGCCTTCAGCTACTCAGGCAGAAATTTCTAACACTTACCATTCCCATCCAAGTGAGCTGCTGCCATTTTTTCCCCCAGAAAAATTAAAAACAAGAACGTCAGCTTTAATACATTTTATTTTAACATAAGAACAAGTATAGAAATATAAGGTGCAATTATGGCACTGAATTTATCTGAAAAAGTTGGCAGTAAGTTTCCCAACCCATCTGTTTAATCCACTTCATTTTGACACCTGAGTTATCATTGTTTTTAAAGCTAGCAAGAAAAGCAGATCTCTGATAAACAGCACCCATTGCATATTGTGAGTACAGTCATAAATCATATACCCAAGAGCACACAATTACATTAACTGAATTTCACCTAACTTGATGCATGAAATGGAGTCAAACAGATAATTTGTGTGGCAAAACCAACCAATCCCAGAAAGATTAGTGATTCTGGAATTACAAAACGATTCTGACCACCAGATATATTAAAATCAATGAGGCTATTACTAAATGGAGTAATTCTCTACCTCATTATTTTAAAATACACATGGACATTACATTAGATACACAAGTCTACTTTTTAAAAATATTTTTCTGGGCTGTCACTAGGCTTTGTCATAACTAGAGTAACTACATGCACCACAGAGATCTTGTGCAACTAAAAACATCCAAGACTATCATTCATGATATGAAAGACAGACAATAAAACCTTCAGCACAGTCAGCAGCACTCAATTTCCTTATGCAAATTTCAATGTCTATTTGTCATTACATCTTCCCCATTATTTAAGTTAGGATAGTAAAAAAAAATCAAGAGGTATGAATGAATAGATGTTCTATTAGCTATTAAGGAAATACAGAATTACCAACACAATTTGTTGTTAAATAAGCACTATGGACAAATTTAGAAAAACTTGGCCAAAGTCTGAACTGAAAAGTACGTACAATCAAAATGCCAGTGTGTGGTATGGCCATTTCATGCCACACTGCCGGTGCAACCTGGCCATGAGGACAGCATAGCCAGCCACAGGTAAATCAACCCAGGTATCCAGATAGCAAGTATGAAAAAATCAGGACACCTTTTTCCAGGGGGAGGAGGGGAGATATTTGCCTATAACGCAAAGCTCCTAATATCAGGACAGTCCCAATAATACCGGGACATCTAGTCACCCTAGTTCAGGGGTTGTGGGGAAGAGACAATATAGCAGCATAGTCATAGTGTCTTCTATGTCAAACCTCTACCTTGCTGTCAAAGCTATGTTAGTGAGCATGGCAAGGATGCCACAACACTTTTGGGGTCATTGGCAGCCAACAAGTTTCTCTAACTTACAACCAAGAATCAGCAGGCAAGCACAAGTGTGAACTGTACACCACCTTTGTACTTCTTTATCTTGCCACGTGCACAGTGAGGTAGACTACTTCCCATCTTACAGTTTATCAAGCTTCTACAGCTAAGAGAAAGACTTATCAGAACTGAAAGTGACAGTGAATACTTAGCTAAAATGACCCTAACCAGTAATTATTGAAGATACCCCAATTGAAACAGAACCTTTATTTCTTTCGTTTTATAGCCTCTGCTGAACACCGTGTCACCCACATACAACATGAAGACAGATGGCTTGCGAATAACATGCTAACTTTTTATAGTGCTGCTTTTTAAAGTCTAATCCCTCTCAAGTACTAACAGAGAGGTCAAGCATAAGGAATAGATTATGAAGATAGGGACTAACAAATGTACGGCTTTTTTTTTTTTTTTAAATAAAAATAATGTACATCACTTCAAGTGAAAGAGGAAGATTGAACACAGGGTAAACTAGGTACATTTATGTAACAAGTTGCAAAAAAGCATATAAAAATGACTTTCCTTGGTTTACAGGGGCAAATTGAGCTATATCCTAACACTCAAACTTTATTCCAGCTAGCTTCTGGCCCTGGAAATCTCCACCTTTGAAAGGAACCCATGTACAAGACATCTATTTGGTTTTAAAAATTAGCACTATTATTTAAAGCCATTTACTGTAGGGAAAACAGAAAGATTAAGTTTCCTCTACCTCACTGGTTAATCGTATCAGAAGAGCAGCAGCGTCTGAATATTTGCTCTGGCTTTTTAAAATTTCAGCACTAAGCAGCACACATCTCTCAGCCAGCACCATGTTCCTAAGAGGACAAGAAATTAATTACGTGCATTATAACAAAAATTTTGGAGTAAATTGTAGAAAACCTTTAAATCTGCCTGACACCTTTAAATCTAGCTGTGTAGTACCTGACTAGCATATATTATTTTGTTATATGTATGAATGCATGTATCTGTTTCTTATACTATTTTAATCTGATAAAATAATTCCGTGATAAAAAAATGTTTTAATCTAGATAATATTGATAAAAATATATATTCCTGAATGAGAACTCCACATGCTTTTAAATCAAAGCTGTTACAATACTTTTTCTTTAGGAAAACATCCCTGTAAAATTCTTAAAATAAACTTTTGCAAAGCAACGAAGTGGTCTAGTGGACTGAATACTAGTCTAAGAACCAGAGGCACAAGTCTTAATTACATCTCTGCCAATAACTTGTATTTTGCCAAGAACAAAGTGTTCCTTCACCCCATAATCATAGTGGTAAATAGATTAACAATCACAGTTTTACTTCCTTGGTGTAGTTGTTATATATCTATTAGAACACAGGGTGGGCAAGTGATGTTAAATTTGCACTACTGTGTAGTGAAAGCAAACTTAGGCCATAGTACTGAATAGCATCATTCACTGGATGAAATGGAAGGTAAGCCACCACCTACTTGCAGATATCCCTATATGTTTGAATTGCTGTATCCATATAATGAGCAGGGTACGGTCTAGGCGCCCCAGGCTGAAGAAAAGCTGATACTGCTGCCATTTCCTGCAAGATAAAAAAAAATAATGTAATTTAATGCTGCCAAAATGATATTTTCGAACATCAGCCATAAAGAATTTTTACCTGAACTGACTCACAGGTTTTAGGAGACTGGATGTTTAAACAATAACACCCTACTTTACAGTAAGGTGGCAGTGAACTTCATTTGCTGGTTTATTTGCCACCCGCCATACCACTTTGGGCTGTGATCTCTAAAGAGTTATAAACTGAACAGGCACAATCCTTCTTACTACTCTGGGAAACCTCCAAAGATTTAGATGCTGCAAGAAATGGGGCTGATGATTCCGCAGACAGTATACTTCCCTCCAAGTCAGCACTGAGTCACTGCTGTAGCATAGGTCTAAGTGTCACTATCCTACTGGAGATGCAGTCTTTCCCACAATACAGCGGCTCTCCATTTGTGGTACTTAAGTCTTTGGGTTTTTGTAAACACAAAATTGGAGATTTTAGGTTCTTCTTACACAACCACATCCTCTAAAATTCCAGTTGTTTTAGCTCCCACCTTGCACCCCTCCCAAAATGTGTTCATTTCCATGTTTATAAATATACACTTTTAACAGTTTGGAACCCTTGCAGTTGAAAGAAAGGTGCCATGTAAATTTAAGCTATTTTATATTACTGAAATGTTTGAGGTTATCTAAATGAACTTTTCAAGTACAACTTATTATATGTATGTACGCATGCTACGAGTATAATAATAATAATTGGAGATATACCAATCTCCTAGAACTGGAAGGGACCTTGAAAGGTCATCGAATCCAGCCTCCTGCCTTCACTAGCAGGACCAAGTACTGATTTTTGCCCCAGATCCCTAAGTGGCCCCCTCAAGGATTGAACTCACAACCCTGGGTTTAGCAGGCCAATGCTCAAACCACTGAGTTTTCCCTCCCCCAAACCTATTAAACACTTATGCTTGCTGGAAATTAGTGACGAAAATGAGGCAACAGCTTTAAAAAAAAAACACAAGTGTGAGCACAAAGAAAAATGTTTAGTTACTAAATATTTAGGTCTGTATTCTCCTACTGTAGCATGAATTTATGCATGAAGCTAAAAGGCAGTAACAGAAATTGCCTAAGGGATTTATATAGGCATTAATAAAGTAAACCCTCAATAGTCTTAATAGGAAATGCCAGTATATTTGATATACTAACACACTGATAGTAATAATATATTTACTAAAAGCTCCAGATAACTAAGTATTCTGTCAATTTGAAATCTTACAATCAAAGTAAAAAATACAATATTTGAACTTCTTTATCTGTTTCAAAATAATTAAAAGAACTACTCTGCACATTACGATAAGAGAACTATTTAAATTTAACCTATACCAAAAGGAGGTTCTCCCTCAAAAGTGTTTCAAGTTTTTTCCTATACATTTAAGTAGCAACAGTAACTATTCTCTACACAGAACTATGACAAATATTAAGGAGTGTGATGTGATTTTGTTAGCTATTGGCATCCACAAAAAACTTGGCTATGTTTTCATATTTGGAGCCAATAAGATTTTTTTTTTAAATTGCAGTTTCTTTTTGCTGTATATTATCTAGAAGAAGTGTTAATGTTAAACAGATTACTATAAACAATGCACAGAATGGTTAGATTGCTGTAATATACCTACCAGTGCTCCAGCTGCATAAAGCATTGCTTGATCATTCAAAAAGTCTTTCTTTGCTGTATGATAGCAGCTATATGCCAGTTCATAGTGTTGGACCAAGAAACACAAGTCTGCCATTTTCCTGATTTGAAGTTCTGGTGCTTCTGGGGGATACCTATAAATACACAAAAGCAAACAATTTGTAACAAAAATACATTTACATTTTATGTGCCAATTTTCAAGACACAAACAAACAAGATAGATGCCAGCATAAAAAGAAAAACTGAAACATTAAAGGAAGAGTCATTCCCTGCCACTCAACTGCAACCTAGGAGGAACGAGTTGGCTGAATGTTTATATTAGTTCCATGTTTGCTCATTTTAGTACACCTACTCAAACAGTGAAGCCACCATCCTTCTGGCTGTGGACTGTATGAGACTTCCTTCAAACCCATCATTCACCAGCTGAAAGGGCCTGGTCTACACCTGAAACTTAGACTGACCTAGCTATGCCACTCTGGGCTGTGAAAAATGTTGCACTCTGTTCAAAAGTTAGGTCAACCTAATTCCCACTTGTAGAAGCACCTAGGTTGATGGAAGAATTCTGTTAGACTAACTACCACCTCTCAAGGGGATAGATTTACTACAGCAACAGAAAAACCTTTTCCATTTCAGTAGCAAGTTTATATGCTGCAGAAGTGCTACTGTAGCACTTGTAGAGCAGACACAACTTAGGTCAACAGCCAGGCCAAGGAAGTTTCTTTTATATTATGAAGTTGGCCCAAACAATGCAAAATGTTAAGTAGCTGCAACTGCAATTAGTCACCAAGATACATTAGTGCTGTAATACAAAATGGCTTTATTCTGGCCCAGCAACAATAAAGGGAATGGCAGCTCCCTTTAACTCCCCACTGTCCAGCTAAAGTAGTAAGGTTGCACACCAGTGACTCCATAGCCTTTCATCCCCTACATCTGCCCTAACTATGGGGGTACCATGAAAACTAAATACATTTACCACTCCAGCTGCTGACCAAAGCTCAAAGAGGTGACATCATCAGAGAGTCCAGTCTCTCTTCTGCGCTGTGCCTAACACCATTCTCACTCTCACAGTTTAAACCCTGGCTTATACTAGTTTAGACTGCATCAGTAAGTTTACAGGCCCAAGCTAAACCAATAGCCAGTTAGGAAAAAAAATGCATTTGGCCATGCCAGTTTTTAAACCAGTGCCAATCTACTACGAATAGAGGCATATGAAAGAGCAGCCCTGAGCAGCATCCACACACAGCACGGTGGTAAGAATTCCGGTATACTCACAGCTCCTTTCCCAGTTTCAGGCCACAGACATTACTGGACAGCAAGGCTTTACACCTCTCTTAACTCACTGACTATGGCTAATATGTTTGGTCCTCTGGTAAAACTTGCAAGCCCCAGTGTGAGCGTGTTAGAGAGACCAATACATTTTGGGGAGGGACAATTAAGATGAGAAAATCTGGGAGAAAGTAGCGAACCCAGCCTGGCACTGGGTTCTCTCTTTTTATACCTTGGCTAGTTGGCATCCAGTAACAACTTCAAACTCTGTGGCTAAGGACAGGTGTTTCTGCTTGCAAGGATTATCTGCCCTCATGCATTAGTTTCATGTTATAGTGCTCAAAAAAAGTTGCTCTGGTTTACCTTATATCTCTTAAGTCCAAAAACAGGCTGTGTGGACATTCATTTCAGTCCAAGCCAGGCTTATTTTGGTTTAGCTTCCATGTTGATTAGGAACAGGTTTAAGATAAAATGGCATAGTTATTTTAGTGTAAGTGTCCTATGTCCACAAATGGGTTTACACCATTTTAACTAAAACAATTTAAAAACTGATTTAAGTTAAACCAGTGCAACTTTTTGACAAGGCCATGGCTAATCTAATTTCTCTTAAGATGTGTTCCCCCCTCCTTGTCCATGGAAATTTTTCTATAAAAACATTTGAAATAAGGGAAGTGTAAAGGCTGCATTAGTAAACCTGATTTGTTCAAAAACAAAACTTCTCTCACCCTCTGTTTTAACTCAGGTTAGGAAAAAAGTTTAAGACCAAATTAAATTCTGCTATGCTTTGTTTTGCCCAAGTTCATAAATTTTTAGTAAATATCAGCAATTTTGCTAAATTTTGCTAATGAAAGCTATCTACAGTACATTCATGTTATCAACATTTTGGTCAAGTCAGCTTTAAACTAAGACCATTCTGAAGACATAACTTATACTTAGGGAGCTTCCCCAAATCAAAATGTTTAGTATTTTCAGTAAAACTTACAAATGGAAGATTAATAGCTTTACTTACAATAAGCCAGATGTATTTTTCAGCTCATTTATGCTTTTCTCTGGAACTTTACTGCCACTAAACCATTTTTTTGTTGCAGAAAATAGTGATCGACTCAAACCTTTCCTGGATATTAACTGGAAGAGAAAATTACAACAAAACAATGATGTTACTGAATTAACTGCAACATAAAGTCTGAATTCCTTTAATAGAAACAGTAAAAATTGTCAGTACAACCCACAAACATCCAGAATGCTGAAGATTTGTTTAGGCTTGTGTACATAGTTTAAACGTGCAAGGTGGTACAAAAACTGATATAGTTAAAGTAGTACACCTCTTGCATGGATGTAATTATACCAATATAAAAGAGCTTTCAGCAGTATAGTTTATTTCATAAATGTACTCAGATTTAGAAAATTTCAAAGAATTCGATCAGTTCAACTATTTGTCATCTATGCTTGATTACAATATATAGTTCTTTTATCATCATGTTTAGTCCCAAACATAGGTTGAGAGGATATGTTCATATCTGGGTTACGCTAGATTTCAGGTTAGGTCTTGACTATACTAGGCTCTCAGGTAAAAGTTTCCCATCATTGTACAGCATACAAGGCTCTCACAGCAACCAGTGATTCTATACACGCCGTGTTTATTGGTCAGCCCTGCTTTGAACAGGGTTAAATGCAGGTGGTTGCAGCTGCCTTTTCCAGACTAGTACTCCCACATGTGGAGCTGCACCAGCAGGAAGTTTTCCACAAAAGTTTCAACCTTTTCTAAATTGGGGGAAAGGTTTAGTTTGCTTGTTTCTTTTATGCAAAGTGAAGGGCATCACAGTTCCTTTCAACAGCCTTAAAAAGTTTATGTCTATTTTGTCTTACAAATAAAATACACTTTTTTAAATGTATGCCTTTGTCTGGCAATGCTGGAAGGAGGACTGGAGACATTGGATGTGGTTTAATTAGGCTGCAACTTTATTCCTAAATGTCTAGAGATAAAAATTGTACAATGCAGGTAATTCCATAATCGTTTACATATACACTGGGCTGGCATCCCTGCTCCTCACCCCTCCTGGTCCACAACAAACCCACTGCTGAGATCTTGCCCCCACATCCCCTCGAATGATGGGGGGCTAACTCTCAGCTGTACTAGTCAGAGGAACCCCGAACTCTCCACCACCACCATTTCCACAGGTTTAAAGAATACCTTCTTTAAAACTTTTTCCAATCCATTTTATCTGATTATCATATCCATTCTCTATGGAATACCTGCACTGGACACCTGCCCCATGCTTACATAAGAAGTTGCGAGACATCACAACCACCTACACCTCCTTTTGCTCTTTGCCCCCTTCAAGCCCCAACCCACTGTGGGGAACGCAAAAAAAATCCCACTTTACCTTGGCCAATCTGGTGATGAGGAGAAAGATTCCTTCCTCATTCCCCGAGAAAGGAGCGACTACCTTAACGCCCTCTGAAGATCATGATGAAAACCCTGTATTTCAGCTACTGTAACGGTTGGGAATGGGGGGTGCTGCTCAGCCTGTCCCAGTGAAAGATGGCTTTCATTGCCCAGACATGGGCACAAATAGCGCCCCCGGGGATTGGTCAGTGCCCCCACGCTGACCTGGAATAGGGCTGCCTCCATGTTGCAGGTAACACGTTGGCTCTCTAGTTGCCCTTAACGGGGGCAACACACCTTCTCCGCTAAACCTGCCATAGGTCCCCACCACATAATGTGCAGTGAGGTAATTCTGTGCATCATGAACTAACTCTTGAGCTTAATCACAGGACTTAAAGGGTTACGGAGTGCAAAAGAGGGGTCTGGAGATGAGCAATATTTCTAAAGAAATTAAACTTAAAGAACAATACAATAGCATGGTTTAGCATTGAGACACCAGGAGTTACAAAGGTAAGATTGTACACTCCAACTCCTTGTGCAAATGCATTATGGCACAGATGCTTTTAGCTACTTGTGAAGTAGTTTGTGCTCATGTAACAATATCCTAGGTTATATGGGAGGAATCTTCAAGTACTTGTGGTCCTTATCACAGGATGTAAGGGACTCCCAAGAATCTAAAAAACAAAAATGCAACCCTTTCTTCCTTCCCAGGAAGCAACGTAAGTAACTTGATTACTGTGCGTACAGACCTTAATCTATTTGGTATTCATATGGTCTTCAACACCATAATATCTTTGCTCCTTGAGAGAAAATTCTAAAGAGGAGGTGTGCATTTGGTTCTCAAGGCAGTGAGATCTAGTCACTGATTTCTGAGAGTAACTTTCTAGGCTCAGCTCCTGTGGAAGTTCTGCCTCCTGCATGTGAGCTTCCTCCTGTTGTTCAACACTTCCCGTGTGCTATCATAGGAAGTAATGGATGCTGAGGGAGAAGCAACTTCTCAAGTAGCTAGATCCAATCCCATGGAGACATTTGAATATCAGGAGAAGAGAGCAAACACTTGAAAAATGTGGTTATTATAATTTAACTTAATAAGCAAGAAAGCTGCTGCACTTTGTAAGTTGTACATGTCCTCTATTTCTGAGAGAGGTGGAATCACTACTAAGTAAGAGTTGAAAGGAAGCCTGGAAACCTCTGACCAGATCAAAGCACAATATTCTGGCCAGTCACAGATGAAAGTAAATGGTTTTTGGTCATCATCGCTATTGAGCATTCGTTTGTATTGAGAAGAAGTCAAAGTATCTCAAGGCTGAGGAAAAAAATACCTCAGTGTCTTAAAGTACCTCACGGCTGAGGCATATGCCCTTGATAGTAGAGAAGTTACTGGCTTTGCTAAAGTAACTAAATTATATTACAGCTATGCTATCACCACAGTTGCTGGTGTACAAATAGCTGTTTTGGCATGATTTTACATCATGCCACAAGTTGAGTCACGGTTAAAATTTACAGGACTTCGTTTCACTTCAAGTTGGATAAGGGGAAATAGTGTCCATGTGATGCACGGCACAATCCAAAAATCAGATTAACTCTTTAGGTTAAAAAGACTTTTAACCTATAACTTCCAATAGTCTGTTAAATAGTTAAAAGCCTACTTTTATTATTCTTTCAAACATGCAGGTACCAAACACTGACATTACTGTAAAAGCAATGTGTTTTCATAGTCATGTTTTAGTTACACATCAACCACTAATAAATCAAATTTGATGGGGGACATAAGACTGAATAATTGAAAAAAAATTTAAATTATTAATAGATATGGAGGGACATAACCCTATTTTAGATAAAGAGTCTTTTGGATATTCAGATCCATGCTACGAAGATTCAGAGCACCACATTTATTAAGTAGGCAAAAATTGTTTTACTGAGCGACTTACCTGATCATTAAGCTGTCGAATTGTTTTCTCTATATGTGGCAAAAGCCCCCTAAACGTGAACTCCTGTATGAATTGTCTAATTCGATCATGATCTGTGAGCGTTAAACATGCACCATGAGGAGTCCCAGAACTTGTCTTCTTTGATTCATGCAGTGATGAAGTAGTCTTTATGTAATCAGTGCCATCAAAACTGCTACTAGTATCACTTAGATGATCCAGTTGAAGAGGGTGAGCCTTAAAGTTATTTGATAAACCATCTACTGAAAAATAAAAGGTTCTATTTCACTAGTTGTGCATTCAGTTATTTCCTGAAAACAAAAATTTATATTTTAAGTAATCTTTACAAGCTTATGTTATAGCCTGTTACACATATGCTTACTCTAACTTCCCCTATCCAAAGCTTTGTTAAATGCATGTGTATGATTAGTTATTCAAGTAATTAGTTGTGCCAACTTGTAAATGAAAGCTGTTCTCCTAAAATTGTGGATTGACCAGATTATCAATAAAGCACATTGCACCAAGACCTAGAACCCTCTTGAAAGCTATCGCCATGATGGGAGAGGAGGAGCAAAGTGATTTAAGAACATAATGTCCACCCTGGGTCAGACCATCTAGCCCAGTATCCTGTCTTCTGACAGTGGTCAGTGTCAGATGCTTCAGAAGAAATGATCAGAACAGATCAATTATCGAATGATCCATCCCCTGTAATCTAGTCCCAGCTTTCAGAAGTTTAGGGACATCCTTGGGTTGCATGCCTGACCATCTTGGCTAATAGTCATTGATGGACCTAACCTCCGTGAACTTATCTAATTCTTTTTTTAAACTCAGTTATATACTCTTGGCCTTCACAACATCTCCTAGAAATAAGTCCCACAGGTTGACTGTGCATTATGTTGGGTTATTTTAAACCTGCTGCCTATTAATTTCATTGCATAATCCCTAGTTCTTGTGCAATGTGAAGGAGTAAATAAGAGTAAACTTCCTCATTTACTTTCTCCATACTATTCATGATTTTATAGGCCTCTATCATATGCCCCTTTGGTTGCCTATACCACATGGTCCTTTAGTCATCTCTCTTCTATGCTGAGAAGTCCCTATCTTTAATCTCTCCTCACACTGAAGCCACTCCATACCCCTAATCATTTTGTTGCCCTTCTCTGTACCTTTTTCAATTCTAATGTCTTTTTTGGAGATGGGGAGACTGAACTGCACATATTATTCAAGGTGTAGGTGAGCCATGGATTTATATAGTGGCATTATGATATTTTCTGTCTTATTTATCTCTTTCTTAATGGTTCCCAACGTCATTAACTTTTTTGACCGCCACTGAACAGATGTTTTCAGAGAACTATCCCCAATGACACCAAGTTCTCTTTCTTGAATGGTAACAGCTAATTTAGACCTCATTTTGTGCGGATACTTGGGATTATGTTTCCAATCTGCATCACTTTGCATTTATCATTGAATTTCATCTGCCATTGTGTCACCCAGTCTCATGACAATCCCTTTGTAATGCTTTGCTATCAGCTTTGGAATTAACTATCTTGAGTAATTTTCTATCATCCGCAAATGTTTCCACCTCACTTTTCAGTCCCTTATCCCATGACTGCTTACTTCCAAAAGCCTTTGGTGAGGGACCTTCTCAAAGACTTTCAAAGTATCCGGGTACATTATACTGACTAGATCATTCTTGTCCACATGCTTTTTGACTCCCTCAGAATTTTAGTAGTTTGGTGAGGCATGTTTTCCTTGTAAAAGTTAGGTTGGGGAAGAGTAAACACATCGTATTCATCTAGCAGTAGGCATCCTTTAGTCTCGAGAGACCATGGGTATGTGCCCCTGAGAGCTAAAGAATTTATTCAGCTGAAGAGACCCACAATTTCTGCTACATCTGTCACATTTAAAGGCAATGTTTCAAGCCTTTGAGCTCTGCCTTCTGCGAGCTCTTTTCTCCACTGCTTAGCTAGACTGTTTCCTCTCATAACTCCGGCGATCTTTGTTAAACTCTTGTTTCCAAAGGCTGCAGTCTTGTGTAATCTTCCCATTTGTCCACATCCATGTCCGTTTCTTTGAGGTCTCACTTGCAGACAGCCTTGAAACACAATTTTGGGCATCCTTTGGGTCTTTTTCCAGATGCCAATTTGCCAGAGAGGAAATCTTTTGGGATGCGCCCATCACTCATGCAGCACACATGCCCAAGCCAGCGGAGGCATCTCTGTTTGAGGAGTGTTTGCATGCTGGGTATACTGGCCTGTTTGAGCACCTCGGTGTTGGTGACCCTGTCCCTCCAGGAGATTCCAAAGATTTGACAAAGGCAACACATATGAAAGCTGTTGAGCCTCTTTTCCTGATGAGAATATAAGGTCCATGTCTCGCTCCCATACAAAAGTGTGCTGATAACACATGCACGATAGACAGATCTTTGTGTGTTCTGTCAATTTGTTGTTTTGCCATACCCTCTTGTTCAGTCTAAACATTGTTGTGGTGATTTTTCCAAAGCGGATGTTGAGTTCCATTTCAAGTGAAAGGCTGACTGTGATAGTGGATCCCAGGTATGTGAACGCATTCACCATTTCAAGTCCATAGTTGTTGATCTTGATAGAGGGTGCTTCCTCAACTCCTTGGCACATTATGTTAGTCTTTTTTAGGCTTATAGTAAGCCTAAACTCTTGGCAAGCTTTGGAAAAACTGTCCATTAAGCTTTGAAGATGAGCTCCTGTGTGGGTTGTCACTGCTGCGTCATTCGCAAAGAGAAGGTGTTGGATAAGGGCCTCTTGAGTCTTTGTTTTAGATCTGAGACTTGCAAGACCGAACAATTTTCCATCTGATCTTGTGTGCACGTAGATCTCCTCAGTTGAGGAACCAAAAGCTTGTTTCAGTAGCAGGGAGAAGATCTCAAACAGAGTTGGGACAGAGTTCCTTAACTCCGCTATGAATTTGGAAAGCCTCAGAGACTGAGCCATTGTATTGGACTGTGCTGTACATGTTTTCATACATGTATTCCTCTATGTGTCTGATAATTCTGTTCCTTACTATAGTTTGAACCAATTTGCCTGGTACAGAAATTAGGTTTATCGGCCTACAATTGCCAGGACAGGCTCTAGAGACATTTTTTTAAATCGCTGTTACATTAGCCATCCTCCAATCATCTGGTACAGAAGCTGATTTAAGTGATAAGTTACATACCACAGTTAGTAGTTCTGCAATTTCATATTTGAGTTCCTTCAGAACTCGGGTAAATGCCATGTGGTCCTGGTGACTTATGACTGTTTTAATGTATCAATTTGTTCCAAAACCTCCTTTACTGACATCTCAGTGTGGGACAATTCCAAGCCATTCTGTTTAGATGACAAAATTGAGGGTATGTGAATCTCCTTCATGTCCTCTGCAGTGAAGATTTATGCAAAGAATTATTTTAGCTTCTCTCCAATAATCTTGTTTTCTTTAAGTGTTCCTTTAGCACCTTGATCATTCAGTGGCTCCAGTGATTGTTTGGCAGGCTTCCTGCTTCTGATGTACTTAATTTTTTTGATATTAGAGTGTGTGGTGTTTGGTAGTTGCTCTTCAAATTATTTTTTAGTCAGCTTAATTAAAAACTTTTACACTTGACCTGGCAGAATTTATGCTTTCTATTTTCTTCACTAGGATTTGACTCCAATTTTTAAAAGATGCCTTTTTTTTTTTTGGGTCTCCAAGCACCTCTTGTACTCTGTTTGGCCATAGTGGCATTTTTTTGGTCCTTTTGTTTGTTTTTGTTAATTTGGGGTATACGTTTAGTCTGAGCCTGTGTTATGGTGTTTTTAAATAGTCCCCAGGCAATTTGCAGGCATTTCAACCTTGTGACTGTTACTTTTAATTTTGTTTAACTAGCTTCCTCATTTTTTCTAGTTCCACTTTTTGAAGTTAAATTATACTGTGGTGGGTTTCTTTGGCACTTTCCCCCCTATAAGGATGTTAAATTTAATTACATTATGATTGCTATTACTAAGCGGTTCAGCTAAATCACCTCGTGGACAAGATCTTGTGTGCCACTTAAGACTAGCTCAAGAATTGCCTCTTCCCTTGTGAGTTCCAGGATTAATTTCTCCAAGAAGCAGTCATTTATGGTGTCCAGAAATTTTATCTTTGCATCCTGTCCTGAGATGACATGTTCCTGGTCAATACGGAGATAGTTGATATCCCTATTATTATTGGTGTGTCTATTTTTGTAGCCGCTTCTCTACCTGAGCATTTCACAATTACCATCACCATCCTGGTAAGGGGGTAGGTAGTATATTCCTACTGCTATATTTTTTATTATTCAAGTATGGAATATCTATCCACAGAGACTCTATAATACAGTTTAAAGTCATTTCAGATTTTTACTATATTTGACTGCTTTCTTTCACCTAGTGCCAATCCCCCACCAGCATGACCTACTCTGTCATGCCTATAGATTTTGTATCCTGGTATTATGTTCCATTGATTATCATCATTCCACCAAGTTTCTGTGACGCTTATTATATTGATACCTTCATTTAATACCAGGCACTTGAGTTCACCCAGCTTAGTATTTAGACTTCTCACATTGGTATACAAGCACTTATAAAAATCTGTTAATATTTAGTTGTCTGGCTTCATGTGATCTAATTGAATGAGACTCTTGTTTTGTCAACTTCTATCCTCTCTTCTTTACTAGGATACAGAGTACCCCCTTTAATAAATTCTCCCTAAGGAATGTCTCTGTCCAAACTCTGTGCTTTTCCACACGTCAGCTTTCCCCATTAGGTTAGGGGAAACTCTTGTTAAAAACTCCAATACAACCTTTTAAATTTTACCTGCCAGCCATCTAGTTCCATTTTGGTTTAGATGGAGTCCATCCCTCCTGTACATGTTCCCCCTTTCCCAAAAGGTTCACCAGTTCTAATAAACCTAAATCCTTCCTCCCAACACCATTGGTCTCATCCACACATTGAGACTCTACAGTTCTCCCTGTCTAACGGCCTCTACGAATGGAATTGGAAGCATTTCAGAGACCACCACCATGGAGGTCCTGGACTACAATTTCTTACTTAACCTAAATTTGGCCTCCAGGATCTCTCTCCTACCTCTTCCTATGTCACTGGTACCTACATGTGCCACAACCACCATCTCCTCCCTAGCACTCTCCATAGTCTACCTAGATTTCTCAAGAAGCAACCTCCACACCCAGCAGGCAGTTCACCATGCGGTTCTCCCAGTTATCACAAACACAACTATCCATATTTCTAATAATGAATCCCTCAATACTCTTACCTGTCTCGTCCTAATAACCGAGGTCTCCTCCCCTAGAGGGGTATCCTCAGTGCAAGCAGATACCATGACATCATCTGGAAGGAGGGTCCCAACTATGAGATCATTTCCCTCCACCTTTAGGGCTCCTTCCTCAAGACTTCCATCTTCCTCAATTAACAAAGAGGTGGGACCACTTTACCGCGTCCCTGAAAGTTTCACATATGTACCTCTCCATCTACCTTAGCTCCTCCAGTTCAGCATTCTGGGTTCTTGAGACCATACTCTACCTCTGGGGACCATGAGTTGCTTGCATTGAAAAGAGCAGGCTAAAGCCTCGTTATTAAACTCTCAACCTAGCCTAGCAGGACGCTTGGCCCAGCACACAGTCCCCAGAACAGACCACACTATAAACATCAAGCAAGTACACTGCAGGCACACAAACAAACTCACCCCCAGTGTCACGTGGTTACACTTATTTGACTTTGAGAACTCCCTTGCAAAACTTCCCGGTTTGCTGCTCCTGTTCACTAGCTGCCCCAAGCAATTGATCATTTCAGATAAAATTATGTAAGATCATCATATCTCAGAATCTAGAGTAGCACTTCTTTTCCAGCGTGGAGGCTGGTGAAGCATGTGGGTTGAGGTGGTTTGTTGGAGGATGGGGAGTTGTGTTTTGTTTTTTTGGGGGTTTTTTTTTTTTGGTTTTTTTTTTTTTTTTTAATTTAAAGTCTACTCAAAATCCCTCCAATTTCAGCTGTGTAACCATCATTTCTCTATGTATGATCAGTAAAAAAGCTCCACTCTTGGGAGATTTAAGAACAGTACCAAGCCTCTAAAGAGCTAACATTTATGAGTGGTTAGCTGGTTTAGATGAGTGCTCCAGTCCATCACCTAAACTACAGAAGAAGGGGTAGCAATCCACAAGTAACCCTTCTGCAAATACTGAGAATTAATCCACCACAGTAGACTAACATCTTGGAAATCACTGGTGTCTCTATCCTTCCCTTGTGGTAGATAAAACTTCAACAGGGATTGACAGGCCTTGCCCTTTATCCGGCAAAGATCAAACTCTGGCACTGAAATTTTAGGATTTCTTGGAAGCATGGGACTCCAGGAAATGATTGTGTATTCTGCTCTCTTCTCAGTCTCTCAACATCAAGAGAAAAAAAAAAGCTGTGATACCAACTAAACCATCCACTCCTTCTTGGCACCAGATTCAGAGACATCCAGAAATTAGTATTTCAGCAAGGCCCTGAAGCTTGTTATGATCCTGAATCTGCATTAGAAGCTTTAAGGGATTTGTCCATAAGTATGGATTGGAACACAGTTCCCCAACTCTTCTGGACCTGGTTGAAGAATTTAAGGAAGTTGGAACATCATATAGATAAGTGTCCTTCACCCAAGCATCAGACACAAGAGGTCTAAGACTGGGAAGTTGTTCTTAGGTGGGCATCCAGATTATTTTTTCCCCCGAGTTAATCACAATATTAGAGCAGCTCCTACAATCGAAGTTACACAAAAAAAAAGTCTACTTCCAGCTACCTTCCAATAGAACAAGGCTGTTTAGTTTTGTTATTAGCTCCTACTCTAATCCAGCTATTTACAAGAAGCCTGCTCTAAAAAAAGGAAACTGCCAACAAGATGACATACTAGAGAAATTCCAGTGTGTTACAAGGTTAATGGATGAAAGAGGGTTCGTGGAGGACATGCCTCTTTATATAACCTCACTAGGAATGCTCCATGATTGGAGGAGTCTAGATAGCCCCTCAATGATCAGCGTCTGCCAGAAGGTTCCAGACTGTAGCACAACACATACCTCAAGGGCATGCACTAATAGCAAAAATACTCAAAAAATATTCTGAACTACAGAAAATTAATGTAACATTTAGAAGCTGAGATAGGAATTGCTCTACTGGATCAACTCTGAGGGTTTAATCTACTCCAACATCCTGTCTTCAACAGTGAATGACATCAGATGTTTCAAAAAAAGATGCAAGAAACCCATAATAGGCAGATCTGTGATTATGAATGTGATTGTATAACAAGGAGCAGGGCTCAGCAGCCCTGGGACTCACTTCCAGTTTAGGTTTTATGTTCCCCAAGCTCATGCTTCAGGCTTTCAGCCAGCCACCTGAGGGGTCAGAAAGGATCAAGGATGGCTATGGTGGAGATGGGACACTGGCCAGGGAGGGCCTGGGCTCTGAGGTGGCATTGAGCATTCTCTCTCTCTCTGGTTCTTGTTCACATAGTCTGGGTTTAAGCTGACTGATGTACGTGGGGTCAGGAAGGAATTTTACCCAAGCTCAGATTAGCAGCGACCTTGGAGAGTTTTGGCTCTCTCTGCAGCTTGTGGATGCGGGGCATTTGCCAGGATTATCTGGATCAGTGGTTCTCAACCCATTTACCATTGTGGGCTGCACATGCGGCTCTCTATGTGTTAGAAGGGTGCTGGAACAATTTGTATAGTGGGGGTGCTAAGAGCCATTGAACCAAACTGTAAACCCCATATATGATGGAAATCACTTCAATCCAGGGGGCGCTGCCACCTTTAGCTCCAACACCTATGGTGCTATGTGGGCCACATTCACATAATACACAATACCAGTGCCCATGATATATAATACTTGGGAGAGGAGGTGGGGGGATGAATCAACCAGTTACTGTACAATAGTCGGGCTTGTTCTGGGCTGTTGATGACTGCGAGGTAATTGTGAATCCCTGAGCACAGTGCTTAAAGTGGCCTGGAAAAAGCACATGAGGGTGGGCGGATGGGCTGTCTATGATAATAAACTGAAATAAATGTTCATGTACTTGGTAGGGCAGTGCTTAAAGTGCACTGACCCCACTCCATTTTTAAATTATTTTTTTGCCAGGACTGTGACCCCTTGCGACTCTGCTCACTTTAAGCCTAGCCTGAACTGGACCCACAAAACAGCTGCAGTGTCAACAGTGTGTCATCCTCAGGACTGCTGTGCTGTAGTGCAGGGGCAGCTTGCATGGCATGTGGCACACAGCAGCTCTGTGCCCTGAGCGCCTCTGAGGTGGGGGCAGAGCCCTGCTGGAGGCTGCTTTGCTGCTGTCCCTGTGTGTGGGTGAGTGGGCACTGACCTCTGGCTAGCAGTAGTAACTATTGGGGGTGGGGGGTGCAGCTGGGTTAGAGGGGGTTGCTCTAAGCCCAGCTCAGTGCACAAGGAGCATACACTCAGCCCCACGGTGGGCTCAACGCTGGAGCGCTGTCCAGGTCAGAGAGGGTCGCTGTTTCAAAAGGCATTAGAGCCCTGTAGCAGAGATTGCACAGGAGGGGGGAGAGGGCTCCTCCCCACCCTGCCTGCTGTGGCTCCCCGGTTGGGAACAGGTCTCTCCACACCTGCTCCCAGACAGTTGGGGCAGGGATGATTCCACCCACCAAGCCATGGGGGACTCCAGCTGGGAAGCCACCAGACATTTCGACTCGGCACCAGCTGTTGCTTACAAATAATGGTACACATTTTAAAGTAATGACTTACAGGGCAGTCTCCTGCTCTGGCTGTGCGCTCTGGGTCCAGACATGGCCAGCAGGGGACAGGCAGGCGGGGGCTATCTGCTGCAGCAGCAGTCCAGGATGCACTGCAGCCCAGAGCATGCTCATCCCCTCAAGAGGTGACATATCTGTGGCTAGTGGGGAGGCATATGTCCCCCATCCCTGTCGTGTCTCCCTCCCGCATTTCTCCAGGCGCAGATGCCCAGAAGCAAGGAGGCAGCACTCCCCTTGACAGCAGCACTCTTAGTACATTCCTGCAGAGCATGGAGGGAGGAAGCAGTAGCCTGCTGGCTGATTGCCACCTGAGCTCCTCCCCTGCCACAGGGGGCTGATTCGCCTTTCCTGCTGGCAGGGAGTGCTCAAGCAGGACTCCTTGGCGCCACCTCCCTCAGCCACCCCGGCCCGGCCCCTGCAGGGACTCAGAAGTGAAGCAATCAGTCTGGGAATCTTTGAATTTTTTTTAAGCAAACAGCTGGGCCACAGCTGTGTGCTAACTGGCCTACAAGCAGCCCATGGGTAGAGAAGCACTGATCTGGGTATATCTCAATCATTTCCCTGCCATTGAGGGGGCCCTCAGTACTGATGGACTTTGGTTCAGTCTAATTTTGGTTGTTGGGTTCACAGTGGGCGATGCTGGGTGGCACTGGTGTCCTGTGATACACAGGACATGTGACAAGATGATCTGGTGACGCTTCTGGTCTTAAACTTTATGACTATGCAAAGTAAACTGCCTCTCGCATCCCATTAGGTCCCATCCTGATTTCTAGTACTTAGAAAATGTCTAAAATCCTGATGCATGAGGTTTACTATCCCTTCCACAAATTGTTATCGATAATTCTGAACATTCTTGATTTCCATGTAAGTCACTAATCCTTATTTGAATCTTGTTCTTGAGCTTCACAACTTCCTGAAACAGTGTGTTCCAGTTTAATTTCATATTGTATGAAAAAAGTACTTTATCGACTTTAAATTTCTCACCTTTTAATTTCACGAATGCCCCCTTGTTGTGACAAGGAGAGCAGAAGTTCTCAACTTATCTTTTCCAGACTATGCATTATTATATACAATTTCATGTCCCTTCTTACTGGTCTCCTTTCTAAGGTAAACAATCCCAAACTTTTCACTCTTCTGATGTGAGTTTTTTCCAATGTCATTCACCACACTTCTGACATCCCTCTAGACCTGCAATGTTCTTTTTGAGATGGGGTGACCAGTAAGGCATGCAGTAGTCCAGATGAGGCCACACCACCAATGAATATAAAGGCATAATACATTCTTCATATTCTTTACCATCCCATTCCTTGTGCAACTTAACATTGTTTGTTTTATACTGAGACAAGACAAATGACATTTATATTTTACTTTACATGTACTTGCCTACATTAACATTACATTTTGAACAAAAATTAAAGTTACAAAAATACCTTGGATGTCATTATCTAAGCCATCTGATATTAACTGGTCAGCATTCTTATTTGAAATTACAGTATATGGACCATCATCATAAGATTCCTACCAGGAAAAACAAAGAGCATTAGCACAGCCAGTTTTTAAAAAGCTGTTTGCAAATCATTAGCAATTCCTGTCAAGTCTTCCCACAGAAGTTTGATTATTCAGATATTACATTTTAGGAAGCAGTGTCAAACCGTATTTTAAATGGATGCTCCTCTTACAAGTTAGCTTTTCAACAGCTAACTCTTAAAGCTTTAAGAAATTGCCTGGAAGTGTGAAACAAAAGTCAGAGAATCAGGGGCAGATGAGAGGTTCAGAAAAGGTCCAAATTCATGACTGCTGGACCACTCCAAGTTAGCTCATTAGAAAATCAGATATTTTAGAGATGTAAATAGAGCAGAGGAGGAGAAACAATTTCAGCCTTCAGTGGCAGAGTGGCTTTGACAACAATTCCATTAAATTTCAGGTGCCACCATATATTTAGCAGGAATGGGGGAGAGACTCCGCAATACACTTTAGTCAAAGACTTTTTATCAGTGAAAATAGAGCAGGGAAAGAGGTGTCACATCCCCAAAGGAGAGGAGCTGTTTTCAGTGCAGGGATCCCTCTGCATCAGAGGTTCTTTGGCTGTAGAGATCTGCTTCTCAACAGACTTGTGATGAAGAGGATGCTAAATACTTCAGAGACTGACATGCACCGCTATTAAAAGTCCTGACAAAGGCAGATAGACCCTATCAGACTGGTTGCAATACCTCACCACTAAAGAAGCACTTACTTGTTTCCTCTTGGCCTCTTTTTGTTCACTCATTTCCTAAAACACTTTCAAATCTTCAACTGAGGGGAAGAAAGTTAGCCTGAGGAAGCTTCGAGAAAACAAGCATGTGTAAAGCGCTTACGCTGTTAACTAGCTGGAGGGCAAGAATAACTGGAGAAATTCACAAAGCACAGAAGTTATTTCTCTGGGTGCTCAAGGATTCCACTATTCCAATAATTGATTTTATATATTTAAGTGGTACATAATCTTCATTTAGAGGACTTTTGCTTGACCTAGTGCCCTCAGAAACAAAAATAGTGTGGGGGAGGGAGGAAATCAATCTTATGCTACTGTGTTTGGGAATACCTTGGTGAATGATCCTTCATTGCACAATTCCACAGGAATAGCACTGTTAATACAGAGCCATGACAAAATTGCAGAAACAAAGTTAGCCAACATGATTACAATAGTCATTACAGTGTGGGTTTCAAACATTTTTGAACACATACCTGGTTTTGGATACTGTTTTTCTGGAGATACTGACTCCAAGGATCTGGTATTTGTTCATCTGCTCCCCTGTTAGATCCTCGAGAATTTATTTTAAGTAAATAGCAACCCTGAGTTCCATATCTCTGTTTCATTTCTTCATATACTGAGTCAGCTCTGAAATGGAACAACTCAAATATAGTCAGTTTGTCTCAAACTGGAAGTAGCTTTCTTGAAGCACTTTCT
This sequence comes from Mauremys reevesii, assembly GCF_016161935.1. Lineage (NCBI taxonomy): Eukaryota > Metazoa > Chordata > Testudines > Geoemydidae > Mauremys > Mauremys reevesii. The sequence continues at coordinate 212,850,869 of NC_052624.1, forward strand.
TAAAAACAGTCTTCACAGATTTCCTGTCAGACAAAAGTTGTAAAACAGAAGTGTAGTTTGCAAGTTTTCTACTCTATTTCTGCCACAAATTGCTTGCAAATCTCACATCAGCATCTACAAAATTCTTCCCAACAGCTGTGTCTGCTATTTTTCCAGGCACACTTTGTATAGCTGTTTGCAGCAAAGACAGAGTGGAAGCCAACATAGCAGAACTCCAGTGCAGAAACACTTTACCCCTGGAAGGTGTGCAAAGGGCAGGGGCGGCTCTACGTTTTTGGCTGCCCCAAGCAGTCATGCGCGGGAGGCGCCCGGAGCCGCGGGAGCAGCGGACCTCCCGCGGGCATGACTGCAGAGGGACCGCTGGTCCCGCACGGCTCGGCTGGACCTCCCGCGGCTGCGGACAGTTGGCGGGTGTGGCGGCTCCGCTTGAGCTGCCGCAGTCATGCCTGCGGGAGGTCCAGCCGAGCCGCAGGACGAGCGCCCCCTCCGCAGTCATGCCTGCGGCACGTCCTGTCCTCCCGGGGCTCCGGTGGACCTCCCGCAGGCATGACTGCGGCAGGTCCGCCGGACCAGCCTTCCGCCCCCCACGGCCGCAGGGGACGCCCCCTAGATTTTGCCGCCCTAGGCACCAGCTTGTTTTGCTGGTGCCTAGAGCCGCCCCTGGCAAAGGGAAACTGAGTAGATGTAACTGCTACTATTTGGTAGTATCTGCTTATTCTCTACTAAGAAGGGGGTGGGAGAAAGGAAGGCAACAAGAAAAGTTAGAAGCTAGAGAAGAGATCAGAAACGAAAGAAATATGACGGTAAGACTAAAACAAGCAGAGGAGAAAAAAGTATGAAGGAAGGGATAAACTGATAGGATTAAGATAACAGTATCCTAATGATGACATTTCTATTAACCTGTAGAAAAAATTAGGAGAAAACTACCAAATGTATTATAGTAACCCGCTGGATTACCACATGAAACAATTTGTTTATGTTAAAGCATTTAGGGATGCATAGCTGAAAAATAAGAGGATAGAGATAGGCTCATACCACCCTAACAATGGTAATGTCTCCTTATTTCCTAGCACCATTGTCGCCAACACCTTTAATCACTCTAAATTTGAGACACCGTTCTAACTAACTAGACATTTTTCCTTTCTTAAACATGCTAGAAATAATATATAATAGGATAAGTGGTATTCAAGTCTGTGATGCCCAATATGCCCAAGATATTTACAGTCTAATCTAGCAATCTACAGAGATAAAAAAAATTTGTTTGGAAAAAACAAATTACCTCCCCCTCAATATACGTTAGCATCAATTAAAACGGGTTGCAATACAAGATGCAGATGATTAAGATAATTCACTTTAGACAGAAATTAAAGACACTAGATATTGCCTACTTCATAAAACTGGAATTAGTTCTTTGTGTATTTCACATGCACATACAAAAAGAAGTTTGAGAAAACACATTTAATAAGTAAATCTGCCTGGACCAGTTTCCATAATGGTCAATTATATTAAAAGAGGCAACTGATTTTTTTTGTGTGTGCGCACACATTGACACACGTTAATTTCCAGAGTCAGCATTTCAGCAAAACAAGCTTTTCAGAATGTTCAGTAAAATCATAAGGTAAAAGACAAAAACCCACCTTTGTTCCTCTCCTGCACTTACATCATGTAGCAATACATAATATTTGAGTGTGTTTGGTATAAACCATTTTGGATATGCATATTCACTGCTGTGCTGAATTCTATGCTGCTCTTGTGACAGCTTCAGAAATTGCTCCACAGGTTCAGGCTCACCAGAAGAAACTACAAGCATACCTGAATTCACATTAAGGATATTATCTTATCACAAATACCATCAATTCATGGTATCATAGCCTGCTTGCTTCACTACGTTTAAGGTTACATCTATATTAATGGCTATATAATTCTCCATTTTTGATTGCTGCAAAAGTGTTTTTTTTTGGCCAAGCAATTAAAAAAAAGAGGATATTTATAACTTTTAAAAAAAGTCAGCTGAATCAATGGTACATTATAATACTAGATCGGGGTCGGCAACCTTTCAGAAGTGGTGTGCCGTGTCTTCATTTATTCACTCTAAGGTTTTGTGTGCCAGTAATACATTAACCTTTTTAGAAGGTCTCTTTCTGTAAGTCTATAATATACAACTAAACTATTGTTGTATGTAAAGTCAATAAGGTTTCAGAATGTTTAAGCAGCTTCATTTAAAATTAAATTAAAATGCAGAGCCCCCCCAGACAAGTGGCCAGGACCCGGGCAGCATGAGTGCCACTGAAAATCAGCTTGCATGCCACCTTCGGCATCCATGCCATAGGTTGCCTACCTCTGTACTAGATAATACTTATTCCTGCCATGAATGCAGGGAACTGACTAGATGACTTCTCAAGGTCCCTTCCAGTTCTAAGATTCTATCATTATAAAAGGGGGTGGGACAGGGGGGAATTGGTAGGAGCTTAATTTAAACTTGTTGAACTCATGACTTTTTGTAATGGCACGCAGGTGCCACTTATTAATATAACTACATAAAGAAAATGACCTAATCACTGGTATTTTGGGGGAAAGAACCAGTTCACAAGTAAAGCTAACAGTAAGTGATTAAGGTGAACATGTGTTTGTCCACCTGCATGACACAGTAATAACTGAACGATAGTCCAAAGAAATACATACTTTGTCTTAGAGGTAGGAATGAGAAAGGAAGAGAGAAGTTTGGTTAGTTTTAAAAAAAAGATTGCCCAAGAGTGCCCCAATGCTAGTCTTAGTAAACATGCCCAGGAATCCTGAACTATTTTTTAAAAAGTTCCCTAAATTTAGTTGCCTAAACATATCATCTGATTTTCAGAAGTACTGTGTTTTAGGAGCCTAACTTTCTACTCTTAATTTTGAAAATATGTGCTCAGTTTCCAATATTATTAATCCAGCATTTCACTGGCAAATTCAAACAGAATATCGGAACTTTCAAGTTTAAACAAAGCCTATACAATAATCATAAAGTCCAAGTTAAAGATGGCACACAGTATTATCAATACCACTGCCTTCTATGTGAGGCAGTTTGAGAAAAAACAAGATTTTGTTTGTGGCATTTTTAAAGAATCATGCAACACTACTACAGCTTTGAACTTCTTGCCTTTTGTCACAGACACATACTAAAGAATAATTTCTACAGTAATTAAAACCTCTTTGCTAGAACTGGTGCAGACTTTTTAAAACCACCTACAGACTTTTTTTAAGTGATATTAGAAATCATCATAGAATCCTCAGTGTGCATCCTGTTAACTCCCATTCAAACCAAAAGTAAAGATGGAAAAGATTTTGGAGTTTATCCCATGAAGTATGAAATCTGTTTAACAGCTCAACATAAAATCAAACTGGACAGTGGGGTAATACCCTAAACTTTTGTAGCGTCTCAGTTCTATGAAGATATATTGGCAATCTTACTTAAAAGCATATAGCTAGGGGAAAGAAAGGAGATATTTGTAACAGTATGTCAAGAGGAAAGTTTAGTGCTATACTAATTAGGTTAGTTGTATTTGTACATTAGTATTTGGAGGACATGAAAAAAGGTGTCATCCAGGAAGAGTACAAAACTTAGACAAAAAAGTCATCAACTTCACAATAAGCTAGACAAGAAAGTTGGAAGGTTAACTGAACTATAACAACTAACAAGTGTTAAGTTACCTTATGCAGTACTGTCTTCCAGCTACATAATGAAAATGGCCAGCATTGCTAGTTTTTACTGCTGCTGTTCAGAACCCTGCAAGCAACAGTGATATGGACGCAATCAGATCAATATCACTGCTGCTGTTTATAAAACACAACAGTTTACTAGTTTTCACTGAGGAGAGAGACTCAAAACTAGAAACTGGATCAAGATAGAGTAGCAGAGTCAAAACCCACTGTTGTAGCAGCAGGGAGCTCTGGAACTGGAAAAAAACAAAATAATCCAAAAAACACTCCTTGTCCTTACCAGTGTGAGGGACTGTGGCTTCAGATACCTATCACCAGAATTTTATATGACAACAGAATTGTGAAGCAGGGCTCAGGGATAACTCCAACAGAAATCTCAGAACTCTCGCCTTCCTCAGCTGTGGGGTGAGAAGAGCAGAGTGCATCTGACCTAGCTATTCCGACTTGAGAGTGGACCAAGACTCATCTTTTGTACCGTGAGTAACCGATTTGATTATCTGGTTATATAGACCAAGAGCACTTATTTACAGTAATAAATTTATAACTCTCCTACGTAATGCAGACATTTTCTTCCTTTAGCAAGTGTGTGTAATTATATGCGCTAGAGGGACTGAGGAAGAGGAATTTATACAGAAGTAAAAGCATAGTGGCAATATCAATAGCTTTAAAGTTACACTCAAAACCCCCAAATTCCTTATATACTATGTTTCGCAATGAAGAGTCAGCTATAAAATTCTGACTCATTTAATTTTAGAAAGCCAGAGTCCATATTTAAGACTCAAAGGATACATGCTACATAGTGGTTTAGGAATTCATGATCTGATGCAGGCATGGACTGAAGAAAGCTCTCTCTGTAAGCCTCAAACCACGGAGTAGTAGCTGAAAGATACAAACAAACAAAGTTTATAAAAGTCTTAATGAAACTGGAAAATATAGAGGAAGAATGAAACAACATAACTTGGCAAATTCTAACAATTAATAGAGGGCTAGATAGGAATATGCAACTGTCCTCTTCTGATTTGTTTGTAAACCATATTTAACTCTAGATCTCATTTAATTTATTGAAGAAGCAAAAATTAAGATTGCAGAGACTTTTTCCAGTTAGGTTGTCAACCTTAGAACAGGGGTCCTGGGCGTTGAGAGAAAGTGGGTTTAATCTGCATCCTCACCACTTTTTTGAAGTATTTTTAAACATTAACATCTTCCACATTTTCGGGTCATGTGGACTCAGCCAAGACTACAATAACCCCTCTTCAGCATCACTTATAGTCAAGACTCTGATTCCCTTAGCACAAGAGATGTGCCTAAATTAGAATGTAGTACATCTGCTATAGCCATCTTCCATAGAATTGGAAACCAAACTGATTTTGGAATATATATATATAGAGGGGAACTAGGATTACTGAATCCTTGTCTAAAGTCTTTCCAAATATTGTGACTGCAATTTAGGTATCCCTCAAAACTTCTACAAAGAGACAGCCTAGTTCACAGAGCCTGGACCCAGAAGCCAAGAATTCTTGAATTCTAAATCTAGCTCTACCATTGACTGTGAGCTGTTGAACATGTCAATTAATCTCTTTGGTTCAGTTTCCACATTTTACTGCAAGAATAATACTTGCTTGTCTCCCAGGAGTGGGGAGTAAATATTTCTACATGGCTGAAAATGTGGAGCAGTATAGTGGTAATCTATTTCTGACATTATTATGCAGTACAATAAATTCTAAAAGGGAAACCAGAGCAAAGAAACAAAAATTGCAATTTATAAGTCAGAAAAAAACAAAGCTGACCCAGGAGTAAGGAAATACATTGACAGTGAAAGATCAAGAAAATAGAAAAATTGTTACATTTTAGTTAAGTTGGCTAGAACAGAGAAAAATCTCATTTCCAGCTACAGCTTCAAGTGTATGGTTCCAGTAATTTATAAAGTTTTGGAATACTCCCAATTTCACATATTAGGTAGGACTTTATACAAAGACAATGACAAAGTGAATCCTTTACTTCAGTGTTTCTCAAACTTTTCCACCTCATATAATCACACACAAATGTAGGGACTTTCCCCACTCATATCTAGGCATAGATGAAAGGATGGTTGCCACTTCCCTGGACTTGTTCACAAATCCCAGATTGAGAACCCATGCCTTATGTACAAAAAGAACCACCACGTTTATTTCCATGGAGATAGAATTTAAACAAGGATAATAATCTAACAAATACCTACAAGTAGTAAAAATGAATTTCCTAAATTCCATAAATGAAAAGTTAAAAGGAACTAAAGAGTCATATTCAATACCAGAATACCAGATCAATTTTTCAACAGTTATTAAATCTCAAACAAATTACCAGTACTTTAATTGAGAACACTTTCTCTAAAGTGACTTGAAGTCAAATATGAAAAAGCCCATAGGAAACAAAATCATACTTATTTTAGTGAACAGTGATTCAAAACAGGATAAATATTTTTTCTCATTGCCATGGGATGTTGTGATCACTTGAAATATAACTGGGTTAAAAAAGACCTATAAAAGTTCAGAGGATAGGTCCATCAATGGCTATTGGCCAAGATGGCCAGAGGTGCAATTCCATGCTTGGGACACTCTTAAACCTCTGACTGCCAGAAGGGGAAGAGAGGGTGAATCATTCCAGTTGCTCTATTCTGCACCCTCCACCTGAAGCTTTGGTACTGGGCACTGTCAGAGACAGGAGCCTAGGCTAGACGAACCATTGGCCTGATCCGGTATGGCTGTTATGTTTTCTTTGTAAATATTACTAGTATTTCATAGATAACATTATATCTGCCATAGAGGTGCACAGAGAATCTTATTTCCTCACAGTGAATAAGTTATTCTGCAAGCTTCTTTCTCCCCACTTCCAATAAGTGTATGCTGAGATGTCCATGATCCATTAGCTTTTCCAGTGATATCAATATAGCTGAAGTTCTTTTCACTATGTTATGTCAGGAAACAGGATAGGAAAGAAGGTGGTAGCATGCAGGTAGGAGCTAGTGAGGAACAGTCAAGTGTTAAAAAGTCTTATTTAAATACAACACATGACGGCAGGCAACTCAATATTGACAAAAGGTACAAAGGGTTATATACTAATGCCAGAAGCCTAAATACTAAGATGGGTAAACTAGAGTGCTTGGCATTAAATACAAGCAGCATTGTAGAAACTTGGTGGAATGAGGAAAATCAACCGGGTGCGGTAATATCAAGGGACAAAATATAGAGGAATGACAACATGTCTTGCTGGTGGGAGAGTAGCACCATGCGCCAAGGAAATCAAGAGTCAATTAAAATAAAAATCTTGAGACTTAAACTGTACCATAGAATCTCTATGGAATAGAAATTCCATGCTTAAACAACCAAAGTAGAGCAGTAAGAATATACTACCAACCTCCTGACCAGGATGGTGACTGAAAAGTTTAGCAAGATTACAAAGGCTATAAAGACAGAAAAAGCTATTATAATGGAAGACCTCATATATTCCAAAATCAGTTGACTGGGTATCTATCACCTCAGGAAGGAATGTAGAGATAAACTTTCTAGACACCATTAGTGACTGCTTCTTGGAGCAACTAGTCCTGGAACCCAGAAAAGAAGAGGCAATTCTTGTAAGTTCTAGGTGGGGCACAGGATCTGGTCCAACAAGTGAATACAGCTGAACCACTTAGTATAGTCATCATAAGGTAATTAAATGTAATACTTCTTGTCGGGGGGGAAATACCAAAGAAATCCACCACAGTGCATTTTATCTTCAAAAAAGGAACCACCCAAAAATGAGGAAGCTAGTTTAATGGAAATTAAAAGGAACACTCACAAGGAAGAAATGCCTGCAAACTGCATGAAGACTATCTGAAAACAGCATAACAGAGGCTTAAACTAACCGTATACTCCAAATAAAAAACAGTAAGAACCAAAAAAGTGCCACCATGGTTGACCAGCAAAGTAAAAGAGGCAGTTAGAGGCCTCCTTTAGAAATTGGAAGTCAGATCCTAGTGATGAAAATAGAAAGCAGCATAAAGTCTGCCAAGTCAAGTGTAAAACTATAATTAAGCAGGCCAAGAAAGAATTTGAAGAGCACCTAGCTAAAGACAAAAACTAACAGCAACTTAAAAAAAACCCACTACATCAGAAGCAGGAAAACTGCCAAGCAGTCAACTGGAGCCACTGGAAAAAAAAAATCAAGATGTTAAAAGGAGCTCTCAAGGAAGACAAGACCCTTGCAGAGATGCAAAGAATTCATTTAGCTTCGGTCTTCACTGTTGAGGATGTTGGAGAGATCCCCACACCCATGCCCTTCTTGTTAGCTGATAAATCTAAGGAACTGTCCCAGATTGAGGTATCAATAGAGGAGGTGCTGGAACAAATTAATAAAACTAAACAGTAATAAGTCACCAGGACCAGATGGTATTTACCTAAGAGTTCTGAAGGAACTCAAATATGAAATTGAAGAACTACTAACTGTGGTATGTAACCAATCTCTTAAAATCAGCCTCTGTACATGATAACTGGAGAATAGCTAATTTAACATCAAAAAGGCTCCCAAGGCAATCCTGGCAATTACAGGCTAGTAAGCCTAATTTCAGTACCAGGCAAACTGGTTGAAACAGGAATGCAAAGTTAAACATGATATTTGAGGGATATCAAGCTTTTTGTAAACAGAAATTATGTCTCACCAATCTATTTCTTTGAGGGTGTCGACAAGCAGTGCACAAGGGTGACCCGGTGAATATAGTGTACTTAGACTTTCAGAAAGCCTTTGACAAGGTCCCTTACCAAAAAGTCTTAAGCAAAAGGTCTTAAGCAGCCACAGAATAGGTGGAAAGATCATCTTATGGATCAATAACTGCTTAAAAGATAGAAAACTAAAGGGTAGGAATAAATTGTCAGTTTTGACAGTGGAGAAAAGTATATAGCAGAATCCCCCAACAATCTGTACTAGGACCAGTACTGTTCACCATATTCATAAATAATCTGGAAAAAGGGGCAAACAGTGAGGTGACAAAATTTGCAGAAAATACCAAATTATTCAAGATAGTTAAGTCCAAAGCTGACAGCAAAGATAGCACAATGGCAGATAAAATTCAACATTGATGAGTGCAAAGTAATGCGCTTGGAAAAAATAATCCCAACTATCCACACAAAATGATGGGGTCTAAATTAGCTGTTACCACTCAAGAAAGATCTTGGAGTCATCAGGGACAGTTCTTTGAAAATATCAACTCAATGTGCATCAGCAGTCAAAAAAGCTAACAATGTTAGAAGCCATTAGGAATGGGATCACTGAAACAGAAAATAATATGTCGCTACATAAATCCATGACTCGCCCACACCTTGAATACTGCATGCAGTTCAACTCACCCCATCCCAAAAAAGATATATTAGAGTTGTAAGAGATGGAGAGAAGAGCAACAAAAATGATTAGGGGTATGGAACATCTTCCATGATAGATTAAAGATTGGGACTATTCATTTTTACAAAAGAGAAAATTAAGGGGACATATGATCAAGGTCTATAAAATCATGGATGGTACAGAGAAAGTAAATAAGGAAGTGTTATCGATCCTTTCACATTACACAAGAACTTGGGGTCATCCAACTAAACTAAAAGGCAGCAGGGTTAAAAACAAACAAAGAAGTACTTCTTTCCACAACATACAGTCCACCTGTGGAACTTTATGCCAGGGGATGATGTGAAGGCCAAGAATATAACTGAGTTCAAAAAACAATTAGATAAATTCATGGAGGATAGGTCCATCAATGACTATTACCCAAGATGGTCAGAGACACAACCCCATGCTCTGGGTGTCCCTAAACCTCTGACTGCCAGAAGTCAGGACTGGATAATGGGATGGACTACTCAAAATTGCTCTGTTCTGTTCACTCCCCAACAAAACATCTGTACTGGCCATAGTCGGAAAACAGGATATTGGGCTATATCTACCACTGGTCTGACCCAGTATGGTAATTCCTATATTCTTAACACAAATACATATGTAGTATATCAGATATTGATAATCTAAATGTGAATTTTTAAAAAGCAGATTGAGTGTTGCCCAGGTCCCTAGCAAATAAGCCCATGCCTCTGTGCTTACATTTTGTTATTAGTGTTTGCCACCATTGGTGAACGGGAGACCAGGAAGATCACTAGTGTATTCAGTACGCTAACAAACAATAAAACCTTACTCTAGAATTACATTCTTCTAGCCAGCCTAGGTGGCCTTTTAAAAAAATTTCAATTGTATTCATATCCTTCCAGCAATATGGTTTTGGCACATCTACCAAAAATTAATGAAATTCCTGGAAGGCCCAAGGCCACTGACATAGTAAGACTAAAGCCCTGATCCTATAATTGACAGTGCATAGATGAACTGTTGTGCAGAGTCCTATTGACTACAGGGGGCACAACTTAGGTTGATTGCTATATGCTGTCAACTGCAGGATTGGGACCAAGCTCTGTAAAGACGTATGGTGCTGTAACTGGTTCAAGTTTTATCAACTTCATGGAAGAGTGATAATTTTGCAAGGCATTTGCCTAAGTTGAGTCAATAAAGGAATCTTAACTTAATTGCCAAGATGAATACAACTCTATTCTGACTTATGCACTTGATACTAGTTTCTCAGTTTTACTAGAGGTGGCAGGAGCACAGAGATAAATACAGATTTCATATGTAGCTACATCCAAGGTTCTCATATGAATCAGTCGGAGAATCAAAAGGTTGTCACGTTGACTGATCACCAGTCCTGATAAATAGATGATTACTTACTGGGTAAATAACCAAAAGAATTAGAAAGTTTTAATGAGGCTGCAGCATTGTCTCACAATTTAATACAAAAAACAGCTGAACTATGTGGTTTTTTCATCACTGGGTATAAAGGAAGATACGTATATTTCTATGGTAATTTGAGTTATATACAATTAAGTACAATATGTTCAGTCTACCTAGAATTCCCCTCCTTTACTTTCAAATGGCAGTGCAGTGCAGAACAGTCCTTCCATCATTCTTCAGCTCCCAAAAAGTAACTTGTGTAATGTTATTGACAATACAGCCATACTCTACCTCCTTCTCTCTTCAACCCACCCACCCTCCTCCTTGGGGCCTGGAACAAAAGTGATAAGAAACTGTATATAATGAACAACTTGTAAAGCATTTTATCAACCTTTCAAATGAACATTATATTCACGTACCTTTATGCCACCTCAACCAATTAAGGTAATTTTTTATTACAAAAAAATTGTTAACATACTAATTTCAAGCTACTATGTTTAGCCTGAAGTCTAACAATATGCCTTATACCAACTTGTTGTACATATTTAAATTGGGAACCTTCAGATTGTACCACAATGTAGAAAACCATGTACATGTAATTTAAGCAGCCATCTGTAATATACAGATTTCTTATTAAAATCTAGACACAGTTTATGGTTTGAGGAAAAACTGGTATATGAAGCCAGATAATATTGTGTATTTTAGATCTTCACCTCAGGTTAAACATAGTTTGTTGTTAAAAGAAAGGATGAGGAAATGCTGGTTCTTGCATAACTCGTTTCCTTTCCATACTTCGTATATGCATCATATATATACAGAGATATATTCCACAATTCCAAAATAGCTTTGTAGTATACAAACCAACTCAGGTATAAATAGACAAAGGACAAGAGTCTGTGCATCACATTTCATTTCAAATTGTACTTTGAAATTGAGTTTCAAGAGCCTTCAGTTCTCAAGTACAGTGTAGCAGGTACTGGTGTCACAAGCATAATGGAAAGGGAAGATACTTGACAGCATCTCAGATTGGGACATTGCCATCCATTACTAAGTTCTCACCCACTGCCCCAGGAAACAGTGGACAAAGCAAGGATATTCCAGCTGTTTAAACACAATATACTGTATGCACTAATACACAGAGCGCTGAGCATCAAAAAGCATTTACAAAGCCATGATAACTGGAGTAGTAAATACTACAAATCTCTCTTTAAAACCAAATACTGCAAGGAAGTTATTGATTTTTTTAACTGATTTTATGTAGAACTCTAGCCATGTGTCATAGGTCTCACCCCCACTCTGAACGTTAGGGTACAGATGTGGGAACCTGCACGAACACCTCCAAGCTTAACTACCTGCTTAGATCTGGTCTCGCTGCCACCATCCAGATTTCTGAGTTATCTGGAAAACTCTGTCTTCCCCCCCAAAACCTTCCCCTCCCTGGGTAGCCTTGAGAGTCAAGTCCCTGGTGAACACTGATCCAAATCCCTTGGATCTTAAAACAAGGAAGAATTACTTCTTCCCCCTCACTAATCTCTGGTGAGTCCAGATCCAATTCCCTTGGATCTAAAAAACAGGAGAAAAAAATCCATCAGGTTCTTAAAAAGAAGGCTTTTAATTAAAGAAAAGAAAGGTTAAAAAAACACCTCTGGGAGACAGAATATACGCTGATCTCACAGATTTAAAACACAGGATGTTCCCCTGGGCAAAACCTTAGCACACACAAGAATACCCAAATTTGATTACTCCCCTAACTGCACAAAGACAAGTTACCAAAAAAAAACCAAAAAAAAAACCATAAACCTATTTATTCCTTTCTAAAACTTACTACTCTGATAAAAGGCTGGTTCTTTGATCTTTTCCACTCCGTTGAAACTGAAACTGACTTTAAACAAAGAAAACTTCCCTCCTTCCTTTTGAAACATCTTGTTCCCCCATTGGTTCCTCCGGTCAGGTGTCAGCTAGGCTAGGTGAACTTCTTAACCCTTTGCAGGTAAAAGAGGCATTAACCCTTAACTATCTGTTTATAACACCATGGTTTTAGGAAAAAAACAGGCATTGCATCTGTCTAGATGTACGCAATACTGCCCAGTGTTGCATTTAAAAATGCAGCACCAGCCCTGTCCAATCCTCACTAGAGTGCATGAGGTTTAGAGTACCAGTAACAAGCACACCTGAAAATTTAATTAAGGTAGCAAATACTGCTCAACAGCAAACATTTTCCATATGGAAATAAGTCATTTACTTTCTATTAGAAGCCAAAGAAATGAGAGTTTAATTTATCCAAGTCTTACATACAGTTTGCTCATAGAGTAAAAGGAAAGTGCATATATCAAAAACTACATATACCTGATGTTCTGGCACATTCAGGAGAAGGCATTTAGCACCCTCTGAAAAGGAAACTTCAATAGCAAACCTGATTTTTTTAATTGCAGGTGTAACTTCATTGTGTACAATCTTGAAGCTAAATATTTAAGATCACAGACCTAGTTATTTTTATAAATTATAATGAAGGCTACGATTTTTACATGGAATCCGAGACTTTCAGTGACCTTCATGAATTTAGCCATGTCGGCCAGGAGCTGCAACGTCCTGGGGTGGCGATCCTGCCCCCTGAAGCTCCGGCCACCACAAGCCGTGTGGCCATAGCTCCTGGCCACCTTGGGCAGTGGGGCTCCCCTGCAGCTCCTGGCCACTGTGGATGGTGGGGGCCCCCTAGAGCTCCTGGCTGCCGTGGGAGACCGGGGAACCACCGTAGGGGTACTCCAAAGCTCTGAGCCACCGAGGGCAGCTGGGCCCCCGGAGTTCCAAGCCACTTACAAAGCTCCCGGCCAGCTTGGATGGATGTAGGTACCCCAGAGCTCCAAGCCCCCAAAGGCGGTGGGGGACCCCAGAGCTTGGAAGGGTACCCCACAGCTGCCCAAACTCTGCAGGCTGTGGGGAGACCCTGCAGCTGGGCTCCCCATTTTGTCAGGGATATTTTTAGTAAAAGTCATGGACAAGTCACAGGCTTCCATGACTTTTTCTTTATTGCCAATGACCTGTCCATGACTTTTACTAAAAATATCCATGACAAAAACCTTAGCCTTAGTTATAACGGCATGTCATGTTATAAATTAGCAAACTAAGTAAAAGCCACCTCATTTCTTTGCAACAACAATTATTAACTAAGACAGAAGAGCTCTTATAAAGTTTTCTCCTCTTGGGAATGAATCAAATCCACACAGAAAACTTCAATAAGATAAAGGAACTTTTACTGTATATCAATATTAGTATTAAGGTTATAAAATGAGCAATACTACTATTCACATAGAATAATTGAGAAGAATAAAAGAGGGAAGTATTTTCATTTGAAATACTAGAACAGTCTGACAATGTACAATTCCATGTGGCCAAACAAGGGGGGGGGGGGGGGGGAGAAACAACTTTTGTGTATGAGAAATCTGTCCACTCTGCACTTAGTTTGACCCTATGGAATGACCACAAATAATTCGTTAATTAGAAGCAAGAGTAGAAATGTGGATGATAATAGAAGAAAAGTCATACAACCATCACCAACAATTTTTATTTTTGGAAAAAAAATGAGGAATACACACATCTATGCCAAAGAAAGTGCCAAACAGCTACAGCAGGATGGTAAGGAAAGGTGGACGAGGCACACGGAAAAGGAATAGATAAAGGGCAATTTGGCAAACCCGCACCAATCACAAAAAAAATACCTGAATAAAACGTGGATGTGTTCAGTTCCATCAGTGTGTCTTTCCAATTATTGTACCAAGGAACACTAGCTTTAACTGAGCGATCTGATAGAGAAAACATGGTATTATTAAGCTAACCATTGTCAGGTGCAAATATACTATCTGCTCTTAGGTTTTGGTAATGTGAAAGACTAAAGTACAGTACCACATCTGCCACCAGGGCCTGAAACAATTTGTCTCCTGTATTTCATGCTACAAGTTAGACATTTCACCATATGCTATCAGAAATCTTTGTTTCTTGTGAACCTCAAACTCCCATTGATTTCAATGGACACTGAGGTTTGCACATGAAGAATCAGAACCATTCATTAAAAGGATTAAACATTTCTATTTGTCAGTTTTTCCAAAGAGAGAGAGAGAGACTATAACCTTAACCTTTGCCAAATTTCTCCGATTACGAAGACGACAGCTGTAACAGAAAAGGGATTAAGTAAGAGTAATGAACAGAACTAGTTACAAGTCAGCTAAATTGTATAATGCATCACAGTTCTCCAGGATAAAGTTTCTTAATTTTTAAGCTGTACTGCAGCTGATGGTCGTTTCCTTGTTCTTTGCTATTAATAAAAAGGATTTTAAAAACATCACGTAACTGAAATTTCAGACTGATACCTTGTGGTAAACTGATAAAGAACAGTTTCATCTACCACAAATAAGAACAGTGACTTAATTAAGAAAAAAGGCTAAAGCACTTTACGGTTATCACACCAAAAATAGTTACTATGGCCATGAGAAGCAGCTTCACAGGCTCTCACAGGTTTGCAATTAAACTCACAACAATATTAAAAAAACAACATTCATATTACTTGTTGAAGGAGAAGGTGGTGGAACACCACTCTGAACACTTTTCTTAACAGCTTTCAGCATAGAGACCAGGGAGTCTGTCATGCCCTAACATAATGCAGCAGATTTACATTGGCCAGCAAGAACAGATATAAATAGACAAAGGACAAGAACAGATATATCCTGGCAGCATACTGCTAGTTCCCCAGAATGCCCTAAAACAGAAGAGTACAAAAGCACAGAAAACTAAGAAAATTCAGTTTAAAGATAGTATTCTAGGGGAGGCAGATTCATGCATCCAGAATATATGGCTCTCCCTATATATTGTCAGGGGGCTTCCTGACAAGGATGATTAGAAACAAGAAATTAAGTTTTAACAGAAAGAACAGACACAGTTTGTTTCTGCCTAAGTGTGTGCGCGCTTTTCTTAGTTATGAAACAGGTATTCAAAATTGTAGATAACTGGACCCAGCATTTACAGCATTACAGGAAAAACAGATATTCCAATGTTGCAATCAAATATACTCAACCTGAAAAAATGCAATGTTTGGAAGAAGATTATGGGAGACTTCCTCATGAATAATGCACTATGGTACATGCAAGATAGGAATTCCATATGCATCTAAATCTCCATATTTCTGAAGATTTTCACTATGTAAGGAAGACTTAAGCAACATCTTTCATAGGCAGCTAGAGACATGGAAACTGTGAAAGTGGCTTTACAAACTAATTGTTTCTGCAAGAAACTATCCCTGAACACTGAAATTTAATAAATTAATCACCAAAATTTCATGTCATGTTACAGGGTTTAGTTCTTTAAAACCGAAAGATGCCCTACAACATTAATGCTGATTTTCAGATATTCTAACAAAACACACTACAATAAAAGCTACTAATCCTCACAGAGTAACAAGCAGATATCAGAAACTATTAATGGCTCACTAGGTCCTAAATCTAGCAAAGGACTTCAGTGTATGCTGAACTTTTTAAGCACACAAGTAGTTCAACAGGATATTCATACTAACATGCTTCAGTTAAGCAAATGCTTTCTTGGATTATGGCCTTAACTTGGAGGAGTTCAGAATTGTCAATCATATCTCATGATATCTGGTATTTTCCTTAATTCTTCAGTTCCTGAAGTTTCGGGCAATGATATAAAAAGTTTAACTTTCATTTAAAACTGTTTCTAACCATCAAAGCTGCAGGGAAGAATTTAAATGTGTCGATCTTAAAGGCTCAAAAAACAAGAAGGCAAGCAAATCTTCCCACCACTTCCCAAAGTTTATTTTTAAAATCATGATTTTAAGAGCCTGGTGTTGGCAACTTCCAGTATTGCCAATCTAGTGAGGATGAGTATAGAAAGAAAGAAAAAAAAAAAAAGTTAGGTACAGCTTCAAAATATGACAGTACTATGGTGGCAGTGTTATGGGCTTGTTTTCACAGATTTAGATGCCCCAGATCAAGTACACTATATGTTTACATTTACACTCGGTAAAAAATAATTTTCTATAATACAACAGTGCATAATGCCTTAAATATTTGATTTCAGAACGTAAATCTGAATGGCAGCTTTATAAACTTGAAAGGTGGCAATAAAATCTGTTGGAGGAGTATTTGCCCAAAATAATTGGAGGATTTTTTTACATAGATCAAACTTTTCCTTGTCACAATTAACAATCCAGATTTAATAATAAATCTGATCAACAAGTGTTTTTAGCATTACATTAACATTTGGAATCAAGTTACATATGATGAAACAAGTTATTGAGTAAAAATTTTAATGTGTACTACTGAAGTACTTTAAATGAGCATCACTATTAAAAATTTAGCAGTAGTACTCAATCTTCAAGGAAACTATATTAAGTAAAAATAAACTGCAAATGTTTTGAAAATGTAGAAAACTCCAATTTAAGATACAGTGGAAAATATATTTAAAAAATACACAGAATAAATCTTGTTACATACCACTTATGTTGAGATCATAATCTCCTGCAGTAATCACATTAGTTACTAATCCTTCTGCTGGTTGACTGACAGATACAACATCATGTAGAAGCTTCCGAATGCCTCCTGGCTGAGGTGAGTGGGTAATAATATTGTTGACAGCAATTTTCAAGTTTTTAATTACGTGAAGCTGGTTGTTAGGATCTCTCATGTGAACTAAAAGAAAAGAAAACGATTGTGTTAAACTGTGTATTCTATTGCAGCGCCTGTATTTTAGTTCTGGATGTATCAACATTTAAAGAGAACTTACATAACTAAAAAGATTGTTCTTGGGTTAAATTACAATTTTCTCAATAAAGAATCCTGTGGCACCTTATAGACTAACAGATGTTTTGCAGCATGAGCTTTCGAGACTTGCATCCGACGAAGTGGGTATTCACCCACGAAAGCTCATGCTGCAAAACGTCTATTAGTCTATAAGGTGCCACAGGATTCTTTGCTGCTTTTACAGATCCAGACTAACACGGCTACCCCTATGATAATTTTCTCAATGCCACCCTAGTTTCATGCTGGAATAAGATAGTCTTTAATACCAAAGTATTAAATGAAAATATATAGGCTAGGACCCCAGTCCTTAAATGGACTTAGACCCATGTCTGACTCTTTAGTTGGCTCAGTCCACCATTTAGGCACCACTGACATTTTCAAAGCCACTGTTCAGCTACTATCTAAATCCATAGATGCTTAAGCCCCCACCAGTCTGATACTAGCACTTATACCACCCCACACTTAACAAGCCAAAGCTCTGGTGGCCCCAAAGTTGGATTCTCAAACTAAACAGAGAAACCACCACCTCACTAGAGGACCCAATCTCAAAAGTGTGCTCTAAATATGCCTAACACTGTTGCCACCCAGCCCCCACTTCAGGAAGCCCAGATGCAGGCCATCGATAGATGGAAAAGCAGCAGAGTACCTGCACAAAAGACACAGGAGGGCACATAAAAATGTAGGGCAAACACAAGAGTGGAATCAAGCATAAGTAGAAGACAGACATATGGTTTCAGCTGCAAGGACATGGAATACTGGATCAGTTGACCTGGCTTTAGAACCTAACTCTAGGAGAGGGTTCACAGTTGAGGATCCCAAGTGGAAGGAGTCACCTATCTCAGGCCCATCAGCCAGGTGCACCAAATCAGCCGCTCCTCAGCATTACTCCTGGCTAGCTCAAGAAGCTCCCCATTCAACTGTCCATCTTCTGAAAATTCCTTAATCAGGCACTTGGTTCTCCCCGGGCATTATATGGAAAAGCTAGGCACCAAGCTTGAGGCTAAAAATTCCACTGAGGAGCAGGCCACCTAGGGGTTAGGTATTGTAATGATGAGCAGAGCAACAGACAAGCTGGATTCAGCTACCTCAATTCATTTTACTCCCACAACTCAAAGAAAACATTGGGTATATGCACGTCAGTTGTAATGAGCGAGCACAATAGCTACACGGAAGCCAACAAGTTACAAAAGAATCCTCAATAAAAGCTAACCAAAAAGGCTCCCAGAGACTTGTTATGGAGCTCTCAATTATTTCAGTGGAAGCTTTAATAGCAAGCCATCAAAGGTGACTATCCAGAGAGTTGTTTCACAAAATTATTTTCACAAACCGGAACAAAATAATTCAGAGATAAGACTATCACACTTCTGTTATGCCTACAAACTCTCACAGCCTCTAATTACTGTCTCCTGTTATGTACCAGACATGCTGCAATACCTTGACAACAGGATAGACAATTAATTAGCTTACCTTCAATGAAGATTAACTATGAAAAAAGTAATGTTAATTTTGAATGTCTTTATGACCTAATTAGATGTCATTTAACCAAAGCCCAGAAACTTGGCTGTCTTAGCTGGATTTTAAAAAGAGATAAGCATAGCAAACTGCCAAGAAGTTCCACTCAACAGTGTATCAAAAATACTAAGATGACAAACTGCCAGTGTCAAAAATAATACCAATCATTTTTTAATCATATAGTTTGATAAAGTCTGGATTTTTTTCAAATGATTCTTGACAGGAATAGATTTCTTGCAAATGCTGTGACAAACCATGGCATATTCATCAGTTTCCCATTAGTTTTTTTATTTAAAACCAAGATCCATTATTTAACCAAAACTAAATTTCTTTGTATAAAAGTTATTTGTATTGCAGTAGCACCTCAAGAATCTCAAACAGTGATTGGCCCTCACTGTGAAACAGCTTTATACATATACAAAGAAAGAGAGCTCTTGTGCCAAAATACCAGAAACTCAAAATAATGAAACAGAGAGATTTAAGATTCCCTTTTAGATTTCCCTCTCTAATTTGGCAGTTTATGCAGAATAAGTCTTATAAGATGAAATTAGTACCATAAAACATATAAGTAGAGCCATGCTAGAGGCCCCAGCCATGGATCAGAATCCCATTGTGCTACGCACAGTACAAACAGATAACATGATGATAGCTACCTGCTCCAAAGAATTTACTATCTAAGATGTTACTGTTCTAGGTGACTTTTTGATTATCAGGCAATAATCAGAGGTCAATTAAATTAAATAAAAATAAAAGATCAATTAAAACTTCTGCTCAGAATTTAGCAGTGGTCAACAACCCATAAACTGAGATGACACATGGCATGATATAGCTAATAACTTTCATATTAATTCCTGAAATACTATATTCAGCTCTGGGTTACTCTTGCTCAAAAAAAGATACAGCAGAAATCAGGGGTTCAGCAACAGGCACCAGCAACAATCAGAAGTATGAAAAGGCTTCCAAAGGAAGACTGAAGAAACTGCAACTGTTCAGTTAGGAAACAATTATGAAGCAACACGAAAGAAGTATACAAAATATTGAATCAGATACCAAAAATAATCTGAGGACTCCTACAGTTATTTACTCTTTTCCATAATAAAATGGGTTATTTGATGAAATTCAAAAGGTGACAAATTTAAACGTGAGTAAAGAAAACTTTTTTTTTTTAAGACAATGAATACTTAACTTGTGCTCATGAGTTCCACAAATCATCACTGAAACCAATAGCTTTGCAAGATTCAAAAAGAGGAACAGACATTTATATAAACAAGAGTATAAATTACACTGGATACAAAAAGTTAAGGGATTAATTCTTCCTGCCTCTGACAAGTGCTAATCTGATGGACACTAGGAAGAAACTTCCCCTATAGCAAAATTATTCCCTAGTTGTCCACTACAAGGTTTCCTGCAACTTTCTCCAAAGCATCTAGTACTGGCTGATGTCAGAAACAGAATATGGCACTAGAAGAACAACTAATCTGGTTCAGTATGGCAATTCATATGTTTTTATTATATAAAGGCTTGTCCACAGGGGAAAGCTATTGCAAAATAAGCTATAGTGTGAATCCAAAGCACAACAGCTACTCCACATTAACTCCCCACGTTGACACTCATATTCCTCACTAAGAGTGCCTTTGTGCAGTTTTAAACTAATCAGAATAAGAATGTTCACACAGGTAGCTACTGAGGAATAGCTATTGTGGGCTATTCTAGGCAAGCCCTTGTAAAGTAGGAATACACTTTTTCAGTAAATAAATTAATCTTAAAAAGAATCGAGCTACAAATTGGCAGCATCAGTTTAACTGCCAATAAGGGTGTGTCTACACTGCAGCTGGGAACAAGCCTCTCAGCAAGAGCAGACAGGCTGGTGCTGGGGCTCAAACTAGCAGTGTTAACATTGAGGCAATGGCTCAGGACAGCCACCTAAGCTAGGACCAAGAGGGTAGCATAGATACAGGTGGCATAGCTATGCCATAGCATAGACAGAACTCTTCATTTGGCCACAGCTAAGTACCTGATATTACATTTTCTGCTCCCTGATTTATAGCTGCCTCTTGCTCTTCAGCTTTCCCCACAACAGGGAGTTAACTATAGTGTGTATTCCCTGTATTTTCCATGCAACTAAAGCAGGAGTCAACTTGCAGCCAAAGAGTGCGGTCTCCTGAATTAAGATACAGCAACCAAAGCCCAGACAGCCAAGCCACTGGAAGTGGCTACAAGCTCTTCACTTCCCTGACACACACAGGACGTTTGGAACCAGGCAGTCTGGACAATGGAGCCAAGGTGCCTGGAGAAAACAGTGGAAAAAAATTATCCTCAAAAGTCATCAAATAAGTCTTCAACCATGGTTGTATGTGTTTGGACGGAGGATTGAAGATATTTCACTCGGATAAAAATAAATTAACATTGCTTTGGGATTTAGTTCCACCCTGCCATGGAGTAAACAGAGCTGTTTATATGGACACCAACAAAAGTAGCAGGTAGTGACTGAAGTCACAAACACAGCATCTTTACATCACTGACTACAGAATAAGTTAATAGCTGTCATTTAGAAAAATATGGAACATTTTCAACTGGTACAAGAGAGAACCAAATCATGTCAAACCAGCACTGCTTCCTTCTTTGACTGGCCTACTGGATGAGGGAAGCAGTAGACGTGATACATCTTCATTTTAGTAAGCCTTTTGACACAGGCCTACGTGACATTCTCATAAGCAAACTAGGGAAATGTGATCTAGATTAAATTATTGTAAAGTGGATGTATAACTGGTTGAAAGACTGTATGCAAAACAGTAGCTATCAATGTTTCGTTGTCAAACTGGGAGGATGTATCTAGTCTTGAAGCAGTCTGTCCTGGGTCTACTATTATTCAACAATTTCATCAATGACTTGGATAACGGAATGGAAAGTATGTTTATAAAATCTGCAGATGATACCAAGTTGGGAGGAGTTGCAAGCACTTAAGGAGGACAGGATTAGAATTCAAAATAACTGAAATTGGAGAATTGGTCTAAAAATCAACAAGATGAAATTCAAAAATGTACAAAGTACTACACTTAAGAAGAAAAAAATCAAATAGATACAAAATGGAGAATAGTTGGCAAGGCAAAAATAGTACTGCTGGAAAAGAGCTAGGGGCTATAGGGCATTACAAGTTGACTATAAGCCAACCCTGTGATGCTATCGTCAAAAAGGCTAATATCCTGGGATCTATTAACAGGATGGAAAAGTTAAGAAATCAAATATTTCTGCCTCTGACAAATGTAACCAGACAGACATTGGGAAGAAAATTCCCCTATAGCAAAATTTTTCCCTAGTTGTCCACTACAACTTTTCCTGCAACTTTCCTGTCATATTTAAAACACAAGAGGTAACTGTCCCACACAGTCCTGTGTCTGGTTTTGTGCATAACACTTTAAGAAAGATGCAGACAAACTGGAGAGAGTCCAAAAGACAGCAATGAAAAATGATAAAAGGTTTAGGAAACCTGACCTATGAGGAAAAGTTAAAAAGCTGGGCATGTTTAGTCTAGAGAAAAAAAGACTGAGGGAAAACCTGATTATCTTCAACTATAGCTCCATCTACATTTGGAGCTGGGGGTAGGATTCTCAGCTCGACTAGATATACTCATGCTAGCTCTCATCTAGCTAGCGTGCTAAAAACAGTAGTGTAGAATGGGCAGTGGCAGGCAATGACACAGGCTAGTCACCCTGAGTACAAATCCATCTGGACCTTTGCATACAATGCTGGCCCTCCTTGCTGCTCGCAATTGCCACTTCGGCTACACTACTATTTTTAGTATGACAGCTCAAGAACTAGCACAAGCACGTCTACCCGAACTAAGAATCACAGCCCCCAACTCCAAGTATAGATGTAGCCTATGTTAAGGGCTATTATAAAGAGGATAACCATTAATTGTTCTCCATGTCCACTGAAGATAGGACAAGAATATCAGCCTAATCTGCAGCAAGGGAGAGTTAGAAAGTTCTTCCCTCTATCTAACCTAACCATGTGGACAGTTAAATACTAGAATAGGGTTCCAAGGGAGGTTCTGGAATTCCCATCTTAGAGATTTTAAAAACAGGTTAGATAAACCCCTGCCAGGAATGGTCTAGGTTTACTTATGTCTGCCTCAGCACGGGGGAGCTAGACTAGATGATCTCGTGAGGTCTGTTCCAGTCCAGAAAGATTAAATGTAAATTTATCTCATACGAGTTTGACTTTCAATTTTGCCTATTGGCAATTGTGAGAAATTCAAATGATAGCAGTGGGTTGGAAGTGGCCTACTTTTGCTGCTACTCTCCTTAAAAAAGGGCTCACTTTTTAACCTACTACTATTACAACACCTAAAATGGCTACAACTAAAGGACAATAAAAAAAATCTATTTTGTGCATTGTATTTACTAAGCACATTTTGTCTGTCATCTTCCAATCAACCAGATTCCTCTGTAGTTTGAGAGTTTTTCCATATTGCAACAAAAAGAGAGAAAAAATATTTTTGAAAGCTGAAAAATATGGTTGCAAACACAAAGATTGGCAGGTGAATTCAGGGCAGGTGTAACACATGGAACTACTTTTAACTTTTAAATTCTTTAGATTTCAAGTTGATAGAATCCACTGAAACGCTTTATAAAGTAACTCAGATGCAATTCAAGAAGTATTTTGAGGAACTGGACTTGCTTGAACTTCTGTAATTTTTTCCCACCATAAGAAACTGATATAAAACTCAGTTCAGTTGATGCTGATTAGACAACAAACCAATATTAAATGCTGCAGAACTACCTGTAATTCTCCTCATGAGCTGAACTTTAAAAAGACATTCAATTTAAAATCACTGTTCCTTTAAAACGGGCCTTGCCAGAAGTTTGCAGGCACGTACTGCAGTAAGTGGGATGTCAAACGTTCTGGGGAAAAACCCGACCAAGCGAGATTTCACTACACTGGTATTGAAAACAAAGAACTTCACGGGTTAATACCCCACCCCGAAAAGAGAATCACTTCTAAGCTGTGGGTACTGCTACGCCCCGGAGCAAGCCCACATCCAGGAGCTCTCCTCCTTCCACCACCGACTGGGAATCGCCCCTTCCCCCGGCGTGACACCTGCCCCCATCTGCATCTGTTCCCCGACAACCGCTCGGGCCCAGGGCTGAGAGGGTCTTGTATCTCCTGGCCCCGGCGGCTTGACGGGCCCGGCCCGCGGCAGCAGGACGCCCCAATACCCTCCCTCCCCAGCCCTATGGTGGGTGCAAGTGACAGCTCCTCTGCCCCGCCCCGGCGACTGCCATGTAAACAAGCCTCGTCCCACCCGCTGCCGGCACAGACCTTCCGAGGTGAGGCGGCAGAAGGGCTTCACCAGCTCGGAGAAGCCCAGGTTGTTCTTGCGGGTGAGTCTCTCCGCCTCCTCGCTGCACAGCGCGGCCACCAAGGGCACGAACGAGTCCTGGATGAACTCCTGCACCGACTGCACGCACTGGGCCATCTCCCCGCCGCAGGCCCCGCGCCGCTCCGCAGCCGTTCTCCCGCCGCCGCCTCCCTCAGCCGCGAACCGGCTAACGCGCTCCGGCCGGGACAGGGCCGCACGCACTCCCAGCGCCACCAAATCTACCCCGCCGGCTCCTCAGCGCTCGCCCAGAGCCGCCATATTGAGCCCGAACCGAGACTACAGCCCGATCCCGGCAGCCTCCGCGGCCGCTCACGTGATGGGTGGAAGGTAGGGGCGGGGCCGTCAGCTGAGCGAACGCCGGGGTCAGAAGTGGAACGGTGACGGCCCCGCGCCCAAAGCGAGACTTCTCGCCGCTGTGGGGTCACGCGTCACAGTCAGACGCTGCGCGCGTTCGTTCTCGGGCTGCCAGCGCGAGGGCGGCTGAGTGCTCGTGCGCGCCCTCCTCTGTCACCCCGGCAGGGAGCGCCCCGTCCCCCATCGACCCCTGAGGGCGCGTTACCTCCTTACACAGCGCTCGGCCCCAGATGCACCGTGTCCAGCCCCAACCGGCCGGGGCGGGCACCGTGCCCACCCAAATGCACAGCTTCTAACGTGCCAGGGGGCACCTGCCCCGCCAAATGTGCAGACAACAAACTGCTGGGGAGCATCACGTTCAGCCAAAGGCACAGCCCTCCAGGGCCAGCTTTAGGCCAATTCCCCCGAATCGGGCCCTGTGCCCATACGAAGAGCACCTAACTTAGGCTCCTTTTTAATTTTTTTACTCAGCCGGTGGCGGTCAGGGTCTTTGGTGGCAGGTCCTTCACTCACTCCGGGTCTTCGGTGGCATTTCAGCAGCGGGTCCTTCAGTGCCGCAGAAGACCCAGCGCGAGTGAAGGACTCACCGAAGTGCCACCGAAGACCTGGACTGCTGCCGGGTATTCAGATTGGGCCCCGCACTTACTAAAGCTGGCCCTGCAGCCTTCAACCACCCAGGGGACTCTATGCAGGGCTGGCTTAACCCTTTGTAGGCCCGGTGCCAAACTTATTTGTGGGCTCCCATGGGGGCAGTGGAGCATAACATGGGGAGGTTGGTCTCCGTAGTGAGGTGCAGCCCAGTGCGAGGGCACTATTTCCAGATCAGCAGTTGCCAGATACACAATGGCCCACCCGGCCCTGTGCTGCCAGTATGCCCCTTTCCCTCAGGGGTGGGCCATGCCGCACCACACCCGCTGCCCAACACCAGAACACCCATGATTCCCTATGGCTAGAGCCACCCCAGAACCCGCCACAAATGCACAGCGTCTTGCACACCACCACCTCTGCCTAGCACCCCTCTGCTCACAGCCCAACCGCAATTGCCAAGCATCCCACACAAAGCCCCCATTTCCTAGTACCCCAACACACAGAGATCTTTCCCGCCCTCTCACAGCCCAGCACCCCCACTCAGGCCCTCCGGAGACCCATTCCCCAACGCCCTGCCTCCCGGCACACACCAGCCCTCTGCAAGGTGACTATCTGCCAGGCTGCACCACCAGTGCAGCCAGGGGCCAGGGTTGGTCCCGGGGTGGGGAATTGCTCCTGCCCCTCAGGAGTAGCACGATCAGCCAGGACAGGGACTGCTCTGGCCAGCCTCCCTCAGGACCCACTTGCCTAAGGGACCCAGCCAAGCCCCTCACGCTGTCGTCCTCCACAGACTGGCTGAGACTGGCCAGGCTTCTGCACCTATGCCAGGTGGCTCAGCTCCAGGGAGACGGGTGGGGCCCCACAGGTGATAGGAAGCAGAGACTGACCAGAGCCGGAGATGTACTGGGGTCCAGCCAGGAGGCAGAGAGAAGCCAGTGGGTGTGGCCAAAGGGTGGAGAGGAGCCCTCAGCTGGCCAGCGGGCAGGCTGAGAGGAGCAAGTGGTCAGAGGGAGGAGAGCCAGCAGGCTCCTGGGGTCTCAGGGCACAGTGCAAGCAGAGCAGGCCAAGCCCCCTTCTGAGTATAGCCTGGCTCCATGGCACCACTGGCACCACTGTAAAACTAGCACTGACCCCAGGTCCCAGGCAAACAGCCAGTTGTGTACAGTTCCTGTGCCAAGGAACATAATTCCTGAGACGCATACAACCCCAACATGATTCATGCTTTGCCAAGCGTCACACAGTATCCAGCCCCCAGGGGACAGCACACCGAGAGCAAACCAGGAAATCCCAGAGTATATGGCTTTCAGAGAACACCACACTGAACCAAACAGAACACAGCAGAGATGATTGTCTCCAGAGGGCACAATGCAAAATTAAGCACTGTGACCCACAATGCTGACCGCTAGAACTAAGTGAAAATATTCAGCTGATGCTTTTTTGGCAAATAATGTACATTTGGCAAATAATGTACATTCAACATCTTGAAAATTTGTGTTGCTTTCGTCAACTGGTTTCAGTTAGAAAAACCTCAAAATCTAAACATTTTGATACTTTGGTTCAAAACAACTTTGGTTCAAAATTTCCTTTAATTTTATTTTTTTTTAAATCAAAAATGTTTTTAAATGGTCAACATCTAAACAAAACTTTTCAGTCAACCGGAAACATTTTTTTAAAAACTTTTCAATTTGCTGGGGGAGGGGGGAAAATAATTAAAAATTGTTTTCTGTTTGACCTGAATTGCCAGAGAACCAAAACTTCTGTTACTCACCTGTCTTTATTAAGAGCTTCAGAAACAAAGACTCACAGGGGAAGGAGGTTTTCTTCTTTGTGGGGAGAGCGGTACCCCATGGTGGTGTTGCCAACTCTCATGATTTTATTGCAAGTCATATGATATTTCATGTTTTTCATAAACCCCACTACTGGAGTCATGCGATTACATGAGAATCTCAGCTTCCAAAGGCCATGTCTACACTATGGACCCTACAGCGGCAAAGCTATGCCAGTGTAACCCCGTAGTGTAAACGCAGACTACAGCAACAGAAGGGGTTTTTCCATCACTGTAGGAACTCCACTTTACTGAGTGATGGTAGTTAGGCTGACGGAAGCATTCCAATCTAGCTACAGCTACACTGGTTGGCATAGCTATAATGATCAGAGGTGTGGATTTTTCACTTCCTTGGCTTCTGTAGCTATTTCAATCCAAGTTTTAAGTACAGATCAGGCAGGAGTGGCAGAAGGTCCCTAAATGTCAGGGGGCCAACAGCAGCCGAACCGTGGCCCCACTGCCCTGCCCCTTCCCTCCAAGGCCCTGTCCCCGCACTGCCCATTCCCCTGAGGGCCTGCCCTCACGCTGCCCCTTCTCCCCAAGCTTCTGTCTTTGAACCACCTCTCCCCCCAGGGCCCCGTTCCCACACCGCCTCTCCCACCAAGACCTCATCCCCCGCTTGCTCCTCTTCCTCCACTCTCCCTTCCCCCATTGTTCGCCCTTACAGCCAGTAAAAAGTGAGGGGGGCCATAGCCCCCTGTTGCCCCCCATTCTGGCGCCCCTGAGACCATGCCTAAATTTCACAGCAGCAACCTTACTTTCCACAGCAGTGTTCCTTTGTTTCCATCTTCCCTCACCCGTAGTCCCTCAAAAACACACAGCTGTGGCTCATAGGTGAAAACACTCATTGACATCAGTATTTTTGGTGATTGTTTCCAACCATGCATCCGACGAAGTGGGTATTCACCCACGAAAGCTCATGCTCCAATATGTCTGTTAGTCTATAAGGTGCCACAGGACTCTTTGCTGGTTTTTCCAACCATGGTTATTTTTGAGGATGGGATTTTTTTTCTGCTCACCAGGCAGCATTACTCCACTTCTTGAGCCTCGGTTCTTGTAACCAGCTACAGCATTTATCTCCCTGGTTCCCCAAAGCTCAACAGTTGTGCTGTTTTCCAGGCTACCTGGTTTGTACATTATCACTACACAGCCTACACTTCTTTCTTCTCCCCTACCTGGCTGGAAGCTGGACTCCAGTTCTCGATCTCCGGGTGGCAAACTTCTTGTGTCTACTTCCATGGAATAGTGCAGGGAACATACACTTTAGCCAATTTACTCTCACTGTGACTGTGGGGATAGCTGCAAGCAAGAGGCAGCTGTGAGCAGGACCCGGCAGGGCAAGGAGATAGAAAACAAAATGTCTGACACCTGACTGTAGCAAATTAGTGAATTCCATGGCAGAAATGCTGAATTCCATTAAATCGTGAGAAACTACCATATTCTACAGCCATGGAAGCGTGGTATCCACAGGAGCCTGATTGAAATGAATAACCTCTCACACCTCTCAGAACTATTGTTTCAAGCTCTCTAAACACACAGGTAGAGGACACTGCATTGGTTTACATTTGATTCATATTCTGGATGTTTTCTATGGCTGTGTCTACACTATACAGCCTATGCCAGCATAGCCCCAGCATAGATGCAGATAAAAACACCCTATAGAAGGAGTTTTTCAGACAGTGCAAGAACATCACCTTCCCAAACAATGGGTTTCAGAGTAGCAGCCGTGTTAGTCTGTATCCGCAAAAAAAACAGGAGTACTTGTGGCACCTTAAAGACTAACAAATTTATTTAAGCATGAGCTTTCGTGAGCTACAGCTCACTTCTTCGGATGCATTCCCAAACAATGTTAGCCATGTCAACAGAAGCATTCCTCTGTTGGCACAGCTGCATCTACACTGGGAGTTTTGTTGTCATAGCTGTATCAGTCAGGGGTGTGATTTATTTCACACCCCTAACCTACAAAGCTATGCTGATACAAGTTTTTAGTATAGACCAAGCCTTTTTAACCATAAGAGCTAGAAACATAATTTAAAAACAAAATGAAATCCCAGATACTGGAGATTCCATAGTGAGTGAACTGTGTAAAAAATTCTATGGCCACAGATCCATGGAATGCCAGGAGCTCCGGTTAGGCTTACTACAGGCTTTGCATGAGCAGTCCAAGGTGGTATATATTGAGCACCACATAATTATCTAATATTATATTGAAGTATTAATTTAATTTTATTGTAATACAGAACAATGCATCACATTCTGCACAAGGCTTATTTTTTTACCTTTTTTAGACTCATCTTATTTTTGCAGTATTTATTCTGCATTATTCATAAATAAGATTTTGAAAAAAGCCAAGAGAATGTTAATTTTTTTATGAGGTGTGTCTTAATAGAAAAATCAAATAAAACTCAACTTTATGAATTACCAGTACAGAGTATCTAATTGTCTTCCCCAACAAATTCAAGTCCCCTTCAATGTTCTCTGAACCTTTTCCCGCACTCCAGGTTTCACTGCAACTCCACCTCCTGCCTCAACTCAATTCTGCACCTTCTCCTCTGGGTGAAGGACTACTATAGTTCTTAGGTAAATTGGAACATTAAGAAAAACTATGACATTATTGTATTATGTATTAAGAGCTCACTCCTGCAAGATGATGGGGCTAGAGTGCTCAGCATCTTGCAAGACTGATGGACCTGGTCCAAAGCCCATTTAAGACAATGGAAAAATACTCTTTGACTTCACTGGGCTTGGATCAGGCTGTAAGGCTCAGATCCTGCAAAGATTTAGGGCTTGTCTACACTTGGAAATGTACTGAAATAGTTATTCTGGAACAATTTTTCTGGAATACTTATTTCAATATAAGCCCTGATCTTATCCCAGACACCCAAATTTTCACCTCTGTGGTGTGGTCTTCTGGCATGTCCAGGGCCACTGAGAGCAGGTTCAGGCCCCAGTGAAATTTTTTTTTTCTGGCCCCTCAGCAAGGGCCGACCGGCTAAACAGGGCCGACAAAGCCAGGGCCCCGGTAATTTGTACCGGCTTCCCCTCCTCTCCTCGACCCTGGGCTTGTCTTACAATGAGACATGGGCTTTATTATGCTCTGGAGTTTTTGTTTCAAGCATTCACTTGTCTGCCTTTCTAATGGAAATCAGATAGCCCAATCTTCAATGCACAGATTTGCTTCAGGGTATTGTATCCCAGATTCACCATCCCTTAACATGGTGCAGTCAAAAAGGATTCAGATAAAACCACTTTTATTTACAAGGCCAGAGGGGCACTGGATAGGACACATGCTATTATTATTAATTATTTGTATTATGGTAGCACCCAAAAGCCTCAGTCAGGATTGTAGCTCCATTGTACAAAGAAACAATCTCTGCTTTGAAGAGCTTACAGTTTACAAGTGGGTGTGATAAATGGTAGGAGGAAAGGATAAAAAGGTAGGATGAGGGTAATAGTAATAAGTTAACATAGTTCCACAGCCTAGCTATAAAAAATAATGGCTCTGAATCATTTAAATTTTTTATTTATTATTATTAGGGAAGAGATGGGGGTGAGAAAAATGGCAGGAAGGAGGAGGAAAAAAAGAAAGGGGAAGTGGGACATTGAGGGAGGAAGCTTGAGAGAATAAATGAAGCAGAAGGAAGAGAGAGTGAGGCTGGCAGCCCAAAGAATGAGAGAGAGGGTTGTGGGAGATCAAAGCAAACAACCAACCAGCAGACAGAAAATAATGTCCAAAGTTCAAATTGTAAAAAGCAAGATACTGACATCATCGTGTCTTAAGACACCTCACTCTTTATGCCACTTTTGCTCCCAGCAATCGCCCAGCAGACTCTTGCTCCTGGAATTGACTCTGACCCTAGAAGTGTTGTGATTCTTTTCCCAGCTCATGCAGCTAGGCAATGGGGAGTGTGCTGGGGCCTGATGCCCTTGAAGAAGTTCTTCCACAGCTCCAGAATGTTGCACTTCCTGTTGGAAATGTTGATTGCAGAGAAAAATAAAATAAACTTAATCAAACTTGCAAACATTAGGATCTGCAAATGAACCCAATAGGTTCATTTGCAATTATTCACATATGAGCAGAAGCCAATTTATACATATACATGTTAGTGGTTACACCAGGTGCTTGGAAATTTCCCTATTGCCTGGGATCCTGAAAGCCGAAGTTGAGCTTTGGTTCATTTCAAGCTCCTGGAAGTGCACAATCACAGAGGGGTTGTCTTGACTAAGAAAAGTGGTCACACAAACAAATTCTATGTAATATAGTACAAGACCATTCTGCAAACAAATTTTGTCACCTTCATGCAGCTGTAGTCAGGAACTAGGGAGCTCTTGAGATCCCATAGCTGTGTTTTTGTTTTATACATCTGGCTCCACTGCAGTCAGTGGCAAACTCCCATTGATTTTATCCCCGATGCTCTTAAATTCCAATTACTGTTTCTACAGTAGATGGTGCTATTGACTATTGGCATCCGGATTGCCAACAGCTCTAATTCCTGAATATACACACAATGTGAAGCTTATGGTTTAAAAAATCTGAGTCAGTTTAAAAATACTAAATTACAGTCTTTGCACCAAAGAGTTTTTGGATGAAAAGATAGGACATAAGAGGTGGATGGCACAAACAAGCAGGTGCGGGAGTGGAAAGGATAAAATATAATAGGGTTTTTAGCAGAGTAGCCATGTGCACAAATCTTAACTAACCAACTTGTCCAACTATTATCAAGAGGCATTTTTTTGTAACCATTATAGCAGGGGTGAGTTTTAAGAACAATATTTTTGCAGCAGGAACACGAAAACCTAGGAAGGAGAGAGCATGGATATGTAAAATCCTGATGTGATTATCAGTTCCAGCCTAGCACTCTTACAACCAAGTTATGCACACTGCAACCCTATTTGGTACAGACAGTCATTTGCTCAAGTTGCATGAAATTAATAAGATCATATAGATTACAATTCTGATTTAAAACCAGATTATACCACCTCTTATAGCACCTAGGTTTTTGTTCCCAGAGTCAATGGAAAAAACCAAAAGATTCTGACAATACTTCTGTTATCCATGCTAGCCATGTTAAATCCCCTGAAATATTGAATGTATAAATATTTGTTATTAAGTTAATATTTTAGTAATATTTTTGGAGTTAAATGGCAATGTGCTGGAATACTTGGTTAGAGCAACTTTTAAATGTATTTTAATAGTAAATTTGATCATTTTCTTTTCTTATATAAAAAGAAGGTTAACATTATTGGGGGTTTCCAGCTGTTATTATTGCAGATGGTATTGCTAGTTCTGCTTATCAGAACATATAAACAATTTACTTTTAGAAAAAATAAACAGCAGATGCACTTCTCTTTAGCAACCACATAAGAGCAGGGCCACCAAAAGGTGGGGGGAAAAGGGGCAGTTTTCTCCAGGCCCCCATTTGAGAGGCCAACCAAAACAGGTAGGGATGGTTGCAGCACCACTCAGGTTTGGTCCTACCATCTCTCCATTATGGCTGCTCGGCCTAATTTGAGTGATGCTGCCACCTGGTGCACGGGGTCGCAGACGGTGCCACTCAGATATGGTACTCTGAGCATGTACACCAGGTCCAACACCCAAAGTAGAGAGCTGGGCCCAACTCTGCAGGACAGTAGTTGCCGCTGCAGGGGGAATTTGAGGTGGACTTGTTCCCCAAAACCCTCATCCTCCTCAGGTCCTCCCTTTAGTGTTTTTGCACCCTTGGTGTTTGAGGGAGTGGATTAGAATCATAGAATCATAGACTTTAAGGTCAGAAGGGACCATTATGATCAGTTGGTTTGTTTGTTTTGAAGGGTGGCAGGCCTTAGTTTCAGATTTTGCCCCAGGCATTCAAAAACCTCTGTGAGGCCCTGAATAAGAGTAGAGTCTATTCTACGTAGATCTCTCTAGCTCACTAAGAATTATTTTCTTAGATTATAGTCACACAAACAAAACATTACCTGGTACAAAAACATTACAATAATTATTTTTCAGGCTATTAATATTAAAAATGTCTTGAAAAAATGGAATCTGAGTTCTTTATTTCTCTCCAGATATTGCTCAGGGGAGTAAAGTTAATCTAGAATTTCCTGTCTTCTGCATGATTAAAATCTCAGCTTTAACATTGCACTGACATAGCTTTTTTTTTAACCACATTCAAATAAGTCCAAACAGAATTTTACTAAACATTTTAAGGAATTAATTCCTTGGCTCACAAGTGCAAAAGGTATTTTAGTACATTGTAAGTGACTGAAAACAGGCAACAGAAATGCCATCTTAAACTTTAATACAGCATAACAGTAGCAATGGTATAATAGACAGCATACATCTACTGTACCACATGCCAAACAAAAAAATTAAAAGAACAAATAAACAAGATAAACTAGGAAACCTGTTTATATTGCATTCTATCAGATTTGAAAAGTTACAGTATGAACTTACCATTTTTGCCACTCAGATTTTAACTATGTGAATTTGCAGTGCTGCTGGAAAAATAACATTTAAACTCCCCAAAGTACCATAAATATATCCGTGCCAGCAAAAAACAGTATTCAAGAGATGCTTTTTCCTACCAATGTCATGATCCAACATTCCCTTAAAAAGACAATTCACAACAATCAGTAATACTGAGCAAGAATCTTAAAATTGTTGCCAAAGAGGAAACCAATTAACTTTGCCAATATACAAATATTTCTGAATCATAATTGAATTACTAGCCCTTGAAATGCCCATCTGTGCCTGTATAATGCGCACTTCTGTAGAACTATAAAAACACTTTAAATTCATGATGATCAAGGAGAGTGTCAGCTGGCTGCTGTGGAACATGTAGAATGGCTTAATGACATCTTAAATACAACAGAGACACATTCTATGCACCTTTATATTGGGGACTGATCCCCAGGATCCATTAAAGGTTGGACACTGAAGTTGGAAGGTAACTGGAAGAAAGTACTCTGACTTTTGACAGGAGTGTTTGGGGAAAACTGGAACAGTCCAAATAGCCTTTTAAAAGGTTGGAGAATTAATAGTCCTATTACCTCTACTACTTCCTAAAGGAGTGTGGGGGAGCTAGCCAGTGGGATTTCCACAAATTTTCTCAGTAGACAGGCAGAGGATGTCTCCTCCTAGGTGATCCAAAAGATTGTAAATCAGCTGGTAAGACACTATAAAGCAGGTTACAACTTTGTTTAATTAGAACTATTACACTTTGCTTACTGTTTACTGTCAAGTCTTTTTCCTGTACACAAAAAGTCTTTTTTAATTCTGTAACATATTTCCGTCCTGATTTTCCACTTGTTTTGTTAAGCTCATAGGGCTAAATTCTGATCCTAGTTACTCCAGAAGTGAATTATCTTAATATACCATTCCTGGATACTTGTTATTACTGTAGGTCATCTATATGGATACAGTCCATAGCTGGGAGAGGGAAGTGAGGTGTGAATGAAGAGGAGTACAGCCAGAGCATTCCAGGCTCCATCCCCTTCCAGCCAGCATAAATACCTTTGGGAGGCCATTACCACTGGTAATGGAGCAGTCCAAATAATTCTGTCTTGTGCTAGAGGATCAAACCAAGCTCTGGCAGTTCTGGTTCCCAGATCGAAGAAGCAAAAATATGGCATATAAGGACTTCTTCCCCCATTCCTTGTGTCATATGCTAGCTGCAGCGCAGCCAAACCTATCAGGGCCAATGTCTCAAGTATTTCTCTAATTTTTTTTTTAAAGTTATAAAGTATGCACCTACCTAGATCAGGTCAGAAATTTTCTAACAGAACATTTTTCTTTCGGAAAATGATTTGTCAAAAAATCAAAATATTCCACAGGAATATGCCAATTTTGATCAAATTTAGTTTTAAAAATTTTTTTGGAAGGGCACATTTTGATTTTATGTTTTGAAATGACCTTTTGTTTTGAAATTTATTTTATAATACATTGTAAATTATAATATGAAATACAAAACATACAACAAATAAAATTACAAAAATTAAAAATGAGTCCATACTGAAACAAAACTCTTTTATCAAAAAAGGTTTTTTGAACATTTTGTTTTGTGGGAAGTTGTGAAATTTCTGCTTTTCATTCCATTTCACAACAAACGTCATTGTTTTTCGAAGTGTTGGACTCCTCCACAGAATGAAAATTCCAGTTGCCAAACAGCTGTACACCTACCATTTCACTCAAGTCACCCGGATTGCGGCTCCCTTTAGAAATGGAGCACGTTCTGGGAAAGGAAAACCTAGAATTATTCAACTGAAGGTAGAGTTGTCACATTCTTTGAATGAGCAATGATTCTGTCCCCAGAACTCCCAGATGCCTTGACACACATACAGATTCCAGCGGGTCCAGAGAAGACCAGAGCAATCCACACAGCAATCCTGTGGAGCATGCTGCCAGGAATCCCCAGCTAGCAGCTGCCACAGACCCCCATTTTCAAGGAAAATTTCGCATTGTGACATGCACTGGAGAGGGGGCATGGAAAATGTATTGCAGACACGCATTCTCACACAGAAACAGAGACAAAATTAATTAAATGAATCAGTTAAAAATAATTTGCTCAGCTCTACTTCAAACTGATCAGGGTAACCAGGGAATTAGCACAACACCAGATGCTGCTGATTTCACTATAGTAAGTGAGGATGAACAGAAAGTCCAGGAGCCTAAGATAAGGAACATGGAATTACTGACTCACAGAGAGGATGTGGATGGAATAATGTATGAATGGAGCTACCATATGAAGGTTGGTGGCATAAGGAGTAAGAGTTGGACTAGCGTTATTATAGATAGGACAATCAGAGGAGAAGCTCATGATTTCAGATTAAGCTAAGAACAAGTGGAGTGAATGACATATCTGGTTGAAGGTGGGAAGTGAGAGAGAAAGAGGATTCAATCTGGAGTAATAGTAGCAGCCAGGGCCGGCTCCAGACCCCAGCGCGCCAAGCAGGCGCGTGGGGCGGCATTTCGCTCCGGCGGACCTCCCGCAGTCATGCCTGAGGTCCCCGCCGCAGCTGGCAGCCCAGAGCCCTCTGATTCCCGGCCGCGGCTGGGATTTAAAAGGCTCTGGGCTCCCGGAGGCTGCCGGCAGCCCAGAGCAGGGGAGAAACCTAGCTCCAAATTTTGCTGGAGCAGAGCCCCTGACTGTGAATATTCCTGGGGCTAAAGCCCCAGGAGCCCATATAAGTTGGCGCCCATGCTTCCTCCCACGGAACCACCACCACCACCACACCCCTTGTTGGTTTTCTGCTGAAGCCCGGCTTCTTCTACTTGAAAGATTGCAAAGAAAGGAGCAGGTCTTGGCGTAACTCAGTTGAATCTAATGGTGTTACACCAGGGACAAACTTGGCCCCAAAGAGTGTAAACAAACTGGGGTTTTTTTAGGAAGGAGAATTGGGCCAGTTTAGGATCAAAACCAATATTCTGTTTTTCAGCAGCACCAAAGATTAAAACAAAGACGTGTCTCTAACACGATTTAAAACCCCACACACAAGAGCTGGTTAACCTGGGACTTTAAGGCAAGTAAGCTGGAGATCAGGTTAACAAGTGAGGCTGGGGTTGGAGAACCAGTCTTCTGTACCCAGGCTACACTAGCAACTTACTATTTCCAAAGGGGTTTGAGAGCTTTGGTTGGAAAGGGGTTTTAAAAGTGGGAAGGATTATTGTTATTTTTTTTTATCATT
Organism: Mauremys reevesii; assembly: GCF_016161935.1. NCBI lineage: Eukaryota > Metazoa > Chordata > Testudines > Geoemydidae > Mauremys > Mauremys reevesii. The sequence goes on from NC_052624.1 coordinate 212,887,473, forward strand.
GTTATTCCACAGCCTATTAACATTTTTGGTAGAAAAAAATCTCCAGGGAATTTGTCATCAATCAGTAACCCAGGCACATGCTACGGTTTCTATTCAGTTTCAATGTCTAGCAGTTGTGTGATCAGCAACCTGGTGTGTTAGCTTGTTTTGGGCCTATTTATACTAGGATTTTTCTGACCTGTAATTTTCAATGTGTGCAGCTTCACTAGAGTTGGTACTGGGGGGAGAATGTGGGTAGTGTAAACCAGGTTCAAAGAAGTTGAGGCATTTTTAACAGCATGTCACATCAGTGTCAGATAGTATAGTGGTAAAAATGCCTGAGCCATGTCTGTTTTAAAGCCTCTGTTAATGCTACTTGTTGGAAATTATGGGCCCAAAAGATTCCTGCTGTAGACACAGCCAAAAAGTTGCTGTGTGTATTTGCCTCTCCTGGCTGTGCCAAGCACACAAATGCCACTAGTAGGATTTTTACACTTGAGCCAGCCAAGAAAGAGCTGATCTTGAAACTAGGAAATCGTGCCAGTCTGCACAAATACTTATTTATTCTGCCAAAGTTGGTAAGAAAAAGCTTTGTTTAAACCGTGCTTGTGTTTGGAACCCCAAGGGAAGTTTCCTTTTGATTCAATAATTTAAATGGGAAGCACAGAAAAAAAAAAGATTTGGAGTCTAATGCAAGAGTCTTTGCTCAGGTGAATTTCCACTATACTAGTAACACAAGAGAGGAAGGGCTGAAGGATAAGACTCAAATTTTTTGACTAAAGATGTAATATTTGGCCATGGGTGAGTTTTTAAAGCAGAGCAAGAAATACAAACCCAGAAAAAGCTCTATGAAATAGCTCAAAAACAAATAATATGAATGAAGTAGTCAAGTAATAAAAACCTAACAACCTATGGCCAAACATTTCCTCTTTAAAGGAAAACCACTAGTAAAAATTACAGATAAGACATATATGGCATTTACAAGACTTCATTCTCTGTATAATTCAAAGTAAGATGTCAGGGGCTGCCTGATCCTGCAAATACTTATGCAGTGGAGTAGTCCTTTTGAAGTAAATGGACTGTTCAAGACAGCATACTTCTTTTAGATGGGTCAGGAGCTAAGTGGAAGAGGGTGGGGATTGGTCTGATTTTTATGGCCCTAGTGATTGGCCACTTGTAACATTTAATTTGGTTTTGTGTAACTGCTCCTCATTGTTTTATGTTGGGTGCATTGTTTGTTTAACATATAAATAACTACTTACTATATGTTTGCTATAATATTTGTAGTTGTCACTTTTAAATTACATTTGCAGTTATTCATTATTATTAATCAAGTTTTTTATAGTAACGCATAGGGTAGTGTTGCCAGGTGTCCAGTTTTGGACCGGAATGCCCAGTCGAAAAGGGACCCTGGAGGCTCCAATCAGCACTGCTGACTGGGCCATTAAAAGTCCAGTTGGCGGCACAGCAGGGCTAAGGCAGGCTCCCTGCCTGCCCTGGCTCCGTGTGGCTCCCAGAAGCAGTGGCATGTCCCTGCAGCCTCTAGGCTGGGAACCACAGCCAATGGGAGCTGTGGGGGCCGTGCCTGTGGGTCCTCCACCTAGGAGCAGCTGGGACATGCTGCCGCTTCAGGGAGCCATGCAGAGCCAGGGCAGGCAGGGCGCCTTCCTAAGGTAAGCGCCACCTGGCCAGAGCCTGCATCGCCTCCCACACCCCAACCCCCTGCCCACCCCGAGAGCTCTCCTGAACCCAAACTCCTTCCCAGAGCCTGCACCCCACACCCCAACTCCCTGCCCCAGCCCGGAGTCCCCTCCTGCCCCCCAAACTCCTCATCCTCAGCTTCACCCCAGAGCCCTCACCCCCTTCCAGAGCTCTCACCCTCTTCATTTCTGGCCTCACCCCAGAGCCTGCACCCCACAGCCAAAGCCCTCACCCCCTCCTGCACCCCAGCCCCCTGCCGCAGCCCGATGAAAGTGAGTGAGGGTGAAGGAGAGCGAGAGTGAGTGAGCGGGAGCAGTGCTCAGAGAAGGGGCACGGTAAGCATGTTCGGTTTTGTGCAATTAGAAAGTTGGCAACTTTCTTAGCGGCCAGCCTGCTAAATAAAAATAGAACTGGGTGAAGTAGTTTAAAAAAAAACACTTCATTCCATTTATCCCCCAACTTTCTCCCCTTTAAAAAAACCCTAAACTAAACAGAACCACTGTCAAAACAAACAAAAAAACGAGGGCTGTCAAGCAATTAAAAATCATGCTGTTAAACAATTGAATATCGTTTATTTAAATATTTTTGGATGTTTTCTACATGCTCAAATATTGATTTCAGTTACAACACAATACAACGTGTACAGTGCTCACTTTATATTATTTTTATTACAAATATTTGCACTGTAAAAAAGATAAACAAAAGAAATAGTATTTTTCAATTCACCTAATACAAGTACTGTAGTGCAATCTCTATCATTAAACTTGAACTTACAAATGTAGAATTATGTACAAAAAATAACTGCATTCAAAAATAAAACAATGTAAAACTTTAGAGCCTACAAGTCCACTCAGTCCTACTTCAGCCAATAGCTCAGACAAAACAAGTTTGGTTACAATTTGCAGCAGGTAATGCTGCCCACTTGTTTACAATGTCACCTGAAAGTAAGAATAGGCATTTGCATGGCAATGTTGTAGCCAGTGTCGCAAGATATTTATGTGCCAGATGTGCTAAAGATTCATGTGTCCCTTTATGCTTCAATCACCATTCCAGAGGACATGTGTCCATGCTGATGATGGGTTCTGCTTGATAATTATCTAAAGCAGAGTGGACTGATGTATGTTCATTTTCATCATCTGAGTCAGATGCCACCAGCAGAAGGTTGTGGGGTTTTTTTGTTTTTGTTTTTGGGTTTTTTTTGGTGATTCAGGTCCTGTAGTTTCCACATTGGAATGTTGCTCTTTTAAGACTTCTGAAAGCATTCTCCACACCTCGTCCATCTCAGATTTTGGATAGCACTTCAGATTCTTAAACCTTGGGTCAAGTGCTATAGCTGTTTTTAGAAATCTCACATTGGTACTTTCTTTGCGTTTTGTCAAATCTGCTGTGAAAATGTTCTTAAAACGAACATGTGCTGGTTCATCGTCCAAGTCTGTTATAGCATGAAATATATGGCAGAATGCAGGTAAAACAGAGCAGGGGACATACAATTCTCCCCCAAGGAGCTCAGTCCCAAATTTAATTAATTCATTATTTTTTAAATGAGCATCATCTGCATGGAAGCATGTCCTTTGGAATGGTGGCCGAAGCTTGAAGGGGCATCCGACTGTTTAGCATATCTGGCATGTAAATACCTTGCAAAGCCAGCTATAAAAGTGTCATGCAAACACCTGTTCTCACTTTCTGGTGACATTATAAATAAGAAGGCAGCAATAGGATTGAGTGGACTTGTAGTCTCAAATTTTACATTGTTTTGTTTTTGAGTGCAGTTATGTAACAAATAAAAAAAATCAACATTTGTAAGTTACATGTTCACAATAAAGAGATTGTACTACAGTATTTGTATAAGGTGAATTGAAAAATACTATTTCTTTTGTTTATCTTTTTTACAGTGTAAATATTTGTAATAATAATAATATAAAGTGAGCACTGTACACTTTGTGTTCTGCGTTGTAACAGAAATCAATGTATTTGAAAATGTAGAAAAACATCCAAATATATTTAATTGTGATTAATTTTTTTGAGTTAATCGTGTGAGTTAACTGCGATTAATGGACAATCCTAAAAAACCCAAAACCTCATCAGTCCTTGGGGGGAAAAGGTGGAGAGAGAGCATAAGTGACCATGGTAACTATTAACTTCAGTAGAGTTATATCACAGACCTGTTTGGCCCAATGTCTTTAGACTTCAGATGAGTATTTTTAGGTCTTGTCTTCATTGCAAAGTTAACTCAAGTTAGAACTCAAGTCCTGCCCCTAAATCAAGTTCTGGCCAAAAAGAAAACCCCTTAATTTCAACCTGGTGCTGCTTTTAATTCAAGTTGGCTGGCCTAGTAGGGGGTACAGGCTAAAGCTCAAATTAGCACAACTCATCACACTACGCAGGCCAAGTCTACTCATTTTATGCCACTGTCCTCCCAATACCTTCCTACAATTCCTCCCCATGTGCCCCTGAGAGACAAGTTCTTGCACAAGATTTCAATCAATCATCCAGAAGCTGTATTTGGAGAGCAGAGGAATAGGGCCCTCAACAAGATTTAAGAACAACATCCTGAGAAGCTCAGAGCTTATTTCTTCTACCCCCATCCTGGCTGTTTTGTGGTATTTATGTATTTACATTTGTATTGAGCAAATAAAACTGAATGACAAACTGTTTTAATGGTAGGAGACTTCAACTGTAAAGTAGTTTATGTTATAGCCTGAAATGTATCCAAATTGTTTCCTGGTTAGTCAGTAGAGGGAAGAAGTCTGCCCAGTAACAGAATATTATCTGTATACAATAAATTCTTGTGTTTCCATCGGTCCTGATATGCTATATCACCCTTCCCCAATGGTGATTTGATAGGTAGGGTGGACAAAGAGCAATCCAGCTTTATGCCATGTGACATTAATAGGGGCAGGCCCCCGACAACTCACCTGAACCATGATCTTGGATGTTTATAGAAGACTATTCCGTTTATTAGAGAAACAGAAACACCTTTTAAACCCTGTCTAAAATACAAAAATAATCCAGATTAAAACCTGGCTGTGAAACATGGCTGAGGTCAAATCATGTTAGAACATGGTTTATTCTTGGATAGAAAACCTGTTAGGCCTGATGTACCACTCCCTTGTGTCAGAGACTCGAACCCCGACAGCGAAGTTCGTTGTCTGACCGCAGAGAGACAGGCAACACCAGCAAGGTCCAATCAAAAGCTCTTTATTGACAAGTGCACGCATCAATAGAGAGCAGCTCGTCTCCAGAGAGAACCAGCTGGCTCTTTACATCTTAGTATTAGCCTATATAGACAGTTTTATTACGTCATAGATCATTCACTTGAGCAACCCACCCACTCTTTTCTAACAACTAGAAACTAGACACCTTTAATATACACGCATGCCTGGTTCCCTATGTTTACAGCATTAAATTGTTAATAATATCTTAACAAGCACCAAAAGTTAGGAATGTAAGGGAGTTAAAAACAAACCAAAAACTAAACCAGGGAGTAAGAGTAAGGACGCTGGGAGGCTGGGGTTTTTTATCAGTTCTTCAAATGAACTGTTCCTAACACAGCACAGCTGGTACTATGCCAGGAATGCAGCCCCTCACTTATCTCACTTTTTCCTAGGGCTTTGTGAAACATGCTACTTCTCAGAATTTTTCCACTCTGAGATTACCCAGAAACCTCTGTTAGCCTGACTTCGGTCAGGTTGGCATACCTGTTTTGTCTGCTATGTCTTTATTCAGGCCTAACACTTGTGCTTTGTGTAGTTGTTTGCACTATAAGTGCAAAATGCCACCATCAGTCTGAGAAGGTGTAAATTACTATACAAGGGGCAAGGCAGTGGAGATTCAGAACCACTACAACTGTGTTACAGAATTGTTTTAGCCTACATGGGGGTGTCTACATTTTGGACATTTTCCAAAGATTTCCCAGTGTTGCTAACACCAGCTGAGCTCCAGCACTGTTAGCAACATTTGGAGCTGTAGGTCCAAATCCTCAGGACCAGTGTTACTGCACCTGGCAAGAAAGAAAAAAATATAATACAATTTTCCTGCATTCATAGTCAAATGGGGTGGGTTTTTTTAATGCAGCTAGGTCCTTAGACCTTTTTAAATATATAGTTTGAGTAAAGGACAATTATGAAAAACTCATTATTCTCAGCCAATTTTCACGTGGTTAATTTACATACTGCAGACCCATTGATTAGATTGCTATGATAATCTTTTTACTAGGGAAATATAAACTTCAGATAACATGAAACACAATTTTTTTTCCAGCTTGTAATGGGATACTTACTCTGCCAATAACCATGCTGCTTTGGATTATTGACTACAGGTTCATTGACTCCCTAGATAAGTTTGTCTCCTAACAGAGGCACACCTAGATCACTAGTTTAAAAAATATATATTTATCTGAACTAAGTATTGGCTGAAATACAGCATCTGGACCTGCGAGTGATGGTTTAGCACATTCTGGATCAAAAAGGTATGTTTGAGGAAGCTATATTCGTTGCCCATTTTGTGCAATATGCAGGCTGTTTCCTCACTGCATTTTTGGCTTGTTGGACACACTGAAGGAGGAGAAAATGGAAAAATTAAGGTAAAAACGAAGTGAAAATATCAAGGTTTATTGCTTCAGCTCTCATTACAGCAAGCCTAGACAAAACATCATAAAAGCTTTTAGCATGATCACAGCATGATCTCCGAGAATCATGGACACTCTCTCTGGCAGTCTGCCATTTGTCAAGCATGTCCACAGAGAAATCTGATAACAGTTTTTGCGCGCCTGCTGTTGAAAGCTTCACAGTGTAATTTCCAGAGTCCCAATTTCATCCCATCACATTATTGATAACCACTAATCTTAACAAACCAAATCCTGATGTCTCTCATGTTAGTAGTAAGTCTCCTACTCACTTTAATGAGATGACAACTTAGTCCAGACTGCCTGCTATTTTCAATCCTTATTTAACATAACTAGGGCAGTCCCTATCCCCCCACAATTTTTTTTAAGAAGCTCTGCTTAAGACTTTTATTTGGTAACTCTGCAATACAGCTGTCATAAATATAAAGGGAAGGGTAACAACCTTTATGTATGCAGTAATATAAAATCCCTCTTGGCCAGAGGTACAGAATCACTTACCTGAAAGGGGTTAATCAGTTCAATTAACCTAGTTGGCACCTGACCAGAAGGCCCAATGGGGAAAGAAGATACTTTCAAATCGGAGGGGGAGGGGGCGTGTGTTTGTGCTCTCTTTGTCTATGCCTTCTCAGACAGAGGGAGAGACCAGGGCAGGAAAAAACATCTCCTAAAAAGATCCTGAAATGATACATCTAAAATTACAGAAATTGTAAGTAATAGCAAGAAAATGCATTAGATCATTGGTCTCCAAAGTGCAGTGCTTCGTCAGTTCGGGCGGGAGTCCGAGCAGCTTTTTTTTTTGCTTTGGCAAAAATGCTAGAGCCGGCACAGCAGGGGGTGCGTGCTCAAAATTCCGCAGACGTTCACAGGCTGAAATTGTGAACAGCATCACTTGCCCCATAACCTCAGCCGTACAGAACGCAACACCATCCACAGCCCCAGAAACAACTCTGACATAATCAAAAGACCTGACAAAGGAGGTGCTGTGGTCATCATGAACATGTCAGATTATGAAGAGGAGGCTGCCAGGCAACTCTCCACCACCACATTCTACAGGCCACTTACCTCCGAGTACCACCAAAAGAAACTACACCATCTGCTCAAGAAACTCCATGCGCTAGCACAGGAACAAATCTCCATAAACCTGGAAATCCTGGATGCCCCATCATCTCAGGCTTTGGCACTCTTACAGCAGGATTATCTGGCTATTTGGATTCTCTCCTCAGACTATCAGCACTCCCAGCTATCTTTGAGACATCACGGACTTCCTGAGGAAACTACAATGCATTGGTGATCTTCCTGAAAACACCATCCTGGCCACCATGGATGTAGAAGCTCTTTACCAATATTCCGCACAAGGATGGACTACAAGCTGTCAAGAACAGTATCCCTGACGAGGCCCCGGCACACCTGGTGGCTGAGCTTTGTGACTTTGTCCTCACCCACAACCATTTCAGATTTGGGGACAACTTATACCTTCAAGTCATTGGCACTGCTATGGGTACCCTCATGGCTCCACAGTATGCCAACATTTTTATGGCTGACTTAGAACAACGCTTCCTCAGCTCTCGTCCCCTTGTGCCCCTCCTCTACTTGCGCTAGATTGATGACATCATCATCATATGGACCCACGGGAAGGAGGCCTTTGAAGAATTCCACCTGTATTTCAACAATTTCTACCCCACCATCATCCTCAGCCTGGATCAGTCCACACAGGAGATCCACTTCCTGGACACTACAGTGCAAATAAGTGATGGTCACATAAATTCAACCCTATACTGGAAACCTACTGACTGCTATACTTAGCTACATGTCTCCAGCTTCCATCCACATCACACAATCCATTGTCTACAGACAAGCCCTAAGATACAACTGCATTTGCTCCAATCCCTCAGACAGAGACAAACACCTACAAGAGCTTTATCAAGCATTCTTAAAACTACAGTACCCACCTGGGGAAGTGAGGGAACAGATTGACAGAGCAAGATGGGTACCCAGAAGTCACCTACTACAGGACAGGTCCAACCAGGAAAATAACAGAACACCACTGTCCATCACATACAACCCCCAGCAAAAACCTCTCCAGCACATCATCAGCAATCTACAACCTATCCTGGAAAACGATCCCTCACTTTCACAGACCTTGGGAGGCAGGCCAGTCCTCGCTTACAGATAGCCCCCCAACCTGAAGCAAATACTCACCAGTAACTACACACCACACCACAGAAACACTAACCCAGAACCAATACCTCTAACAAACCCCGTTGCCTACTCTGTCCCCATATCGACTCTAGCGACACCACCAGAGGACCCAACCACATCAGCCACACCATCAGGGGCTCATTCACCTGCACATCTACTAATATGATATATGCCATATGTGTCAGCAGTGCCCCTCTGCCATGTACATTGGCCAAACCGGCAGTCTCTACGTGAAAGAATAAATGGACACAAATCAGACATCAGGAATGGTAACATACAAAAGCCAGGACACTTCAATCTCTCGGTACATTCAATAAAAGATTTAAAAGCAGCCATCCTTCAACAAAAAAACCCTTCAAAAGCAGACTTCAGAGAGAAACTGCAGAGCTACAATTAATTTGCAAACTTAACACCATTAATTTGGGCTTGAATAGGGACTGGAAATGGCTGGCTCACTACAAAAGCAATTTTCCCTCTTTTGGTATTGACACCTCCTCATCAGTTATTGGGAGTGAACCACATCCACCCTGACTGAATTGGCCTTGTCAACACTGGTTCTCCACTTCTAATCATAGAAGATTAGGGTTGGAAGAGACCTCAGGAGGTCATCTAGTCCAACACCCTGCTCAAAGCAGGACCAACACCAACTAAATCATCCCAGCCAGGGCTTTGTCAAGCCGGGCCTTATAAACCTCTTAAGGTTATAAGGTAACTCCCTTCTCTGCATGTGCCAGTATATTTATGCCTGTATCATTAATTTTCACCCCATGCATCTGAAGACGTGGGTTTTTTTACCCATGAAAGCTTATGCCCAAATAAATCCCTTTTAGTCTTTAAGGTGCCACCAGACTCCTCATTGTTTTTGTGGATACAGACTAACATGCCTACCCCTCTGATACGCCACAACACCACACCTCTATACCAATTTATATTAATATTCTGCCTTAAAAGACACCTCCAAAGCCAATTCTATCACATTTCCAATAGGACTGGTGTCTGACTAGATAATTCTTCCAGATCCTTATACCACTTTCTTTCCAACTTTCCCAGTTTGTAGGCTCCAGTTTAATATTGGGATAAACACAATCCTGATATAACTGAAGTGCCTGATATGTTGTGAATCCATTTTTTCTCTCTTGAACAGGTCCTGAAAGAGGGTATTCCCCCACCAGCCCCTATTCCTGGGTGATCAGGGCTCAAATTAAGGGCTGTGCCCTCAGATCCCTCCCACTACCTACGGTGCACCAGCCAAGCAGGCTGGACCATATCCAGCTGCTCTGTCTGCAAACACTAGCCAAAAACCATAACTACACACTCCTGCTCCAAACAGGGCATATCCATAGCCTTATGTTCTACAGTGATGTATGTTCTGTCGCCTTGCAAAGATGAGGAACCCCAGTGAGCCAATCTTTACTCCCCGCTAGGTCCGCCAGGGATAATGGCAACTAATGCCCCTGGCACCTGTGCATGTCCACCTTCAATATGTGAGATTGTAGCCCCTCTTTTGGCTCCGCCAGAACCTCCTGCTGAGTTTCTGTTTGCACTTTATTCCACATCTATTCTGCTATGCACTCCCTATCTATGACCCCAAGAAGTCATGTGACTTCCTAGTCAGCCTCGCACTGACTATGATGGCCATACTTCAATCAAGGAGGAGGACACTCAACAGAGAGGTTCTTTGCAACTGTAGGGCCTACTTCCATTCCCTTGTCATTTCACTGCTCTTGGCAGAGTGTCTCTAGGCAGCATCCATGACTCCTTTATGAAGCAGTGGACGCTGTCTAGGGTTCTCTGCTTGTTGTCCCCATCTGGTACCCTTGTTTTGAACTTTTGACCCTCACTCCTATTTGTGTTTTATCATTTGTTGTCCCATGGAATCTTTGTTTTCTGGGCTCTTTGGCCCCTCACTCAATTGAGGAGGTGGGCCTCTTGTCTAGGTGGACTTAGGCCCACCCTCCCAAAATTCAAATTAGCCCTCAAACCTTCCTCACACCCCAATCCACCCCTATATCCCTCTTGCATTTGTTCTCTTTCTACTGAATACCTTACTCTTAGATGTACTATGATTTATCACTTGAAATTCAAAAGCATCTAATTGCCTCCATAGTTCATTGTGTATTTGTGACCTTATAGCCACTTCATTTACATAAAGTAACCTAAGCATTATCTTCCTGTCCAGTTTTTAAGTAATTTATATAGATGTTAAAAAGGGTAGCAGACAAGTTAACCCCTTGTTATCCTGCACCCTTAACTATTCTTATTTTAGCCTAGATTCTACTGTCTGAATAAACCTCCCCTACTCTCATTCCTTCAAAAGTATTACAGCTTCTGCCATAATTTACTTCTATTCACAATATCAAGTGTAGGAGAAATCTGCCAAACAAACCTACAGCTTATTGTTTTGAAGCCAAATACACAACCCTTAAATACTTGTAGTGAACACACAAGTGCACAGTGATGCTAAAAAGCAGGGTTATTGTGGGTTTATATTCAGACCAGGGCCATGACATTTTACCAACCCCCAGGCAAATTATTCCTGCCAGGGGCAGCATTAATATGTGGGACATTGGCTGATCAGGTCCAGGGGCAACATGCTAAAATGTGGCATTTTTACTGCCTGTACCTCCAGGAGTCACCCTTGCTACCATCAGTGTTGCTGTACTAATGGAACATTATGGATAAAAATTTTCCTATTGTAGAATCTCCAATGACCTGTACATTACTTTATCAACAAAGCTATAAGTAGGATGCTGCGAGCATACAATACATCTATTAACTGACTAGAACTGCAATAGAAACTGATCATCATGCCATATTATATTAGTGATGAGATATATACACATACCCAACTAGAATGTTACCATAATTATGATTTATTTGCACTACTTTAATGGAAAGTGTTATATTTGTTTTAATTTCTTTATGCAGATTCTGTCACTCCTGTATTGTTACAAGTTTAAGGAATAATACATGGACATGTCCTTATTGCCGGGCTTATCTTCCTTCGGAAGGAATTCCAGCTACTGATATTGCCAAGAAGATGAAAAGTCTATACTAAAACTGCACAGAGTGTGACACACAGGTTTGCAAGCCTAACATTCATTACTCATTAACTCTAAAGATATTCTGTGCACAAGAAGTGATAAGATTAAGGCCTCTTTTCTAGGCTGTGTCTACAGTTAAACTGCTACAGCAGCACACTGCAGTTGGTGTCAGAGTAGCCATACACTGCAGCAATGAGAGGGGTTCTCCCAGCGCTGTCATTAATCCACCTGCCCAAGAGACGGTAGCTAGGTCAATGGAAATGTTTTGCCATTGACCTAGTGCTGTGAACACGGGGGCTCAGGTCCCTTGAACTATGTCACTCTGGGGTGTGGATTTTCACACCCCTCAACAATGTAGCTGGGTTGACCTAATTTTTTAGCAGAGACCTGGCCTCAGGGCAAGCAGAATATTTTGCTGTAGTGATGCCAGTCAATTTCCTCATATAAACAAACTCTAAAATAAACTCAGACCGATTAGACCGACTTATCCCAGGTCCAGATTTGCCAGGGTTGAGTCTCCACTACCTTAGACTGTGGCCTTGTTTAGACTAGGGGGAAAAGTGCTTTTTTTAAATTGAGTTAGCTCAGCTGCAAGACCCTACGCTATAACAACCTGCTAGAATCAAACTAAATGGCATCTACATTAGAGTTACTGGTGTTTTCCCATCAAGTTAAACTACCTCAATTGAGCTAATAACAGGGGGAACACACACCTTTTTTCTTAATTTAGGCAAGGTGTTTGTGTTATTATTTACACCTGTGCAAATTTGCTTGTAAAATGCTACCATTGTGCACATGTGTAAATCACTACACAAATTGCAAAGCTGTAGAGAATTAGGACCATCGTTTCTAACTTTGCAAGGCAGTGCAAGAGAGTGAATTAGCAGGTCTGGACAAGGAAGACAATTGATTGGTACTTACTCATACATTAATTTGAAAGTTTATACAAAACCAAAACATTTTTTCACTTTGTTCACAACTTTTCACTGCTTACTTGTCCCCTTTTCATTCTGCATAATGAATACCCCACCCTGTTTTGATTTTAAGTACAGGCCAGAACAGCATCTCCTTCCTCATGCTTCTTTCTCACAGTGTCTTACTTCCTTTTGTAAGCTGCAAAATAAAACCTAATTCTTCTATATCAGCTGTAAGATGAACATATATGCCAAAAGGAAGGGATGAATTTAGGAAGGGCTGTTGTTATCTGATTAGTTAGACAGATTACAAACAGCATGAGAAACATATCAGGAATGTTATATGATAATAGTGTGACTTTTAATTTTTATTTTTGCCTTGTGTTTTGTATTTCAGAAAACTATATTTCACTGGTAATGGATAGTTTAAGGCAGTGCCTTAATATTATTACATGTGCATTTTTGTATTTTTTTTATTTGAGACATATTAGAGGCAACTAAAATGTCATTGATATGTCAAGGAGTACAAGGCTCTTGTTGTTTTTCTTTGTAGAAAATACTTAAAGGGCCCAGTTCACAAGATTTACCGTACCACAGTCCTGAAGTAAAGTGAATGGGCCAGATCTCAGTTACCTCAGTGTAAGACCCAAATCCCAGCCCCAATGAAGCAATGAGAGTTTTGCTACTGACTTTGTCAGGACTAGGATTTGGCCCTCAGTCTAGTAAAAGTGTCGTTGATTTTAGTGGAGTCAGTCAAGATTTGCACCAGTGATTTGTCAAGATTTGCACAGAGCAGAATGTGATCAAATAGGTCTTTTTACCTGCATAAAACCCGGGGGGTAGGGCCCACTATCTCCAACAGTTCATTTCACAATCTAAAGTGTTAGTCTGAAAACCAGAACAAAAGCCCCAATCTGCTAGATATCTAGTTCTAATTAATTTTACACTCAAAACACGCAGTTTTTTGTTAGGTAATGTATTAAAATAATGTGCTCAGTCAGCAAGATCTTGTAACTCCTGAGAAGTTGGGCTAATAAAAGAAATTATGGTATATCCTTAATTAAAGTGCTACCACTCTAATGAAAATAGCTCTTAAGCAAACTGGCCTCTAAGTTTTCAGGCTTGGTTTACAATAGGTTGATACAGCTATGGTACTCAGTGGGGTGAAAAATCCAAGGGAAGGGAAAAAACCCTCCCATCGCCGTAGTCTGCATCTACACTACAGGGTTATAGCAGGATAGCTACAGCATCATAGCTATGCTACTGTAGTGCAGATAATGTAAACCTGGCCTCGGAATGGCAAAGATAATAAGCTATGCTAAGTGAACAAGACCACTGGGTGTATGACATGTCTGTTGGGCTAACGAATATCGCTTTTTAACATGCCTAGGTATGTCTGAGTAAAATGAGAGTTCATTTAAGGACTTGTCAGCAATATATAGAAAAATATGGACCTCTACAAGAGCTTGGAGACACAGTAACAAGGTACAGCCCTTTGATGATCATAATTTAACCACTGTGCTGTTGAGTTTACTATGTATAGGTGTTGGGATAAAATAGTATGAAGTACAGCTAGTCAATTAAAAAAAGAAAAAGGTCAAAATTTGGAAGTTGTTTCCATTTCACAGGGTTTGACATGTAGCCATTTTCATTTTTTTCACAATTTGTCACTTTTTTATCAAAAAGGTCATCAGTTTTTTGTATATTGAAACCCAGTAATAATGATTTTGAGAATGTTTTCAATAAAAAACCAATATGAAACTTGACACTGCAAAAATAAAAAAATTCAAGTCAACAGCTTTTTCATTAACATTTTTATTTTTGAAAAAAGGCCTTTTTTAAAATCATATTCTTTCTTTGAAAAACTTCAACCATTGTGTAGCATAAAGCTAAGAATCAGCATTTTAAAATATTTACGGTAATTAAAATCCTCATTACTTTTTGGAAAACAAAATCTACTCATGTTTTTTTATAAACAAAGAAAGTCATTCATAATCATACCATCTTTGTAATTCCCAGATATGCCTGTCCATTTTGCCAGTGTGAGTTGCATGAAGATGATCTAATGGACCATTGTCTCACTTATCATAGAACAGAAAGGAGAGCAGTGGTAACTATCTTGCAGTCAGTTATATGTGCAAATGTGTATTTTATTGAACTTACATATTAAACTGACTGATTCTGTTTGGCTGCAGACACTAGTAGACATGACTACAGGCAAAAAAAAAAGCGTTAATTACAAACTTGGCTTGGATGACACAGTAATTAAAAAAATAAGTGGCCTGTACCCAATCTGTACCAATAATTCCACCCTAGCTAGCACAGGTGCTAGAAAATGGTATCAGAAGTTCTACGCTAGAAATACTCAATATGTCATGATGGCTCCAAAGGAGAGTTTATAGTTAGCCCTTTGGACTAATAGCATGCATTTTCAAAATGCCATGCCACCAACATCTTTACTAGATTCAGTAATTTTTCCACTTTTAAAATTCTGTATTCATCATTTCTCTCCATGGACCCAACATCAGTGCCTAACCTCACAGACTCCACTTTCTGTGCAGTATTTTCTGTCTATCTTAATAGTCCTCTTGCCAAGCACAAAACGATCTATGGATCATTATTTGAGAACTACTCCAATGATTCATAAGAGCTACAAAGGATTCACAGGACAAGGACAAATTATTCCAGTTGTACAAACAAAAATACAAAGAATGGCCCCAAGCCTAGGGCTCCATGAGACATAAGGGTCTGACTATGGGGATCACATTATAGGATCAAGATGTCTATATAGGCCTGATCTTGACAAGTTCTGTGCACGAATCCCATTGACTTCACTGGAGTTGAATTTGCTTAAGACCTGATCCTGAGGGATGCCAAGTCAAAAAGTTAACAAATTGAATGACTGATATATGACACAACCATCCCTCATCACTAACAAAACAAAGGACGACACACTCTTCTACCTTATGGTGAAGGTTAGTTCTCAATCTGCTTAACTACTATCATATTGATGTTAACATTTTGGTAGGTTTGTGTACATCAGGGTGGGTAAACTTTTTGGCCTGAGGGCCACATCTGGGTATGCAAATCATATGGCGGGCCATGAATGCTCACGGTTCCCGGCCAATGGGAGCTGCAGGGGCAGTGCTTGGGGCAGGGGCAGCATGCGGAGCCCTCTGGCTGCCCCTATGTGTAGAAGCCAGAGTAGGGACATGCCGCTGCTTCTGGGAGCTGCGCGGAGCCCCGGCGCGTGCAGAGCAGGGCAAGCCCTGGACCCCATTCCCCGTTGGGAGCTCAAGGGCCAGATTAAAATGTCTAAAGGGCCGGATCTGGCACCCGGGCCATAATTTACCCACCCCTGGTGTCTAGTACTGAGAGTACAAATTAAGGGAAGAATAAATAAGGTTACAGTTAAAGATTGGGTTCACTATTAAGAGTTACTACCCTAGCAGACCATATTTTGCCAAATTTTAGTTGTGTGGTTTTAAATTAGGTTCAGCATTTATTTGTTCAAGTCCACTGATTGTTCAGCACATACAGAAGCCAACCTGGTAATAGCCAAACAAAAATGTTATATTTTTTAGCATAAATATGTTTGTTTATAGTACTTAGAGCAAATGCATAAGCAGTAGCTGTGTGCAGTTATGGGGCAGAATAAGGCCCTTAAAACTTAGTTAACCCTCTTATGTTAAAAGGTCTTACTCCGCAATTAAACAAGTTTATCCCTTATAGACCAGTAAATAATATACATTACACAGCATTTCATTAAAATGGTCTAACACCTTCCTTGAAAACCTCACACAAATATACAAACTATAGTTTAATTTAAATAGTGTTTAGATTATAGAACAAACCCCAAAAAGAGTCAAGAAATGTCTCTGTCACACTGATGTCATAGCAACGTGAGTTATAAATGTGACTCTAACTGGTACAGCAAGAGCATAGACACTGTTTATTGCATAATTTGCTACTAGAATCCTGCTACATAGCAAAGGGTTCTCCAGGGCAGGTTGGGGGAACACTCCATAGGGCAGTGGTTGCAGCTAGAAGACTGGCCTGTCCCCTTAATCTTGAAACCCCTAGAAGGGTAGGACTGGAAGGGACCTCAGTAGGTCATCTAGTCCAGTCCCCTACACTCAAGGCAGGACTAAGTAATAACTAGACCATCCACCCTCCATGGGATGTATTGTGTGGGTTGGCACATTAGATATCTGTTTCTGAGAGTGCTCAGTTGAGGTTCATGGAGAGATTCTGGTCTGCTGTTTCTACCTCCTCTTTCATACCAGAAGAGCACAGAGCAGGATTTAGCTCTAAAAGTATCAATCAATAAGTTAGCCTTTTACACTTTGCTATGCGCATGTTATTCAAATGCTGTTTTAAGTGTGTACTAATATTTTTATGATATTATTTGAAGTAAATGTTGCAACAATTACAATGGTTAGCTATATTGCAGAGGACCAAAAATTATGAAGGAACTAAAATCTCCTTCCAAAACAATGAAGGCATTTTTGTTTTAAGTAGCACAGTAAACCACCACATATGTAGGTGGGAGCCCCATTATTTTCAGTGGAAGAGTAAATCATGTGGCACATAGGTTGGGAGCACAACAAATAACATTTCATTTTACAGTCTTGGGTTAGCCAGTACCAGGGAAGGAGTTAAGCATGAGATGAGGGCAGACAGACATCTCCATGGGTATCTACTGAACAGAAAACACGCAACTGGGATTAACCTAATTTTACTGCTGGACTGCGGGTGTATTGTGTCTGGCGGTAAATATATTTATGTCACTCAAAGAATGCTATTTAGCTATTCCTGTTCCAGATATTTCACTCTCCCCTTAACACTGATATTTCCTTCTGCAACATCTTTGTAATGAAAACTCAATATTTATAGTTTTTCCAATATTTTCCAATATTTATAGTACTGTCCAATTTGTCATTTAATACCTGGTGGCGATCCAAGCTGTTTTAGCAGGAATTTTATAAGGCATCTTCAACTCAGACACACATTCTACCATTTACTACATAGTGAGTAAATAATCATTTTTATAAGCTACTATCCTGACTTCTTTACATATCTCCCTCTGTACCTCTGACAATCAGTATGTCATGTGAGGGTATGCATTAGATTCCCAGAATGTCATCTTAGGGCGTGTTGTGAGGTTACAAAGATGTAACAGATACAAGGCAGAGTTGGGAGACATGGATTCTGTTCCCCTGCTACTAAGTTATGGTGTGACTTTTGGCAAATATTAACCTCTCTCTGTTCCTCAACTTACTCCACTGGCTTCAATGGATTGAGCTATTAAAGAACAGCTACTTACACTCTCCTAACTCAATAAAATTTAGACTATAATTTAGAGTCACAACACTATTAAAAATTCCAAAAACATTTTTCAGTGGTTTCCTTTATCACCCTGACTGACGTCCATCCAGACACCATCCTGAAAAAAGAGATGAATCTAATACTTTCTAAAGTGAGGGCAGACCCCTGAGGAAGAGGTGCCAGACTTGAGAGAACTACATGTGCCCAGGGGCGGCTCTAGAAAGTAGGCTGCCCCAAGCAGCGCGGAGCGCTGCGCCGCCCTTCCCCGGTCCCGCGGCGGGTCCCCTCTTCCCGCGGCTCCGGTTGAGCTCCTGCCGGCATGCCTGCGGCAGGTCCACTGGAGCCCGGGACGAGCGGACCTGCCGCAGTCATGCCTGCGGGAGCTCAACCGGAGCCGCGGGAAGAGGGGACCCGCCGCAGTCATGCCTGCGTGGAGCCAAATGCCGCCCCCCCGGGAAACGGCCGCCCCACGCGCCTGCTTGGCGCGCTGGGGTCTAGAGCCACCCCTGCATGTGCCATCAATAAAATGTTAATCTATACTAAATGCTTATAAGAGTAATACACCTGGGTTGGGTAATATTTTATTGATGGCTCATGTATTTTTTTTTATCTTGTTTGCAGTAGAGTGCTGAGATACACAACATTTTGTTATTTGTATATGTAATTACATAATATGCATCTCTATGTCTGGGGCCTGTAATAAATAACATAGGAGTTACTGGTGTTTGCATATCGTATTTTACTTGTCTATCTCCTTTGGAATTCTTCCTTTTATAATTAAATTAGTTTCATAGTAAAGATTTCTCCCACAGCTTAAAATTTAGTATAAAATAAGTCCCCAATCCTGCAAACTACTTATGTATGTGCTTAACTTTAAGCATGCATATAGTTCCATTGAAATCAATGTTTAGCTGGGTCATGGTCTAAGCAAGCTCTCAAGAATAGAAGTAGCTTGTTAAAGCGGTATTTGTTTTTATCTGCATGCCTAAATATCTTTTTATTTTCTTATTCCAGGATATAAACATAGTAGAAGAAGTCCTTACTGAAAACGTTCTACACCAGTCATTTTTAGAATATGTGCAAGTGAATCATCCAAACAGCACATAATTCTACTGAAAAGAGTGAGATAGATGTTCAACAGATTACATTGTTCATTCAAATTCAGTTTTTACAGTTACCGGGACATTGTCAGATTTTAGACCTAAACAGGTTGACTTAAAAAATAGTTTTGTTTTTAAATTAAATTCCAACTCCATCACAGAAACTGTAAAAGATCACACTGACATATTGCTGGTTTTGAACACCTAAAATGCAATAGTCACTGTCTGCCTGTACTACCTTATTCCTCACTGACAAACACCTTTACCTTTATACAAAGGAAAAGCAATGACTGGAGCAGAGAGCAGCTTGTGATTGCCCATTCCATGAGCAAGACAGAGTCTCCATGATACTCCTGATGATGTTGCAATGCTTGGGACAGACAGCAAACAAGGCACAGCCTTTTCTGGGTTCTGTAGCCTATCAGACTGGGGTGGGGGGGGGAGGGGAAGGGCACTCAGTGCTTCTGGCCTGCACCAGGGTGGTGGGGTTAGTGTCTTCTCTGCCCAGCAGGGATGGGGTCCCGGGGCTTCAGCCCTGAGGGGCATGCCTGCCGGGGCTCAAGACATCAGCGGGTGCCTCCCGTGGGGCAGGAGCCCCAGCAATCGCACCCCGGCTTTCAAACTTCTGAAGTTTGTCGTATGTGGCTCCGAGGGTCAGTACGTTTGGCCACCCCTACTCTAAAGTGACCAGAAGATAGGGCTATAGCATTCTTTCAAAACGTACCTCCAACACAGAAGTAAGCACACAAACTTCTGTGTGTAATTCTACACATTTTCATTGTTGATTTCATTAAAAAAAAAAAGTCTGATTTAAAAAGCTTGGCTTCAAATAAACGTTCTTCATAAACCTCTGCTGTCTGATTTTTTTTACATGTTGTCTATGTCAGTGGCAAAAATGATATGAGATTTATAAGGTTTGTGCCACACTATATATTGCTCTATGGCATACTAACTGTCAACATCAAGGTCACAGCTTTATTAAAGGATTAAGATTTACAATAACATTAACAACATGAACACCTTCACATAAACCTCCCTGTAGTTTACATCTTTGAGGTCAACAGCACTTCCAGAAGCTGCTAATCAATAATTACTGCAGTCTACTGAATAAAGTTCAAATGGACCAACACTTTCTTTTTATCATATTTGGCTTTCTATAGTACCTAACCCTCTTTACCAACAGTAATTAATTTAGCTTCCTAACATCCCTACGAAGTAGGTAAAAATTATTCCCTATTTATAGATGTGGAAACTGAAGCACAAGAGAAGTTAAGTGTCTTGCTTAAAGCAACACAAGAAAGCTGTAGCAGAGCCTGAAATACCACAGATCTCCCTGACTCCCAGTCATGTGCTTTAACCACAAGGCCACGATGACTTTCAACCTGTGCTGGATATGAACAGGATTTGTAAGATTCACCCCTTTTCCAATCCTCAAAACAAAGTGTGTAAAAACTGTCCTGTCTACACTGCAGCTGCTATAACTAGTAGCATCAGGGAAGCTGCATCAATGCAAAAATAAAAAAAGGCTTCAAATTTTCCCCGAAAAGGTAGTAGCAGAGCTGGGAACAGAACTCAGGAGTCAAATCACTGCCATGCAATCATCAGAAATAAAACACTAATCATTACAATCATTTTGTCTGAGGAAACATGCAGTACGTAATTATAATAATGAAATCTCTATTTAGCTGTGTTAGCATATTACAGAGTCAGCCTCTTTACAACACCCAAGTTATGTTTCTGGTGATTTTATTAAACTGAGTGAAAATACTGACTGCTCATATTTATCAAACCAGCTGTGTACATCAAACATTAATATTCAAAACCATTGGATAGGTATGCTGGAATTTTTTCAGTACTTTGTAAGAGTATTGGCTAAACAGTAACCACATATCTAAGTATCTGTTTGTCCTTGTCTATTTTGCTGAATACACAACATGCATCAATCTATAACAAACTCCCATAGTTTTTGGAATGATTCCTCTAATTTTGGGCTATTTTTCTTTTTTTCCAATGAGAAGCTATCAGCAGTCTAGCAGCTACTAGCAGATGACAGATTAATTCTTCATTTCTTTGAGTCTGAACACTTCTGTTAGGAAGCCCAGAAGGATTAGTAGAGGGTCATTTGGTAATAAATATCCAACAATTTGTAATATTTAGTTACTAATCACATCCCAATACTCTCTAACTGGACATATCCTCCATATATGCATGAAAATCTCTCTATATATTTTTTAACCTGACAGATGTGAGGTACCATTGAAAGAGTATCATAAAGACATTTTTATTTACCGTAATACAAACTGAGGTTGCTCATCTTTTCCAAATCAATCTGTCATCCAAATCTTTTCCCCCACCATGTCATATATGGACACTTATTTGTTAGGATTGTTGACTGCAAAGACAGACATAAATTAGTTTCTTTTTTCCCCCAAATCCACCAGAAGCCAGCACGTCTACTAAAGTTTCTCTATGAAACAGCTTTTCTATAATGTTGATAAACATAATGCCTACCTTGAAAATACTTGTACTTTGAGAGAGCAGGTGAGTTAAAGTTAGTTTTGATTTCTAAGAAGTTAGAAAAAAGTTTCTTCAATGAACAGCTGGCCAGCCATATGTATTACGTGGCTCACAGAACCTTTAAAACTCTGATTTGTGATTTGATTTAATATCTAGATTATTTGCACTGGGTTTCATTGGTGGTGAAAAATATTGCATTTCGAGTTCTATCCTAAACACAGAGTAATCTTTGCTAAAGGATGTATATAAATTGCTGAAGGGTGTGATTTTTTTATTAAACTGGTAACCTAGCAATATTTACACTGCCACCATTTTCTTACTCAGTAAAGACCCAGTGTTTGGCTGAATTAGAGCACCCCAATCCACTAATGTTTTGGGTCGACAGTACCATATATTTGGAACAGCTGGTCCACCCTCTTTAGTGGGTCTGTACAAAGTATCTGCACTCACTGTTTTTTTTTATTATTATTATTACATATAAATTCAAAGAGTCTCTATTCCTGCTAGAGTTTTGTCTAGGATGATTATAGGAATATTTTGAAACAAGAAAGATATCCTTGGCAGAATAGTCATTTTGACTATTTTTCCTAAACAATACATTGTATACTTTCCCCACACCCCAAATCTCTTTTCATTTGCTGAAACAGCAGTTTGACATTTAAATCATATAGCTCTTATAGGCTGTTTGAGAGTTGAATTTGCCAGTATTTTATAGAATTTGTTGCCTATTTCTACCCCAATGTTTTATGGAGGGATAGGTTCTCTTAACTGGGCAAATTTATAACTAGCATTTCAAATCTGGCATAATTCACTTTAAACCAGACCAAAGATTTCTTTAGAACAGGCCTGCACAACATGCGGCCTGCGGAGGCTCACTGTGCGGCCCGGGGGGGATTCTAAATCCCGCGCACACGGCGCTCTGTGGGCAGCCTAGAGCCCTTTGAATCCCGGCCGCAGCTGGGCTCCCCGCCCAGAGCCCTTTAAATTTCAGCCACGGACGGGATTCAAAGGGCTCTGGGCTGCCCGCAGAGCGCCGTGTGCGCGGGATTTAGAATCCCCACGTGAGCCGCACAGTGAGCCGCGGGCAGCCCAGACCCTTTGAATCCTGGCCGCAGCTGGGATTTAAAGGGCTCAGGACTCCCCGTGGCTGCGGGCAGCCCAGAGCCCTTTGAATCCCGGCCGCGGCTCCAGCGGATGGGCTGGGGCTGGGATTTAAAGGGCTCAGGCCCCCCTCAGCGGCAGGAGCTCTGGGCCCTTTAAATCCCTGTCCCAGCCCCCCAAAGCTCTGGGTTCCCCCAGCTGCCAGAGCCCCGGGCCCTTTAATTTGCCCCTGAGGGCTCCCAGCCACCTCTTCAGCTGGGATCCCCTGGTTGATTTAAAATCAAGTATCACCTCCCCACTCCCAACCTTCCTTTTTGGCCCACAGCTGTTTTGGTGGGGCGGCGCTGGGGAAGGAGGGTTTGTTTCTGCAGGGCTGGGCGGTGCTGGGGTGGGGTGTTTCCGTGGGCCCAGGAGGTGCTGAGGGGGGTGTTTCCGCGGGGCCAGGGGGTTTCGGCCCTTAGCTGTTTTCTTTGGAGTAATGTGGCCCTTGCTGCTTTACGAGTTGTGCAGGCCTGCTTTGGACACTAATTTTAGAGAAATGTTCAGGTTAGATAAAAATAACTATGTCATCAGTGTTTTTTTATGATGTATTCCTGCAAGTTTTATTTTTGAGATAAATTCACTAGTCCTATCCTCTTCACATTGGCCATGGAACTGTTTTCAGAGTAAAGGAGGCAATGAACTTCCCTGCCTAGTTCCCATATATAATTCAAACAGGAAAGAATTAACCTCATTGGCTTGCACAAATGCTTCTGAGCTGGAATAAAGAGCTGTTTGTGACAGGTTCCCCCCAGGGTGCCAACTGGAACTGGGGTACCACTGAGCCCCCGACCCACCAGCCTGGGCTCCCTTTACACTGTACAGCTGTGTCCAGCCTGCACTTTCACCAGCACACAAACACGTAGGGACGCACTGAGCTGCAATTACATGCAGATCCTGTGGTCAGTTCTGCATGGGAAGGCTCCAGCTAAGGAACCATTTTTTCTCTTTAGTGATAGGGAAGGCTAGCACACGTTCTCTGGGGGTATGTCTTCACTGCAGAGTTAGCACAGGTTCCAACGGGGTGTTACCTTAATCCTTTTGTCCCCACACAAAAACCTCTGAGCAAGTCTGGTGGTGCTTTCAGCCTGAACTAGCTAATGTAGCTGGAGCTATAGGCTAAAGCCGGAGAGAGGCTTTCACTCAGGCTGGTAACCTTCCCACTTTGCAATGAGGACACAGGCTGAACAACTAAAGTACTGACAGTTCTCCAGTGCCTTCCCATCATTCCCCACAGTGCCCAGGACAGACAGGTTCTCCCACAATTCAATAAGAAAGAACCATAGAGCCACTCATCTTACTGCAGTACAAAGAACCATGGGATACACTCCCAGAAGTCCTAGTGGCATATATAGATGAGTGCACCACTAGTGGGGACACAGCAACTCAAGTAGGGCTTTGCAGTGTGGTTGCTCACTTTTGGGAGCCAAGCACTTAGTCTCAGGCACCAATTACCCGAGATAACTCTGCAGTGAAGACATACCCTAGAGATGCTGCCAGGCTCGCTGCTACCAGCATCTTCATGTCAGGTCAGAAAACAGAGAAAGCTGCTTTGGCATTGTGGGGGGAGGGTAAAAGAGCAGAAATCAGCAGCCCATAGAGACTGAAACCCCACATATCCCTAGAGTGGGCACAGCTTGGGCAACAGCTGGGAGAGTCTTCCCACTGACTCCTGGCCAATGTATCTCAGCACGGCCTGAAAGGAACCTGTAGGAACAAGAAGAGAGTTCAGCCCCTCTGGGCCATTCAGCCCTTAATATCTTTATTGAGGCTTATAATAAGGGGGACAGTTAGGCCCATCTGTGGTTATTTGTGTGATGCAGACACCTGTTTGACTGGGAATTAGGCTGAGCTCTCCATCTTCTTTAGCTCCCCCAACTCCCCACCTAGGATATGTGACACACACAAAATCTTTAATCCGCTCTCAGAAGTCATTAACTGTACGTCCAATGGACAGAGACACTCAGGAAGCATCTTTGCTCTTGTTTCTGGCCCTGAGGTCTCTGGATACATCTACATTCCAGTGGAACAGCAGGTGTCCAGAAAAAAAGGCAATACCTGGGGGATCCACAATGTAGATTCTGAAACTCAGGAGACCAGAACAATCTTCACTCTCAGGGGGGCTTGTCTACATAGGGAAATTATTCTGGAATAAGGTCAGATGTGAATTTGAAGTCCTCTTGCTATTCCAGAGTAACTCTTCATGTGGACACTCTTGTTTTGGAATAGTAGTGCAAACTGGGCTAAACTAAACCAGAAAAAGGCACTCTTATTTCAAAATAAGAATGTCCACACAGGGAGCTATTCCAGGACAGCTATCTGGTCAATCTCACCATGTAAACCGGCCCTCATACATCTCCCCACACACTGCATCCATGCAGTCTAGACCTCATCAATCAGGGTTTCTCTCTCTGGTTTCACAGATCTTTGGAAAGAGTTTTCATCTCCCCCTGGGTCTGGGACATGGCTCTTCTCCTTCAGAGCCTGGCCTTGGTATTCTGCTTGTCCTTTCTCTTACTGAAGGTCCACGCTTTGGGCTGCCTCCTTTCCAGCAGGGAGAAACGTTGTTGATCTCCCCCATGCGGCTGTCAGGACTGCAGATTGGCTCTGGATGTTCGGGCCAAGCTGCCTGCTCCACCATCCACAAAAATTAACTTCATCCTATCCAGAGGAAGGAGAAGTCACAAGTCTGGGTTCAGTGTAGCCTCTTCCTAATGGGCTCATCAGCAGGGGCGGCTCTATAAATTAGAGCGCCCCAAGCAGGGCGGCGCGCTGCGCCGCCCTTCCCCGGTCCCGCGGCCGGGGCAGAAGTGTCTGCGGCGGATGCGGTGGTCCCGCGGCTCTGGTGGAGCTCCCGCAGTCATGCCTGCGGGAGCTCAACTGGAGCCGCGGGAAGAGGGGACCCGCCGCAGTCATGCCTGCAGCAGGTCCGCTCGTCCCGGGCTCCGGTGGACCTCCTGCAGGCATGACTGCAGAAGGTCCGCCGGAGCCAAATGCCGCCCCCCCCGGGAAAGGGCCGCCCCACGCACCTGCTTGGCGCGCTGGGGTCTGGAGCCAGCCCTGCTCATCAGGTCCCCACAGTTGTGGAACATTCCACTTCTCATCTCACTGACATGGTCACACTAATGGGAACAAAGAACCAGGAAACCTCACACACAGACATGACAGCATGTCACATAGTAACTAACTAAATGGTACCAAGCATGAGAATGTATACCATGGATTGAAACTCAACAATTAAATAATACTCTTCCACGTTCTAATCTAGCACCTTTGAAACAAGACTCTGAAAGCCCTCATCCCCCCACACACACCCCAACCCTCTTCCCCAGCCCTGAGCCCCCTCCAACACCACAAACCCCTTATCTCCAGCCCCAGACAGAGCCCTCACCCCCTACATCCCTACCCTTGCCCTGAGCCCCTCCCACACCCCAAACCCCTCATCCTCAGCCCCAAACAGAGCCCTCATCCCCCCGCACCCTAACCGTCTGCCCCAACCCTGAGCCCCCTCCTGCATCATGAACCCCTCAGCCCCAGCCCCACCCCACAGCCCTCACCCCACCCCTCTGCCATAGCCCTGAGCCCCCTCCTACACCCCAAACCTCTCATCCCCACCCCAAACCCAGCCCCACCCCTGCACCCCCTCCCTCCCCCAAACTCCCTCCCAGTGCCTGCACCCCTCCTGCACCACAGACCTCCTCCCCCATCCAAACTCCCTCCCAGAGCCTTGGGCAGGTGGGGGGCAGAGTTTTGGGGGGCAGAGTTTTGGCAGGGGTGGGTTCTGGGCACCACCAAAATTTCTACAAACCTTCTGCCCATGTCAGAGGGGTAGCTGTGTTAGTCTGGATCTGTAAAAAGCAATAAAGAGTCCTGTGGCACCTTATAGACTAACAGATGTATTGGAGCATAAGCTTTTGTGGGTGCTCAAATACGTCTGTTAGTCTATAAGGTGCCACAGGACTCTTTGTCAGGGGCGGCTCCAGGCCCCAGCACGCCAAGCGCGTGCTTGGGGCGACATGCCGCGGGGGGCGCTCTGCCGGTCGCGTGGCAGGCAGGGTGCCTTCGGCGGCATGCCTGCTCCACCGAAGCCGCGGAACCAGCGGACTCTCCACAGGCACGCCTGCAGGAGGTCCACTGGAGCCACAGGACCGGCGAGCAGCAGAGCGCGCCCTGCGGCATGCCGCTGTGCTTGGGGCGGCGAAATGTCTAGAGCAGCCCCTGCTCTTTGTTGTTTTTTGCGCTCTCGAATGAACTCACACAGGAAAATGATAAAAGACAAAAACACCTTATCACCTGTGGGTGAACACTTTTCACAAAGCAATCACTCTGTGTCTGATCTATCAGTTCTCATCCTCAAAGGAAACCTGCACGAGACTTTAAAAGATGAGCCTGGGATCTTAAATTCATTACTCTGCCAGACTCTAAAAATCATGGACTGAATAGAGACACTGGATTTATGGCTTATTACAACAATCTGTAACCCACTAACCGCCTCTTGTCCTGTGGCTGCAAAGGTGTTAACAGGCCACTCTATTTTGAATCAGAGGGGTAGCCATGTTAGTCTGGATCTGTAAAAAGCGACAAAGAGTCCTGACTCACAAAACCTTATGCTCCAATACGTCTGTTAGTCTATAAGGTGCCACAGGACTCTTTGTCTATTTTGAATGGTTCCTTAGATTAGAATATATGCTAACTACTTATGCTAAACAATCTGTTCCACCTTGCATTTAGTTGTAACACTAGGAATACCTTTCCCAGACAGGAAGAAAAGCTGTGTGTGGCTCCAAAGCTTGTCCCTCTCACCAACAGAAGTTGGTTAAGTAAATGATAATATCTCACCCACTTTGTCTCTCCTACAAAACAGACACAAACTCTGGATCAAACCCTTAACCCCTGCCTGCATTTTCAATCAGCAAACTCTGACAAGGCCTCACCATGTGGCCCATCACTTTGGGCAGTAACCATTGTTTCCAGCTCTTAAGTAACATAAAAGGGATTTTACTGCTCCTCCCACTAAGCCTGAAAGAATGGTGTTTAGCACACCCAACAGCTTTAACCAGGTCTTTGATAGTCTCTGGATCAAAGATTGCCATCAGGTGTATTATTAGCATCTTTCTGCATAACAATATTAATAGTAACTGGAGTTAGGCCTGAATCAGGACTCCATACCCAAAATTCCCTGATCTGATCCTGAAGGGTGGACCTCAGCTCCAGCTCAATTTCCTCCAACAGATTTACCTTCTCCCACCCCAGAAACTACAGGCCCAGTGTGAGTCTTTGAATAAGGGGCTACAGCAGGGGTTCTCAAACTGGGGGCCAGGACCACTGAGGGGGTCACCAGGTTATTACCTGGGGGTTCGCGAGCTGTCAGCCTCCATCCCAAACCCTGCTTTGCCTCCAACATTTATAATAATGTTAAATATATAAAAAGATGTTTTTAATTTATAAGGGAGGGTCGCACTCAGTGGCTTGCTATGTGAAAGGGGTCACCAGTACAAAAGTTTGAGAACCACTGGACTGCAGGCTTCGATCTTGAGCCAAGGCTCTTACCCTCCAGACATGCAAGATCAGTCAGGCAGGGCCACCAATATTTAGGGTATTATTCTGTGTATTTGGGTAGCCCTCACTGCACCAGAAAGTAGCATAAGGCTACCTGTTGCAACCACCACTGGCTGATGCAGTATAGAGCTCCGGTTGGTTGGTTGCTAGGAGCCTAAGTGGTCCTAAAAGGTTTAGGGTTTCAGATTGCATTTCTCCCACCTGAAGACCCATGGATTTAGAAAGAGGGGTGGGGGTTCCCCTGCCTGGCAACCCCTTCTATACATTCACTGTGGAGAGTAGCCAGCTGTCAGCTTCAAAGTGGCGGCAGAGTAGAAGTCAAGGGCAACATTTCCTCCCATCCTCCTTTTTTTCAATAAGGGCCTCAAATAAGGGCACTGTGCTTTATTTTAAAGTCATCTAATCTCTACAAATGAGGCCTATTTATCTTTAAAAGGGGAACTAAGGGTTTGCTTGTTTTTTTTGTTAACCACCAAGACCCAAATTCGGGTAGGTCACTACAGAATCTGCTTAATGTCTGAGGGCTTGCCTACACAGGGAAATTTACCAGCATAATTATACCACTATAGTTATATCAGTAAATGCATACTGTGAATATTATTATTTGAGTATTATCAACCTGTAGAGATCAAAACTCATGAGTGAGTGTTTCCCTTTCCAAATCATGAGATTAGCTGAAATCCTGTTTGTGTGTGTGTGTGTGTGTATTCAAATTGAGTTTTTTAGTCTGTCTTTTGACTTTAACTCTTCTGCTAATGTGTGTGAGATAACTTCAGGTTGAAAAGTCTTTAATGCATACAAAAATACACACCTACCTCTACCTCCTCTTCTTCTTTTCACCTCTAATACAGGGGAATTGCCATCTATTTTCTATTAATGTCTTGACCTAACAGCAATGCTTCTCTGCCTCCAGACTTCTCTGTCTGTGACCCAGTGGCAGCTGTTTGCTGACTTCTTCCCTCCCCTGGGAGTTTCTCCTCCATCAGGGTCCTACTCTCCATCCCAACTCCTCCCTGCTGCTACTCTAGGCGTCCTCTCTCTGATCTAGGCCCTTACCTGAAGGCAGGTCAGGTCTGCGTCCTTAGCCCCAAGGCTCTTGTTGGTGTCACTAGGTATAAATCTAGGTAACTCGGGAGGATGGCTCTGGGCCTATGTGAACCAAAGTACCTCTATGTGAAGTGCTTTTGTTAGCCTTACTAAACTTTTGTAACCTCCTGTGCTATGTGCTGACTGCTAGCAGTCAGCAAGGCCGGTTGGCACTAGATGCAGCCAATACTAGATAAGATAGGCGAAAAGCAGATGCTGTAATCAAGGTTATATGCATGAGAAAATGCCCACACAGTGGGAAAGTACAGATAAAGAAAAACAAAGGGGGTATAAATACTGGGACCCCGCCTGCGTGCGGGTGCGCAGGATTTGAGATTGTTATTTCTCCCTTGCACCTTTTTTTGAGCTCAAATAAACTTGGTTTGCTTCTCCACCCTGGTGTGTTAATTAGTACGACGCACACCGGGCAACGAACCCTGCTGTTGCCCCCTCGGGCCCTTTGGGCAGGCAACAGTTTTGGCATCCCTGGGTGGGCTCGAGGCTGAAATTTAGCCTTGCCCGGACTCCTCCGACGACCGGAGGACGACGGTCACAGCCGACGCCCAGCGCACACAGGTGCCTTTACCGGGGCCGACCTTAGAGGACACAACGGTGCAATGCGCTCGAGTAGTGGAGAAGCAGTTGCGGGCGACGGTGAGGAACCAGTCCCGTGGATGGATAAGGTAGGAACAGTCCAGTGGTGTGGACTTTTGCCTGTTAGGACCTGGGGATGCCCAGTGTCTCCGTATCCCTAGAGTACGGGGCAGGCAGGGCAGGGTGTATGCCCTTAGAATGCATTCTAGTTTGTATAGAGAGCTCTTGTAAAAATCCCCCATCATATGCCCCAGAGCTGCACTGGGAGGAAGACTGTCCGTGGGGACATCTGACTCTGTTGGGCTCATGCCATCTGAACTTATTGACTGTGCAGCAAGATAAGATGCATCGTGGTAATAGGAAATAAAGGCCTTGGTGTGTGTGTGTGTATACCAGTGTGAGTGACTGTTACTGGAAGACACCCAGAGTACCCTGTTAAGTGAAAGCTCGTGACCAGGACTACTCTAACGCAAGCCCGGTAACTAGTGGATCTTTAGGAGATCCGACCCACGGTGGGCTGACTCGGCCTGGCATCGTCCGGCGAGGAAGCTACCTGGGTCTAGGAGTGTGTGAACCTATCTTCCCTCCCCTTTCCTTTCCATGTGGGCTACTGACAGTCTGATCATCTCACTGGACGCAATCAGAGTAAGCGGCGCCGTCTCCCAGAAACTAGCCGACGCTCTTTGCTGAAGGGAGGTGTAGGAGAGTCATGGTCATCCTCGTTAGTCTCTCCTGTGTGAGTACCCTGTAGGGAAAGATCCTTAGTTTATGAGCCGCTAGCGCGGACAGGGCACCCCCCCCCCCGTGTGTGTGTGGAAAATGGGGGAGGGATAGTCTAAACATTCTACCTCACCCCCTAAGGGTACCCCAGCATATTACATGTACGTACATTATGGTCCTAAAACCTGCAGGTATTTAGAGAATTGAAATCTTCACACGTGTGAAAATCCATCTAAACAATGCCCATTAGAAGGTACCTTCAATCTAGGTAAGATCATACATCTCAGAGGAACTTTTAATCACCAAAGAAGAGCCTCTGACACAGTGTGAGCAATTTGTCTAGGAACGGGTTAATTTGAAATTCAGCTTGGCCCACAGATAAAGAAAAAGTTGCTCTGCATTCAAGGTCAAAAATCAACGCAGACTATGCTAGGTACAAAGAAAAACTGCTTTCAGCCCCAGCTGGCTGTGGAAAAAAAATATAGACAGAGGCAAACCAAAGGCAATACAAGTTACAGAACTGAGATTACATTTGCAAAGCTTAACTGTCCAGTGAGATCCAACAGTGTGCCTTTGCGACCCCGGAGCCGGTGTGGCTTGGTGACACTGGAGAAGCCACAGGCAGCTGACCTGGACTGGAATCTCTGAAAAAGACAGCGCAGGAGATTCCAGGGTGTAAAAGAACAGCCCTCCCAAGAGCGGAAGCATGTTGGAAATTCTGAACAAGCTGTATACAGGATAATCTCCCGTCCAC
Source organism: Mauremys reevesii (assembly GCF_016161935.1). Lineage (NCBI taxonomy): Eukaryota > Metazoa > Chordata > Testudines > Geoemydidae > Mauremys > Mauremys reevesii. The sequence continues at coordinate 212,918,732 of NC_052624.1, forward strand.
CTATTCCCCTTCTCTGAACGTTATACACAGACGTGGCCAGTCTGGACATGTGTGAGTATTAAAGTGGCTTAAGGCTTGGGGCATTCATATTTTTCCTGAATTATGTGGGAGCGTTCCCAACACTCTTCATTGTAGTTTTATTATTTTAAATGAAGCTGTCATAAACAGATAGTTAAGGGTTAAGGTCTCTTTTACCTTTAAAGGGTTAACAAGCTCAGTAACCTGATGGACACCTGACCAGAGGACCAATCAGGGGACAAGATAATTTCAAATCTCTGTGGAGGGAAGTCTTTGTCTGTGTTCTTTGTTTGGGGTTTTGTTCTCTCTTTGGATCTAAGAGGGGCCAGACATATCTCCAAGTTCCCTGAAGTATTTTCTTCTATTCAGTATAGTGAGTATTAGAAAGGCGGTTTAGTCTTATAATTAATTTCTGTATTTGCAAATGTGTGTTTGCTGGAACCCTATTTTATTTTATTTTTTGGTTGCTGTATTTGTCCTGATGCTAGCTCTCTAGTTTCATAAGTTATACCCTGTAACATTTCCATCCTGGTGTTACAGAGATAGTCTACCTTCTTTCTTTCTTTTAATAAAATCCTTTTCTTTTTAGAACCTGATTAATTTCTTCCTTTGTTTGGAATCTCAGGGGAAGAGGAGGAGGGAGGGGGGAAAGGGAATCCCTCTTTGTTTTGATTCAAGGAGTTTGAATCAAGGTGATCTCTCCCGACGGCTAAGGGAGGGGGAGGTGGGGGGAATGGGCTATTTCCCTTTGTGTTAAGATCCAAGGAAGTTGGGATCTGTGTTTCCTAGGGAAAGTTTGGGGGAACAGGGAGTGTGCTAGACACTGGCATTTCTAGCTGGTGGCAGTGTACCAGATCTAAACTAGGATTTAAGTTTAGAGGAGCCCATGCAGGTCCCCATCTTGTGGACGCTAAAGTTCAAAGTGGGGAATAAACCTATGACAGAAGCTTTAAAATTTGGTTATATGGTGTGTTTTCTTTATCTTCCCCCAACGTCCTGCAGTGTCAGCCTGATCACCTGACATGAGGGATAGACTGGTAACAGAAATTTGTCACAGTTTGGTGAGCAATTGAGAATGGGGGAGCCCTGCAGAATTTACACCATCTATCTGTTTTACCCTTGTTATTTTATGTTTGCTTTGTTTGGTACTGTTGGTGTTATATGTTAAGGATTGCATGATTAAAGGTGAGCCCTAATAGGATAAGGAAACACTATCTGGTTTTGGTGCACTATCTGGTTCTGGTTCTGTTCTGTTTAACCGGTTACTGTTTTTCTGCTCTGTTCATTTGGGCGTTAGGTGTGTGGGCGGAACTGAACTTCTCGTTCGTAATTTCTCAGGGTGGAAGCCATTGTGTGCGATGAAGCTCTGAGGTTGTATTGAGATCCTTCTGTCCCGTCCCCTGTAACGGACAGTGTAATAGAAGTAGGAAAACCTGGATTAGACCGTAATGCCCACTGATCTCTGAGTAATTCTCTTTTCGGGTTGAGTGTCAGCAGATAGATGGGTGGGTCTCTGGATAAACCCTCTAAGGATAGCCCTTTGGATTATATGTTAAGTAAATGGCCTTTACCCAATGGCCATGTATTTTTGCCCAGGTGGCAAGCCTCACAAGGGAGGACTCGGGTAGTCTTGTGAGTAAAAATGTTTTAGGGAAAAGACCAGAAGGGTGGGGGCTAGTTGAGAAGTTCCACTACTAGTTTAGCTAGGAGGGTGGGCAAGTTGGTGCCCATGGAAGGGACGGTTCAGCGAGAAAAGCAGGATCAGGCCCAGGCGGGCAGGCAACAGACAGAGAGATTGGAAAACAGGTTGGAAACTTTTGAGGGTGCAGTGGAAGGAAGGAGTAAGTAAGTATAAGCATGGGGATTTCAAATACTCAGGAGGATATTTGGAATGGTGATTTGAATTGATAAGTGGCTGTTGGGAGACAAGCAAGTGATTTAAGGGAGAGAAGCAAGTGATTTAAGGGAGAGAAGCAAGTGATTTAAGGGAGAGTGAGAAGTTAACTCTGTAGTTGCTGGAGGGAACAGCAGTTGAACCTTGTAAACATGCTAAAAAGAAAAGTTCTTGGTGTCTTTAAAATGTTTAATAATTTCTTTGCCTGAATTTATTTACAGATTGCAATCATTTGGCTATAAACAATTTTGTTGAATTAGCTGAAGAATGTATACAGTGCTATGTAATTGAAATTTTATTAGGCTCTAAGGGCACTATAAGTGGTGATGTTTTCTTTCAGTGTTTAAAAGCAGGAGTTAAAAAAAAAGCAAGCCAGAAAGCATCTGTATTAATGCAAATTATCTAACTGATAAGGTAGAAGCCACTGAAACCTGGGCTGCCTATGAAACACATACAAGAAAATATGGGGTAATTCCCCTGTTTTGCCTAAAATCAACAAGGGTATTTGTATATTTTAAGTAATGATTGACTGCCCAGAAAGGGTAGACCTCTGTTTTTGTCTTTCAGATAATCAAAGAAAACTGATGCCAGCTGAACAGCATTCAACGTACCATGCATTTGCTGGCACAGTAGAAATTATGTTTTGTGTTCTATGTTCTGTCTTGCAGTGTTTGTCTCGTGGCCAGAATTGTTGTGTTTAATATTTTCATGGGATGGTCTGGTTTGGAATCAAGCGGAAGGGTTGGATTGGAATGCATATACTTGTTTTGTTCAACTTAGAATACAAAGTGTTTGGATACATCAGAAAAAAAATTCTAATACATTTCCTTAAGTAAGAAAAAGAAACTTCATTGGCCAGAACTTTTAATTGAAAATTGTTATTAAAATTTGCATACCAACAGTCTTTGGAAGCAAGGACATGAAAAGTTAACCCACTCCCCATATTGTACATGGGATCCTTCTGGCTACCTCAGATTTCTAGCCAGAGGGCTGGGGATGGTGGGAAGCTATTGGACTAGAGGTTGTATTGAATGAACTCATCAAAGTGGGCGTGCTTGTCCTGGTTTGTTGTTCCAAAGCTCTGTAATAAGGTTATTTTAGTGGAAGGGTATATGTGGCATACATTAAATAATAAGACTAATGTACTGTATAACGGCAATGTGTATGTGTTCATTGTTAAAAAAAGGTGTATAAGTAAAAAGTGAAAGTTTCCTTTGTAGGTTAAAAAAAGCCAAAAAGGAGAAAAGGAAAAAGAACGAGTTAACTGAAAAAAACTTTAGCTAGCAAGCTCAATCCAAAGATGAGACACTGACTCCGTTCAAGGACACTGCTCACAGCTAAGACTTGGCTAACAACCAAGAAAAAGGGGGAGGGGGGGCTTGAATGTGCCCAAGCAGCTATGAGATCTGCAAAACACTGCCAAGCACTAATGAAATGTGTTAGGTTTCTTTTCTCACAGGTAAAGAAGCGCTACCCAAAGACCCTAGCAGCCCTGCCACTCCTTGGAACCAGGAGACTGGATCAATGTAAAGGTCCACCAACAAAAGACTGCTTTGGCTTCATGCTGGAAAGGCCCTTATTAAGTCCTGCTGACTACCAACACCGCTGTGAAGTGCCAAAGACTGACTGCCTGGACCCATGATTCTTACTGCAAAAAGACTCCTCCACATCAGGAGAATTCTCCTACTGATGATTAGCCTAACCCTGCACAGTGTACTCATCAAGTGAATACACAGCCCCTCTGTCTGGCAACAGACACTGTCACACTCTAAGGTAACTAGCCTGATTTCCCCAGAACACACTGCTGCAAATGTAACTGGAAAGCACAGCAACTGGGAATGATGGTTGGACACTTTGAAAAAGGCAGCTCTGTGGACATTTCTGCCAGAAGCTGGAAGTGGAGGACACGGGATGGATCACTTGATGATTGCCTGTTCAGTTCATTCCCTCTGAAACACCTGGCATTGGCCAGATACTGGGCTAGACGGACCATTTGTTTGCCCCAGTATGGCCATTCTTATATTTAAGTATTTCTTCACACAATGCACAGTCAATCTGTGGAACTCCTTGCCAGAGGATGTTTTGAAGGCCAAGACCATAACTAGATTAAAAAAAAAGAACTTGATAAATTTATGGAGGATAGGTCCATCAGTGGCTATTAGCCAGGATGGTCAGAAAACATGTGCCTAGCCTCTGTTTACCAGAAACTGGGAATCAGCGACAGCAGATAAGATCACTTGATGATTACCTGTTCTGGTCATTCCCTCTGGAGGACCTGGCACTCGCCACTGTTGGAAGACAGGATACTGGCCCAGATGGACCTTTGGTCTGACCCAGTAGGGCCATTCTTATGTCCCAAACCATGCTGGTCAACAATCCCATCATTTTCTTCCTGCAGACACAGCCAGTTTCCTGCTAAGCAATTCAGGGCCACCCGGGGGCGGGGGGCAAGAGGGGCAATTTGCTCTGGGGCCCCCCCATGAGAGTTTTTTGGGGCCCCTGGAGTGGGGTCCTTCACTCGCTCCGGGGGTCCCGGAAAACTCTTGCTGGGCCAAGCCCAGGAGCTTCTTCCACTCCCGGTCTTCGCCAGCAGGGGGTCCTTCCCCTCTGGGGCGGAAGGACCCCCCCACTGGCGAATTACCGCCGAAGTGGGACCCGCCGAAGTGCAGCCCGGTCTTCGGCGGTAATTCGGCGGCGGGTCCTGGAACGGAAGGGCCCCCACGCTGCCGAAGACCCCAGGAATCCTCTGGGCGGCCCTGGGGTTGGGGAGCTGCGCTGCAAAACGCGGAGCACGTGCACTTTTCTTTCGGGCTCCAGTACCCAGAGCACTTGCCTTTGGCCAGGCGGCAGAAATGCAACCTCGTCTCTCCCGCTCGCTGCACTCACAGCGGAACAGCAGCAAGTGTCTGCTTGCAGGCGCTGACTGGGCAACACCTCGCCTGGCGCCCCCGGGCAGGCACTGTCCTGGCGGGCGGCGGCGGCGTGAACCTCACCCCGCGCTGTTCTCCCGGCCGGGGGCTGACGAGCGAAGGGGGTGAGGGCCGGGAGTAGGAACCCCTGACGTTGTCGGTCCCCATTGGTTCTCTGCCGCAGCGCATGTTCAGGGGCATCTGGATAAAAACGCGTCTGCCCCCCACCCACCGTCCTCCAGCCTCCACCTCCTGCGGGACGCGGACACCACCTAGCGAGCCGGCACCATGAGCATAGACGGTTTTGTAGGCTGGTGGAGGAGCCTCATCTCCGGCGACGGCTTTGACGAGTACGTGAAGGAATTAGGTAAGGGGCAGGGAGACCGTGTGGGATAGAAATCATTGCTCACCATCTGTGGGTCCGAGGGAGGGGAAGGTGGGGGTGTCTGGCGGGCGGGCCCCTGGCTAGAAAATAAAGGAATGTCCCCTGTCCTGCCCCCGCACTCTGGGCAGCGAGGACTTTTCATTCATGATCTCCCTGGCTGTTAGGTTTGGGGGAAGAAATGAGGTTTGGTGGACTCTGATGTCTATGACGATCTCCCTAAATCCCACTGTTGCTGCCCGCTGGAAGAAAAAAAACGCTCTCTCCCTTGTATACGTGTGTAATTTATTTGTATTGTCAGAGTGTGTGTGTGCGTGTGCAGGGCCGCCGGGGGGGGGCAAGAGGGGCAATTTGCCCCGGCCCCTACGAGAGTTTTTTTGGGGGCCCCTGGAGCAGCGTCCTCTCCCGGTCTTCGGCGGCGGGGGGTCCTTCCGCTCCGGGGCGGAAGGACCCCCCCCTGCTGGCGAATTACTGCCGAAGCGGGACCCGCCGCCGACGTGCAGCCCGGTCTTCAGCGGTAATTCGGCGGCAGGGGGTCCCCGCCGCGGGTCTCCGGGGCATTTCGGCGGTGGGTCCCGGAGTGGAAGGGCCCCCCGCCCCCGAATTACCGCCGAAGCGGGGGCCCCCTGCCGCCCAAGACCCCAGGTCCCCGGAATCCTCTGGGCGGCCCTGAAGCAATCTGCTCAGCACAGGCCAGCAGCTGTAATTCCCCTATTAGGTACTCCTACAACTGCCACATTATCTTGCATATTATTGCTGTACAGCGAACATCGCTTGTTCCCTCTCATCAGAATTGAGAGTTCTGAGATCTCAGCATCAATGTCCAGTCTATGCTAGGAATTAAGTTTCAATTTCAGCCACCTCAGTGTAGCTGCCCCAGTGCCAACCCCCAGTGCACAGAAGGTACCAATTCTGGGGGTTGTCTCTGCTAGTTTTTTTTTTTTCTTGAGTTAACTTAGGACAAATATCTGGTTGCTGGGGCAAATATTTGGAGAGTGTCCCGATTAACCATTACAAAAGAGCTCAAGTCAATTTCGCACCCAACACCTGAGCACCGCCATACCCCTAGGGGTTTGCACCAATGCAGCTACAATAGAAGCTGAAATCAGAGCTAATTCCCCATTGAAGAAGTACAGTTGCTGCCCACTCCGCCCACTTTGCTTGACCCGGGGCAATGGACAAATCCCTCAGGAAGGACAATGCTCGAAAAGCCACGCAGCAGAAAACAAAAGAGGGAGGGAGCTGCGGGCACCTCTGCTGCCAGGCTGGGCTGGCCCCCGTGCGAACCAACGCAGGTCACTCCCACGGGACGCGGGGGCTGCTCGCCCCGAGCGGGAGAGGCGTTCGGTGCGAGCGGCGGGGCTGGCTGGGGCCTGAACGGGACGGGCGCCCAGGGCCCCGGAACTGCTGTCACAGGCTGGGCCGCTCCTTGGCCGACGCAAAGGGGAAGCTCAGGGCCTGACACCGGCGAAGGGGCTCGAGCACAGGGGTGGGAAGGCGGGCGCGGCAGGGCGCGTGGCGGGCTCCCGGGGGCTCTGCACTAGCGGGGTGGCGGCGGGAAGGGGCCCGTCCCGCAAGGGCCACCCAGCAGGCCACGGCGGGGGGAGGGGGCGCTTGTTTCATAACAATCCCGCCGGGCCCAGCCGCAGGTAATCGCCATGGAAACCCGCCCCGGGACAGCGGCTGCGGCTGCAGCATGGAGTCCGGCGGGGGCTGCGGCTGAGCGACCCTGAGACGCTGGAGCGGCGGCCCCGCCCAGGGGGCCCCCGCCAGGTACCGCGGGCCGCGCTCTCGGCCCCGGAGGGGGGAGGGCGCTTCCTGCTGCCATTCGTGCCCGGTAGAGAGACGGAAACAGACCGGGGAGGGGAGAGACCGATCCCCTCTCGGTGCCAGGGCCCTCGCTGCGACAGGGACCGCCCTGCCAGCCCCCTTCCCCATTGGCCACCGCCGCCTTCCTGCCGCGCTGGCCCTGGTTAGTCGGAGCACGCTCTGCCCCAGCCGCCCGCATCAGCGCCCCCTCCAAGTAAGCTGGCGAGGGACGCTGCCAACCAGAGGGCACGGGCCTGTTCCCCCACCAGCCCTTTATCCCCACAAGGGGGAAATCGGTTAAGACCTAAGTCTCCTTACCTGAGTGATTTCCTCTCTTCCTCCCACAGAGCGGTCAAGACTCACTGCCATGGCCGAGGAACCTGCCACTATTTGTTTAAATGAAGAGGATTTTTACTGTCCCGTATGCCAGGAGGTGTTCAAAACGCCTGTGAGGACAGTAACCTGCCAACACGTGTAGGTATCTGTTGCCCCTGACCTTCCCCTCTGAGTGCTTGTCCTCTAGCCTCCTGAGAAGCTGTTATTCCTCTTGTTTCTTTCCCCAGCTTTCCAACACTTGCCCTGGGAGCAGCCTCTAGTGCAGTATGATACATACAGTAAAACTTTACAGACCTTTTAAAGCTTTTCCAGTCCACTGTGCTGATAATAAACCTCTATCCAATGCTGAATTTAGCTTGTGTATGGAGGTGTTTCAGAGTTTTTATCATCCTCATTTCATTTGTAATGAAAGAAGCATCAGGTGAAAAATATTTTTTTTTTTAAAAATCCCTTGCCTGTATTACTAATGTTATCTTACATATTTAGAAGTGAAATAATTTTACAAATCTTATTGAATGGTTACTTAACTTCTTATCCATTGGCTATTCTCTCAGACTGGAAAATGGAAAGAGTGTAATCAGTTTCATTTTCTAGCTGTCATTCACAATGCTGCAAAAAGTGTATGTTACTTCTGATAAATGTTTAATTACAAACCAGAAATTTGCCAAAACCACCCCAAAAGTGTTCCTTTTAAAATCAACACAGACACTTAAAAGAATGCTGTTTATATATGGAAGGTAAGGGGGACTGCAAAAACCAACACATTGGAATTTATGGGAGCAGTTGGTGAGTGAATGGCTGCAGTATTGGGCTATATTACTATTGGTCTAGAAATAAACATGAGCATCTGATCAATGTCATATGTTCAGTATCTCATTAATCATTCAAGTTATACAACTCAGGTTTACTGGAATTAGAAAGTACAATTTCTGTATAAAATGAATTGCCAAACATCCCATAACTTGAGATCAGTAGTATGCTTCTATAATAACTTTACCTCTTTTGATCTATATTGTTTTTATGAAGACTTGTAGATACAGACTTCAGCCAGTGATCCTTATCCTGCAGAACTTATTGCTGGTTCAAGGCCTGACTCTACTATTTTTATAATAAATAAGAATATAGCTACTCAACTATCCTTGGTGCTAAAGCAGAAAATATTGACCTATCCAACTTTTTTTTCTTTTTTACTAATTTGTGTTTGTGTTAACTTTGAATTAGCTTCTGCAGGAAATGTTTCCTGACAGCAATCAGAGAAAGTGGAACACATTGTCCTCTATGCCGTGGAACTGTGACTAAAAAAGAAAGATCATGTCCCAAAAGGGCTCTAGATGTTGAAAACAACATGAAGAAGCTTTCTGGGTGTTGTAGATGCTGTGAAAAACAGGTGGAGTAAACATAAAAGTTATTTATTACAAGTAAATAAACTTTCCTTCCTTGGGACCTGATCCTTCATGCTGCTATGTGTCATTAATACCCAGTAGTTAAAGATTTGCAGCATCGAGCACCAAGTGAGGCAGGTGTGCATACACATGCATCTGAAGTAGAAGTTGGTCCTTAGCTATGAAACAAAGTTTGAAATCAGAGCAAAGTGGCTGCTGAAATAAAGTTGCTTTTCAAGAAAGATTTAACTTTCTTTTTTTTAAAATGCCAAACTGATAGTGTTCCATAAGTTAGAATAACTGAGAGGAATGAATGAAAACTCTAAAACAGGCCAAGAGACCATGAATAACGATGACAATGAGAAATGGGGAACAACTAGAAAATAAAGAGCTCATAATGTGCTATATATATTTTTTTTAAAGTGCTCAAATTTACAGCAGAAGAGCACAAAAATAAAAAATGCAAACAGCAATACAAATGCCAGTAAACACTACCATATTATTTAATCTCTCTGCTTTCCCTTTGGTAAAGAGATCACTAATGTTCAGAACACTATGGGTGGAATCCTGGCCCCCATTGAGGTCAATAGGAGTCTTACCTTAAATGGAGTCAGGATTTCACCCAATAGATTTTGTTTATGAAGCATTTGAATCCAAGAAGTCTTAATATTACCCTTCCTCACTCTTGGGTCTCAGAGGCTTGTGTGAGATCCTCCATTAGTACAGAGTTTGGTGCTTCGTTACTCATGATCTCTGCTTAAAATGAAATAAGGTGAGAGAATCATTTAAACATTCAGGCTTATAAACTGTAAAACCAAATGCCATTTACACTCAGTTGCAAACTGGTAGACTGGAAATAACAAAGTGGCTTACATACGTAATTTGAGCATACTAGCTGTGAAAGATGTATTCTTAGAACCTTTGGACGTGTTTCTATCTGTAGCTGTCCTGCTCTCACTCCTTCTGTGAACCTCTTCATTGTGCTCAAGGGAACCAATACTCCTGCTTGACAATAGGAATCCCTGAAAATCTTAGTTTGAGGTATAACTGACTGCATAAATGGCAAGAGGGCTAGGATCACAAAGTAATACATTATTCCTGAAGGGGAAGGGTGTATTTAAAACAAATGAGTACCCCATAGTGCCTTTTCCTTTTGTATCAAGAATTGAATATAATGCCTAATACATTAAGTGTTCAATGCATAGATGGAGTGGATACAGAATGTAGTTGTTGCATTAGAAGAGGAATTTAATATATTGTTATACAGGGTTCTGTTCTCCTTTCTTACATGCATTATTTTATCTGTTGGCAGAAGTACCGTAATTCTTTTCCCAGATGTTCTAGTTACACTGTAATATCTAAATGGCTTGAAATTTCATTTACAGGTTAGGTTTTCTCGCATGAGACACCATTATAAAACATGTAAGAAGTATCAGGATGAATATGGTGTTCCTTCTATTGTTCCAAACTTTCAGATTTCCCAAGATTCAACAGGGAACAGGTAATTAGTGTATTTCATGTATGACTCAGATCCCTTTTTTTGTGAAAGGGAAATAGTTTTTCTAGGGCACATTCTTCTTTTTGTAAACAGTATTGTCTAAGTTCTTGTGCTTCAAAAATGAATATTTCTCTAGAAACACCCTTTAGATCCTGTTCTTTTATTCTTCAATCTGTGGCATTTAGAAAAGTGCTCTACAGCATGTTTTGGAATAACTTCCAGAAGCCTTCCCTAAAGGTTGTACCTCCAACTGTTGTGCTGTGTGTTGTGTGGTTTTTGCTTTTAACAGCAATTGAGTAAGTTGCTTTATAGGAGGTCTGATTGCTCTTGCGTTTAGAGAAGTTTTATTTTTCCCTTATTCTTATTACTATTTAAATGGCTAGATGGTCACTAACCTCCTTTTGTTTCAAAATGTTGCTGTCTTCTGTTTAGGATTTTGTCTTCAGATTTGACTCATCTTGAGTTAATCTTGAAAGTGAATAATAGCCCTCTGGCATCTTTACATGTTGGTTTGTAAATTATATAACCAGATGCCATTTACCCTCTCTCAGTTGCAAGCCATAAGGCTAAAGAACCTGTTTTGCCAATACCGGAGTAAAAACAAAGCCAGGCATTCAGAATTCACATTTAGTTTAATAGATACTTACACATACTGCATACCTTTTATCACATCTATTTTCAGTAGTTCGACCAGTGGGGGGAGGGGGGGGGGAAATCCATTTGAGTTTCAAATGAATCTGTGGTAAAGAACGAGGAATATGGAAAATGCCCATATTTGAGTCCACTTCCACATAACTATCACGCCATACTGCTCTGAAGTGGTTGAGCTGGAAAAATATTCTGGAAGTTGTCATGTTACTGCACACCAAATTACACATTCAGAATTCCCATGTCTAACACTATAAGACATGCACAGTCGAGCAATTTGGCCTTGCTTAGTTAAAGATACATGGTCAAAACCTGCATTTAAAGAAAGTAGCATTCTTGCTTATAACACACTGTATGAAGTACCTAGTATGCCCAAACTGCAGAAACTCCTTTCTACAGTTTCAAATTATGGAGGATTAATGCTTTTAACTACTGTTTGTAAAGTATCATCCTGAGCAAACAGCTGTCTAATTCCTTTTAGAAAACAGCCCCTATCTTCTGTTTACACAGTCCATACTGCCATTGGAGCTATTTGTCCACTTCCCATTCCTCTCCCTGCCCCAAAAATTCAGTCTTGCTGTTGAATGGATAAGCATATACTAAACCCTATTTTCATACTAAATTACTTTGCATTCTATTAAAGTTCATCATGCTAACCAAGTGAAAAATAACATCTTGGTGCAAAAGAAAAGTTCTGAGCAGGGGTGATATTTAATTATTTGTTATGTTATATATGCTCACTATATGTTCTACCTATATGATCAGTTTACAATTAATGGGATTCAATGGATTTTTTTCTTTGAATAACTAGACACCAAAAATATAGTTTGTTTGTTTTTTAAAACACAAATTAAACTTGTATACTTTATTTAACACTTCATATAAAGTAATAGGAGTGATACATCTGCATTTGATAATGGAGAGATGGCTAATCTTCAGACACTTCAGGGAGATGCAAGGTAGGCTTCTTCACTTCAATATTGTAAAAGTGATTTAAGTTGTCCATATTTAGTTCTAGATATATTTCCAGTAGGGAGACGACAATTCAAACTTCTTACGAGAGTCTGACAAACTTCTTTAAAAAAAAAAAAAAAAAAAATCCTTGGATTCATGTACGTGCAAGTTTATCAGTTAGAATCTGGTGTTCTTGTTGCTTCTTCTTACTTGAAGAATCTCCAGGATGCATTGTATAGCCTCAATAAAAAAGATAAAAGAATTGTCTAAACTCCCTAACGTAATAGAATACATATTGACACACAAATACACAGTTTTGCTTGAAATTTACAATTTAGCAAAATGGCATCAGAATTCCTTTATTTTGACTACTAACAAAAAAGGCTATGACAACGTCCACAGATGTTCTGTTATATCTCTCTGATATCTCTTAAATTCTGTTTTAATAGATCCATATAATACTGTATAACTTCCATTTCCAGTGCACATCCCACATTCAAATGCCCCCTGTGTCAGGAAACCAACTTTACCCGGCAACACCTACTGGATCATTGTAACAATAGACACCTTTATCAGATAGTTCCTGTAGTAAGTATATATATTTTTTCAATGTAAGCACCTTAAACTTCCCTTATTTTAGTTATTTAGAGTAATAGTTAAATTCTATGGGCTCTTACAGTTCCAAACAAGCATTATGCTCTAAGAAAAGAATTGCATTGATGACACTGTAGTTAAGTTGAAGGGGTTTTCATTCAAAAACATTTCCCTATTAACTATAACTTTTCTTACTTCACTTCAGTCATAAGGTATTTGTGTTTTCTTTGTCATATTAGTTTCAGTTGCTGTGTTGAGTTGAAATGTAAACTGTTTTGTTTTTTGAGCTGGATGCTTTTATTTTCTGGTCCCTTAACTAGAACTGCTGTTACTTATAGAAACATTGTCAATTTAAAAATCTTATTTGTCTTGTAACTTACTATTTATTACATATGAAACCTAACATTTGTAAAACCAAAAGATAAAGAGGGAAAGATATTTTTATTTTACTCTGTGTGTAGTCAGTTTCACTGTTTCCTCTGTATAGTTTCCTCTTGCACCCTGTTTGTGTGGGTCTTGCACACAACTATCAGTGGAGCAGAAGGGAGAATAACTTTTTTTTTTTTTTTTTAAATACAGGAAATTTTTATTTAAAAGGCAAATTGGCAGAAGGACTTACAGGCAGATAAAAGTAATTTGTTACTACAACTTCTTTTAAAATCAGACTAAACTTCAAGTTGACAGTCTCAAATGTTAGTCATATTGTTCTGGAAAATTGTAAGTAGTACATTAACATTTTGAATGTTACACAAGAGTTTTACATACACTTTTGAAGTGGATAAGTATCAGATTAAGATTTTACATAGAATACACAAACAATATAATGTCGTCTTATTGACTAATACTTTTTTTAAATAATTTTTCAAATTTAGATTTGTCCAATTTGTGTGTCTCTTCCATGGGCAGATCCCAGTCAGGTTACTAGAAATCTTGTTAGCCATCTAAATCTAAGACACCAGTTTGACTATGGAGAATTTGTGGTAAGCATTTTTTCTTTTTTCTTGCTCTTCAAAGAAATGGGAAACTTTTTTTCTCTGAAGGAAAGTACTAAATTAGCCTCTGTGGCTGCAGAGCCCACAGAAGATTTGCAACTTTTACATGCTTAGCTGCTGTGGAACCTGCTACTTAGCAGTAGTTCTGCCACTTCTAAACTGTTGTCTACACTATAAACAGTAACCGCCATTGACAGTGGGTATTGGCAACAGATGCTGTTAAATCATGCTGAACACCCATCTAGTGTAGACAAGGTTGTTGCATAAAGCTAATTTCAGCCTTGCACAGCTGCCCAAGACTACCCGTATTCCCTAGGGAAGTGTGACAGACTCCAGACTGCCACCTTTATGGTGTCTGTTGCTTTGCCAACCAAAAGAGAACAATCAGGCCTTGGAAATACGGTTTTAGGGTGCACCTTTGATGTCCTAGAGGTATATTGGCTGACTGAAAACCCTCTCATAGGAATTATATGCTAGAGAATCCCTCTCCCTAGCTAACTAGTCCACAATAAAATCAGGGAGAGGAGATGGATTGGGTTCATTCAGCTGAGGAGTTCTACTCCTCCTGCTTTCATCTCTCTTTGGTATCTGTGTAAGATATAGTACTGAGTGTTTTAGCCAACCTTCTTGATCAGGGTGGATTGATTTAAATCAAATTGATTTAAATCAGGAAGACTCAATTTAATCATGGATTTCTACATACAAGTGCATTCTTGTTGGTTGTTATAACCTTAATACATATTCTTCACAACTCAGATGAGACCCAAACTGGGTCTCTTTTTTTTTTTTTATTTTTTTTTTTTTTTAAATGGCCTGCTGCTATTATAGGTTTTTCCCTTCTAGTGAGAGAATGGTATGGTAGATCTCAAATCAATGAAGGCTACACTCAGAAAGACCTCAAGACTCCAGGAATACGCTGCTCAAATAGTTTCACTTTTGTTTCTGTTGCTTGTCCCTCCCTTCTCACATTTATCTCCAGACTTCTTCTCCTTGTCCAGATCTATTCTGCCCCCAACAATCTTCTATTCATTGAACTTTTTGAAACTTTGCACTTTTAGAGAGAGGTAAGGGACTGACTCTGTGTACACAAATTTACAGAGGGACAATAGGGTTGAGGTCTGTTAGTTCTCACCTCGATGTATTTATTTATTTAAAAACATTTTTGCTGTTAAGCAGCATGTTATCTCTGGAGACACAGTCCACAGTTTGAGAACTGCAAAACTAAGCATCTCTGATGGTTTCTTCTATACTGAGCACTGAGTCCCATTGGGTAGATAGAAAGATTAAGCTAAATAATCTATACAGAAGCCCCTGGAACACCATAAGATTGGGTCCCTAATCCATGAACTATTGGAACTCATTTACAAAACTTTTTTTCTTTAACATTACATGAATTTATTGTCTCATACTATAGAATTTATAATCCCTATTCCATGATGAGATCTTTGAGCTATAATGTATCTTAATTAAAACTGTTTACATAAAATGTTTTTTTCCTCAAAAAAACCCCTCAAAAATCCAATTTAAATAAATTTTCTTTTTAAATTCACTGATTTTTATTCATCCTGTTCTTGATGCATATATTGTAACACAATAGATTCGCTATCTAGGTGCCATTTACAGTACCATATGTGGGCAACAAATAATACAAAGAACAGGATGGAGTTGAATAGTTTGATAAGCCTGTACAGCATTTCTCAGTTTTTGATCAAATGTCTTATTGTGTTTAGAATCTTCAGCTTGATGAAGAAACCCAGTACCAAAATGCTGTTGAAGAATCTTGTCATGTGAATATTTAAAGTGTAGGTCCTCTGCATCTTACTGCACTCTGAGGGAAAAGCTACATGAATCCAATCAGTAATCTGAAATGTATATTAATAAATGGAATTCAGTATGTTTTTTCTTTCTTCAGGTTAAATATCTTTTTTCCAAGAACAAGAGTTTTTAAAATGCTTTTTGATTAGAAAAAAATGGAGTTAAATTTTATTACTAGATTTCTTAATTCTACATAATTGATTGTACAGCTATTGGAAAGGTGTTAAGTCATTTTACTGAGTAGAGTTCTTTCCCTTTAAGTAGGGACCTTGCTGGAGCTATTCACTGGTGTCTTTTGATTTCTGTGTATATTTTCATGGTTTTGTTGATCTTGCAGTTATATTTTTGTTAATGCCAAATTTGGGGAGGGGGGTGGGAATCAGATGCAAAGATGTTGTTTTGCACTTTGCTTTTTATAGTCAGGGTTTCATTTGCAAAATTATATCCTCGGGAGAATATTTGTGTGTAACTTTTGTTTAAAGCTGAAGTGATATTTTTACTACCATAATTTCTAATAATAAAAGTGAGACTGGCCAATTTGTAAAGTTGAAATAGTTGTTTTCAATAGTGCAGCATTTTAGAGCAGATTGGCTTCACTTACATCACTAAGAAGGAATGCTATATCATGGCCTGAGGGAAATTATTTCTATGTTATTTCTCTGATGTATCACTAAAATAGGACATCTTGCTTCCTGGGGAGAGAGACTGAGCTCTTCCCACGCACCCTGCAAACTGGTGGGGAGAGGAAGTTCTTTGTGTCACTTGACAGAGTGCCTTGTGAATGATATAAAGATAACATGCAAAGAAAAAAAGTCTTTTTGATAAAAAGGCCAAAGTGTTTTGCCTTTATACATAATTTTTCTGGTTAGTTACATTAGAAATCCAGGTTGTGTCTACCATGAAAAATAGGGACGACATTAAACTTGAAAACTGGTAGGATTAGGACATAATTGGTATCAAGGCATTGATATGTTTTGTCAGTCGTTGTTTAAAACTTTAATACGTGTTGTAAATCTGAATAAGCAGTTGAGAAGAAAAAAAATCTTGCTGAGAAGATTCACTACCTCCATACCTTACACTAAGGGCTGCAAAAGCTCCTATTCTAGTTCTCCCTCCAAGATGACCTCCAACAAAAACAGGGAAGGCAAGACTTGATATTCCCACAATTTTAAAAACACAAACTTTTATTTTTAAGTTTGGACCTTTATATATAAGAACCAAAAAGCCCTGTTTTGTTCCCTTGCATGTCCCTTAAGAAATGGCTTTATCAGGTGTATGGAGAATTCCCAAGGCTGGGAGAAATAGGATGTTTCCAAATACACCTCTACTCCAATATAATGCTGTTCTCGGGAGCCAAAAAGTCTTACAGCATTATAGTTGAAACCACGTTATATCAAACTTGCTTTGATCCGCCAGAGTGCACAGCCTCATCTCCCCCCGGAGCACTGCTTTACTGCATTATATCTGAATTCGTGTTATATTGGGTTGTGTTTATATCGGGGTTGAGGTGTAGTCAGTTGGGACACAATATTTTTCCCTTAACCCATATCCCTAACTGTCATTATTGTACATGAGTGTTGTGTATCTAAAAAAGAGAATATCCAATAATTTTGCTGTGCAGCTAGTGATCTGAATAATGGTATTATCTAAGCACAAGCAACAGTACAAATGGCATTCAGGTGCCTAACTCATTTGTGCCTTTGGAAAGCATCACATACCTTTTAGGGGGAGGTTATTTCCAAACAAAGTTAATCTGGAGAATGCAGTGCATTTTCCTTAAGTGCTTCATATTCCAGATCTATCCAGATTGGAATGTATGTAAAGACCAGAATCTACAGTGTGGAGGCAGGGGAAGAGGGCGGTATATAGAGCTATAATGCTGGATATATACAAAATATTTGAAATGTTTATTCTTTATTTGAAAGTGTAAACAGATAGTATAGTATCTCTCCTGCTGGTTTAAATGGCCAAAAAATGTAGCCGAATGGGCTATTTCACAGATCCCCTAAAGTTCTAGCCTGTTTACAATATCTTAATGTGAGGGAGGGGGATTAAATTTCAAGGTATTCTGCTGCTAAGAAGTTTGTAATGTTTTAAAAAAATAAAAGCTCAGAACATGCAACTTTTCTACTGTGAACACTTATAGAATTTGTTTATTCAAAGTTCAATTATGAATACATTTGTTCTTGGAGTCAACAAAATTCTGATATGGTGGAGATGGCAATAAATGCCTAGAGCCAATACAGAATATTCTGAGATCAACACCTGATTGACTCTGAACAAGTCATTTCAGCTACCTGAACATGTCTTGAGAACTCTAGTTTAAATTACTTAGTTTTTTAAAACATAACTCAAAGACACACATACTTCTACTGTTACAGCAATAATTAATAATTCACATTGTTGAAATAAAATTTTAGTAGAGTTTAAATGTTTTGAGACTTGAATTCATATTTTAAAAATAACATCCTTTTGCAGTATGTTACAAGGAATTTAATCTTTTGAACAGTAATTTTCATTTACTGCATTCTATTTTTTGTGTATTTAAAGGCAGTATAAAAATCCTTAATGCCTGGGATGTTTTCCCTATTTTGCATATGGTAAACTTTATATTGGCAAATCTTCCTTGTATAAGTTTTATATTTTTACTATGGTGAGACAGCCTCCAACTACATTTTTTTAGATAACAGATGAATGACAAGAAAATAAGCTGTTTGGTCAGATATTATTCTGCTGTTGTCATTCTCTTTCCTACTCTTCATCTCAAATGTACCCATGAGGAGGCTGTATATGGGTGATGATTGCACTAAAAATGTACACATTTTATTGGAAGTGTGCTGTTCAGAAACTGTTTTATTAACACATTCTAATGTACTGATGTTGACAGGTGTCTGATGCTTGAATTGTACTTTCTTCGTTTTCTATTAAAACACTTTATTTTCTCTGTGTCTTCACTCTCTAACAAGGAGGATCTTGTCATAAGGTTGGGAATTATTCATCCTTTGAGATTCTAATTCAGGAATTCTATACCTACTTCTGATGGCATCACAGTTTAAATGATGATAAATATTTAAGCATGCACATTACTAGTAACCTGTCCTGTGAGCTAATTAATAGTGGTTTGACCGTATGAGCCGTTCTGAGCTGGTCACTATCAATATAGTGACCGAGGCCTTATGTTCTTCATTCAACTTTGGGGCTAGAAGCACAAGACTGGTTTGGGCAGTGCAAAGAGGTACATGCTTCCAAGTCTAATTGCAGATTCAACTACAGCTGTCCCTCGAGTCATCACTGGGAAAAGCAGAATGTATTGAAGGGAGGGGTATGAATGGCCTTGCAGTCATTAGCGAAGATGGCAAATCTGGTTGCTGAAGAGATAGCTTAAGGGCTTGTTTACAGATGGAGTTGATCAGGAGTAACTGGGTGTGTGTTGACAAGCCATATATCTACTTAAACAAGGCAACATTTTATAAGGGAAGATATGTGAAGAAGTTGTGGTTGATTTGCATTGCTGGACCATGCCCTTCTCACCCAGGTAACTCTCACCAATATCTTTGAGTTGGAAAATACTACTTCCTCCTCCTCCTCCTCCTCGTGTTGTACATCACTTCTCCTAAATACACATGCCCAATGAAACTCTACAGAAATAATCCATCATCATAAGTATTTTCTATTGTAAATTCCCTTATTTTGTGCTGTTTTTTGCTCAAGCAAAAATTTGGCTCACCAAAATGGAACTAAGAAATCAAGGATAATAGATTGCATATTTTATTTAATACTAATACAGCCAAGTCTACTGGTGTGGGTTTTGTTACTATACAGTTTCCATTTTAAGCCAGTCATCCAACCTACAGCTCTTTCTGCTTTTTTCAAGTAGGTTGACATGGCATGGCCCAAACCTGGTTATAAAACTCTGATACTAGAAATTCCATCAACTTCCTTTTTGCCACAAAACACGGAAAGCATACATGCTTAATTCTTACTGAAGACCATGGGACTTAAACATATGCATCAGTGTTTTGTTGAACTGGGCCAGAAATGAATAATTAACTTCAGTCTTTTTACTATATTTTAACTAGTAGAAGTCCTAACAACCAAAATTAATTTATGGACAGTCCCAGGATACCTGCAAGTAACTTGTCTGTTTTGCCAAAGGTTTCTTTACGCAACATTACAGGTTTAAAAAAAAAAATCTGTTAATCATAGAACATACAAAATAAATATATTTAAACTTTTCTAGAATTAAAAAGCAGTGATAGAGAATAATTCCTTTATTGTTACATAGCTAAACTCTCCTTTCCTGTGCCACGGGTACTATCAGATTGCTAAATACACTCTCTCCTGGAATGTTTTACCAATGGTCAGGAGGATTTGGAGGAGTATTGCAGCCATCATGCAATTTTCTGGACCTGCTGGAGTTTACCTTCTGGATGTTTTTTAGGTTCTACATATGCCAGATTTGTATAACAGGTAAGTACAGCTATATACATATCTAATCAAAGCCCGTACACCTTTTCACAGGATCTTACAACTGGAAAAGACCTTTTACACTAGTCTATCCCTCTGCCCATTCAGAATTTGTTCAAGTGCATTCTTGATATTTGTGTCAGTCCTCAGGAGGGCCCTGATGATGTACGTTCATTTGAAAACATATATACGCGACAACCCCGAGCGCCCCCTTTGTTGTGAGACTGCTTGTGAAGACAGGCCTTAAATATTGTTAAAATGTGCAGCTGCCTACTACAAATGTGTGATTGACATTTAAATCATGGATATTAGGATTTCTTTATCTTCTGAAGTTCATTAGAGAAAGCAGGGCTATACCCTTTCTTGAGCTACCTCAAAAATACATCCTTATAGTGGGAAAGGCCAACTCTCACCTTTTATTTTTCAAAATTAAAGCCTTAAGCAACTCAGAACATTTACCATCACCAGTTCTCCTTTAGATGGCCACTTTCACATTTTTGTGGACACATTCATCAGTAAGGACTAGTAAAAAAGTTTAATCTGGATAAATATTAATTTTTCTCTATCCTGCTAGACTTGGGGGTGTCTAACCCATTTTCAGGAGCGGGTCTAATTCTATTTTTAATTGTCAAGAATATAAATTTTGGATACCATACTCACCTCAATCCATGGCACATCATCTTTATAGCAGTAGAGATATATTACAGACCACCTGACCAGGATGGTGATAGTGACTGTGAAATGCTCAGGGAGATTAGAGAGACTTAAAAAACTTAATAATAATGGGGGGTTTCAACTATCCCCATATTGACTGGGTACATATCACCTCAGGAAGGGATGCAGAGATAAAGTTTCTTGACATCTTAAATGACTGCTTCTTGGAGTGGCTAGACCTGGAACCCACAAGAGGAGAGGCAATTCCTAGTCCTAAGTGGAGCACAGGATTGGGTCCAAGAGGTGAATATAGCTGGACTGCTTGGTAATAGTGACCATGATATAATTAAATTTAATATCCCTGTGGTGGGGAAAACACCACAGCGGCCCAACACTACCATTTAATTTCAGAAAGGGGAACTACACAAAAATGAGATTAGTTAAACAGAAATTAAAAGGTACAGCATAAAAAGTGAAATCCTTGCCAGCTGCATGGAAACCTTTTTAAAGACCCATAGATGAACATAATTTGTTGGGAAATAGTCAACATGGTTTTTGTAAAGGGAAATCATGCCTTATCACTCTACTAGAATTCTTTGAGGGAGTCAACAAGCATGTGGACAAGGGTGATCCAGTGGATATAGTGTAGATTTTCAGAAAGCCTTTGACAAGGCCCCTCAGCAAAGGCTCTTAAGCAAAGTAAGCTGTCATGGTATAAGAGGGAAGGTTCTCTCATGGATTGGTAACTGGTTAAAAGATAGGAAACAAAGGGATAAAGGTAGGAATAAATAACCAGTTTTCAGAATGGAGAGAGGTAAATAGTGGTGTCCCCCAGAGGTCTGTACTGGGACCAGTCCTATTCAACATATTCATAAGTGATATAGAGAAAGGGGTAAACAGTGAAGTGGCAAAATTTGCAGATGATACAAAACTACTCAAGATAGTTAAATCCCAGGCAGACTGCGAAGAGCTGCAAAAGGATCTCTCAAAACTGGGTGACGGCAACAAAATGGCAGAGGAAATTAAATGTGGATAAATGCAAAGTAATGCACATTGGAAAGCATAATCACAACTATACATATAAAATGATGGGGTTTAAATTAGCGGTTACTACTCAAGAAAGAAATCTTGGAGTCATTGTGAATAGTTTTCTGAAAACATCCACTCAATGTGCAGTGGCAGTCAAAAAAGCAAACAGACTGTTAGGCATCATTAAGAAAGGGTTAGAGCAGGGGTCGGCAACCTATGGCACGCAAGCCAATTTTTAATGGCACACTGCTACCTGCCAGAGTCCCGGGACTCCAGCAGGCAGCAGTGTGCCATTAAAAATCCTGCCCAGTCCGGCCCACTCTTCTCTGCCCTCCGCTCCCCCGCCTGTGGGGGGCAGGGGGCAAAAGCATAGGTGTGCGCACGGGGTGTGCTCAGGCACACCCTGATGCAGGGGTGGGCAAATGGCCCTACTTTCCCGGTGCGGCAAGCCGGGGGTCCACGCTCCCAGGCCGGAGCACCCGACCGAGCGCAGCAAGCTGCTGGTCCTTCTCCCACCTTCCCCCCTCTCTTGAAGCCATGTCACTGCGCACGCAGCCCTCTGAGGGGCAGTGCTGCCCGCTCCTGCGGGGCAGCATGTCTGGCTCTGCGCGGAGCAGAACGTGCTGCTAGGAGCCTCATGGTAAGGGGTCTGGGGCTGGGGGGGCTGGATAAGGGTGGGGGCAGACAGGGAGCAGGGTGGGTTGGATGGGGGTGGGATCCCGGGGTGGTGGTGGTGGTTAGGGGTGGGGGTCTCTGGAGGAAGCAGTCGGAGCGGGGAGGTTGGATGGGGCATGGGAGTCCCGGGGTCTGTCGGGGCAGGGAGCAAGGAGGGTCCTGGGGGCAGTTAGGGTGGGGTGTCTCTGGAGGAGATAGTCAGGGGACAAGGAGCTGGGGGTTGGATGAGTCAGGCGTTCTGGGGGGTTCTGTCAGAGGGCAGGGAGTGGTTGGATAGGCATGGGAGTCCTGGGGGTCTGTCTGGGGGCGGGGGTGTGGATAAGGGTCAGGGCAGTCAGGGGACAGGTAGGGGGTAGTGTCCTAGGGGGGCAGTCAGGGGACAAGGAGCAGGGAGGCTTAGATAGGGGGGTGGGGTCCCAGGAGAGGGTAGTGAGGGGACAAGGAGTAGGGGGGGTTGGGGGTTCTGAGGGGGGGCAGTCGGGGGCAGGAAGTAGGAGGGAGTGGATGGGGGCAGGGCTCCCTGGGTGAACACCCTAATGAAATGTGCTGCGCATGCCTATGGCCAGAAGCTTGGTCCTGCCAGCTTCCCTGCCTCTTCCCGTAGTATGCTGGGTTCCTGCCCCTCCTCTGCCTCTTTGTCCCTCCCTCCCTGCCGGTGGATCATCTGATGGCCCTTATGAGGGAGGGGGTCAGGAAGGAGCAGAGTCAGCGCGCTTGCTGCTCCTGGCAGAGGCAGAGAAGAAGCGGGGGCAGGGCCTTGGGGAAGGGGTGGGTGGGTGGAATAGGGGTATATCCCCTTCAGCCCCCTGCCCTGATCACCCCCTACACCGCCCAGCCCTCTGCCCTGACCCCCGTCACACACACCCAGCCCCCTGCCATGAGTCCCACAGCCCTTCACTGCCCCCCCTGGCCCATGTCCTGAGCCCCCCCCGACCCCTGCCCTGAGCCTTGACCCCCCCCCATACACACCCAGCCCTCTGCTTGACTCCTTCACACACACACACACACACACACACACACACACACACACACGACCCCAGCCCTGACTCTTGCACCCCACACTTACCCAGCCCTTCACCACCCTGACACATGCACCCCCTCACATGCCCCCAGCCCTCTGCTCTGACTGTTGCACCCCCTCATATACCCAGCTCCCCATCCCATGCACCTCCCACATCCTGACTCTTGCAGCCCCCACGTTCCCCGAGCACCAAACGGGAGCGCCTACACACATACACCCCACATTCCCACCCTGCACCCCTCGCATCAAATGGGAGCTGCCCAGGTAAGTGCCCCACACCCAAACCTCCTGCCCCAACCCTGAGCCCCCTCCCTCATTCTAGCTCTTGGCCAGACCCTTCACCCCCAGCCCTGTGCTCAGTGCACTCCCACCCTCAGCTCAGTGCAGAGAGAGGAAGAGAATGGGCCAGAACCAGGGAGAAGGTAGGTACCCACTGTATGTGGGCAGGGCTGGGACCCCAGACTGGCAGCAGACTGAGCAGGTCTGGCAGCCGGGATCCTGGCTGGCAGGAGCCAGCGGATGGAACCCCTGGGGGCCCCACTCAGCCCGCTGCCGGCCTAGATGAACAGAACACCAGACCAGCAGCGAGCTGAGCAGGCCAGCGGTGTAAGATCAACATTTTTAATTTTAAATGAAGCATTTTGAAAACCTTGTTTATTTTACAATACAACACTAATTTAGTTATATAATATATAGACTTATAGAGAGAGATCTTCTAAAAAACATTAAAATGTATTATCAGCACGCAAAACCTTAAATTAAAGTGAATAAATGAAGACTCAGCACACCACTTCTGAAAGGTTGCTGACCCCTGGGTTAGATAATAAAACAGAAAATATATTGCCTCTATATAAATCCACGGTACGCCCACATCTTGAATACTGCAGATGTGGTCACCCCATCTCAAAAAAGATACATTGGACTTGGAAAAGGTTCAGAAAAGGGCAACAAAAATTATTAGAGGTATGGAATGGCTGCGTATGAGGTGAGCTTAATAAATCTGGGACTTTTCATCTTGGAAAAGAGACGACTAAGGGGGGATATTATAGCGGTGTATAAAATCATGACTGGTGTGGAGAAAGAAAATAAGGAAGTGTTATTTACTCCTCATAACACAAGAACTAGGGACCACCAAATGAAATTAATAGGCAGCAGGTTTAAAACAACAAAAGTAAGTATTTTTTTACACAGTGCACAGTCAACTTGTGGAACTTCTTGCCAGAGGATGTTGTGAAGGCCAAGACTATAGCAGGGGTCAAAAAAGAACTAGATAAATTAATGGAGGGTGGGTCCATCAGTCGTTATTACCCAGAATGGGCAGGGATGGTGTCCCTAGCCTCTATTTGCCAGAAGCTGAGAATGGACGACGGTATGGATCACTTGATGATTACCTGTTCTGTTCATTCCCTCTGGGGCACCTGGCATTGGCCACTGTCAGAAGACAGGCTACTGGGCTAGCTAGACCTTTGGTCTGACCCAGTATGGCCATTCTTATGTTCCATGAATATTAATGGGAGGTTTGCACAAAGATCAAGAATGGAATATTGCCTTTATGTATCTATTAATCTTTGGTTATTTGTTAGTCACATTCAACATCACTAAATGGGCATACTCCCCATTAGGATCCTTATTTATGTCCTTTGTTTCCTATCTTCTGTTTCTCATGTTTGTTTTCATGTGTCTTCCTTCCCCCCCGGCCTCCACATTTCCTTCCCCACAGCAAATCCCCATTCCCCACACCCATAGACTTCACTCTCACTTCTCTACTGCTAAAGTGATCAGCAGTTAAATAGCTACATTTACATTAAAAATATCATCACTAGCCTTAAGAGTCAACACCACTACTATAGTGTTATGGACAGGAGAGTTTACACCTCTCAGTTCTTGCTTGAGACTGATTGCAGATTCATGAAGTGAGCACTGCATCAGTAACACTTGGTTTACATTAGCAAAGTTTTCTTTGCAATGATAGCTAGAATTTTTTTTAAATGACAGCTTAATTTCAGCAGAATTTGAATGTGCCATACAGGCCACACAAATACATCAAGGAAGGCCGGGAGTCTGACACTAGGCTTTTTATTTCTGTAGGTGTCGATAAAAAATGTAAATTAGCAAGAAGGTCAATTAGATGGGTCTTTTCAACACAAACTTTACTTCTGTTCTGGCATCCAAGAGGGTAACTGCATTTTTTTTTTGTGTAAGTCTTAGAAAATCTTTTGTAAAGTCTTTTTATCCAGGCCTTTTTTCCCCTCTGAAAAAACTTTCCTTGTCTATCATTAAACCACAACAAGGCACTAAGTATTTTTAGTTGTCTAAATCCAAAAACAAAGTGCATGGAAAAGTTTCACCTTTGAATTAAATGTTTTTATATTTGTTCCATTTAGAGATTATAATTCATTGAGCAGTTATCCTATTCCTGGGTGGGACATCTCTACTGAAATATTTCACCTCTAAAAGGGATCTGCAGTAATAGATTTATTGTAACTGTTCCAAGTCTACATTAATTGTGTTACTGATTTGCTATTAGTTAAAGGCTGACACATCCAGATTTCTCTATTTACTTTATTATGTTTGGCAAAGAGATTAATAGCTGTGTGTTCACTAAAGGCTCCAACATGGAAGAGGCAGACTGCTCAACTCCCATTAACTGAAACAGAAAATAAAGAAATTAAAAAACCATGTCAGGCCAAATTTAAACATTAAGGGGGGGGGAAAAAAGAGGTACAAATCCAACTTTTCCCCACCCTTTGGAGGTCACCTTTAAAATTAAAATGATGATGTACAAATAAGAACCACAAGGGAGCATGTGAGGATAATTACATTATACAGTAGTGAAGAGAAGTGGGCATAGCTGAATTGTGTTGAATTTAGATTTCTTTCCTTATAAACTGCAAACACCTCAGCCACACATAGCTTATTTGTTAAGGAGAAATCCTCTGGATAGTTCACAGCCTGAGTACA
The DNA here is from genome assembly GCF_016161935.1 of Mauremys reevesii. Lineage (NCBI taxonomy): Eukaryota > Metazoa > Chordata > Testudines > Geoemydidae > Mauremys > Mauremys reevesii. The sequence goes on from NC_052624.1 coordinate 212,944,770, forward strand.
TACGTGGTGCAGGGAGAAAATCTGAGATCAGAAGGAGAATCCTTCCCTTGGGGAGCCCAAAGCTATAGCACCTGCTCACATTGGCACTCTTTTGAAGCGGGACTGGCTGTGCACTGCCTGCCAATAGTGCCAAGGGACTGATATAGCAGCCAGGGATTTCTGGGGCACAAGCCTTTTCCCCTTTTCTCAAGCCATGGCTCCTACTCTGGCAGCTGGGCCAGCAGTGGCAGAACAGCTGTTACGTTGGATCTGTACCTTTGAGAGATGCCCTTTATTGGAATAACCTTGGTGGCCAGCATCCACTTTGTGCCAGCAGAGGAGCCTAAAGCAGCTGTACTACACCACAGTGCAAAATCTGCCCAACAGATGAGCTTTACTTAAAAAAAAAATATATTAGTATAAAAGTATGTCAGAAATGGGCCCAATTCCAGTTGAAAAAAAATCATTTGAAATAATTATCAAAACATATGAAAAAGCATTTTTTACAGTCATTCCTAAAGGTAACATGTATGTATGTGTGATTGAAAGAGAAAGAGAATTTGGGGCGGGGAGGATGATGGGGAATGAAATGCCGCAGGCCCAAGCTTGTGCTCTGTGCCCATTTAACTATGGCTGAGCAGTGGGAGAAAACTGAAGGCTGATTGCATTAGTTCTTGATAACCCTGACTCATAACGTGTTACCATGTTTGCTCTGACCACACCTATCAAATCACAATCTGCAGGTGAGTTAGGCAGAGGAATGCTTATCTTCCCCCAATTCATGGACTGTGCTGGGGCTTAGGTATGAGATAGGCATCAGGATGCCTAGAGGCCAACAGTGGTGTGCTTGCTCAGAGGCAGAAAAGTAGAGACCTAGGGAACTTTTACCCTGAAAAACTGAAGTCACAGAGTGACTTTAGGTGCCAAAAGGGGTGGCAGTCAAGCGGGGGTTTTGTGGCTCACAGCGGTGCTTAAAACCTTTGAAGATCTGGGCCTAAGTGACTACGTTTTTCCTTTCCGGAAGCCTGTGGTAGAGCAGAACATGAACCCTGGCCTCGCACATTTCAAGCTGGCATCCTAATCACTTGGCCCCATCCAACAGTCAATGCACAATCAGCCATCACCCTTGTCCTTTAAGCAACATTCCTCTCACAAAACTACCCGTGCATCTGTCCTTATATCCAGAATAGCTACAAACAAAAAAAGATAGGTCAAAATCAAGGCAAAGCTGGCTCTTTCACTTTCAGTCATTTCACAGCTCTCAGTAGTTAGCTCAAGTTACATTTGGGGATTAAATTTCTGTAGTTTATGGTGACAGTATTTGCAAACAATGCGAGCAACATTTTGCCATTTCCTCCTGCTTATCTGTTCCCCTCCCACATTTATCCTGTATTCCCCTGTTACTGTCTCTTTCCCCATCTGTAGAGTATTATTCCTCATCCATAAGTCCAGCCCCTTTCTTGTTCTTTATCTCCCCAAATAGCTTCAAGTTCTTTAAATATTTTTTGCCCTTCCGTCTCTGATTATATTTCCATCTTTGTCCTTTGAGGTTTTCTGTTTTTCCTTCCTCCCCCTGACTTTGTCCACTCTTCCCCACCCATATTTATGTCTTGTATTGTGGATATAGACATTTTTATGTCTTGTATAGCAGCTGATTCAGAAAATCTTCCAAGATGATGTGGGTATATGATGGAGCAGGAACCCTGACAGAGTCAACATCACCTGCTGTAGGGAAATCCTCAGTTTGTTGAAAGGATAATAGCCTCAACATTATTAATAATTGTTCGTGCTACCATATCACCTAGAGGTCCGGGCCCGAGAGTGTTTGGTGCTGTACAAACATACATCAAAGTGATGGTCCCTACCGAGAAGAGCTTACGTTGCTCTCCCAACATGGCCCCCCCCTCCCTCTGCAACTGTGGGGATGTGAATGTGCAGAGTGAGATTGAAGGGTTACTAGAATAGGCCTATATCACTCTCCACTTTCTGCTGGGTTTTACTCCTCTCTTCTTGTCTTGGTAAAGGGGGGAGAGCATTTGGGCTTATGAAAAAAAAAAAGAGGCATCTAATTGGCTGGCAAAGGATCAGAGTTTGCAGCATCTCTCATAGCTGCCCAGGACTCATTAAGCAGTTTTGCCCTCATTCAAGTTGTCACTCCTATCCAAGAGAACAAATTGCAAGGAGAAGAACTAAGATAAATGTCCTAAGCTTTTAGTTAATGTAATTATTTTTTCAAATGTACAAGTACTACAGACTGGGAAAACTGAAGATGTTCATGGCCTCGACAGACCCCAACAAGAATCTCCTCCTCAAGCCAATGACTCTGAACCCTATTTATGGACACCACCTGCAGATCAGTGGGGGGATAGTGTATTTTCCATTGTGTTAAGTTGTACTATTACATTCCACTGAGTTCCTGGCATGAGCAAAGAAAGGGTCCAGGCTACTTTTGGCTGTCTTATGATTGAGGAAGTCTCAGACTGTCAGATTAAATGAGAGACAAGGCGGGTGAGGTAATATCTTATATAGGACCAACTTCTGTTGGTAAGAGAGACAAACTTTTGAGTTTATACAGAGATCTTCTTTAGGTCTGGGAAGTGTACTGAGTGTCACAGTTACATACAAGGTGGAAAAGATTGTTTAGCAAAAGTAGTTTACACAAATTTCAAAGGATTACTTAAGGTGAAGTGGTCTGTTAACACCTCTCTCATCATAGGGGGAAAAATTGAATTGCAGATTGAATAGCACTGTTTTGTACAGTCTAAAATACATTAGATATATATGGGAATACCAAGATGTCTTTTGTTAATGCCTCTTCAATATTACTTTAAGAATCCTCAGTTTATGTGCTTGTGATTTATGTTTAAAACTATATCTTATCCTGCTACATTAGCCACAAACCAGTAGCGTGCGAGTGCATGCGTGCGTGCGCGTGCACACACACACACACACACACACACACACACACACACCTCTTTTTTAGTTTACAATTAAGTTTGCTCAAATATATTTCTTACCAATGCAATCACTAAAATTCAAGGAAGTCACTGATTAAATCAACATCAACCACCACAATGATGACAGTGCACATGCTTTACCACTCAGTGTAATCACCACTATAACAAATTCACTTTCAGTTCCACTCACAGTGCACTCATCCAGTTCCTCATACTCACATTTCAGAGGCAGAACTTGTTTCCATCCTTCCAACAGAGATACTTTTAAAGTGTATATGGTATTACTTCTACCTTAAAGTTATTTTTTTTTAAATCTAAGGTTAGATTTCAGGTGATGTCAACCATGGAATTCAGGGAAGGATTATCCCAATGTGGACCATTGCCTTAAAAACATAGTTTGGCACATAGTGCTGTATATCCTATGAATTAGGTGACTATTATTCTATTCACATTTTAAAGGAGATAAGGGTTAAGTGACGTGCCTGAAGTCACGAAGCAAGTTAGTTTCAGAGCTCATTGCCCAGATGTGTGATCATATAATAGAACCCATTATAACACTTAGAATTTAAATATCATCATTTTTGTCTTCAAAGTCCAGTAGGAACATTAAGTATTTACTCATCACCTTAATGCTTGCTTCATTTTGTCCTGTTTGCTGGGGTCGGTGGTGCAGACTCATAGAGCATGTGTGATTGGCACAACTTTTATGAACCAGCTGGCCAGGCCTCACATTCTTGTTATTTTTGAAATCAGTTTTCCTTCTCCTGAATGGGCCACCTGCCAGACCTGAATCTAAACATTAATTAATTCATGTACACTCTTCATGGGGGCCAGAGTTAGTGGTGCTCTAAGATCTTTCACTCAGTGTCCTGAAATTTTGTAATTAATATATTGTTTTTTTATTTAGTTCCCTATGATGTGACTGGTTTTGTTATGATAATTTAGGTATGCACATAAGTGTTCACATGTGCCTCTATTTTCATTTTCTCTTTCATGGTCACATTTACTAGTTCCTTGAATACAACGGTTTAATTGAGTTAAAGTGGAAGTAACTGATTGATGAGAGTTATTGGCTGCCCTGGTTATTTCTCTGCCAAACTATCCAGCCTATTCTATCAAGGAGGAGTACTGGAAAAGGGAAAATTGGTTGTTTTCTTTTCCTCTAAGATCTGTGCTTGATAGACCTCAGGGCTGCTGAGAGAGGGCAATAAAAAAGGAGAGCACTTTTTTGGAGAAAAGAAGAGGTATAAATGTAGTAAATTATTATAAGCAATAATAGCACTCGACATCTGGTAGGTAATTGTGTATAACTACTCAGCTGTTTCTTAGTGAGGGATTTGTTTAATTAGCTGGCTTATAGCTTTAGTCGTGTTTAGTTTTGTCTCTGTTGAGGGCCTAGCTTGGCAGTCTGCCCAAGTGGCACACCAAGAAGCTGCCTGTATTATGGGGATGGTGTTTGCTATTGTGTTGATAGCGGCAAAATACGTCCTGCTGAGAAGATGGAAGTCTGAAGCATGTCCTACATATGCAGACTGGCTGGGTGCAATGTCAAACCCAGCATTGATTAACTTGATTTGGGATAAATAATTGGGGAAAACCAACTATATGGAATACATGGAAATGCTACATACTCTACTAAATATGATTCCTTCCTTCCATATGGCTCAGTATCTCTTCTTCTCCCTTCCCACCACATTATGGACTCTTTTTAAGGTTGCTCACCTACCTGGGGGCTGCTCCTTACAGTAGCTGCAGACATGACAGGTGGGCTGTCATGCAGTATCTGCTTGCAGTAGTGGTGATAAACAAGACATCCTACTGTCTCTAGCTGTAGAATGGTTGGGGATGGGTTCTCTTTGCTGGTAAGGCTGTTGGGGAATGGATCCCCTTTGTTTCTTGAGGGAAGTTGGTCTTCCCTGACTGCTAGATGTCTCTGGTAGCCAGCCAGAGAGAGAGAGAGAGAGAGTGTATAGAAAGGGGTTGTCTCATACAGGTGTATGTATGGGAAGTTTGAGTGGGAAGGGAAATATGTCTCCAGAGTCACACCCAATATCAGCTGTTTAAACTCAGGAGCTGACATTACAAAGGCCTAGTCACCATTACAGAGTTAGTCAACGGAAGGCAGCTTACAGTGACCTAATTGTGTAAGCATCTACCCTACAATGTTCCGCCCGCTGCTGTAACTCACCCGTTATGCTGACCTAATAAATCCATCTTGGCAAGAGGCATAGTGTTAGGTTAACATAGTTAGGGCGATGTGGTGTCAGTATGGATGCTGCATTACTTACAGCATCCCACAATGGCCTACAGTGACTGCCCTCGTCACCCTTTTGAACTCTGCTGCCCAGCAGCCAGGTACACAGGTACTCGCCTCTCCCTTTTTAAAGCCCTGGGAATTTTTGAAATTCCATTTCCTGGAATGAAGAGCTTGGAATGAAGAGCTAACATAACAACTGCCCAGTTGACCATACTTTCCCCATGCAGCAAAAGTGCTCCTGCCTGGAGTACACTGGAGGTAGTGGATCTCCTGGGTCTGTGGGGAGAGGAGACCATGCAGTCACAGCTCCAATCCAACTGTAGGAACTTCAAGATCAATAGCCAGATTGTTCTGGGCATGGGGGAGAAGGGCTACAACTAGGGTTACCACCTTTGAAATGCAAAAACCCGGCACCCCCTCCCCACAAGGCAAGCCCACAGCAATCCATACACAGGGCAACTTTGCAAATCTCCAGCCCCCCTCCCGCACCGCTTCAACAGCCTCTTATAGTATCTAGAGAAATAACACATATAGATAAGATAACATTGCATGTCCCCTCACTCTTAACTCAAACCCTCTCTCGCACATATGTGATTCCCTTGCATTTTGTGGGCAGACAGCTGCTGTATTTTCAACAGTTTTGATCCAGTATCCCTTCAGTGGTGGAAGTAGGAACACTGCAGCATCTTTAGCTGGACACAAAAACTTTTAACATTACATATCCCAGTGTATTGTGATAATAATGCAAGTCTTTAGACCCATGGAAAAAAAAACCCTGGATTAAATTATTTTTCTGGCAACTGGCAAATCCTTAAAAATCCCAGCCAGGCCAGTCAAATACTGGCTGGGTGATAACCCTAGCTATGACAGGGATACGCAGCCGCGCCACATGGAAATCAAGGAGCTGCAGCAGGCATACCAGAAGGCAAGGGATGCAAACAGTCAGTTTGCAGATATGCCACTTCTACAAGGAGCTGCATGCCATCCTTGGCAGTGACCTCACCTCTACTGCCAAGTGCCCCAGGGATACTTTGGGGGAGCTGGAGTCACAGGCCACCACCTGAGGATGAGGCCACTGGACAAGGAAGAGGAGGAGGAGTATGGGGGACAGGCGACCAGGGGCATGGTGAGCCAGGACCTGTTTTTTATTTCTGAGCAGTCGTGTTTAATTGCCCCAGCCTCTTGTACTGATGCCCAAGTGCTACCCCCCATCTTATTGTCCCAACTCCCTCTCTCCCCTCCAGCTGTATGCTTCATGGCTGGGACTGCCACCATGCTCTATGCCAGCAGGTCTCAACTGGGGATCCAGGGCCCAATATGGGCCGCAACCAGGTTTCAGGGGGTCCACCAAGTAGGGTCAGCATTAGACTCACTGGAACCCAGGGTAGAAAGCTGAAGCTGGAGCCTCACCGCAGTGGGGCTCAAGCCCAAGCCCAAGTCAAAGCAATTTAGCATTATGGGGCCTCCTTTGGCATGGGGCCTCCTGTGGCATGGGGCCATGGACAATTGCCCTGCTTGATATCCCCTAACACTGGCCCTGCCTTTTATATACAGAAAAACAGTTGTTGTGGCACAGGTGGGCTGTGGAATTTTTATAGCATGTTGGGGGGCCTCTGAAAGAAAAAGGTTGAGAGCCCCTGCTCTATGCATCCCAAGGGGAATGAGAATGTTGTGCTTGTAACTTATGTGGATCATGGGGAGTGAATGCACTCACAATAGTACCTCTATCCATTGTTTCTTTAGCTACTGCAAATGTGGCCTTGAGGGTCTCTCCATCCACACTGGCAGAGTGGCTTGGCCAGATAAGGAGGAGAAAGAAGAGGATAAGGGAAGACATGTTCCAGGATGTCATGCAAGCCTCTGGTGCATTGGCTTGCAAGCAGAGAGCTTGGAGGGTGACAATCAGGGGCGGCTCCAGACCCCGGCACGCCAAGCACGTGCTTGGGGCAGCATGCTGGGGGGGAGGGTGCTCTGCCGGTCGCCAGTCCCGCGGCTCCGGTGGACCTCTCACAGGCGTGCCTGCGGAGGGTCCGCTGGTCCTGCACGGCTTCGGTGGAGCCGCGGGACCAGCAGACCCTCCGCAGGCACGCCTGCGGGAGGTCCACCAGAGCCGCGGGACCGGCGACCGGCAGAGCGCCTCCCACGGCATGCCGCCCTGCTTGGGGCGGCAAAATGTCTAGAGCCACCCCTGGTGACAATCAATGGCAAAATGCAGAGGGATAACGAGGACAGGAGACATGGGTGGCAAGAGATGATAATACTGCTCATGGAGCAAACAGACATTCTGCAGTCCCTGATGGAACTTCATGCTGAACACATCCGTTCTCACCTCCCCCTGCAACCCATAGATAACTGCATTCCAGGACCTTCCTACACTTTCCCCCACCCCACATTCCACGTGTCTTCCGAGGCCACAGCAGTACACCAGCCACTCCACCCTGCAGGAGAGTATACACTATTACAGCCGCACCTACACCCAGCTGTGAGAGACTAGCTTGGTGTATGTGTTTGTGAATTCCATGTTCCTCTCTTTTTAAAGTTACCTTTCCTGTATGCATGATACTTATTTAAGCTTTAAGTAGGTATGTTTGCATGAGTGTGGAATAAAAGTCTATTTATGGAAACTTAATACATCTTTATTAGTCCCCAACATATGGTGGCTGTGGATAACACCCAAAGATAACAGCAATAGTTGCATTTGCACTGTTATATTAGCACACATACAGCACTCATTACAAGGTTCATAGCACGGTGCAAAAAAAGAGTGCCAGGTACAGCATACACACATTACTGTGGTTCATTGTTAAAATGTTCCTTCAAAGCCTCCCTGACCCAAATAGTTCCCCTTTGAGCTCTTCTTATAGCCCTGGTATCTGGCTGCTCAAAATCATTGGACAGCCGATCCACCTCCACGCTCCAGTCCTGCAGAAACTTTTCCCCCTTTGCTTCACAGATATTATGAAGTTCAAAGCAGGCAGCTGTGACCATGGGGATATTTTCTTAACTGTAGTTGTGACGCATGACCAGAAAGTGTTAAGCAGCTTGCAGGCTAAATAACCCAGAGCCAACCTTTAAAGCATGTTAGAAAGTATGTGAATGGTAATTAGGGCCATTCAATGCTAGATAGACTAGAACTTTGAAATGCAAACCTATGTTGTTAGAAGTGATACTAATTGTGTGTATCTTAAATGATAGCCATGTAAACAGACAGTTCCTGCCTGTCACTATAGCTATTGATGTTTGTGATAGGCTGCCGAAAGGATAAATTGCCCTATGTTAATTTGTGTAACTAATTACTGGTGGTGCTTAGGAAACAGAAGGTTACATCAAAAGTTCACCCAGGACTTTATGGTCAAGTGGCTGCTAGAACACTATATAAAAGACCCTTGGATCCTGATCCTGTCATTTTAGATTTTCTTGAGGTTTCATGTAGGGGAAGCCTAAGCCATAAGGACTGAGATCTCAGTTCTGGCTGGACCACCCTGAATACAAACATTGGACTATAGCCTATGGACTATTTCTGAAAGATCTCTTTTCATCTACAAAGCTCTCCATCTCTGCTATGAATCTGAATCTCAAGATTGACTCATGTCTGTATGTATACTATCCTTTTTCGAGTGCTGTCCCTGTGGGTGTTCCACTCCAGGTGACTGTGCATCCCGGCGCCGTTGATCGGAGATCTTTGGTAGAAGTGCCTGGTCAGAACGCATGAGCTCAGCGGCTGTCTCGCAGCATCATTAAGGTCTGCCTGAGAGCGCGCATCCCACACCCCCCTCAATTCTTCTCAACCGTCCTCGGCTGAAGATGGGACTCGGGACATAAGAACATACATAAGAATGGCCGTACTGGGTCAGACCAAAGGTCCATTTAGCCCAGTATCCTGTCTTCCGACAGTGGCCAATGCCACTGGAGTGAACCTAACAGGTAATGATCAAGTGATCTCTCTCCTGCCATCCATCTACACCCTCTGACAAACAGAGGCTAGGGACACCATTCCTTACCCATCCTGGCTAATTGCCATTAATGGCCTTAACCTCCATGAATTTATCCAGTTCTCTTTTAAATGCTGTTATAGTCCTAGCCTTCACAACCTCCTCAGGCAAGGAGTTCCACAAGTTGACTGTGCGCTGTGTGAAGAAGAGCTTCCTTTTATTTGTTTTAAACCTGCTGCCCATTAATTTCATTTGGTAGCCCCTAGTTCTTGTATTATGGGAACAAATAAATAACTTTTCCTTATTTACTTTCTCCACATCACTCACGATTTTATATATCTCTATCACATCCCCCCTTAGTCTCCTCTTTTCCAAGCTGAAGAGTCCTAGCCTCTTTAATCTTTCCTCATATGGGACCCTCTCCAAACCCCTGATCATTTTAGTTGCCCTTTTCTGAACCTTTTCTAGTGCTAGAATATCTTTTTTGAGGTGAGGAGACCACATCTGTACACAGTATTCGAGATGTGGGCGTACCATGGATTTATATAAGGGCAATAATATATTCTCAGTCTTATTCTCTATCCCCTTTTTAATGATTCCTAACATCCTGTTTGCTTTTTTGACCGCCTCTGCACACTGCATGGACATCTTCAGAGAACTAGCCACAATGACTCCAAGATCTTTTTCCTGACTCATTGTAGCTAAATTAGCCCCCATCATATTGTATGTATAGTTGGGGTTATTTTTTCCAATGTGCATTACTTTATATTTATCCACATTAAATTTCATTTGCCATTTTGTTGCCCAATCACTTAGTTTTGTGAGATCTTTTTGAAGTTTTTCACAGTCTGCTTTGATCTTAATTATCTTGAGCAGTTTAGTATCATCTGCAAACTTTGCCACCTCACTGTTTACCCCTTTCTCCAGATCATTTATTAATAAATTGAATAGGATTGGTCCTAGGACTGACCCTTGGGGAACACCACTAGTTACCCCTCTCCATTCGGAGAATATACCATTAATTCCTACCCTTTGTTCCCTGTCTTTTAACCAGTTCTCAATCCATGAAAGGACCTTCCCTTTTATCCCATGACAGCTTAATTTACATAACAGCCTTTGGTGAGGGACCTTGTCAAAGGCTTTCTGGAAATCTAAGTACACTATGTCCACTGGATCTCCCTTGTCCACATGTTTGTTGACCCCTTCAAAGAACTCTAATAGATGAGTAAGACACGATTTCCCTTTACAGAAACCATGTTGACTATTGCTCAACAGTTTATGTTTTTCTATGTGTCTGACAATATTTCTGTTTCAACTAATTTGCCCGGTACTGACGTTAGACTTACCGGTCTGTAATTGCCGGGATCACCTCTAGAGCCCTTTTTAAATATTGGCGTTACATTAGCTAACTTCCAGTAATTGGGTACCGAAGCCGATTTAAAGGACAGGTTACAAACCTTAGTTAATAGTTCTGCAACTTCACATTTGAGTTCTTTCAGAACTCTTGGGTGAATGCCATCTGGTCCCAGTGACTTGTTAATGTTGAGTTTATCAATTAATTCCAAAACCTTCTCTAGTGACACTTCAATCTGTGACAGTTCCTCAGATTTGTCACCTACAAAAGCCAGCTCAGGTTTGGGAATCTCCCTAATATCCTCAGCCGTGAAGACTGAAGCAAAGAATCCATTTAGTTTCTCCGCAATGACTTTATCATCTTTAAGCGCTCCTTTTGTATCTCGATCATCAAGGGGCCTTGCTGGTTGTTTAGCAGGCTTCCTGCTTCTGATGTACTTAAAAAACATTTTGGAGTTTTTGGCTAGCTATTCTTCAAACTCCTCTTTGGCTTTTCTTATTACACTCTTGCACTTAATTTGGCAGTGTTTATGCTCCTTTCTATTTGCCTCACTAGGATTTGACTTCCACTTTTTAAAGGAAGTATTTTTATCTCTCACTGCTTCTTTTACATGGTTGTTAAGCCACGGTGGCTCTTTTTTAGTTCTTTTACTGTGTTTCTTAATTTGGGGTATACATTGAAGTTGGGCCTCTATTATGGTGTCTTTAAAAAGCGCCAACTTTAAAAAGTTGACTTTAAAAAGTCAACAATTTTGTAGTGTAGACAAGGCCTTAGCCAAGGGCTCATGCAAGATTATCAACATTACTATCTGTGACAAACCCCTGACCTTGTCTCAGTGGGTCCCGCTCTTCCAGGCAGATTTTCGCTAGCCTCAGAGGCTCACTGTGGCCCTCCACATAGGCCCTTCTCTCTCTAGAGGCAAGGGTCACAGCCTACTGAGCCATTTTCATCATAAGCCAGCAAGGGAGGTGGGAAGAGGCAACCCTCCCTCACACAGTCTCTGTTGTCTCCAGGGCCGGCTCCAGGGTTTTTGCCACCACAAGCAGCGGGGAAAAAAAAGCTGCAGTCACGATCGGCGGCAATTCGCCACTTTCTTCTTCTGCGGCAATTCAGCGGCAGGTCCTTCCCTCTGACAGGGACCGCCAAATTGCTGCCGAAGAACCCGACATGCTGCCCCTTCCCCTTGGCCATCCCAAGCACCTGCTTGCTGAGCTGGTGCCTGGAGCCGGTCCTGGTTGTCTCACAGTCTCTGTGATTAATCAGGGAGAGTGGGGGAGAAGGGGTGAGGGTGGAGCCCAGGCCCGCCCTCCACTCCAGGCTCCAGTCCAGGCATGGCCAGCTTTAGGAACTGCGGGGTCCAATTCGAATACCTGGCGGCGGTCCAGGTCTTCAGCGGCACTTTGGCGGCGAGGGGTCCTTCACTCGTTCTGGACCCCACACCGCCAAAATGCCGCCGAAGACCTGGAGTGAGTGAAGGACCCCCTGCTGCCGAAGTGCCACCGAAGACCCGGACTGCCCCTGGGTATGTAAAAAAAAATTAAAAATTAAAAAGGCGCCTAAGGCGCGGGGTCCTCTTAGGTGCGGGCATGGTGCCCAATTCCAGGGAATCGTGGGGAATTGGCCTAAAGCTAGCCCTGAGTCCTGGGACCCTAATAGTAGCAGCTATTGGTAGCTGACCTTTTGAAACAGGATGAGTACAATTCCCTGGGCCACTTCCCCACAGCAGCCCCCACTTCCTCAATATCTACTTCACCCTTCCCTCAGGCCCTCCTTCCTTGTGCCTGATAGGGTTTATACTGCCCAGTTTCTCCTACAGCTCCTGAAATGTGCGCCTCACTGACTAACTGGGAGGCTTTTAACTAGTTCCCAGTGCCAGGTTTACAATGGCTCCAGTGGCTCCATGGAGCTGGGCCCATGCTGAGAAGGGGCCCCAGCCTGCTCCGCTTGCACTGTGCCCCGAGACCCTGCTGGCTCCCCCCCCCCCACTTGCTCCTTTTGGCCTGCCTCCTGGCTGGCCAAGGGCTCCTCTCCACCCCCTGGCACCACCCACCTCTGGCTCTGGGCAGTCTCTGCTTCCCACCACGTGTGGGGCCCCACCTGTCTCCCCGGAGCTGAGCCGTCTTGGACTGGTGCAGAAGCCTGGCCAGTCTCAGCTAGGTATGGGGCGGAGACAGTGCGGAGGGCTTGGCTGGGTCCCTCCAGGCAAGTGCGTCTTGAGGGAGCCACTCTGGGGCAGTCCTTGGCCTGGCTGATTGCACCACTCCCAAGGGGCCGAGTGATTCCCGGCCCTGGGACCAGCCCTGGCTGCGCTGCCGGCTCAGCCTGGCAGACACAGTCGCCTCCCAGAAAGGCTGGTGAGAGTGGCTGGCAGGCAGGGTGTGGGGGAGTGGGTCTGTGGGAAGCGTGGGGGGTGCTGGGCTGTGAAGGGGCAGGGAAGATCTGTGTGTTTTGGGGCACTAAGGAGTGCGGGGTGCTGGGCAGTTGTGGTGCGGCTGTGGGCAGGGGCGGTGTGGTGCAGGGCGCTGTGCATTTGTGGGTGGCTCTGGGGGGGGTGCTGGGAATAGTGGGTCCAGGGGGCCTCTGGCCATAGGCAGTCGGGGGGTGTCAGGCAGGGGGGGCTGTGTGGTGTGGCATGGGCCTGCCCCAGAGGGGAAGGGGCATGCTGGCAGCACAGGGCTGGCCAGGCCACTGTGCATTTGGCACCTGCTGGTTTGTAAATAGTGCCCTCACGTTGAATGGGGCAGGGCTGCCCCTGCCCTGCCATGCCCCATTTCCTCTGGCTGGCCCCTCACTCTGGGGACTGACCTCCCTGCGCCATGCTCCATTGTCTCCATGGGGGCCCACAAATATGTTTGGCACCAGGCCCACAAAAGGTTAATCCGGCCCTGCCCTTGATTGGGACACCTGAAGCCAATCAACCTAGCTATCTCCACTGCTTTCTAGAAGGATCTTGATTGGCCTCAGGTGTCTTGATTAACCTGGAGTAACTGCCATTTGGTTACCATGGTACCAGGGATTTGTTTAGCCTGGGGCTAACATACCTGTTCCTCACTATTTTCCTATAGCCTTCTGGCCTTGCCCCGTCACATATCTCAACAAAGCACTTAGATTTTATTATAATCAGAGTATAATTCCAACCAGACAACCCACAAAAAGGATTGCAATGTACTAAATCCACATAAAAAAACCCTCAGAAGATTCCAGAGAGAGACAACATAGTAACCTCACAGCTTCCAAAGAGCATTGACTAGGTGACACCTGACAAGATCACTATTTGTAGAGAGAGAATGACAATCCTCAGGACTGTCAATTTGGTACCCACATATGAAACAATAGAGACTAACTCCATAATTATTCCCAAAGATACGAGAAAAGCATCATGTACCTGAACAGCTAGAAAATATTCCATTGTCCCCATTATCTACCGTCAGCCAGTTCTTCTTCAGCAGTGCTGATACTCAAATTTATGGGACATTTTATTAATTCAAGTTTGTTCAGCTTTGAGATCCCACTATCCAAAATTGGGACAGTAGATATATAAAGCTAATGTCTAATACAGAAAAATTGTAATCATTACATTGTTGAGGAATCTTGATCAGATGCAGCACATTAAACTCATGGTTACCTAATTTTACCAAATGTAGGTACCTTTTATTCTAAGTATAAGGAACATTTGTGGTAATCATTTGTGTTGGTAAATGGTGACCTCTTTATATGCGAAATAGTAGAAGGCTTAACTGAGGCTTGCAAGATACTAAACAAAATCTAGACAGAAGTAGAACTGTGACCAAGGATAACAAAATGGTAATGACAAAATGAATAAATTCAATCTGAGGAAACTTGTAAATGATCCAGCAGGATACCATGATCCAACTTACTGACAAATGCAGTACTTCAAGTTAGAGAAAGGCATTATATAGAGAAGCATGGTCTCAAATTCGAGTATTGGCTCTGACAAGTCCTCCTATATGGCCTTAGGAAAGTCACAAACTTTCTCTCTCAGTTTCCCTTTCTGTAAAATAGGTATATTAATAATAATTTCTCTGCCTCACAAGAGTCTTGCGATTAGTTTCCAAAATGAAATGCTAAGTATTATTACTCTTATTTTTCATAAGGAAAAGTTACTTGTAAAATACGCATTAATTATCTGTATGGTGGTAATAAATCTGATAAAAAAATAGACTTTACTCATTGGACAATTTAAGATAAAGATACAAAGCAACTAGCTACAGATACCAGGGCAAAGGTTCTGAAGTATTACATTTACGTTGTTAATTAGAAAGTTGCTCTGAAATTGAGTCCATAACCTTTCGCAGAGTAAAGCAAGATGGGTATGTTGTCTATGCCTTTGCTCCTGACTTGGTGTCTTCTTCAGGTTGGCTGTGGTCTGGTAAGAAAACAAAGACAATCTTTACATTTTGAAGTGTAATATATGTCATGACAAGCTTGTGGAAAAAAAAGAAAAACTGATGCATATAGTTCCTGCAAATGACAGTTTCTCTCCAATTGTTAAGAACATCAAGGAGGAACACAGAACATTTTGTTTTCTGAGTAGATTTCTTATTGCTGCTACTTATAATCAGTCCAGCTCTATATCTAGAGGGCCTGATCCTACACTCCTTACTCAGGCAGAACTACCACTGATTTTTCTATAGCAATTTTGGCTGCATACATAGTCTAGCACTGGGACAAGGGTAAGTGCTAACATCTATTCTACTATTTGGAATACAGATAGTCATATCAAGTATTTTGTTTAATATAATAAATATGTCAATGAAGTGAATGCCCTCTTAGTCAAGCTGGACACGTTTTTCTTTGGCTGTACTAGCAGCTTCCCCAACCTGTGGTGAGCTATTTTATGACAACGTACAACAATAGCAACTTTGAAATTGTATACTGTCTTATGTTTTTACAGAGAAATGCAGTATTTTCCCACTTCTGTGAATAAGACCCAGTGTGATTTGCAAGAATTTGGAGCACACAATAGTCTGAATCTGTGGGTCAGACAAACACTGTGTGAATGGAAGTGGAGTTTGATTACACTGTTATTACTTTGCCAGGATCTGGTACCTTTTCTCATATCGGTATCTCTGGGACACCTCATGGAGCAATGTATCACTTAATATGAGTTAAGGTGGCAGAATATGGCCACCTTACATTTTAATGTAGATAACATCATTCACATGCCTCAAAGTGTTTCTCATAGTTAGGCTGAATAAACCACAAACGGGGTAAATTATTCAGAAAAGAGGAAATTTCTTCCGTTTAGATTTTAAAATAGTAATTCAGTGGACTAATCGGATTTCTCCTTGACACACCCTTAATTAGTGTTAGCTGGCACTGTTATTCTTAATTGTGAATTTGTTATAAATGTACAAAATTGTAGCTATTCCTAAAATAGTAGGTGCTGGCATTCTGGTAAATCGTGTTGGCTTTGAGGCTATGGACACCTGCAGCTGGATCCTGCAGCTGGTGCTCCCCTGAGTAATCTTGACACGCACAAGTATTCCCACTAAAATAAGTAATCTCACTGGGACTTGTTGGATTCCATAGCCACGAGTAAGGATTAAACCCTATCTAGCAGGAAATCACCAACTCCTTCAACATTGAAGCCATCAGTTGGTGACAGTTTTCAGACACTACTGACCTGGGCTGAATTTAATTACATGAGGAATTAGAAATAATTTGGTATTTGAATAATCTCACACTCATGCTTTTTCTTACTCCCCAGGAGCGTATAGGTTGGAATCAATTAAATTGTTTTATGTTTCTACTTATGAAAGTTTTGATGCCGCTGGAAAATCTTGTCCAGGGACTGGAAAAAAATTAGCTTTGTGATGTATGTGTTGTTTGCATGATGGATTTTGAAGCCTGGAGGCATTGTGATTGTAATCATAGCGACCACAGAAATGCTTTACCTTTCATTAATGGCACTAAAGGTATTCAGCACTTTGGATAAAGCTTTTTTTTTTAAATTTATGTTTATAGAAACATTTAAATTTTTGGATAAACCATCATGAAATTGACAATATTAATTAAATCATTCTTGGGGGATTAATTTTAGTCAGATTAACTATCAAGGTAATTATTAATTACTTCCAAACCAGATCACCATTAATTGAATTATGAGACTTTTTTGCTGTTTGGAAATAAATTGGCTCCGCTGTGTATTCAGTCCAGCTGCAAATTACGGTATATTCTTTCATTACCAGTCTCTGGCCTCTAAACCAATACATGGAACATTTCTTATTAGTAGGGGGTTTTTTTGTTTTGTTTTTTTAAATTTCCTTACATTCATCCTCACCTTGCACTCCTTTACTCCTCTCAGTGAAACTGCTCTGATTTGGCCACTTAAGAGCCTGATCTAAAGCCCATTGAAGACACTAGAAAGTCTCCTACTGACTTCAATAGACGTTGGCTCAGCCTCCATGTAAAAGAAAATTAAATAAGCCTAGGAAAATGAACAGGATGACAACTATGTATTCTATGCAAGCTGGGTTGGAGCCTGCCAACCCTTACTTGTGTGTGGGTAGTCTTTACCCATATAAGTGAGGGCTACATGTGTAAGAGTTTACAAGATCGGATTTTTCAAAAGTACATGGAGTCTGTAAAAATTCTTTGGTATCATTCCCATGGTATACGTGTATCTGTTAGACATTGTACTATGGAATAAAATTTTTTTAAAAGGTAGATTTATGAGATGGTATCACATAAATGCCATAAAACTTTAGTACTTAATGGAAGGCTATTGACATTATAGAATCAGGGAAGATTGGGCTGGAAAGGATCTCTTGGCTTATCTAGTCTATACTCTGTACTGGAACATCTGAGTGCATGCACACACACAAACAGCCAAATGGTTCCCAGTGCAACTTGACTGTAGCCTATTAAAGCATACTCAAAGTGCCAGGAATAAATGCTGTTAGTTGAGCTCAAGCTGGATCTGCAATATTATTAAAAGAATAATGTTCATAGGATTTCATTTTGTGTATCCTGATAATATTTCTCTTTTTTTCTCCCTCGCTAGCCTACTCCAGAGTCATTTGGTGAGTTCTGTTTAGAGTTCTATATGAGTGCACTGAAGGCAGCCAACAAAAACAGCTGCTCATATACACAGCAGGGACAGATTTATAATTACTATTATTGTTATTACATTAATTTTCACACTTCGTAAAGATAATAGCAAAGACTAATGTCCTATCTCACTTGTCTCTTGTTTTTCAGAAGTAGATGTAGATGGTGGAAGTGATCAAGATATCTTGGACATCAATGAAGGTTATTTTTTAATTTTCTTTTTCATATTTTGAAAGTTTCATTGTAACAGTGAGAGATCAGTACAATGTCTGAATGTTAATCAACTGTTACTTTTTAGCTTTAGGACTGAACCTTTTTGAGGGAGACATCAAACTTGATGGGGTGAGTTCAAACATAAAATATAAAACCAGAAATGTGTCATTGACTTATGTAATATAAAGCACGGCTGATCTGAACATGCTCAGCCCATCCAGCTTGAACTAGCCATAAATGTTGTTTATGTAACAATAAATTGAAATAATTTGGGAATGTATTTGTACAAAATGTCACAGATAATGAACAAGTCATGTACATTTACAGAAGCATTAACTAGAATAAAAATCAGTTCAGCCATTAGATCAATGTAATAAACTTCTTATTTCCCTTACTGTGATTTAGACTTGTAGTTTTAAGAGTATTGGCATTAATCACATGCAGACAGGTGTGCTTGAGATATCCTTAGTTTATCTGCAATTCTGCACAATATTTGTCAGCATATGAAACCTCAGACTCTTCCCTGCATACCTTTCCTCCTCATGTGAGTTGGCTCCTCATTCAAGTTTAGATCCTTGATTAGCATCTCATCTTAGAACATCCCTCTAGTATCCCTATTCACCTCAAAAAAATCACTGCATTATATAATGCATTATATCTCAAAGAATCCCAGTGGGAATGCCTGACAATCTACTTTAGCCTAATTCCTTTGAAGTCAATAGCAATTTTGCCATCTAATTCAATGGGAGCAGATGATTATTAGCCACTACTGAATTATTTCTGGGATGGAGGATGGAAATCAATCTGCACATGGTACATCAGTGACAGTAAGGAAAGTTTTAGTCAAGGCCACTGGAACAAATTCCTACACTTATGAAAAGAGTCATGGGATTGTTAATGTTCAGGCAGAGTAGATAGGACTTTATATTATAATGATGTACTGAAAGATAGACCCTCATAAACAGCAAGGAATTTAGGATTTAGCTGACCCTGCTGGGATTTGAAACTCTGGTCCTGGGAAGTCTCTAGAATAGCTGCCGACTTTCTAATGTTCTAATAGGCCTCACCCCCACTCCACCCCTTCCCCCAAGATCTCATCCCCACCCTGCATCTTCTCGCCCCTGCCTTGCCCCATTCTGCTCCATCCCCCGAGCACACCCCGACCTCACTCCTCCATCCTCACAGTGCCACTTGTACACCGTGGAACAGCTGATGACGATGAACAGGAGGTGCTGGGGGGAGTAGGAGGCACTGATAAGGGGGCTGCCAGTGGGTGCTCAGTACCCACCATTTTTTTCCATGGGTGCGAGCACTCAGAGTCGGTACCTATGGTCTCTAGTATTTCAAACCTGAAGCCTACACCACTGAGCCAGCTTCCTCAGCATTTGTGCTCCTAGGCTTATTTCTCAACTACTCACACAGATTCATAAGTGACATATTTCTTATTTGCAGGTTAGAGCTACTAAATTTTCTTTTTACTACCTACTCCTATGTCATCCCTTACTGAACTCTTTACATTTATTTTTCTTCTCAAATACAGGAACGAAACTCCATTATTGGTGACAACTATCGGTGGCCCCTCACCATCCCATATGTCCTTGAGGATAGCCTGGGTACTGTATTTGCCTTTGAAATAAATAAATAAATATAATAGTGTCTGCTTTGGTTGAAAAGTTGAACTAGTTTTAAATACAAGTTTGTTTTTAAAGTGATCTGCCTAAGGTATGACACTGCATTAAGTAAAAAGAAAGAAAAAGTTACTGGGGATCTTTTTAATTTAGGGAATTTCACCTTTCCATTTGCACGGTTCAGAGTGACCAAAAGTTTGGATATGAATAGATGAAGGGAAAGATTAACCAATTTAAGCCAAGTAAGTTTCCTATAGGAGATGACCCAGATGTATTGCTAGCATTCAAGGATCTGAACAATGCCACTGAGGTGTTTATAACCCTTTACTTGCTCTGGGTGAATCTGAGGTTTTTAGTCAATCCTTGGTCCTATAAACTCCACTGAAGTCAGTAGCAGTTGAGAGCACTCAGCAACTGTCAGGATCAAGCATTATGTACTCATCATCTTATATCGTATACATGAAAATCACCCATGAAACATATTGTATTATGTTTAAACAAAACAAAGGTAGAATCCAATTTTCCAGCAGTCTATATTCTTAGGCCTTTACTGAATTTTTGCTCAATCCTTAATCTGTCAAAACTCCAAGATTTTAATAGCAGATTGTCAGAGTGAGGTCTATAAAAGCTCAGCAAGGACCTCAGGATTTGGCTTTATATTTATAACAATGCTATTTGTTTCCCTTACAGAAATTAATGCTAAAGGACTTATCCTCAAAGCATTTGAACGGTATCGCCTAAAAACCTGTATTGACTTCAAACCTTGGGAAGGAGAAAAAAATTATATATCAGTATTCAAGGGCAGTGGGTAAGAGCAAAAATGTGACAAATTCTCATTCCATTTGGCTATATGGCCAGTTTTTATGTGCACTAATTAGTATGTTCTCCAAAAACTGGGAACTGAATATAATTCCTTATCTCAACCTAGTCATTCTCAGATTTTACACATTGGAAACTATAATAGTCCAAAACCTGGTATGAACTTGGTAAAGATTAAGTTTTCCCTTATTATACTTGTTTGCAAACAAACACTCTAGGACCCAATGGAAGTTGTACCGATGCAACTGAGTACAGAACTGAATCCTTAACAGACATGATACCTTACCTTTCATGGTAAATCAAGCTATTTGATCAAATCATTTTTTCTTGTTTGGCCTTTGGGCATATGACGTTCTATTCTCATATTCTCATACTAAATTTGCCTTATAAAAAAAAATCCCCACAGTGGAAATGCCATAGCCTAGACTGCAGGACTGCAATTTTTCCAACCATAATAAAGGGAATTACATATGGATAGTGACATAGCAGGGTTGTTTTGACTCCCACCTGAGCCTGGAAAATGATACAAAGTCAGCCCCAGGCTATTTGTCACTATAAATATTTTACTTTATAGACCTGTGTACTAATTGTAAACCACCAAGGTGCAAGTGTGATCTGAATGCTATGGGCTAGAACCACAAAGGGATTTAGGCATGTAACTCCAAAATATAGAGCCTCAAAACCTCCACTCAGCTGCCACCTAACCCTGTAGTTACCTAAATTTCAGCCACTGGACAAGCCCACAGCCACCTCAGTCCTCATACCCAGCTCACATCCATGCCCCAGTAAGATCTTCAAACTAGGCATTGCCCCATCTATCTTGCTTGTGGGGCCCATTCCAGCAGGCATATTGAGAGCATGACTAGTAGATCGGGCTTCACATGAAATGCTATTAGTGGTGGTAGTGCCATCTCCTTGTAACTTTTAGCCCAATGGTTAGCACATGCACCCAGGAGAGGGGAGAGTCAGGTTCAAATCCCACCTCTGTCTGATGTGGAGCAGGAATCTGAAGTCAGGTCTCCCACCTGACAGGTGACTGCCCTAACCACTGCACTAAAAAGTATTCAGGGATGCCTGTCTCTCAGTTTCTCCTGTTGAATCTCTTCCACCTTGTATGAAATACTTAAGGCATTGGGCCAGAGAGACAATAATGACTCTTGGAACTACTCATCCCACCTGGGATGTATGAGATCCAAGTTCCAGGCCCTGTTCTAATGACTACTGATACAAAGTGGAACAGGCATTATTTTAGATGTCTACTTCCTTTTGAGGAGTGGGGCTTAGGCCATCTACTCCTCTCCTCTTCATTTTCTACTTGTTAGCTTAGGCGGCTCCCCACTCAGTACAATACTGGGCTTTGGTGGATCCTATTCTTGGCACCTGACTCTCCTCATGCATTATATAGGGACTGGGAGCCTGGACACCTAACTCAGGGTTTTGGACTCCACTAGCTGGCAGAACATCTAAACATTAGGCATTGAAAGGCTGAACCTAACCTATGAATCTATGGTCCTAGACCTATGAATTTTCCATGCTAATAAATCCAGGTGTTTTAGCAGCCAGATCAAAAAGACCATATAGGGCTAAATCCTAGACTTCTGAACTCCCACTGACTTCAACAGTAAGAATTGTAAGATTTAGCCAATGGTGTTTAATAAATCTCATTATTATCATAGAATCATAGAATTGGAAGGGACCTCAAGAGGTCATCTAATCTAGTCCCTTGCACTCAAGGCAGAACTAAGTATTATCTAGACCACCCTGACAGGTGTTTGTTCAACCTGCTCTTAAAAATCTCCAATGATGGAGATTCCACAACCTCCCTTGGCCATTTATTCCAGTTCTTAACTACTCTGACAGTTAGGAAGTTTTTCCTAATGTCCAACCTAAACTGCCCTTGCTGCAATTTAAGCCCATTGCTTCTTGTCCTATCCTCAGAGGTTAAGAACAATTTTTCTCCCTCCTCCTTGTAACAACCTTTTATGTACTTGAAAACTGTTATCATGTCCCCTCTCAGTCCTCTCTTCTCCAGACTAAACAAACCCAATTTTTTCAATCTTCCTTCATAGGTCATGTTTTCTAGACTTTTAGTCATTTTTGTTGCTCTTTTCTGGACTTTCTCCAATTTGTCCACATCTTTCCTGAAACGTGGTGCCCAGAACTGGACACAATACTCCAATTGAGGCCTAATCAGCGCAGAGTATTATTTCTCATGTCTTGCTTACAATACTCCTGCTAATACATCCCAGAATGATGGTTTCTTTTTTTGCAACAGCGTTACACTGTTGACTCCTCTTTAGCTTGTGATCCACTATGACCCCCAGATCTCTTTCCACAGTACTCCTTCCTAGGCAGTCATTTCCCATTTTGTATGTGTGCAACTAATTGTTCCTTCCTAAATGGAGTACTTTACATTTGTTCTTATTGAATTTCATCCTATTTCCTTCAGACCATTTCTCCAGTTTGTCCAGATCATTTTGAATTTTAGTCCTATTCTCCAAAGCACTTGCAACCCCTCCTAGCTTGGTATCATCCTCAAACTTTATAAGTGTGCTCTCTATGCCATTATTTAAATCATTGATGAAGATATTGAACAGAACAGGATCCAGAACCGATCCCTGCAGTACCTCACTCATTATGCCCTTCCAGCATAACTGTGAACCACTAATAACTACTCTCTGGGAATGATTTTCCAACCAGTTATGCACCCACCTTATAGTAGCTCCATCTAGGTTGTATTTCTCTAGTTTGTTTATGAGATAGTCATGCAAGACAGTATCAAAAGCTTTACTAAAGTTAAGATATACCACATCTACTGCTTCCCCCCATCCACAAGGCTTGTTACTCTGTCAAAGAAAGCGATCAGGTTGGTTTGACAAAATTTGTTCTTGAGAAATCCATTCTGACTGTTATTTATCCTGTTATTATCTTCTAGGTGTTTGCAAATTGATTGTTTAATTATTTGCTCCATTATCTTTCTGGGTACAGAAGTTAAGCTGACTGGTCTATAATTCCCAGTGTTGTCCTTATTTCCCTTTTTATAGATGAGCACTATATTTGCCCTTTTCCAGTCTTCTGGAATGTCTCCTGTCTTCCATGACTTTTCAAAGATAATTGCTAATGGCTCAGATATCTCCTCAGTCAGCTCCTTGAGTATTCTAGGATGTATTTCATCAGGCCCTGGTGATTTGAAGACATCTAACTTGTCTAAGTAATTTTTGAGTTGTTCTTTCCCTATTTTAGACTCAGATCCTACCTCATTTTCACTGGCATTCACTATGTTAGACGTCCAATCATCATTATGTTCCTTTTTGTACCTCTGTTAGAGGTGAATTTGCCATAGCAGACAAAAGCATTGGCCCATCTAGTCTGGTAATGTATCTAGCCTTCACTGCTAGTTATACAATGCCGTGCTTAAGGAGAAATCCCTTCCCTATATGCTTACACAGTTAGTTTCATTACCCTTATCATCTTGACTAGCTTATCAGTAAAAGTTATTAATAGTCATAAACTTTAAAAAATGCAGCTAAAGTATATGACTGTATAGCCTCTTGGCTAGCAAGTTTCAACAAGTACTTTTTCAAATTGGTTCCATCCTTACTACCCTTTTGTTTCCCTGTGTGCCCATGTTTTGTTGTTATAGGACGGGGTAAAAAAGGCAAGAACTGATCACTTTTCACTCTGTCTTACATAACTTTGATTGTTACAGTCAATTCTCCTATGTCTGTAGATTAAATAACCCTAGTCTAAAGGGTGTAGTTTGGGCAGCAGCGTAAAATTCATGGGGATGACAGACAGATCCATAAAACTTTATCACCCCAGAAAAGATTTGATAAATCACCTTCTCCTTTACATACATGTATCTGATTTGCTTGCCGCTATAAAAGATGCATTGAGAGGTGGGGAAGTAGGTGTTTTAGAAGATTAATAATGGGATATGGAGTATTTTAATGTCTAGGTTGTCTTTTTAAATTCAAATGACATCAGTAACAAAATAAAATTGTTACCATCTGATTGCTGTGGTGTGTGAAATGAGTTTATGGTCTCAGTCAGTTCTTAATGGAAATGTCTCCACATCACAAAGGATCGTTACACTTCACACTCCTGTTAGCAACGTCACAACAGAAATCAAGAACTCGATGACTGAGGAACTACCTGCTCTCTTTAGGTAAAGGTTGCGGCACATTGCCAGGAAGCTGGACTACTGCTGACCTGAAGAACAGCTCTGCGTAAGCTCATAAGACTGGCCATACTGGCTCAGACCAATGGTCCATCTACCCCAGCATCCTGTCTTCCAACAGTGGCCAATGCCAGGTGCCCCAGAGGGAATGGAAGGAACAGGCCAGTTATCAAGTGAGCCCCTGTCATCCAGTCACAGCATCTGGCAATTGGAGGCTTAAGGACACCCAGAGCATAGGGGTCATTTAGTCAAGATGGACTTTTCCTCCAGGAACTTATCTAATTATTTTTTTAACCTAATGGTGCCAAGTTCCACAGGTAGACTCAGGGCTGGCCTTACCATGAGGCGAACTGTGGTGCCTGCCTCAGGTGCCAGACTGTGTGCAGGGGGTGCCACTAGGACCCAGAGTGTAGAAAATTGTGGCTGTTGCTGGTGCATATGTAGTCTCTCTGCTCTAGATGCACAGAGATGGTGGAGTGCTGTGCTGGAGGAAGACAGGCACAAGAGACATAACGGGCAGGCAGGAGAAAAGGTGGGAGGAAATAACAGAAAGCAGCAGGAGCTGCGGAGAGAGAGAGAGAGAGAGGAGGAGGAGCCTCTTATGTACCTCTCTAGCACCCCCAGGAGCCTAAATTGATTAACACCAGCTTCTCAGGGAGCTTCCTGTTTCCTGCTGCTTCCCTGAACCCACCTGAGGAGAACAGGCAGTCAATTGAAGAAGTAGGAGCCAGTTAGGCCCTTAAGATGATGATATCGTCCCTCACTCAGGCCCTGCTACCAGCCTGCTTATTTGTCCCCTTCAACTGAGTGTTGAGAGCCACTATAGCTGGCATAGAACAGCAGTCATGAGTGAAAGAAGAAAACACCCCTCTGGGGCAGCATTCAGAAGAAAAAAGAAAGCAAGGGAAGCTTTTCTATCTAAGCAGGAAGGAGCTCTCCTGAGATACATAGACACAAATGTTCACATTGAGCCTTCCAGCCCCAGTGAGGAGGTGAGTGGTGAGAAGATGCCTGATCTTCCAGTTCGTCAGAGTGCAGGTGACCTGGCAGCTACTGCAGCATTCATATCTCTATCTCAAATGGATGTAATCATGCACATTCCTGAAGAAAAGTGTAGATCAGAGAAGAGTGTGGTGGAGGCGCAAGAAACAGCTGCTGCTGAGTTTAGTTCCTTACGTCTAGATGATCCAGGACTGTGGACCCACTTGAGCAGTAACCTGAGGGACTTCCTTGTACTGCAAGGGCCACAGCAAGTGAAAAACTTCATGTTCCCCAAAGACAATGAAAATAGAAGTTTCCATCCAACATTTTACTGGTGTGAAATTCCCAATAGTGACAAAGTGGAGAGGCCGTGGCTTATGTACTAAAAAACCCAGAATGCTGTATACTGTTTTTGTTGCAAACTCTTCCAGTCTAATGTTCCAGCTTCATTGGGTTCTACAGGAACAAAGGACTGGAAAAATCTGGCTAGACATCTGGCATGCCATGAGAAGGCAACAAATCACCAGAGAGCATTCCATAGGTGGAAAGAGCTTGAGATGAGACTAAGGTTAAAGGCCACCATAGATGATCAGCATCAAGAGAAGATTGCAACAGAGTCTCTTTACTGGCAAAATGTTCTGCAAAGGCTCATTGCCATTGTGAGAATGCTTGCTACCCAAAACCTAGCACTGCGTGGCACTTCAGATCAGTTGTATGTGCCAAACAATGGAAACTTCCTTAAAATTGTGGAGCTGATGGCTGAGTTTGATGCTGTACTCCAGGAGCATCAAAGAAGAGTCACCACCCAAGAAATGTACACACACCACTACCTTGGAAAAACAATTCAAAATGAGATCATACAGTTACTGGCAACAAAAGTCAAACCGAAGATTGTGGCAGATCTGAAGTCAGCAAGATATTACTCTGTTATTCTGGACTGCACACCTGACATCAGCCATATGGAACAAATGACTTAAATGGTGCGTTTTGTAACAACAACAGAACCTAGTGGAAATGTCCCTTCAGTGGTGACTGTCAGAGAGCATTTTCTAGAATTTATTGACATTGATGATACTACAGGAGCTGCTATGACAGATGTGCTTCTTAAAAAGCTGGAAGATATGGGAATTGTGATAGCTAACATGAGAGGTCAGGGCTACAATAATGGTGCCAACATGAGAGGAAAGAACAGAGGAGTGCAGACATGGATCTGAGAGTTCAACCCTTGAGCTTTTTTTGTCCCATGCAGTTCTCATTTATTGAACTTGGTGGTCAGTGATGCAGCATCAGCTTCTAGTGAGGGTGCTGAATTTTTTAATGTAATTCAAAGCATCTATGTTTTTCTCTGCATCAACTCATCGACGGCAAATTTTGAAGCAACATCTGGGAACATCCTCTCTGACACTGAAACCACTGAGTGCCACACGATGGGAAAGTCGAATGGAGGCGATAAAGCCCATCAAACACCAAATTGGGATGATAGATGATGCCATAGTTTCCATTATGGAGGATAATGCTATGACAGGAACTGTTCATGGGAGAACAGTGGCAGAGGGAAATGGAATCACCAGAAACATACATAAATTCAAATTTCTGTGTGGCTTAGTGTTGTGGCATGACATACTGTTTGAAATAAATGTTGTAAGCAAGAGACTCCAGGGTGTGGACCTTGATATATCTGGAGCAATGGAACAACTGGACAAAGCAAAGTCATACCTACAGTCTTACTGGTCAGATGAGGGATTTCAAAACATTCTAAAGAGTGCAGAGAAGTTGGCAGAGGAACTTCACACTGAAGCTATTTCCCCACCCATTCAAGAATACAAGAGTTACTGAAGAAGACGACATTTTGATTATGAGGCACGGAATAATCCCATACGAGACCGCAAACAACAATTCAAAGTTGAATTCTTTAACCAGGTGCTAGATTGTGCAATACAGTCAGTTAATGAATGTTTCATGCAGCTCCAGGAACACAGCAGTATATTTGAGATGCTGTATGATATTCCAAAACTCCTGACTATACCTGAAGAAGACCTACACCAGCAATGCAAGGCATAGAGACAGTGTTGACACATGATGACATGCGCGATATTGATGCGAGTGATTTAAGTGATGAACTGAAAGCCCTTTCAAGATACATTTCAGCAGGATCAACTCCAAAGGCTGTTCTGGAATATATGTGCACAAATAAGGTGACCACCCTCTTTCCAAATGCTTTTGTTGCTCTGTGCATACTTCTAACACTTCCTGTAACAGTTGCCAGTGGAGAATGCAGCTTCTCCAAGCTGAAGTTAATAAAAACATCTACGCTCTACAATGACACAGGAGAGGCTGTTCGGCCTTGCAACCATCTCAATAGAGCATGAGCTGGCTCAGGCTGTGGACCTTCAGGAAGCAGTTCAAATCTTTGCAACCAATAAGGCACAGAGAGCACCACTTTGATTATTCAAACAGATAAAAATGCCAGTGTTTACTATGCAGACAAAAAAAGTTACATTTACTGTTCAGGCATTTGAAAGTTAAGTGTTACTTAAAAATTTTGAACAAGGCATTTTAAGTTGTTATTCTCCTTTATTGGAGTAGGTAGCAGAGCAGTACCATGAGAGGAGTAGAACAGGAAGAAGGCAGAATTGAGACCTTTCAAAGTTTTGGCCCAAGTGAGAGGGTTTGGGGGCATCATTTGAGCTCCCCGCCTCAGGTACTAAAATGTTGTGGGCCCTGGGTAGACTGTGTGCTGTATGAAGAAGTACTTCCTTTTGCTTGTTTTAAGCCTGCTGCCTATTAATTTTATTGGGTTCTTGAGTAATGTGAAGGGGTAAATAACACTTCCTTATTCACTTTTTCCACCCCATCCATTATTTTATAGACCTCTGTCATATCCCCCCTTTGTCTTCTCTTTTCTAAGATGAACAGTCCCAGTCTTTTTAATCTCTCCTCCTATGGAAGCTGTTACAGACACCTGATCATTTTTGTTGGCCTTCTCTGTACCTTTTCCATTTCTCACAACATTTTTTAGATGCAGAGACCGGAACTTCATGTAGTATTCAAGGTGTGGGCATACCGTGAATGTATATTGTGGCACTATGATATTTTCTGTCTTATTAGCTATTCCTTTCCTAATGGCTCCCAACATTGTTAGCTTTTTTTGACAGATGCTGCACAAACTATCCACAATGACTCCAAGATCTCTTTCTTGAGTAGTAACAGCTAATGTAGACCCCATCATTTTGCATGTGAAGTTGGGATTATTGTTTTCCAGTATGCATCACATTGCATTTATCAACATTGAATTTCATCTGGCATTTTGTTGCTCAGTTACACAGTTTTGTGAGATTCCTTTGCAATTCTTCATTGTCAGCTTTGGACTATCTTCAGTAATTTTGTATCATCTGCAGACTTTGCTACATTGCTATTTCCCCCTTTTTTCCAGATCATTTATGAATACATCGACCAGCACTGGTTCCAGTACAGAACCCTAGCAAACATTCTACCTACCTCTCTCCATTCTAAGAGAGGTAGGTAGCATGCTACATCCATTTGACCATTTATTCCTACCTTTTGTTTCCTATGTTTTAATCCATTACTGATCCATGAAAGGACCTACCCTCTTATCCCAGACTGTTTAGTTTGCATAAAACTGTTTAGTTTCCCTTCTGTGAGGGACCTTGTCAAAGGCTTTCTGAAAGTCCAAGTATACTATATCCACTGGATCGCCCTTGTCCACATGTTTGTTGACTCCTTCAAAGAATTCTAATAAATTGGTGAGGCATGATTCCCCTTTATAAAAGCTGTGTGGAACACAATATGTTGAACACAATTCTGTTCTTTACTACAGTTTCAACCAATTTGCCTGGCACTGAAGTTAGGCTTACCAGCCTGTAATTGCCAGGAGTGCCTCTGGAGCCTTTTAAAAAAAATTGGTATTGCATTAGCTATCCTCCAGTCACCTGGTACAGAAGCTGATTTAAGTGCTAGGTTACATACCACAATTAGTTCTACAATTTCATATTTGAGTTCCTTCAGAACCAAAAAGTCTGTCTCTCTCACCAACAGAAGTTGGTCTAATAAAAGATATTACCTGACTCAACTTGTCTCCCTATTTTTAAGGCTATACAGATGGCTTCATTCTTCAGGGCTGCCAATGCCAGCATCTTCCCAAAGCAACTAATTTCACTAAGGGGGGGGGGAATCCTTAATTAAAAAATTAATTAGATGGCCTGAATGTTGTCGCTTAAAATTTTCCAGGGGAATCACCTTTCTGGCAAAATTTTATGTGGCTCCTCATTTCTGGGTTTTTTGCAGTATCAATGAAAATCTCATCAATCCTTTGTCATTAGTATTGTGACATTTTCCTGTTAAAGAAATAAGCCAATAGAAATAAAACAAGTTCCAGACAGACAAACATAGTGAAAACCACTAAACTGAATATTAGAGGAAGGGACAAGTCTGAAGAACTAACTCCAGATATATTAAACCAGAATAAGTTATAGAAAAAAAGAAATGCATTCTCTGTGTATCAAACACATTATTTCATAAAACTTTGTAACTCTTACATTTTAACTGTATCTGTCAGAACAGACTGATTAAAAAGATTACTGGAGGACATCAGTTATGTATTTCTCAGACCTGTCCTTCATTTTATTTTATTATTAGTTGCTGGTCCTCTGTAGGGAACCGCCAACAAGGGAAGCAGCAACTCTCAATTGGAGCCAACTGCGACAGGATTGGGACTATTCAACACGAGTTCCTTCATGCACTTGGATTCTGGCATGAGCAATCACGATCTGACCGGGATGATTATGTCTCCATAATGCGGAACAGAATTCAGTCTGGTAAATCATTTTCATTGGCGTTCTTTTCACTTAAGTCAATGGAGAAGACTAATCTGTGTAACATCTCATATAGCTACACTAGGATTTTAAAAATATAATTCCTTCACCTCAATTTATTTATTTTAACAACTACCCACACCAAAGAGATAAATGTTAAGGGACATATAATGAGGCCAATAGACCTCAATTATTATTATCATCATCTGTATCAAGGCATTTCCTGGAGGCCTCAATGCAGGATTGGGGCCTCATTGTGCCAGGTGCAATACCCAGAGTAAGAGAGCACTTAGGAGCACAGTAAAAGAATTGGCACCACTGTAAATTACAATAAATGAATCCACCTACTTCGCTAGAAGCTTTTGACATTATTTAAAAAACAAACAAAAACCCACTGCAACCAAATCAAAACCAGGAGCAAACCACAGAAAATCCCAGCAAAACTACAACTCGCTGATACCCCCCAACCTGTGGGACTTTTTCCCCACTAAGGGTTCTAACCCCCTTAAACAGTCACCTCGGTAAAAATATGAGTCATGTAGCATGTGAGTTCAACAATCTTGGACTATTACAGGCAAGGTTAGAAGCTTCTTCCACAACTGAGGCCCTCTCAGGAATCTTATTGGTCTCTATTTCTTTGGCTCATTATGATCTGTTTGTCAGGCAACATGAAGGTCATGGTACTAGATATGAACTCGTTCCTTCCTAACTCAAGAACACCTACAAAATTCAACACTAAAAGACATAATTATTAGATCAAATACATCTTATTTATGGATGATCAGCCAGGAGCTGCAGATGTAAGAATATATTGTAGAGAATGACTTAATTTATATCTGTTTTTTGGATCTGTATTTAATTATTTTTTGCCTTACAATGAGAGAGAAAAGAAAAGAAGCTCAGCCTATTTAGGTTAACAAAAAGGAAAGTTAAGAGGTAAGCTGATGACAATCTAAGTACCTACATGGGGAGAAGATTTCTGATAGAGGAGGACTCGAATTTATCACACAAAGGGCTTATAGCAGGGGTGGTGTTTAAAGTGGATCAAACTGAGTTAGACTGGTTTGAAAACAGTTGCATACATGATGCACTCAATCATTGTGCACTAACTCCACATTTGCTGTGAACTCTGGAGTACTCTTGCCAACTAGACTAGGTTTGCTGCAAATTGAATTAGTGCAGTCTACTATTTTTGTGGATGTAATTGCTGTGCACCGCTTTTTCCATGCTTCCAACAGCTATATCACAGTGACTTTACAGGTTTACCATTATGGACTTGTCCATTCACCTGTGTGCCTGCCCCTGCTCTGGTGTTCAGTTCCCAGGACATCTCCTTTGATAGCTGGTGTGGAGTCGGAATTTGCCCGTTTACTCCTTGATCTGAGTGTATCAGCATTCTTGCAATGCAACCATGATAGCACTCCAGCTGTCCCACAACATGTCTCACACAGCTGCTTGCAACTATGCTGAAACACTGGATCTCATTGCCATCTGGGGAGAAGTGTCAGTGCAGGAAGCTCTTGTGGCCAGCCACTGGAAGAAAGACCTTTTTGTGTACATTGCTAAGCAGATGTCTGAGAGGAGCCACAACCAGGATGCCAACCAGTGCCAGAAATGAGGGACAAAAGGAAACAATGCAACCTGTCCATTTTATGGTGAATTGAACAAGATCCTACATTTGGGTGGCCATCCTGAGCCTGAAAAGGAGCCAGAATTTACCAGTATACATTGCCAAAGAGCCACAGTAATATGTCAGAAGCTCCCCATTTGCTCCCCCCATTCCCAGCCCCTCCCTCCCACCAGCAGTCCCTCCCAATCAGCTGTTTTGTGGTATGCAGGAGGGGAGTAGCGAGGGCACGGACAGCTCAGGGGAGGGGGTGGGAAGGGGTGGAGTGGGGGCAGGGGTTGAGCAGAGAGCACCCCCCTGGCACATTGGAAAGTTGGTGCCTGTAGCTCCAGCTTAAGAGTTGGTGCCTATACAAGGAGCTGCATATTAACTTCTGAAGAGCCGCTTGTGGTTCCGGAGCCACAGGTCCTACATAATTATAGCACTACCCATCCAAGACACCACATGGAGCCTGCTGGCTGCACTCTCCCCTCACACTGAGGACAATCAGCAAGGTCCACTAGAGGATGAGTGGGAGGATACTAGAGAACAAAGGCGCTGACTTTCTGAGTTCCCCAGGGGGTGCTTGACCCCTGCTCGGCCCCAGACCCCTCCCCCACTCCACCCCTTCCCCCAAGGCCACACTCTTCCCATCTCCCACCAGCGCCTCCTGCATGCTACTGCTGATCGCGGGAGCCATGGGAGGGGAGGGAGAAGGGGAGGAGCACATCAGCAGGACCATCTGTGGGTACTGAGCATCCACTATTTTTTTCCCATGGGTGCTTCAGCCCCAGAGCACCCATGCAGTCAGTGCCTATGTTAGAGAGGAGCTGTCCCCTAAGAGGCAGGATCTATTGGGGATCCAGGACCTTGATGCCAGCCAGTTGAAGAGCCAGCCCCAGTTATGCCTGCAATAATGTATCCCAATTCCTCCCCTGCTCTGAAGCAAAGGACCATGTATCTCTGCCCCAAGAATGCTATTCCATCAGTTCACAGCAAACTACCATCATGTGTTCACACATTGCAAACTGAAAACAGAACAGACATCCTGTGCGTATGCTATTGGTGCAACTTGCGAACTAGGAGTTACCAGATGTTTTATATTAAACCATCTAAAGTCAAAAGTTTCAATGGTCAGAAGCTGAAGCTACAAACATTTCAGACCAGAAATAAGGTGGGTGTTTTTTTTTACAGTGATGGAAAATAATCATTGAAACAACTTAGGATTGTGGTGGAGTCTTCGTCACCTGAAGTCTTGAAATCAAGACTGGCGGTCCAAAAGATATGCTATAGTTTAATGAGAAGTTGTGGGTTTGATGCAGGAATCATGCAGTAAAATTCTATGGTCAGTGTTATGCAGCAGGGCAGACTGAAAAATCATAGTTCTCCCTTTTGCCCTTAAAAATCTATAACTCAGTCCTTGAACTCTTAAATTACACAGTTTTCTTAATATAAAAGCAGATTGTACATATATGTATTTTAGGTAACTTTTATATCCTGATTGATCAGTTCTCTCTCCCTTCATTTTCTTCATTAGGTAAAGAACACAATTTCAATACATACGATGATAAAACATCAAGCGCCCTGAACGTTCCTTATGATTACACTTCTGTGATGCACTATAGTAAAACGGCATTCATGAATGGAACTGAACCAACCATAGTAACTAACATACCAGAATTCATGGATGTGATTGGGCAACGAATGGATTTCAGTGATTATGATCTCCAGAAGCTAAATCGCCTATACAATTGCAGTAAGTTTTTCAAGTTCTCTTGAATCATTGTTGCTTTTTCTGTCCATTATATGGAAGAAATCAAGAAAAATTTACCCAGCACAGGTAAAAGAGAAGCTAACGGTTTAGAAAAGTGGGTGTGTTAAGAGCACCAGAAATATCAGTACAATTAAGACAGTTAGAAATAACAGACCATGCCTTCAGGAGTCCTGCAGTGTAGAAGGCAATGCAAAGCTTCCAATGAAATTTTATTTGATCTTTAGTTAAAGAACACTTTTACTAGGTAGTTAAAGAACACTTTTATTAGGCAGCTGATTTGTGTTCATCCCTTGGGTGGTTGCTTTAAGACATGCTTTACTGTACAAAGTTTTCTGATTCCCCTGCAGTTGTGGTAGACACTGTAGAAAAATTCACATCTCTGCTGTCTCTATTATATCTGCACTGGCTGTACCCTTACCTATCACAATTTGGGAGACACAGGGTGTGTGTCATCAAATTACACGGTGGGGGGGGTTCTCTGAAGAAAATATGTTGTTTTTTTAAAGTCCTTCCAAATCCAGTCTAGATACAGTATGGTGACAGTGTGAGACCAGTACCTCTTCACGTAGGCCAGGTAATTCAAGAAGAGGAATGAAAACAAGGGAGGGAGAATTATAGTATATGGTTCCATTATCAAAGGGGATTAAAAATCTGTAATTGTGATTGGCTAAACCAGTTCAGATAAGTATACACTGGCATGCAGATCATAACTTTTTTGGTAATCTCACTTCAACAATAAGCAAATCAAGCATCATTAGACATTATGTTTTTTAAAAATCTATTATTGTTTCAAAAAACATTTTACAATAAGTATGAGTATTAAAATTCTACAAGCTCCTAGTAAAAATCCCTTTGCTTGCTTAGGTCCCAGTTCAGCAACACACTTTAGGCACATAAAGCACTTGAGGTCCGTGGGACTTACATATGTGCTTAAAATTTAAGGGTGTCCTTAAATGCTTTGTTGAATTGGGGTCATAGCTGCGTCCTCCCCTTATCTCTTGCAACTCTGACTGTTTCCCCTTTTGTAAATTGTATACAACCACTTTCTTTGTCTTTCCCCCACATTTTATTATTTCCTCACTACATATGTGCCATTCTATATTCTTATGCTTATCTCCATTCACATCCACACAGTGGGAGAAATCACAGGCCTATTGAAGTCAATGTGTGTTTTGCTATTGATTTAATCAGGGCCAGGATTTCAACCAGTCTCCCTCTTAGCTTAAGTATCAGAGGGGTAGCCGTGTTAGTCTGGTTCTGTAGAAGCAGCAAAGAATCCTGTGGCACCTTATAGACTAACAGATGTTTTGTAGCATGAGCTTTTGTGGGTGAACACCCACTTCTTCGGATGCAAGCAGTGGAAATTCTCACCAGCAACTGCACACCGCACCATAGTAACTCTAGCTCAGGAACCAACCCATGCAACAAACCTCGATGCCAACTCTGCCCACATATCTACACCAGCAACACCATCACAGGACCTAACCAGATCAGCCACACCATCACCGGTTCATTCACCTGCACGTCCACCAATGTAATATATGCCATCATATGCCAGCAATGCCCCTCTGCTGTGTACATCGGCCAAACTGGACAGTCTCTAAGGAAAAGGATAAATGGACACAAATCAGACATTAGGAATGGCAATATACAAAAACCTGTAGGAGAACACTTCAACCTCCCTGGCCACACAATAGCAGATTTTAAGGTGGCCATCCTCCAGCAAAAAAACTTTAGGACCAGACTCCAGAGAGAAACTGCTGAGCTCCAGTTCATCTGCAAATTTAACACCATCAGTTTAGGACTAAACAAAGACTGTGAATGGCTTGCCAATTACAGAACCAGTTTCTCCTCCCTTGGTTTTCACACCTCAGCTGCTGGAACAGGGCCCCATCCTCCCTGATTGATCTAACCTCGTTATCTCTAGCTTGCTTCTTGCTTGCTTATATATACACACCTGCCCCTGGAAATTTCCACTGCTTGCATCCGAAGAAGTGGGTGTTCACCCACGAAAGCTCATGCTACAAAACATCTGTTAGTCTATAAGGTGCCACAGGATTCTTTGCTGCCTCTTAGCTTAGACAGAGACCTAAATCTGGCCTGTACTTTCCCTGTATTAAACTACATGTTGTGCATTCACTCAGTATGCTTTTAGTTTATTTTTATATGAGACAGACAAAACTTTCAAAATTTCCATGGGCTGATGCAATCATAGGTTTCAAATGCAAACAGGTTTGTGTGTTACATTTTTTTAAAATTCCAGCTAAATCATGTCCTCCTGACTGCTCTTTAGTGTTACATTCAACTGATATTCCAAAATTTGTAGTCTAACAAAGTCATCAGGGAAATTTTGGTAAAGCCAGTGGCCATGCCTGGGATAACTGGAGGAGATGGAGGTCTGAAGGGGAAGGAGAGTCCATTGTCATTTTGATTGAGTAAGGACTGGAGGATCTGGGCTATCATTTTTATAAACAACTGTCTATTGCACAATATCAACACAACACTTAAGAGATGCAGAAGATGATTAATGGATCTCTCAAGTATGATGGAGTCACTTGATGTTCACGATTGCTGAAAAAGAACCCAAACTTTGCATTAGTCAGTCCCACTCCAGTATGTCACAGCTAATTACAGGCCCACTCATGTGAAGTGCTAAACATGCAACTCATATTGACTTTGATGAGATTGGTGGATGCATAGGATTCCATAGGAGCCTAATGTCTTAGTATTCTCTCTGACACCAGCTTCGGAAGACTAGAATTCAGATGTACCACTTCCTTTTGTATCTTGCAGCCTCCTCACTAAGTTTTATGGACACATGCAGTTTTGAACTTGAAAATGTGTGTGGCATGATTCAAAGTTCAGAAGATAACAGTGACTGGCAACGTGTGTCTCAGGTATCTGCTGGCCCACACACTGATCATACCAATATGGGACACTGCAAAGGTAATGTCAAGGAATTCTTATCTTTTGAAAATGTTTTCTGCTAGGGCAGAATTGTGACTTTGATCTTCTCCAGAGTGGACCTGAGGATGAATTTTTAACCAAGCAGCATAAAATTATCAGGAACACGTGTTATTTTTGCTGTAGATATTAATGAAGGTTGAAAGTTATAATATCTTTCCTCTGCTTTCTGGCCTTTGGTATAGTAATAAAACAAGAGAACTATACAAGATGCATTAATTGGCTTAAAAAAAGATTTGCAAACCATGGTAGTTCAGATATATGAAAAATATTTCTGCTATTACCATAAATTCTTGTTTGTGTTTAACTGCTCAGTAGAAATTTTGGAAAGGGTTGGGATTTGAAAATATATATTATTTGTGCTGGGTAAACAGTTCATTGGAAATAAAAACTGATTGTTTTGAGCCTGCCAAAACAATCATCATGAGTTTTGGTTCAACAGCATCAGCCAACACACCAGGTAGTGTATGCAAGCAAATAATGGGCCATCTGGAAAGGAGTCATTGGGGCAAACAACTTGACTAATTTTAAGATAGAGCTTGATAGTTTATTAATGGGATTCTATGACGGGGTTGCCTGAGATAGCAGGGGATTAGACTCAGAGATCAGGAGGCCCCCTTGCAGTCCTATCAGTGACGGATTTAGAATTAGTGGGGCCCTATGCACAGTTTCACTTTCAGGCCTCCCCCCCGCCCCCCTCAGGACCCAGCCAAGAAAAAGAACATTCTTTCTTATCTCCCCTCCCCCGCCTTTTCATTCTTTTTTCTTCATCCTCCTCCTATGAGTAATGGGAAGTAAATGAAAATAAAGTGAGGCATCTTGATTGGGGCAGGGGGTTAGGGTGAAGGAGGAGGTGTGGGAGTTGGGCTCTGGGAGGGAGTTTGGGTGCTGGGGTTGGGCTGGGGCAGAGGATTGTGGTGTGGGAGGGGGAGAGGGGTGCAGGCTCTGGGAGGAAGTTTGGGTGTGAGCTCTGGGCTGGGGCAGAGGGCTGGGGTACAGGAGGGGGCAGTGCTTACCTTGGGTGGCGCGGCTCCCAAAGTGACTGGCACACACACTTCTCTGGCAGTGGCTCCTAGGCAGGGGTGACAGGGGGTCTCCACGCGTCGCTACCCGCAGGTGCAGTTCCCGGCCAATGGGAGCTACAGAGTTGGCACTTGGGGCGCCACAGGGACAGGCTGTCCACTTCTGGGAGCAGCACGGCGTGGATGGAGGGAGGCAGAGCAGGCAGGGAGCCGCCTTAGCCCTGCTGCTGGCACATCTCTGTGTGCCCCTTGGGGGGAGGAGGGCAGCAGGTTTCCGTGTGCTGCCCAGGGCAGAGGCAGCACGTGGAGCTGCCTCCCCCCGCCCCACCAGGGGTGCATAGAGACATGCCAGCAGCCAGCTGCTTCTGGGAGCAGCATGGGGCCATGGGCCACAGCATGCAGGCGGCCTGCCTGCCTGAGCCCTGCTGCACCACCTGCCAGGACACGGGGGAAGATTGTCAGATGAGATTTGTCCTGCATTTTGGGGGCCCCCTGTCATCAGGGGCCCCATGCTACTGAACGGTTTGTTTCATGGTAAATCTACTCCTGAGTCCTATGTCCCTAAATGGCTAGACCAGAAACACCTATGCTTTGGAACATGGATACTAAGAGTCAGGCAAATGGGGAAAATAGCCAGCAAAAGAGAAAAATTCTCTTTACTCCGATACTGTATCCCCAGAGACTCTAAGGCCTTTGAGGTAGGGACCATCATTTACTACATTTATACCGGGCCTAACACGCTGAGTGCCCTAGGCATTATCACAATGTAATGGTAAATAATATTAATAAAAATGTAACCAGAAAACTGTACTTTCTTTTTCTTTTGCATTTCTCGTGCACTTTTGACAGATACTGGGTACTTCATGCATTTTAATACCAGTGCTGGCAGCATGGGAAACACAGCTACTCTGGAGAGCCGAATTCTATATCCCAAAAGAGGATTTCAGTGCTTACAATTCTATTATTACAACAGTGGTCATGCAAGTGATTCGCTGAATATCTTAGTCAGGGAGTATGATTCAGCCAGCTCCACTGGTGCTTTAAGGCTCGTTGAAAGGATACAAGGTATGAAATAAAGTTGCTTTTTAAATGTGTGCCTTCTGGTTGGATATACATTCAATATGCTTAACAGACTGCTGGGAGGGAAAAGCATAGTATAGTGAAGTGGCATTTTTCCTTTATCATTGTTCTTCTTTTAACTCCTGTCCTCTGTAGTTTCATTATTGGCTTTCTTCTCTCTTGTTATTGCAGTGATTCTATTAGCTGAGGATATAATATGTGATGCAACCTCAGTCCGTCATTTTCCAGTAATATAGTCAGTTACGACAACTGACTTGCACTTATCAATAAGGTTCTCTCACCTAACATAGCTAAAGATCCACAAGCATTCATGGTAGCTGATCTAAAATTGCAGGTGTGACGGGCTGGATCACAGAAACCCCTTGGGAACTGCCAACTGATGTGCCAAGACTACTTCTGCCCCTGCTTTCCTGCCCTGGCAGCTTGGGACGTCAGTGCCCTGCCTGGTTTGAGCCAGACCCGCTAGCCTGCTGCAAACCCAGACCCAAGTCTGAAGCATGTCCCCTAACAGCTGTAGGCTTAATTGAAAGCAGGTTAAGAAGTGTTCCTGTCTTTAACACTCAGATGCTCAGCTCCCAATAGGGTCTAAACTCTAAATAAATCCATGTTACCCTGTACAAAGCTTATACAGGGTAAACTCATAAATTGTTCACCCTCTATAACACTGATAGAGAGATATGCACAGCTGATTGCCCCCTCCCCACCCTAGATATGAATACATACCCTGGGTTAATTAATAACTAAAAAGTGATTTTATTAAATACAGAAAGTAGGATTTAAGTGGTTCCAAGTAGTAACAGACAGAACAAAGTGAATTACCAAGAAAAATAAAGTAGAATATGCAACTCTATGTCTAATACAGTAAGCAAACTGAATACAGATAAAACTTACCCTCAGAGGTGTTCCAGTAAGCTTCCTTTTACAGACTAGCCTCCTTCTAGTCTGGGTCCAGCAATCACTCACACCCCCTGTAGTTACTGTCCTTTGTTCCAGTTTCTCTCAGGTATCCTTGAGGGTGGAGAGGCTATCTCTTGAGCAGCTAAAGACAAAATGGAGGGTCTCCCAGGGGTTTAAATAGACTCTCTCTTGTGGGTGGAGACTCCCTCCTCTCTCCTATGCAAAGTCCAGCTCCAAGATGGAGTTTTGGAGTCACATGGGCAAGTCACAGTTCACCTGCTGCCTTGAACATCCGCAAGTAGACTTCTTATGTGGATTGGAGCCTTCCAAGATCCATTGTCCATTAAGTGCTTCTTGATTGGGCACTTAACTTGCACATTCCTTTCTCAAGAAGCTGCCGAAATGCTTTACTAAGGCTACTTAGAAATCAAGCAAGTACACAGCCAATATTCATAATTTCGAATACTACAATGACACATGCATACAAATAGGATGAATAGATTCAGGAGATCATAACCTTTACATAGATATGTTACATGGCATATGTAGCATAAAACATATTCCAGTTATGTCACATATACATTCATAAGCATATTTCCATAAAGTCTTATGAGGTGCAATGTCACAGCAGGTAGAT
Organism: Mauremys reevesii; assembly: GCF_016161935.1. Taxonomy (NCBI): domain Eukaryota; kingdom Metazoa; phylum Chordata; order Testudines; family Geoemydidae; genus Mauremys; species Mauremys reevesii. Next base: position 212,984,956 of record NC_052624.1, read on the forward strand.
GTGTCTTAGACAACATAAAAAGTCGCAGAGCAAATTAATGTTAATAGTTAAGATATTAATATTACAAAAGTGGAAAAGTTGGAGTGAATTTAAAAGATTAGCCGAGTGCCCTGGGTCTGAGGGATCTTATCAAGTTGGAAAAAAATATTTCCATACATTTATTTAACAGTGTTTGGACTCACGTCACAGAAGTATGTGAATAACATATCACAATTTGCATTTGACACGTAGCATGATATATTCTGTGAGCTTTCAACTGTAAATAGGTTTAAGTGACTTAGACACCTAACTCCTATTGGAAATCAACAGGGCTTAGTCATTTGGGTACTTTGAAAAATTTACTCTATATGCAAGTTTCTTTCCTCCCTTTTTTTTGAACATATAATAAACTTTAAAACTGATAAAAATCCCACCAATCTCCAGGTTTACAGGACCAGTCTACAATAGTGTATTCCCCATATAAGGACTAATTAAAATGCATTGAAATCTACAGAAGTTTTTTCAATGATTCATCAGGTTTTGGATCAGGCACAAGATCTTTTGTCATTGTTAATAAGTCAGAGCAGATCCCATTAGAAAAGGTAAATGCATAATAATTATACATAGAGTACCCAGTTATCTCTATACTCACTCTTTTAGACTGAAGAATAATAAATACTAAATAATAATAAATAGACTTGTTCCCCTTTGCAACTAAGGTTTGTTCTACACTTAAAAGTTAGTCAATATAGCTATGTTGACCAAGGGTGTGAAAAACACCATGGACATAGCTATGCTGATCTAACACCCCTCTCCCCGCATGTAGATGCAGCCATGTTGAGGAAAGAATAGTAGCTATCAATCATTTAGGGAGGCTGTGACTAAAGGGTTATGCCAGCATAGTTATGCTGACATGGTTTTGTGGGTATAGTCTGCATAGTGTACACATAGCCTATGTCTAATTAGACCTGTTTGCTTGCAAGGTCTTCCCTGTAGCAAATATCAAGTCCTCTACACCTTTCTTTCCTGCATGCTTGACTGCCCCATGAACCTCACCTGCTGGTTGCTCTGGTGCTTTTGGCATCCCTATACACTATCAGATTCCTCTCATACAAACTGGTATTAGGGCTTCTCAGGGCCTGTTTAGACCTCAGGTTAATTTAAAGGGAATCCCTAACTCTCACTAAACCTATCCTGACAGAAAGTTTACTCTCTCTATACTTCAGCCTACTTCTTGAAATCTATCTCATGGATATTTGGTTGCAGTACAGGGTGGATAAGTCAATAAATTAAAAAATATATATATTTAAATCAGATTTTTTAAAAAATGTAAATTAAGTATAGGGTTTTTTTTAAAATAAAGCTGTTTAAAATTAAATTTGAAATTGAAAACCTATGTTAAGGCCTAAATTTATTATCTATTAATCATTTAAACTAAATACAAAACCAACAAACAACAACAACAACAAAAAACCCTTAAGCAGTACACATTTGCTGCCAAGTTTTAAAGGAAGTCAAACCACTGAACTGGTGGAAGTCACTGGCTAAGCACCTGGAACCAGAGTTTGTTGACATGTTAAACCAGATTTTGTAAGCAGTTGTCTCTTCTGCAGCTGCAGAGAATATTTTCTGCATTTCAGTTTATTCAACTAGTTCAGTTCAATGATTAATTAATTCAAAGTTAAGAAAGCAGTTGGCAACCAAGAAAATAGGTGTGAGAGGATGAGATCTGCTAGTTCCAAAATCCTGGAGAACATGGTGATAGGAAATAATCCATTCAATTCACTAAATACAAATAATATTTCCTTTGCTTAATAAATCAGGTAGTTTTCAATACAAAATGTTTGATAAACTTTTTTTCCTTATGCATCTAGAATATTTAAGGTACACACAGCTATTTTTTATTTAATTAAAAAAATTAAAATGCTGGTCTTGTGCATTTTAATTGATTTGAATTTCCATACAAATAGAGCTTGACACAAATCACAAGTAAAAATTAATCTAGTAAACAAGAAATGCATCATTCACCATTTTCTAATATAGAAATGTAAAAATTAAGAATCTGACTACGTATACATTAAGCGATATAACTACTTAAATAAATATGTTCAGACAGCGTAGTCTCCTGGTTAGCAAAAAGAAGACCAAATTTAGTGCAAAAGTTATATTTAGTTGCAAATCAACATGTTTTAATGGTTACCAACTAACGAGAATCAGTCTTTCTTTAAGAAAATAACTAAATGGTACAAAGGCAAAACACAAATAAAATGTATTTAAATCAAGGTTTCTTGCTTGCTGGTTTACATCATGACTAAAATCGGTAATTTAAATAGATCTATTTAAAATCAATCCATCCTTTTCTGTTCTTGAGATATGTAACTGTTCATGTGCATGGGCTGTGTTTTGGTGGTGGTAGAGGTGAGAGGTGGATTGTTTTGTTTAGGAGGGGTTTGTTACAGAGATACTAGGTAGTATTTTGTGCATGTCCAGTTATCACAACATTTGGATTAACTCACTGCCAAATTCTTTGGAAAATATATAATCAAGAAATCTCTTAGAACAATAACTTTTTTCCATTATTAAATTCAGTAAAGAACTAAACATACGTTAGAAAATTAGAAGGGAAAAGAATGTGCTCCTGCATGCATATTTAAATTTCATGAAAAGCAGCATTTAGAAGAGAGATATTGACACAACCTCAACTCTAGTGGAATTAATAATTTTTTGTGTAATGTTGTAACAGGTCCTGAATACTGTACAGTATTTGACTGCTCTCTTTGCTCTCTCTTTCAGGTTCACCTCTGGATTATTGGCAGCTTTACCATGTTCCTTTGAAGGCCACAAGGAAATTCAGGATTGTATTTGAAGGTGTAAAAGGAAATGGTTCATCAAATGGAGGCCTCTCAATTGATGACATTAACCTTTCAGAAACACAGTGTCCCCATCATGTCTGGCATATAAGAAATTTCACACATCTCCTCAATACAAGTCCTGCAGGGAGAAAAATATATAGTCCACCTTTTTACTCTAGTAAAGGATATGCTTTTCAGGTTGGCTTGTATGTGAATGGTACCAGTAGCAACCCATTTAACTTAGCGATATATTTGCACTTAATCTCTGGAGTAAATGATGATCATCTGCAGTGGCCTTGTGAATGGCAACAAGCTACTATGATGCTGTTGGATCAAAATCCTGATATTCGTCAAAGCATGTCAAATCAAAGAAGTGTAACAACAGATCTATCTGTATTAACAGGTTAGTTAAAAACTGATGACTACACTGTCCTGTTTACCCAACACATTGTCTTGCTTTTGTAAGAACAGAACAAAAAGACAATGGGTCAAATTCTCTCTTGGTACAAGTGGGTACAGCTCCATTGTCTTCAACGGAGTTTCACCTATTTACATTAGTAGGGAATTTGATGCAATGGAAGGAAGCAGTGACATAGGGGAATTGTGTGTCCCAGAGCAGGATAATAGGGTTGAGCAGGGGCCTTGGGTGGCATCCTTTATATATTATATTACATATACATTTTGTGTGTGTGTGTGTGTGTGTGTGTGTGTGTGTGTGTGTGTGTGTGTGTGTGTGTGTGTGTGTGTGTGTGTGTGTGTGTGTGTGTGTGTGTGTTTTTTTTAAAGACAGCATGCTTGAGCAGCAGGAATGGCATCCACTCTGAAGATTCCTTTCATATGATCAATGCAATAGCCTTTACATCTGCCTTTGAGAACGTGGCCTTCCAGCCCTCTTGAAAATAGAAATGCAGAGGTGACCAGCTCTTAGGCATGATTTAATACAAGACAAAAGTGCCATCATTAACCAGAATCCATGATGAAGGGAGCATTGGTGTCAAACCTAATCTTCAAGTGGACAAAGGACTAATAATTCAGATTCAATAACCTGCAGCTAGAGGGGGGGAGAGGGAAGAGAAGAGAAGAAATGGTGACAGCTCAGAGTCATTTTAAAAAGAGAAAATTCAATGAAAAGGTAAAAACTGAAAACAGAAGAGAGTAAGAATTTCTATGGGGAGGTAAATTATAGGATTTTATAATAATGTACATTGGATATAGGCCTAAGACACTTTCTATATATTAGTGTAGTAAGGATTTTGCTATAAAAGACAGCTACTAGTATCACAGTCTTTAAGTTCTTGCTTTGCATGGAAACACATCTAGCTGTGTGGATTCCCAGATTTTAGCAATGCTAGGGTCTGAAAGGCATTAAAAATTGTCTAAAAGTCACAATATATATTTTTTTAAGTACAAATGTTCTGTGATGCGCACACACACATTAAACTTCCTAATGGGGAAAGTATGTGACAGGATGGGATCCCCTTTTAATAAATTAAAATACTACACAAGATTTCCTGCTGATAATCATCTTCTTGCCCTATACATTCTGGTCCTTGCCACTTCATTCCCTTCTACCCTACACAGCTGGGCATACTGTTCAGCTCTCTTGGTTCTTTGCACCCAGGCACATGCAACTCACTTTCCTTCTTTTTTCTCTTGGTCATTCGTATCCTGCTTACATCTCCAATCCCTGAGGGCAGCTCTTGATTCTTCGCCTTCTAGGTAGTGGAAGCCCCAAACAGAGGCAGCTAGGCTGGCTCCTTTACGTTGCCAGCTACTTTCACAGGTGTTTGATCTCTGCCTTGTGATGTCAAGCTGGCATATCTGGAGGAGCAACTTGTGACCAGCTAGTTCTCCACAGACTACCAACAAATACTTTGAGAACCACCAAACTAGTGCATTTTAAAAACTAATCCTGTGTTACCAATTTTTATTCCAACTTTATTCCAAAAAAGATTTCACAACAGGTTTTTTTTTGGATGACACGCAGAATAGGCCGCATGTTCCTCTGCTCCCATCGCAAGATAAAAATCTATTTAACAAACCACTGGAAGACTTTCTTGATATAGCCTCCTGAGGGACACATCACACTTGAGTTGATTCTCAGGCCCGGGAAGTGTGGAGGGGAGAGAGACAGTAATGTACATAAGCCTACAACCAATATAACTCCTTATCTGAGTTTTGAGTAACTTCTTGTTTAAATATTCAGGACACACACACTTTTTTTCCCCCCTTGCAGATTCGTCATCTTATTTTTGGGACAGGCCAGACAAAGTGGGATCGCCTGCTAATTTCGCTAATGGGACTCAATTCATGAGAGGGCCAGGACGTGGAACTAGTGGATTTCTAACTCATGAAAGGCTTAGAAGCCTCAACTTCATCAAAGAAGATGGTGTTTACATTCTTTTAACAATGGAAGGTATGTAAGCATTGATGGTAGCTATATAAAGTTACTCTTTATAATGCAGTAAGCATGCAGTATGATGTTTTTAGTACTACATAAGGCTCCACTCCTACAAACATATATGCACATGATTAATTTTATGCGTGAGTAGCCTGGGAATCAGTGGGCCTACTCATGTGTTTAAAGTTAATCATGTGCTTGACTAAATGTATGGATAGCTATATTTACTGTATAATCTTCTACCTAGCTCATTACTAGGTTAAAAATCTAATTATACAATATGTGATGCTATTCCTATGCAAAATTTCTTAGCTAGACCACTTCTGGTCTCTTGTCTGTTTCTGAATGTAAACTGCAAAACATGGCAGAGGCATTTCATGCTGCTGAAAGGTGAAAATACCAGTTATTTATTTATAACAGCTGAAAATTGCTTAGGTTGTGTCACAGCCAGTGTATTATTGCTATTCACTTTTAGAATTCATCAGTAGTGCAAACTTGTGTTTGTTATGTATTCTCATTTTAATGTAGGGAAATGTGTCCATTTGCAGAAAATCAGAGAGTTTAAAAAAACAGGGTAATGGAAAAGTCTTATAGCTGGTCTATTAAAAAATAGTATGGCATGAAAACCTCGTGCTCTTTTTTTTCTTTAGATATCTCACATCTGATATCAACTCAACAAAACTTTGCAATCGCCATCTCCAATACCACCACCAGTCCCACAACAGTACCAGTGACAGCAACTCCAAATTTCTGTGTAAATGGTGGTATCTCCATTGTCGTAGATGAAAAACCAGTGTGCAGGTAACTGACTTAATTCAATTCCAAGATTAATTTTGTGATCAGAAAAAAAAATGTAGTAGAGTTTATCATTCAAGAAAATAAACTAAACTTGGTATCCTTGGAGAAGACTGGCAGGTTTTAATACGGTGAATTTCCAACATCACAAATCCAGGTGACTAGGTTTGTGACCAGTTTGGGCAACACAGCTTTTCCCAGTCTCAGCCTTTTCCTATTTTAAAGTATTCTGTTTTTAATTTATTTTAATTAATATTTATTTTTAATATTTGTTAATGTGTTGTCATAATTAAGTATTATCTCATCCTAATCTGAGAGTTAAATATTAATGGAGATGAAAGAGAAGTTAAATGTAATCTCAAGGGAACTGATATTTTTGAAACAAGAAGTCAACACATGTATTGTTACATTCTGAACAGTTTCTTCAGAAATATTAGGTGGTCCTGATTATGGCTCTGAATTTCAAAAGTGTAACAGTTTGCCTTTGAAACTAAAGAGGACATGAAGTTTGCTGACTAAACTAGGTTTTTGCCTTCAAGGAAGTGAATAGCAGCATTTGTGGAATTTATTACAGCTAAGCAAGATGGATTCATTTACATATTCAATCTCATTGGTTAACATTGTTCCAGAGCTCAGTATCATCATCCTTTCGGTTGGTTAGTAGTACAGCAATGTCATGCCTGAGCATGCACACCTTGGGACTTCTGTGAGGCAGAATTCTGAAGGCCAAATGCATCAAGCTTTTAATTTAAGCCCTGATCATGCAAAATCTCACTGAAGTCAATGCACTTCATGTAAGCGCATAGTTTCTATGCAAGTGGATCCTTTTCTAGAACTGTGGCTATAATTTAATAGACAGGGAGTTTAAAGGGGCCAGACAGCCACAAACTGCAGTCTACAGGGCTGCCAGGCTTATGGATTAGAAGGAAAGTGGCAGTTGTAAACTCAGTAGTATTATAAATTTACAGTAATATTTTTCAATAACGACCTCAGGAGCACCTGCTCCATGTGCCGGAACTTATATCTCCTGGGGACAATAGCAGCCCTGGCTAAGGAGAAGGAAGTAGTTCTTTAGAACAGAAAGCAATTTCTACTTTTTGGTGGGATTTGTCCAGCTCTGTTTGAGTCTTACCAATTTCTTTTGTCATTGCCTGAGCATAAGGAAAATCCCCAGGTGGCAGCCCTACACCAACATCCCACCCAGCTACTGAGTGAGGAGGCCTGGACAAGGAAAGGGGACATGACTGAAGCATTTTCAGTTGGGCCAGCCAAAGAATTGGGGTACTTTGCTTCCTTGGCCCCAGCTCTTGTGCCAAACACTACTTGGTCAGACCTGAGAATCTGGACCATAGTTCCTGTCCTGATTGTCTTCCAGTTTAAAAATTGATAGATGAGATTAATTGATAATGAGGGAGAGGTGAGGGTGCAGAAGAAGAGGGTTGCTCGAACATGATAATTGAGTTCTTTTGAATTGTAAGGACAGAGTAAGGCATCTGGATGGTTCCACCAGGTGGGTTGGTTGAGCTGCTTTTGTTGATAACCCCAGGGGCGGCTCTAGGAATTGCGCCGCCCCAAGCATGGCAGCACACCGCAGGGGGGCGCTCTGGCGGTCGCTGGTCCTGCAGCTCCGGTGGACCTCCTGCAGACGTGCCTGCGGGAGATCCACTGGAGCCGCGGCACGCCACCCCAAGCATGCGCTTGGCGCGGTAGGGTCTGGAGCCGGCCCTGGATAACCCTCTGCTCCCATCCACACACTCTTTTGAAGTGATTGGCTGAAGGAAACAGAAGTGCAACAGAGAGGAGATGAGCATGGCAGGGGGGCAGAACTGAAGCAGGTCAGTATGATGAATTAACAGTAACGCAGGCAAACTGAATAACAGCTCTGCTGGTAGTAGCACCAGTTTCCAGGAGTAGAAAATTAATTTTGTATTACCAGGAATGCCGTCAGTTCAAGGGGGAAAAGAAGAGCTAAAAAGCAGCCAGAGGGTGGAGAGGTCCAAGGACACTGAATTCTCCTCATAGGTGGTGCCCTTTCAGTGGTGTTTTTTTTTTTAAAAATAGGGCCACATACAACCAAGACAACGGCTAAAGTAATCAGAATGATCAACCAGTCTGGCCTTTAGACTTTCCCTAGAAGGCTGTCAACTAGAGTGGCTCCATCTGGAACAGGAGAGCAAAGGGCAACAGCAGCAAGGTGGCAGCTCAAATAGTGTGTATATACAGAGGGGAATACCCCACAGAGCAACTTTAATTCAGAGTTAGATTGCATCAGGAAGGTTTCATGTATGCTAATAACGAACCTACAGTTTACAGAACTGTATCTTTCTTTAATTTTTGTTAGCTGTTGAATAGGTGTTGCTCTTATTTTATAGATGTCCCGCAGGTGATGACTGGTGGTATATGGGAAAAAAGTGTGAGAAGAGAGGCTCAACTAAAGAAAATATGATAATAGCTGTTTCTGCGACGATTGCTATGTTTGTCATTATGCTGCTTGTCACTATTATAAGCATATGTTGCATGAGGAAGAAATACCAGCAAAAAATTATAAAAAACAAAGAAGCTTGGATTTTAGAAAACGTAAGTATTGTCTTTTTAGTTAAAAGACTCGGGTATTTTCTAAACAAGGCCTTTTTGCAAAAGAATTGTGTGCTGAATAGGTGATAAGTTAAGAAAAGTGAACTTAATGAACAGGAGCTGAACAAATGTCAGGGAAAAAAGATGATGTCCAGGACACTCTGGCTTGATACTTAAAAAAGATAAAATAAAAAGCCTGGAACTTACTAAACAAGGTGGCAAGGTTTCAATCCCTTTATCTGAAGTACTTCCTTTCCTCCACTCTAAATAGTATTGTTATCTAAATCCGATACCTGCAGCTAATGCCAGGAGCTTATATAACCTGTATCAGTATGCCTACACACCCACAATGGTAAGCGTCCCACCCTGTGTAGACAGACTCACGCTAGCATGCTGAAAAGAGCGGTATAGACAGCATTTTGAAGTTGTGGCTCAGACTTCCCTGCCCAAGCTCTAGCTGAGGGAGTGGGGTGGGCTCCAGAGTCCAAGCTGCAATTTCAAAGCGCTGTCTGTGCAGCTATTTTAGTGTGCTAGTGCAAGCCTGGGTCTGTCAACCCAGGCTGGGCAGCTCGCTGCCACAGGCTGTGTATGTACACGTGTGCATGCACACATGCCGACTTTCTGTATTACACATCCAAAAAATGTGTATACGGCTTCCCCAGAAAGTATACACCATTCTATTATAAGAGAATGTTTTTCAGATATCCACCGTTAAAGTTATTTGATTCCAACTCCTCCCTGTGTAAAGTAGCAATTAAAGTTAACCTAAAAAGTGAAGGAAAACGCATTGAGTCGTGATGGGTGAAATCCTCACCTCATTGAAGTTAATGGAGGTTTTGCCACTGACTCCATTGAAGCCAGGATTATATATTACACACACACACACCCACACACACCCCTCACTGTCTCTCACTGTGTGTAAACCTGATTTCCAACTGGTAACTGTCCTCATCTCCTCTGTCCTCAGTCATTGCCAAACTTAAAACATCTGATCTCCTACTGCATTTTCTACTATTTTTATTAAATGATCATCTTAAAACATCTGGGTTACTGCACAGGATGACAAGCATCTCTGCAAAATGGCTGTTCCTTTTGCAAATAAATGTTTTTTGATATAATGTGTTAAAATAATAAAAATAATAATTAACAATAAAGAAGAGAGCAGGTTAAAACAGTTTTAAAAACCAGAATCGCCAAATCAGGTGGCCTTCACTGAATCTTGAATAAAACAGGGTCTCTGGCAGTCTTCTTGAGGCAGGGAGTTCTACATATGAAGTCTTAAACTGAGAAAACTCTTTATTCCAATCTGATCAAGATGAAACCTCAAAATACAGCGAGGATGAAGAACTGGCTAATCCCAGCATCCATAGCAAGGCACGGGAGTACCCTGTAAATGTAGAGACCAGCAATAATGCAGTACAAGTCTTCCAACAGCATACTAACAAAGATTTGCTTCCCCCTAAAATTTCTGTCTCTTACCTTCTCTTGATCTGCACTCAAATTACACTGTTTAATGTTGTTTGTGTTTCTAGAGTCATTCAAGTTTTGGCATTTCCCTTAGTTATAAGATGCATTTTCTTCATTTAACAGAATAGACATCTGTGACATAAAATGAATGAAATCTGAGACATAAAAACCAATGACCAAGAGATCAGTGTTTGAAGTCACCTGGATGCCTCAACCACACAATTATTTTACAGTTACCGTTCATCTTAGCCATCCTGCTAAAATCTGTTAAGAATGAAAAATTAAGCATCTTCTTAGATAAAGCCTGTATACTATGACAAGACCAATAAAGTGTCTGAAATTGGTAGGCCTAAGGCTTCTACTCATTGTACATGGAAATATGTCATTGTGTGAGATGTCTGACATTCGCTTTAAGTCTCCCTGAACATGAAGAAGATATACAGAACAAAGACAGACTAGATTATCCATTTTACCAAGACAACAATGAGACACTATCTCATTGTGCTGCTGGCACCTCAACTCGGCATACAAATCCAAGTAAATATATACACTTACTAAGTGCTCCTGATGCCTTTTCATGAACTGATTCATGAGATGTTGCTGGCAGCTGCATATTTTTATTATACAAAACATTCAAAACAAGACTAGCATCAAAGACCTGAGTACATAACAGTAGCTAAGCACTAAATGATAAATACAACATTATCTGACACCATGACTTGACTGTCTTTTTGCATCTTGTCCAAGAGATGCCACACTTCCTTAGATTCAAAAGGTTTATTATTTCCACTCTTTATAGAATGAACAAGCTGAGGAACAGGGATATATTGTGAGCAAGTTGCTCTCAATGCTTTCAGAAGAGCTGCTTTAACCTCTTCACATCTGTCAAAAGTGAGAACAGTTTTAAGGGAAAAGGACAGACTTTTTAGAACACTCAAGTTCCAGAGTACTTGCTTCACAGAAAACACATCTCTAACTATATTTCCAAAAAGAGTGTTAATGATGGTGATAGTATCACCTGTAATTCATTAAATCAATTTTAAACACTGACATGCTCAGACAATTACTATTATTCAGCATATTCACTATAGCTCTTGGAATATGTTTAATTTTTTTTTAGATCAAAATTGTCTTTCATATGTCCTTCAGCGACAGATATTCTTCATTTTACTCTGCCAGTTACCTGCATCCTACACAAGGCTGTTATTTATTTTTATTATATCAAATATATATCCTACATCAGGAAACAGGATGTTCTAGAAACATGTTTTTGCTAAATTCCACATCATTTGAAATTTCTTATATTTATTTATATTACCATAGCACCTAGAAGCCATAGCCATGGATCAGGACCCCAATGTGCTACGCGGCGTACAAACACAGAACATGATTAAACTCCTTGGGGTAGAGACAGTCTCAATATAAGGCAAGAGACAGATGGATACAGAGATCCAGGGAAGTTCAATAAAACAATATTGGTAATAGTGCAACACAGCACATCAGCAGTACTAGGTCTTGTGTCTACGGTATTTATATGACTCCCACCATGGCAGTATCTGGGCACCTCACAATCTCAGTGTATCCTCACAACCCCTTGAGGTAGGAAAGCATTATTATCCCCATGTTATAGATGTGAAACTGAGGCAAAGAGAGATGAATAGACTAAACCAAGTCACACAGGAAGACTTTGATAGAAGAGGGTCTGGACCTTGGTCTCTCCAGTTCCAGGCTAGCACTCCAGCTATTAGGACATCCTTCATCTCTGGGCCTAATCAGATTGAGCACTAGAAATTAGTGATCTACTGGATTATGTAGATTTGGATGTACAGTGCCCAGAGGTGTAACTTTCTACAAAGAATGTGCCAAGAGATTTTGCAGATCTGTAGGCAATTCACCAATACACATTTCACATTAATTTTAGATACCAAGTACTTGAAAAAAAGTATTAACATAATAGCAAATACAACTTGTCAAAAAAAGATGGAAAATGTTGAAAACTGAAAAAAATTCCTAAAAAACAGAACTTACTGCCCTGAACAATTGAAAAATGAAAAATTCTACCCAAAAATCATAATCCAAAAATTTTCATTTCTTTAGATTTTTTTGTGTGTAAAAGAGTTACCATTTCCCCATCGGCTCTGTGATCAAGGCATTTCAACAACATTGTCTGAAAACACAGCTAATATTTTTAAAGCATTTTTAGCCATTTTCTGTTAGCCTTTGTTGGAGCTGAAGACTACAGAGACCAGTCAGGCAAAACTAATAAGGGTGATTAGAGGCAATATGCAGGGTGGATTAAAAATATATATCTGTATCGTACTGTATCTGACTTGAAATAAACTTCCCTTGTCCGAGGCACCTCACTGATCAATTTGCATGTAAATAGTCAAAAACACCCCAACTGTTAAAATATTTAGAGTAGAGTTGCATGGATTTATGTAACAGCAGACACACAAAAAAGTCTTATGATTTTATATGTTTTATCTAGCTCTGGCTAAAAATATTTAAGAATGGAATGTTGTAAACAATCAGCCTTCCATAATTTTAAACAAACTACAAGACGTGGGACTTCAGATATAATATTTTTTTAAGCCAGAAGCTTATCCAATTTATTCTTAAGAGGCCTGTAAATAAAAGTGCCACCCGAACTCTAACATGACTAGCTCTATCATTAGAGCGAGAAAGCTTAAGGTATATAGTACTCCGCCGACCAAGGCCCCAATTCAAACACTTAATCATACACTAAATTCTGCTGACTTCAAATAGCAATCAATGGAGACTGCATAAAATTAGGAGACTAAAGCTGCTTTTTTACCGGGAGGGATAATGATCAGAACACACCATTCAGAGCTCAACCAACTGTTGCGATACTATTGGTCTATACAAATAGGGTGGGGAATTAAAAACACATACCTGGGTTGGGTGATTAAAGTGCTGCATTTTGGGAATGTCTTCACTGTCAACAGGAATTTGCCCTGGAGTTCTAATTTGACGGGATGAAGCTGAATTGCAATATGACCATTTCTAGTAAAACCAGCACTGAAGATGTATCAAGATCTGGCCTTATATAGTCTTCTCAAAGACCTAACTCACGTTGTCTCAGAATGAAAATTTCCCTACAGAGGTTCTAGCACTGGGTCCATTGCGTTTAGTGAAACACTTTAACTTTTTTAAATGAGCTAAAACAAATCTTGGACGGAAGGAAGTGACCACATTTCAAGCTGTTAATTAATACTTTGTCAGTAAACACACATCAAGGTGTTACAGTTAATGTACAGATCAGGGCCTATATGAGTAAACTAGACATCCCACACTGGCTCATGACTTTAAAAAAGGAAGAAAACAACTGGGTATATTTTATTAAGATTATTACTTACTTGGCTCAGTACATAGGTGCTGGAACTAGGGGTGCTGGAGTGCTGCAGAATCCCCTGGCTTGGAATGGTTTCCATTATATACAGGGGTTTGCAGTTTGGTTCGATGGCTCTCAGCCCCTCCCCCCCCCCCTGTACAAATTGTTTCAGCTCCCCTGGCTGGGTACAATCTTTACTGGTGAAAAGTAGGAGTCCTGAAGTGCTTTCAGTTCATGACTTTTCTTATGTCTGGAGCTCGTCCTTCAAGAGAACATTAAAAAAAATTAACCTGCTCCACAGAAGCTAGGGCTTTTTGTTGTTTGTTTTGGTTTTATCTGATGCCATATTGACTAAGCACTTCTTGGCTTGACCCCTCATCCACGTTCTCTTTATTTACTTTTTTTTTTTTTTCTGGTTCTCCAAGACCTTTAAGACCATTTAAAATTTTCTAGTCATTCCATCTAATTTCTAAAATAAAAGTTAATTGTATTAGAATACTACCACTTCACCTTCTTGAAGGAAGCAATCTGGACCAACTCCAATGCCATTTCAGCATCTTGAAGGTCTATTGTCCTGCTCATTGTGGCTTTTGTGTGAGCAGCTGATACAGCCAGAGCACTGATTTGGTTAACTGGCATTGTTTAAATGTAAATAAACATGTACAATTCAGATAGCTATTATCCAGCACTATGTTTCAACCAAGCCCTTTCAGGGTGTACAGTTTACGAGACTTGTACCCTCATTCCAAGTGGACAATGTGCTGAAGCAGATTTCATTCTTGTGTGTGCAAAGCAAGAGATTAACATTCGGGATATGTCTACACTTGGAGTTGGAGGTGTGATTCCCAGCTTGAGGAGACATACTAATGCCAGCTCACATCCAGCTAGTGTACTAAACATATCCAGGCACCCACAGTGGTGCAGGCAGAGGCTTGGGCTAGCCACACAAAGAACATATGCATGGGGTCTAGTCTGGACAGGTTTGTACTCTGGGCTGCTAGCCTCTCCCGCCGTTGCCCATACTACTGCAGCTACAATATTTTGTTAGCATGCTAGCTTGATGAGAGCTAGCACGAGTGTGTCTTCAGGAGCCTGACACGCCCAGCTTCCAGTGTAGATATACCCTTGGAGCCAAATTCAGGTCCATAGAAATTTTACCTGCTTACTCTAGAAGTCTCTGGACCAAATTCAGCAGTTACATAAACAGGGGTGTAAGTGACCCAATTCTTTGAACATCCTACACACATCCCTCGGCCTGCGCTGCTTCCTGCCGCCCCCATTGGCCTGGAACAGCGAACCGCAGCCAGCATGGGCACCAACTTATATGGGCTCCTGGGGCTAAAGCCCCAGGAATATTCACAGTCAGGGGCTCTGCTCCACCAATATTTGGAGCTAGGTTTCTCCCCTGCTTGGAGCGCCCCCCCCCGCCTCTCACCCCCCCCGCCGCTGCCGCCGCCAGGGCTGGAGCTTCCCCCCCTCCCCGCCCCGGAGCTTCCCTGCCTGAGCATAAAGAGCGCGCAGCATGCGTCTCTCTCCCTTGCTGCTGCTGCTGCTGCCGCCACCTAAGGGCTACAGCATAACAGCAGTGCAAGCTGCTGGTGCTGTAGCACCTCAGGAAGGGGAGGGGAGTGGAGGGGGCAGTGCCGTGCTTGGCAGCCCTCCCCTCCCCCTACCTGGAGGAGACGCGAAGGGGACTTCCGGCCAGGAGACAGACATCACTCACCTTAGCAGCTGCTGGGGCTTCCGTGAATGTTTGACCCTATGATTCCCGCCCTGCCCCAGCCCCAGCCCCCACTCCTGCCCCATGCTGGGCAAGGGGCAGCCCCATCCCCCATCCACAGTGAAGTTATGGTGAGGGGCAGCAACATGGAAGGCCACCTGTGATGGCAACCCCCCACCCCAGTACCCATCATAGGGGAGGTGAGTGAGCTTTCTGGACCTGAGAGGGGCCCTAGGAGCATGTGCAGTGACTGTGGTGCAGAGTGAGTGTGCTGTGGGGGGTAAGGGGGAGAGGAGGGGTCCCTCCCCTGGAGCTTGCTGCTGCCAGTAGTGGTGGTGATGGGGAGTCCTCTCTGGCCCTAACCCTGTGGCAGCCTGTCTGCACCCCAAGTTCCTCATCCTCAGCCCTGCCCCACCCCAAAGCCTGCACCCCCAGCACCCCAGAACCCTCACCTGAGGGGAAAAACATGCAACTTAAATTTGGTGGTCAGTTTGGAGTATCATTGTATTTAGCACAATATTTGATTATTTTACACCCTTCAAAGTATGTAACTGGTCATATACAGGTGTTATGAAGTGGGAATGTGCTTAATGTTTTCCCTGAATACTGTCTGTGTGCCTCAGTTTCCCCAATGCATTTCTTAAGGCTCTAGATGGTGGGATAAGAGGGTGTGATTGTTGTAAAGCCCTAGAGGGCCAGTGTGATGCTGTCTGCACAGAGAATGGCCGACACCGTGTCTCCGGGCAACTGATGGCCTGGGCCCCTCCCCTGCAAAGGTGCCAGCTGAAGGTGTTGGAGACAAAGAGATCAGGTGACCTCCTGGCTCGGGAAAGGAACTGAGCAGAGAGGAGTGGGGGCTGGAGGGGGTTTGGGAGTCTGGAGCTGGCTGGGGACCAGGCGTGAAGTGCAGACAAGGGGGGGTCTGGCTCACTGCCCCCAGAATGGACCCGGCCGAAGAGTACAGTTCACTGTACCTACAAGCTCTGTTTTAGACCCTGTTCCTGTCATCGAATAAACCTCTGTGTTACTGGCTGGCTGAGAGTCACATCTGACTGCAAAGTGGGGGGGCAGGACCCTGTGGCTTCCACAGGACCCCGCTGGGGCGGGCTCACTGTGGGAAGGGCATGGAGGGGCAGAGGATGCTGAATGCTCCAAGGAGAGACCCAGGAGGTGAAGCCGTGTGAGCTTCTTGCCCTGAAAAAGTCTGCTCCAAGGGAGAGGAGGCTCCCCAAAGTCCTGACTGGCTTTGTGAGGAGCAGTTCCAGAGCATCGCCCAGGGACTCCGTGACACCCGGTACCCACCACAGGGGAGGCGAGTGGACTTTCTGGACCTGAGAGAGTCCCTAGGAGCATGTGCAGTGACTGTGGTGCAAAGTGAGTGTGCTGCGGGGGCGGGGGGGAGGAGGGGTCCCTCCCCTGGAGCTTGCGGCTGCTGGTAACTGGGGGGGGGGGGAAGTCCTCTCTGGCCA
The DNA here is from genome assembly GCF_016161935.1 of Mauremys reevesii. NCBI lineage: Eukaryota > Metazoa > Chordata > Testudines > Geoemydidae > Mauremys > Mauremys reevesii. The sequence continues at coordinate 213,001,565 of NC_052624.1, forward strand.
TAGCCCTGGGGCAGCCTGTCTGCATCCCAAGTTCCTTATCCCCAGTCCTGCCCCACCCCAGTCCCTGCGCCGCCAGCACCCCAGCCCTGAGCACCCTCCTGCACTGTGAACCCCTCATCCCCAGCCCAACCCCAGAGCCCTCACCTGAGGGGAAAAACGTGCAACTTAAATTTGGTGGTCAGTTTGGAGTATCATTTTGTTTAGCATGATACTTGACTATTTTACACCCCTTTAAAGTATATAACTAGTCGTATACAGGTGTTACAAAGTGGGAATGTTCTTAATGTTTTCTCTGAATACTGTGTGGGTGCCTCAGTTTCCTCTCTGCATTTCTCAAGGATCTAGATGGTGGGATAAGGGGGTGTGATTGTTGTAGAGCCCTAGAGGGACAGTGAGAGCTGTCTGCACAGAGAATGGCTGAAACCCTGTCTCCTGGTAACTGATGGCCTGGGCCACTCTCCTGCAAGGTGCCAACTGAAGGTGTTGGAGAACAGAGAGATCGGCTGGCCTCCTAATGCCTGGAAAAGAGACAAAGGCCAGAGGAGGGAGTGTCAGTGCCTGTGCGGACTTCTGGGAAGTGCACGGTGTGGAAGGAGATGCTGTGATGCTTTGGAACAACTCCATACAAAGCCAGTCAGGACTCTGGGGGAGCCTCCTCTCTCGGAGCATACTGTCTCCAGGGCAAGAAGCTTACACCTTCCTGGGTCTGACCTCGGAGCATTCAGCATGCCCTTCCACATCATGCACTTTCCACAGTGAGTCTGCCCAGGCGGGTCCTGGGGCAACCAGAGGTCCCTGCACCCCAACTCCAGTCAGATGTGACTCTCAGCCAGACAGTAAAACAGAAGGTTTATTAGATGACGGGAACACAGTTTAAACAGAGCCTGTTGGTACAGAAAACAGAACCCCTCTGTCAGGTCCATCTTGGGGGGTGGGGAGCCCAGAACCAAGTTCTGGGTCTCTCCCCATTTCCCCAGCCAGCTCCAAACTGACACTCCCTCCTCTGGCCTCTGTGTCTTTTCCGGACAAGGAGGCCACCTGATCTCTTTGTCCCCAACACCTTCAGTTGGCATCTTGCAGGGGAAACTGAGGCACCCACACAGTATTCAGAGAAAATATTAAGAACATTCCCACTTCATCACAACAGGTGCAACAAAATATAATACTGTATACTGAAGTAGGCAAGTGCTGCTACTGACTTTCCACTTTTAATTGACCCTTGTAATCTTGTGGCACTGACACGTTGTAGCTTCATTTTATATCGGCTTACAGGGCGGGAGCAGGGGGGGGCACCACCATTTTGGGCCTCACCAAAAATTATACAAACCTGCCGCCTATGGCAGCCAGTGGGAGCCACGATCTGCCGAACCTGCGAACACGGCAGGTAAACAAACCCACCCGGCCCACCAGGGTGCTTACCCTGGCGAGCCGCGTGCCAAAGGTTGCCGATCCCTGATGTAAGGAATAATTCTTCTTTGAGTAGTGTCCCTATGGGTGCGCCACTGTAGGTGTGCTTGTGTTCCTGCGCTGCTGATTGGACAACTTCAGTAACAGCATCCATCAGGCCCATACGTGAGCTGTCTCTCCTCGTGCCCTGCCACAAGGCTAGCCAGCATGCACAGACTAACCCCCCTCAGTTCCTTCTCAACCGCCCTTGGCTGTAGACGGAGCTATTAGCAGTTCATTTGTGACCATTATTTTCATTAACATTTCTATAGTTAGTTATTCTTCCCAGTCTTTGTTGTAGTTTTCTTCTTTTACTTTCTTCCTGAACAAAACCAAACACACACCTTGCTTTCAGCTGCTCCTGTCTTGCTCTCTGATTCTTTGTGGGTTGCCCACTCACATCCCCCCACAATCCTTACCCAAACAATATTGAACAAAGCCCCTCCAGCCAGTCAGTCCAAAGCTGCTGGGTGGGCTCACATTCCCCTTTTGTCTTGTCTTAGGGAAGGACTTGTGATTAACTTATTCTTACAGTTATGTTAATTGAAGTGTATATTCACACCCATCAATCTCAACAAGGTTTGTAACCCATGCAGTCTCCAGTACTTTTCAGCATAACATGTAGTTATGGCAGATAGTAAGGTAGCTCATTTCGCCATTTTACAAGAGAGGAAATTGAGTAGTAAGGTCACAATAAATCACTGTCAAATCTGAGATTAGGTCACTAAACACAGCGCCTCATGCAGGGCCGGCTCCAGGCACCAGCTTATCAAGCAGGTGCTTGGGGCGGCAACTCCGGAGAGGGGCGGCACTTTCACTTATTCGGCGGCAATTCGGCAGAGAGTCCCTCACTCCCGCTCGGAGCGAAGGACCTCCCGCTGAATTGCCGCAGATCGCGATCGCGGCTTTTTAAATTTTTTTTTTTATTTTTTGGCTGCTTGGGGCGGCCAAACCCCTGGAGCCAGCCCTGGCCTCATGTTATGGAGCTGTCAGTTCTTCCTCATGAGCAGGAGAGTTGCTACTTGTTCAGACAGAGTCAGCTCAACTGCAGACATCCACCTGCAAGATAGCTTGGAGCAGCCCTAGGGCCATTAGAAGCAGACTGGGAAACATTACCCTCCCACAGCCATGAACTGGGTTGAGGTCCTTTCCCTTCTTAACCTCCATCCCAGCTCCACCCCCCAAAAATCACACACACAGCAAATACACCGATGGGGGAGGGGGACCTCTGGTCACAGCTTTCATAGACACCAGAAATCAAATCTGTTTAACTGGACAGAGGTAGTGGGAATAGGATAGAGAATGACATGTGACCTTTTAGGTTGACTCAAATGACAGGATTTTAAAACTAGCAATTGGCTTACACTTTTGAGTATTTGGCAGCGGGCTAGGAATTTACTTGTTTAAAATACCTCTTTTGTTAGCTCTGACATTTCTCACTTCAGACGAGCCTGCAACCATGGACTTCAAGGGCCCGGCTTTGGCAGCCAGCTAAAAGTCAGTTGTAGCTAAAGTTTGTAACATATATTTTAATTGCGGTGACAAATGCTTCATATGTTGGACTCTTTTGGACTGCTATTCCTGTGCAAAAAATGGGTGAAGCTAAGAAACCTCTAGAAAGAGAATATTTAAATGACTGCTATAGAATCATATGCAGATACATAATTTCCAAGGCCAGAAAGGACCACTGTGACATCTAGTCGGACTTCCTGTATAACTTCTTAAGCCATGAAACGTCCCCGAAATAACTCACAGAGCAGATCTTTTAGGAAAAAACCTCCCAATCTTGAATCCATCAAATCCCTGATAAATTGTTCCATTGCCTTCACTGTTAAAAATGTACACCTTATTTCCAGGTTGAAAAGATGATATATCTGACACATAGATCTGGCAAAGTTTAATTTAACCCTGGAAGAAGAAGAGGTGGGGGGGGAGGGAGGGAGAGAGGGACTTCCAAAGCTTCAGTAAGGCCTTGGCTACACCTGCAAATTTGCAGTGCTGCAGCAGGGTGTGAAAACACACCCTCTCCAGCGCTGCAAATTGCGGCGCTGCAAAGCGCCAGTGTGGTCAAAGCCCCAGCGCTGGGGGCGTGGCTCCCAGTGCTGTACGTTATTCCCCACAGGGAGGTGGAGTACGGACAGCGCTGGGAGAGCTCTCTCCCAGCGCTGGCGCTTTGACTACACTTAGCGCTTCAAAGCGCTGCCGCGGCAGCACTTTGAAGTGCAAGTATAGCCAAAGCCTCAGTCCTGTAAGCAACTTCAAATATCAGTAATATGTTACTTCCAGCTTCCATGACTTGTATTTTATACTCCCCCCACCCCAAAATAAAAGTTTTCATATGAAGACCATGAAAAATTAAACTTTGAATATAATTTAAACCTTGAAAGCTGTTAAAAAGTTATGATTTAGGCTAGATAAAAGCAAGAGCATTGACCTAGCATTTTTAATTATTCGAGGAATGGTGATCTTCTGTATTGGACCCCACGTGTTGCAAGCAGCACAAAAACGAATGTTGAAGCACTTAAATAGACCTTTACAATGAGATACTAGTAATTTAAGCCTTAACATTTTAAGAATCTGGGTGAGAAGTCTCCTCTGCATTCTAGAATTCAGATATTTTATATCAGCACTTCCTTTTGTCCCACCTAGTTTCAAAATCATGCCTCAACAATTAACTACCAAAATGCTCTCCCTGGACCTAGGCTAACATGTATGGTGCTAGAGTACAAAAAATATTGCAAGCAAAGAAAGTCATGTTGATTTCAAACTCAAATTAGAAACAAGAAAGAGAATATTGATGTTAGAAGCAGAAGTGTTAGAGTGTAAAGGACATACCTTGGACTTCGTAAAAATGCTTTTTATTTTATATTTTACAAAATCAAGCTATTTTAGTACAATATTTATGAAGAACTGGAAAAAACGAAAACAAACTTTGTCCATTGCAATAAGGCTAGAATGTTGAAGGAATGGTCATACTATTTCATACTATGATAGAACCTCCCAGATTAGAGACTTTCCCTTATGATTACTAGATTCCCTAGCTTCAGAATCCTCATGGAATAATTGTCATCGATTATATATTCTTCAGAGAAATGTACCTGAATTTCCTGTTCCCTGAACATTCAACTAAGAGTTTTTTAAAGTCATATTGCCATTACAACTGTTCCAAAGAATTAATTCAATGTCCATCCCAGCATTTTGTTTTACTAACGACAGACGTTTGATGGCTATTGTATTGGGTCAAAAGGCCCAGTAGAGCCATTAAATGACTAGTCTGAACATTAGTGGCTGCACACACAATGTGCTTTCATACATTGCAAGGTATTTCCTTCCCGCTCCTGTACAGGCCCCTTTAGACAAGAAAAGATGGGACTACTATTTTCCATTGAGTTAGTTAAAATGTTGGCAGTAAACTGTACACAAAGTATCGTTTCGATGACACCAGTAACTGCCTATGTAAGTTATCCATTTTTAAAGAAAAAGGAAGCATTTGCTAAAGAGATTCTGGGAGGATTTAACACTCATCATTTCATGTTAATCCATTTTTAAAGACAAGTTACCAAAATAACGTGATCAGTTTGATATGTATAAGAAAGTTGTTATCTCTACCAAGAGCTGCCAAGTACCATGTTGGTATCACTAAGTTAATGTAGTTTAATTATGAACACCTAAAAGAACTGGTAATTGCAAATGAAGCAGTAACTGAACTTTTACTATGCCTATGCGTAACAGAAGAAGTCTAGTTTCACAAACTTGATGGACCATTCTTGAAATCAACTAGTGTTTTGCCAGAAAAAGGAGTGCAGGATTAGGCTGTACATTTATTGCCCATAATGACTCCACAAATTATGAACATAGAACAGATGTCAAGCAAGCAGGAAAGTGTGGGACAAAATAGAGACTGTAAAAATGTGCCCCAAAATAAAGTACATTGATCCTAAGATAGTAACAAACATTTTTGTAAAAGACAAAATGATGCGAGTCATTGTACTGGTTTGGCTTTTATTTTCTTACTAAAATTGCATAACAGAACAACACTAGCATGATGAGGAGGAGGGGGATAATAAAAAGAACTCATCAATGCACTATTAACTCTACATGCTCTTACCTATTAATAAGATATTGATGTCTCCTCTAATGCATATCCCATTGTTGAGAACTTTCTCATTACTTCCAAGTAGCATACGTAAAATGACTTTTTTAATATACTCATGGCCACAAATGCTTGGTGCTAAAGATTTGCTTAAATGGTCAAAAATATCCTTTAAGAAACAGGAAACACTTACGTTGCACATTATCAACATTAGAATGGAATCTCATTATCCATTAGCCTCTGTTAGTGCAATTTGTAATATACTTTAGTTTAGCTTTGCAGAATTGCTTGATCTTTGCCACACCATCAGCTGAGAATATGGTGCTATTTCTTTGCTCATCAGTTCTGATATTATTAGCCACAATTATTATCCTAGATATTTTTTACCCAGATGCAAAGAAAATTACATAAATTAACTATTAAACAAATACTGGAATGAAGACAATTGTCTTCATGACACAAGAGCTGCTTAGGAAAAAAGAGGGCAAAGAATCAGATTCTTGGTTTTAAAATGGTTATTAGATTTATCCTTTTTACTATGTCTTAATGAAGGAAATCCTCCCCTAAAAAGAGGATTTAATGAAGTCTCAACATCAGAATAGCATAATTTTCCAGCATTTAGGATTTTTCTCTCCCCTCTGCCATCCTCCCACTCTCCCCACCCCAAAAATAACCCGATTAAGCCATGCTTTCCATGCTGTAGGAGGAACCCAACTACAGAATGGATTTTGAGTTTTGAGAGGGGATTTCTACTTAAGGGAAATGAAAGAGAATGACAAACAGTTTTTTGTTTTCAAAGAGGCTTGCACTTAGTCACGTACAGTTGACCAGACAACTGTTTTAAGCTATGCTGCAAATCAGAAGAAATATTTTGAAAATAAGCTGCATTTCTGGACCAAAAAAGCAATGGAATACACTTTGATTTGCGGCCTCTAAGATTATCCCTCTTTTATTGGTTTTCTTTATTCTATAAAATACTTTTGAGAAAAGAGTATGTAAGAAAGTTACTTTTAAAAAGGTGTAATGAGAAAATGCCTCCCCCCCAAGTTATCCAAATGAAATATAAATAAAGTTATTGTTCATGCAGAGCACAGTCCTTAACGTGACTGCAAAGGGTTGGAATATTTCTTTAGAATTGTTGGAATGGAAAAAAAATGTTTTCTGTTTCATAGTTAAGACAACTTAAGCTGAGCACAAATTAGCTCCTACCTAAATGTGCCAGAGGTGAAGTTTCCTTTCTTGGATGGGAGGCAGTAATATATTCACACTACCTGAACTCTGTCTTCAGGTTTACATATATTCACCAGATCATCATAAGTAATAATAGCCACAGAGCAAGGAAGCTGACCAGCTGGCGCTTTTTCAGGCATTCCAGAGGACTGGAAAAGGGCAAATATAATGCCCATCTATAAAAAGGGGACTAAGGACAACCCAGGGAATTACAGACCAGTCAGCTTAACTTCAGTACCCAGAAAGATAATGGAGCACATAATTAAGCAATCAGTTTGCAAGCTTCTAAAAGACAGTCAGCAAGGATTTGTCAAGATCAAATTGCGTCAAACCAACCTGATAGCTTTCTTTGACAGCGTAACAGGCCTTTTGGATAGGGATAAGTGGTAGATGTGGTATATCTTGACTTTAGTAAGGCTTTTGATAGTGTTTTGCATGACCTTCTCCTAAATAAACTAGGGAAATACAACCCAGATGAGCTACTTTAGTATGGGTGCATAACTGGCTGGAAAACTGTTCCTAGAGAGTATCAGAGGGGTAGCCGTGTTAGTCTGGGGGCTTGGCTACACTTGAGAGTTGCAGCGCTGGGAGTTACAGCGCTGGTTGTACAGATGTGTAGGGAAAGCGCTGGTGTGTGGCCACACTCACAGCTACCAGCCCTGCAGTGTGGCCACATTTGCAGCATTTGCAGCGCCATTGGGAGTGATGCATTATGGGCAGCTATCCCAGTGTTCAAGTGGCAGCAACGTGCTTTTCAAAAGAGGGGGGTGGGGTATAGTGTGACAGGGAGTGGGGGAGAGAGAGAGAGAGTGGATTTTTGGAGCCGACACTAGCTCCCTGCCTTGCAAAATCAGAAAATTTTCCCGACCCCTTAGTCTTAACTGCAAACAGCCTGCAGACCAGATAAGCTGCACGGACTCTCTTTCTCCTCCCCCCCCCCAGTTTCTCTCGTCAAGCAAACACTCAACCCCTGTGAATGAGGCAGGCAGGGGTTTATCTCATTTGATTGTTCACAGTCAGTTACAGATTGATCACAGCAAACAGGAGCTGTGTTTGTTTTTTAGATAAGCAGCTCCGGGAGCCCCGGAGCCCCGAGTTCACAACAAAACAAAGAGAGGCTGCATAACAAAACAAAGAGTAATTTAGTTAAAAGCATTCTGGGATATCTCCTAATACCCTGGAGGCCAATAACAGCGCTGGTGTGTGGCCACACCTGACGAGCAGCGCTGCATCACCAGCGCTGCACTCGTTATTCCCCAAGCAGATCAGGTGTTCAGCCAGCGCTGCAGCCAGGGAGTTGCAGCGCTGGATGTGCCTTGCAGGTGTGGACAGTTACTAAGTTGCAGTGCTGGAAAGCCTCCACCAGCGCTGCAACTCTCAAGTGTAGCCAAGCCCTGGATCTGTAAAAGCAGCAAAGTTTTCACAACTCAGCTGCTAGAAGAGGGCCTCATCCTCCCTGATTGAACTAACCTCATTATCTCTAGCCTGCTTCTTGCTTGCATATATATACCTGCCCCTGGAAATTTCCACTACATGCATCCGACGAAGTGGGTATTCACCCACGAAAGCTCATGCTCCAGAACATCTGTTAGTCTATAAGGTGCCACAGGACTCTTTGCTGCTGTTCCTAGAGAGTAGTTGTCAGTGATTCACAGTCAAGTTGGAAAAGCATATCGAGTGGGGTCTTGCAGGGATCATTTCTGGGTCCAGCTCTGTTCAATATCTTCATCAGTGATTTAGATAATGGCATAGAGAGTACACTTATAAAGATTGCAGATGATACCAAGCTGGGAGGGGTGGAAAGTGCTTTGGAGGATAGGATTAAAATTCCTAATGAGCTGGACAAATTAGAGAAATGGTCTGAAGTAAATAGGGTGAAATTCAATAAGGACAAATGCAAAGAGATGTACTTAGGAAGGAACAATCAGTTGCCTTGCTTCGCAACCCAATGGCTCTGGTCAGCACTGCTGACCAGGATGTTAAAAGTCCCGTCGGCGGTGCTGCCCAGCTAAGGCAGGTTAGTGCCCACCTGCTCCAATACCGCACTGCTCCCCGGAGGAGGCCAGCAGTGGGCCTGGCTTCTAGGCAGGGGGGCCACAGGGCTCCGTGCACTGCCCCCTGCCCCGAGCACAGGCTCTGCACTCCCATTGGCCGATTCCTGGCCAATGGGAGCAGAGGGGGCAGTGCCTGCAGGTGAGAGCCGCACAGAACTTCTTGCACGCCTCCGCCTAGGAGCCAGACCTGCTGCTGGCCACTTCCATGGTGCAGTGTGGTCTGCGGTGCCAGAACAGGCTGGAAGCCTGCCTCTGCACCCCCGCTGCACCACTGACCAGAAGCCACCCGACGTAAGTCCATGCCTCAACCCCACACCCAACCCCCTGCCACAGCCCAGAGCCCCCTCCCACACCCTGAACTGCTCACTCCTTGCCCCACCTTGCAACCCTCACCCCCGCACTTCAACCTTCTGCCCCAGCCCTGATCCCCTCCCACACCCCAAACCCCTCATCCCCAGTTATGTTGGGTCATGGGCATCAACAATTTTCTTCAACTGGGTCCCCAGAAAATCAGTTTGAAAACCACTGGTCTAGATCATACTTAGTCCTTCCATAAGTGTGGGGGATTGGACTAGATCAGCAGTTCTCAACCAGAGGTCTGGGGCCCCCTGCAGGGCCACGAGCAGGTTTCGGGGGGTCCGCCAAAATAATTCAGAGAGCAGGTCTGGGCGTTGGACTCGCTGGGGCTCAGGGCAGAAAGCTGAAGCCTGATCCCTGCCACCTGGGGCTGAAGCCGAAGCCCAAGCAACTTAACTTCGCGGGGGCCCCTGTGGTGTGGGACCCCATGCAATTGCCCTGCTTGCTACACCCTAATGCTGGCCCTGGCTTTAAAACTACTGTATATGCAGAAAAATAGTTATTGTGGAACGTGGAGTTTTAGAACGGGGGGGGGGGGGGGGGCTCCGAAAGAAAAAGGTTGAGACCCCCTGGACTAGATGACCTCTTGAGGTCCCTTCCAGCCCTGTTTTAGTAATAATCATAGAAGTCAATCACAGAAGTAACAATACTTGAAATCATGTTTACAAGAAATCATTCATTTTAATATTTTTATTAATATAAGATCTTCTGTGGTTTATATATCCAATTATACACCTAAGTCATTCCCTATATAAAGTTAAAAATCTCATTCATTCATTCATTTTTAAGAGGGCCATTTCAATTTGTAGTTGATTAGGAGAGACATCGTCAACCAAATATATTTAGATCTGGTTTTGAGAGCATTTTTATGACTTCTTCCATCCGTGCCCTCCCCACCCCCCAAAAAGATAATTTAGCTACTTAATATCCCGTGATCACCCTTTGCAGAAATTGTAAACTGAACGTTTCCGTCTTAGGTATGCAACATCTTTGCACTTTTCCACCCAGGAGAACAAGGTGGAAGGAAGAGTGTCACTGTCATGTTACAGCACATAATGGTACAACTAGGATGAGAATCACTTTGCTTAGTTATTTGAATAAGAACTAAGGTTACAGCAGCCACATGTATACAAGACTAGATTCATTCCCTCCCATCCCCACCCCACAAAGCTAAGTGCTGGGTGCTCCACAAACACACCCATTTCCACATGAGCTTACAGTCAAGAATTCCAACCCTGCAATCAGAACCATGCTGGTAGACTCCTACAGTAGCACGGAGCCCCACTCAAGTCAGTGGGGTTTCACACAAGTACAGGGACCTGCCTATGTAGGTGTGATTATAGAATCAGGACCGAAGATGACAAGTGACACAGAAAGGATGGGAGGAGAGGGCTCTGTTTTTATATATACACCCCTTTCAAGCAGGCAGGGAAATAAAAACCTAGACAAAGTTACATAAAAGTTCAAAATTTGATCACAATTCCCTCCACACAGACCAAGCTACCAAGGAAATGCGCTGACAGGGTATGAGGAGAGACATGATTTGCTCCAAAGCTTCCTCCTAATCCATCACTGAACTCTTTGGACTTTTTGGAATAGGTTGCATCAATGGAAACAATAAAATCTTGTAATGCTTTTCAGCGAGCAATCAGCTCACCAAAAGCAATTAACCAACCAGCTGCAATATAAAATAATTAAACCAGGGAAAGCTGCTACAGTGATCTTACTTTAAAATCCTGAAAACCTTTACATTTTGGGGATTTGGTGGCACTGGCTAAAGCTCAACACATTGGTACAGGGACAGACACTACACAGTCCTCTTAACACAGGGCAACTAAACATACCTCTTCCATTTCCTGAACAGCAGCAGTTTAACTTTATGGGGACGACTTGTTGTAGCAGACCACAAGAAAAAAGACTAAACCCAAATTCATTTCACTCCTAGGAAAATTGTATTTGAACCCAGGTCTCTAGTGGCTAGCCAGTCACCTTCTATTTTTATATATGAAAATAGAGAAAAGAAATTGATTTATCTTACTAAACAGAATTAAAGCTAAGTAAATCTAACTTAAAACAATTGCATTCAAGAAACCCTCACCTGTGCAACTAGATTTTGATTTGAAAGAAACCCTTACCATTTAAATCTAGGCTACTTTTCACATCTGTTTACCTTGTCCACTTCACTCTGCTTGGCCAGAGCATATACATTAACCAGTTTCACTTCCTGTTTATAGGTCAGTTTCATTTTCCTATCACCACATAGGAGCACAGTATTATGTTAATGTTTTCACTATTGCAGGAGAAATGTTTAAATCCTATTAATCCTGTATGTTGATTTTTTAAAAAGAGGCAAAGGACAATATTTTTATTTGTGCTCAATCTTGTAAAATCTTATTTAATAAAATCAAAATATGTGGGCCTAGCCATCTTTTCAGCACGCCTTTAATAACGTGTCAATTTTACAGAGTACTCCTTCACATTCATTTGAAACATGTAATGATCAGTTTTAAACATTACATATATAGTAAAGCCATCTAATTCTAGAATACAGCTACGTATAAATACCTTCCAAATATTTACAATGTATTTAAAAAGAGGATGAGTTGAGTTGTAACCAACCCTAAAAAAAATGTCAAATAATTCCATTACTATAACTAGAAACATGTTTAAGAACTCAGCTTGCAAGGGTTAACACAGAACAATAAATAATATAATAAAGTATGTCATTGAAGCAGAGCTCTATGGGCATTCAGCCTATTGCTGAAGTAAATCACATTTACAATTTGTATTTGCATGTGCCCTTCTACAAGCTGTTCATTAGGCATTAGAAGAATACTGAATATAAGTAGGAAGCAGAGAGGGTGTGTTTATTTTTTCTTGGCAGATGCATAGAAGGATGCAAATGCTGAGCTCTGATATAAAGTTAAGTTGAACTGTATATTTCTGTGCTGCAGTCTTTGGTGAATGCAATGTTCTTACAGCATATTATAAAAGGTAAATTGGTTATATGAGTTGCAAATTAGACATAAAGTGTTCTAACAATTGACTTTAAGATACACGTTAGCTAGTTCCAATTATGAATAAATACCCTATAAGTTATTTAAAGACACACCGTCAGGATCGAGGCCACAACTTTTACCTGCTTCACAAAGTAAGAAACCAGTTCTTTATGCCACTTTTTTTATGTCCTAATCGCTTTAATAGCTCCCCTTCCCTCCCTCCAGGGTTGTGGGGTTTTTCTGAAGAATTCAAAACAAAACATACAAAGGTGCACAATGGACAAGTACACACTTGTGAACATCTGAGTTCTTTGCTGTCCCTCCTGTGACTTGAGAAGTTTTAGAATACTAGAAATTCATCTGCTCTGGGGGAAGAAGAGCCAGTTCTAATCTGACCTTTCCTGCAGGCTCTCATCACAGCTGGCTGCTGCAGCTTGGTCAGTCTTCCTCTGGAGGGGATCTAGTACTTAAAAGTGAAAAAGCCTTCCAGACCTATTAGCACAACACTGAAACTGTTGAAGAGCCATTCAAGGGGTAATGAAGCCATTTAACAGGCATTTGCCAACCCCCAAGTATATACTGTTTCTGAATGTACTGACAAAAACAGTTGTGCATTACTGTAATACTTAGAACATGTCAGTCTACAGGACCTCAGGACCTTACAATTTGCTTTAAAATATTTCATTAGTGAGTTGCTGAAGATTATAAAATCACATCTCTAAAAAAATCCTTGCATAGATTTTTAGATGCACAATCTGAGTATTCATCTTTAGTCTGAAATGCTTGGATCTTCAGACATAGTTTTTTAAATAAATCCTTCAGAAGACCACCCTTATCTAAAATACATGTGAGCCTGGGCTGACAACGACAATAGGGGCACCAGTTTAAAAATATTGCATAGGGCCCCCTCCGGGTGGTTTGTTTTTTTTGTTTTAAACTCTGAGCCCATCACTCTTATATTTGAGCAGTTGAAATTTAGTCTGGCCCATCAGAGAGAGAGAGAACCATCAGACAAGAAGTTCAGATATGGAGTAGATACAACTTAGATAATTTTTTACCTCAAGGTTCCCAAGACACAGACAAGGTTTTCATCTCGAGGCCAAAAGACCAAAAACATCAAGACACTTGATCACGGCCTTGGATAGACCAAGAGACTACTCACCCCACTTCCACAGATTCCAGAGCTCTTTGGATCCAGTGTTTTAGTATGAGCCAATCTCTAGGAGAGTATATTTATATATAAAGTTTTGTCAGCAAAGGGGTAACTGCTTAGTTACAGATGTCATACTTTCTAGAAATGCTTGGCAATACTTCATTTTACTCAAGGTCTGAAAACACTATTGATTTTCATCTTGAGAATCTGTCACTTGTTTCTTACTACATGCCATTTAAATTGGAGACTAATTATTTACTAGATTTTCAGTCACATATTTGGAGGGTTGGGGGATGTTTGAGGCAGAAAGACTCCAGGTATTTTTAAAACTAATTCCAGAGAGGGAGGGAAAGGAAAGACTATTTGAAAGCAGTGTGCTTTCTGGACATATTCACAGACAAAAGTAATTTGTCCCTTACAGCTCATCACAAGCAGACAGAATAGTAAATTACGTATGATTCGCTACAAATATAGGCAGAGCTAATAGGACATATTGGGCCAAATTCATCCTTGACGTTGGCAGACATGGCGTTACATCTGGGATGAATAATAGTCCGTTATTATGACCAGCACTGTCTTTTTAAGGGATAGCACTATAATTGGTGCTAAGGAGAAGTCCTGGAGCTGGTTACTGATGTAGTTTGTACTTACTTTTGCACCAACAGGGGCATGACAAGCTCATAAATCATGAGCCCAGATGATCCAATTCAATATCAATGGGGTTTATCATTGTTTTTGAAAATCCTTTGCAGCCACCTATTTCTCACACTTGCAGAACCGTAGTTAAGCAAACAGGATCGATAAAATTATAATCACTAGGAAGCATAGTCCTTTGGAATTTAATGAGATCTTTGTAGGTCTGCTAATATCATCCCATGAGGCAGTTTTCTTCTTTGTTTCCTCTGTGTGCTAATACACTAAAACACAGTGCAGTAGAGCTGGCCCATTGACCCATACTAATTAAGAACTGTTTATATAATGAAATTGCCGCAGAATGATTAAGATGGACCTTAACTATAGCAGAGCTTTTAAAAAGATTGGCAACGACTGGATAGTGAGTCATGAGTCCTAATGAGATTCCCGACGCCAACTCTTTGAGCAATGTACGAAGTATTTGAGCCATTTTCCCTTTCATAGCTGTATGCGAGTCTGACACTGTGTGGCACATCATGGTACTACAATGGCTAACCAACCACTCAGGTCAACAGGACTTCAGAGAATGACATTATGTTGGTTTTGCCACTTTATTGTTATCCCCATCATTGATGTAAAATAGGAGGTATCTTCCAAATCTCTTTGCAGAGCCCTGAAGATTGCTCCATTTCCTCTTGCTCTATTCTCCTTCCTCAGGTCTCTTATCCCAGGGATGGTCTTTAGAGCCGCTCACTGCTGCTGTTTAATCAAAGGGAAGTTTGATAAGGGACTCCTTCTGCCCCCTCCCAGGAGCGGAATGCACCTGAGCATTTCTCATTTTTGCTAAGCAACAAATGAGACAGAGTTCTTGCAGGTTTATTTTCTATTATCCTTGCTGCCCTACCTGCTCCTTAAAAAAATAAAATAAGATAAAATAAAATAAAGGGGCTTACCTTAAATATTTTCAGTAGTGAAAGTATAAGGGGAGTGAAAGTATAAAGTGGGAGGGGAATGTGACAGATTAAAACTGATCTGTCAGTACTTCATACACCCTTCCATATGGATGCGATTCTAGCGCTATCATATGCAATAGCAACAAAGCACTGGAGTGATTTGACACCAGAATCTCGGCTCGAATACCATGATCTTTCATTAGGTTATATATCTTAGCCCCTCAACTTCAGGGCAAGAAATTCAGCGACAGGTCTAAAACAGATTGGATATGGATTATGCCCGTTAGAAGGTAGCAGTACACACACCCCAGCAAACTGTCATTTAAAAATTAGATTTTGTTTAAGAAACATCTGCTATTGATATTCCCTATATAAAATAGTTGTGGCTATTAAAATTATGGACAGGGTATTTCAGATGTTACATGCCAATCACTATATCAAAATATGCATACACATTTGAGATGTTTTAATGTGTCTAGTGGGAATGATATTTTCCTTAAAAGGAAACTTATGTTTCATTTTACAATATGCTACTGCCTTTCCAGTCCCTTCCATGTATCAAATGATCTCTCTCAAGAGCTTGGAATTCAGCCAGGTACATCCTTCTTAATTAAAGTGCATAAAAATCAAACTGTTTCACAGCTTTTGGCAATATCTTGTGTTTTTCAGTTGGAATTATTCTTTAGCACAGCGTTTCTCAATGACTGGTCCATGGACTGGCGCCAGTCCGCAGCAGTCTCCTTGCTGGTCCCTGAGATCTCCCTGACACAGTTTAGGAAGGCAGCAAGCCAGTCACTGGTATCAAAAAGGTTGAGAAACACTGATCTAGAACATTTGACAGTTGGACACGTCTATCCCTTGTATAACTCCGTCAATTTCACTGGAAAAACTAGGTATGCGTTTGACCATTATATACCAGCACAATGTTCCCTCTCTCCAGGTTTCATCTGTATATGCCCACCCCCACACAGTTCCTCCATGGCATGAAGCCCTGCCTAAATGGCTCCTTCTGAGGAGTGAAAGGGATTTTAATTCCCACTGGATCTCTGCTTTTGAAAGCCATACCTGCCTCCCTCTAAATTCTAGCCAATCCCAAATGTTTACAGTTGAGGCTGTGGAAATCCATCTCCTGCATTTCACTGCTATTTGCAAGCTGGATTTGGGACCATTATGTTTTCAAGTTACATCTTGTAATGAATGTTACCAGGCAGCAGCTCTATGAGACCTCCATGACTACTGTTATGATGCAATTTCACAATGCTAGAGTACGCTTTTTTTTTTTTGGCCTGGCATCAGAATTTATGCCAAAGAGGAATTTGGTGCAATGGCAGTATGTTTCTGTAAGATGTGAGTAGCAGAGCAATGGATATTCCACCCACACCGATGACTGGATGAAAAGAGAACAAGTGACCAAGGACAGATCATTGTTTTGTGTAAACTGAAGTTTTGCACCAGATACTCCTCCTTGTTTTGCAGGATGGATTTGTGATAGATATGGAAATTTCCTGCAATATCGGGGACAAATCTTATTGAATGAAGTTAAACCTTATTAAATCTGTGTGTCATTGTGGGCCAGGAATTGAATACAATACAATGGGGGATCGGAACAACAACTGGGGGCTAATTAGGCAAATTTATACAGGCTGTAACACCTCCAAAAAGGCACCACCACAGAAAAAAACACCCGTGGGAGTTTGAAGGACGGTTTACTGGCCAAAGTCCATGTTTGAGTTGGGGTGATCTCTGGTAAGCTTATTAGCAGGCATGTAGATTTTCATATGTTTTCTCTGTAATGCTTTCACCTTGAATGTGCTTGTTCAGAAAGAGCAGCGTGGTAACGTAGCTATGGGGAATTACAGTGTTTATAGCTCCTGAGGAGAAAGCAAAGCAGGACTGCTTAGGCAGTCTGACCTGCTGGGAAATTCACAGGCAGGGAAATGTGTAGCCTGGAAATACCCCAGTCTGAACGGTGACCCCAAGAAATGAGACAGATGGGGAGTTGAAAGCCTACAAATGGGTGCCCTTGCTAGATCAGGGATGGGGAATACAGCTGCAGTTACCCTGAATTGTGACAGTATTTATTCATAGTTCTTCACTAAAGATTTTTTGCAACATTTTAACTGAATACGTTTCTCTAAAAGCATGCTAGAAGATCTAGAGCTCAGGAAAGCAGTGTTGTAAGTAGATGTCCACGGGCAAAGAATAACCTGCTCGTTATAAATTCTTTCCTAGCCCTCAGTCTCCTGAAGATGTCAATATAGTGCAACTGAAAGGCTGCACAACTTATAGTATTTCTAGAATGGAGAACAGAGAGGCCTGATTAGTGTAACTGAGAAGAGTCGTTTTCCATTGAAGTAGTGGAAATGCTTACACTTGATTTACACAGATATTAGTGAGGTGTCAGTCAATCAATGAGGTTCCTAAACCTAAAATGCTAAACTTTTTATTCTCTACATGTGACCCATCCACTATTTCAACAAACTGCAAACACATTCAAAATATCATGAAAATAGTATCTTTAATATACAGTTTATATACTTACAATACGCAATTGACATTTGTTTATATATATTAAAGGGATATTTATTTGCACCTGGTTTAAATCATCTGCCTTCAGCCTTTTACAGAGAAGCCTAAACCAGCACAGAATTCCACAAAAAAACCCAAACTCCAACACTTTCTTTTTATAAAAGAAGCGTGCTAAGCCAAAGGATTTGGATTTTTGCGTTTGTTTTCAAATGTTATCTGCGACATACTGCGAGTTTGCCTGAAGTGTGTGGCAAATCTGCTCAGGTTTGCAAAGGCTGGTGTATGTCCACTTTCCATTGATGAAGTGGTGAACCAATTAATAAATTTGCACTGCTCATCTTGAGCAGTGCAAGACAGTATATTCCTGAGGTACAGTGCTTGGAGCTGAGGAGGTTTGGCTCTGGTGCCTTTTCTCTGTGTGATTCATGAGTTGCTTTGGGGGCATTCATGCAATCTAGCTGGCTGTGGGGCTCCACATGCGGTTGTGCTGAGTGATAGCAGCACCTGGAGGGGTTTGCTGCTGGTCACTAGCAAGGCATTATGAGAGAGCGCCCAGGCTGGAGAGTTAAGGGGGTACAGTGGTCTCACGGTCCCCGACTGCACCCTGGGGATCCCGTCACATTACCTTTTTGACTATACAAAGCACATTTAAACAGCTAAAGCTAGAAGTTATTCCGGTTGTAGATAAAAATACACAGAAGACTGCCAGAATCAAGAAGAATCATACTCGAGATTTTCAATCTGGCCATTATGAAAATAGATGGTCAAATATGAACAGTTCTTAGATTATTAGGAGTTGAAGACATCATTAATGGAAAGGTACTTTCCCCTAACTTGCAGCAAGGCCTCTGAACTGACTTATTACCTAGCTATCACACCATATTAGTGACAATACAGGCAAACCGGTGACCTACTTGCAACTGTTGTTCTTCAAGATGTGATGCTGACGTGGATTCCATGTGGGTGTGCGCACCCTGCATGATGGAGCTGGAGAACTTTGCCTAGCAGTACCCGTAGGGGTGGTGCTCACACCCTGCTGTACAAGGGTGGCATTGCTCAGACCCCTCTCAGTTCACCACACTGAATGTCCAAAGTACAGACTCCAATGCAGAGGGGACAGGGGTTGGGCTGGGGAATACACATCTGCATCACAACTCAGAGAGCAACAGGTGCAGGTAAGTAACTGACTTTTCTTTGAGTAGATGCAGCTGTGTATTCCAGGTGGGTGACTCGCATGCAGTACTCGCAGATAGTGCCTGGCATCTACTTAAAAGAGAACTGCAGGCCAGCCTTCCCGTAATGGCAGAGTGGTTTGCAAATACATGCACAGAGGACCAAGTGGCCGCCTTGCAAATGTCCAATATAGACCTGAAGAAGAGCTCTGTAGAAGCTCGAAAGATTTGTCTCTCTCACCAACAGAAATTGGTCCAATAAAAGGTATTACCTCACCCACCTTGCTACAGCAACACTGCACACAATATAGGAATGTCATTTAGATATGCCACTGACGTCGCCTGAGCTCTCGTGGAACGAGCTTGTACCCCACCCCTTGAGGAGGCGTAGCCTGGGGTACTTCATATGCTGTCATGATACAGGAAGTTATCCACCTGGAGACTGTCTGTGGAGAGACTGCTCGAGCCTTCATTCGGCCCACAGATGAGACAGACAGACAAGGTAAGGAACAGAAAGGTTTAGTTCTACTCTGATAAAATGCTAGACATCACCTGACATCCACAGGATGAAGACACTGCTCCTCTGAGGTTGCACATGGCTTGGGGAAGGACACCAGCAGTTATATCTAAGATTTAAACTAAGCCTAATGGACTACTATCAGGGCCGGCTCTGACTTTTTTGCTGCCCCAAGCAAAAAACAAACAAACAAACCAAACAAACAAACAGGGTGCAGGGCGGCCAGACCCGGAGGCGAAGCAAAAAAAAATAAAAAACCCTGGGTGCAGGGCGGCTGGGCCCGGAGGCAAAGCAAAAACAAAACAAAACTACTGAGCTCAGGGCAGCTGGACCCAGCGGCAAAGCAAAAAAAAAAAAAAAAAATAGGGCAGCCGTGCTGCCCTAGGATTGGTGGGAATGCCGCCCCTTAGAATCTGCCGCCCCAAGCACGAGCTTGCTCAGCTGGTGCCTGGAGCCGGCCCTGACTACTATGTACAAGAAAAGTTCTCAGAAAACCGAGAGCAAAAGAGCGAGGTGAAGACACCACACAGGGCCTTGATTCTAGCCACCAGTGGTAAGAAGGAACTGAGGGGGTTGGGGTGGCACTATCCTTATACAGCCTGGGGAGGGGCTACAGATGCAGGGTTTGAGCACTGCCTCTATGGGTACTTCTAGGCGAAGTTATCCGTCTCTGGTGCGCTGGGCATGCATACACACATGCAATACACAGCTGCATCTAATCAAAGAACTCACATTCCCAGCACCTCAGATTTCATTAGTAACCTAGTTTTTACTTTGAGCATTGCAACACTACTCGCACACAGGGCATATCTACACAGCAATTAGACACCTGCAGTCAGCCCAGGCTAGCCAACTAGGGCTTGTGGGGCTGTTTCATTGCTGTGTAGACTTCTCATCTAGAGCTCAGGCTCTAGAACGCAGCGAGGTAGGATGGTCCCAGAGCTCAGGCTCCCGCCCAAGCCTGGAAGTCTACATAGCAATGAAACAGCCCAAGCCCGGTGAACTTGAGTTGGCTGGCATGGGCCAGCCGGATGTTTTTCTTTGCTGTGTAGACATACCCTCAAAGGCAACTACTGGGTGAGTTAGGTCTATGGCCAGGTTTTTTCTCCTTCACACACCTGCTAGCACCTGGAAGCTAGTGTGCTCCCCTTTTTGAATGGTATAGTCAGTATTGCTTCTAAGTATGCTCCTTCTGTGGTCCCTAAAGAGGTCATATGCCTACCTCAGCTCCACACACGCTTGCCTTCAGCCACTACATCTTTCCCTCCAACATCCAGGTTACTGCCCATGATAGATACCTAAAATGTAAATAACTTATATTAACAGATTTTAATTAGTCGGGAGTCAAGAAGTTGTCTCAAGAGGAAGCTGTAGCAGAAAGCACTTCAAGTACTTAACAACAGATTTAAAATAAAGGTGTTTAAAATGTTGCATCCATTCACACAATGAGCTGTTAAACGTAGTGTCGTGAAATAAAATCAATTAAAGAAGACAATTAAAATGGTGATACTGACAAAAAGGATACAAAACACTAAGTGCTTTAATCCACTGATTCTTAGCTGCAAAGAAAGCTTTTAAAAAGACATTTTCCTTCTTGTATTGGATGGATCAAGTGTCTTCAGCCTCTAATTTTGTAGCACTAAACTATTAGTTTTAATACAGCAAAAGTAAGGAAAAGCTATTCAAATACAAAGATACACAATGAACTGATTTTAGTAAGACTTTGGTAAGTCAGACAGGCAGTAATATACAAGTATTTAAAGAGAACCTGAGCTTCTCCTAAGTCCCCTGCTCCGAAAAAAATAATTTTGTTGCTGCCCCCTTACAAAAGTAGGCAAGTCCCCTCTGTTAGGACTTGTCTACACAGCCTGGCAAAGCACGTTAGAGGGATGTGCGCTGTACAGCGCTCTAACTACCCATGTAGATCCTGTTGGCACAAACTAAAAGGTACCTAGTTCCGTTCGCATTAACATAGTGGGGCAGTGCACAACAAGCCACAGAAAAGGATAAAAAGGATTCAATTCAGGATAGTGTTCCACAATTTGCACTTTTAAAAGAAAGAAAATTACTGCAAATACCAATAATTATCATTGGTCCGATTTTCACAAGCAAGGAAATCCAAAATCAGGGATAGAATTCTGCTGTAGGGAGAAGGGGGTCTCTGATAAGCATGCGATTTTAGCACCCAGTCTTGGAGGTGCTGGATCTCTGAACTGAACTCAAGAGATACAGTTAGCTTTAGAAGGAAAAACACAAGCTATTTCAAATCCACAGCAAAGAGCATAAAACTTGAGACTGACAAGAGTAAAGTCTGGTTTTCCATGTGGAATTTAAGAATTTGCTTGTATGCAAAACACTTGTCAAAATGCCTCACTCGGAATAAAACACCCAAAAGCTCTAAATTTGTGAATGTATTTCGATTGTGAATGTAATCCAGCTGTCAAGTTGTAAAAAATACCTGGAAACACAGAATAGTGTGTTTCAGATAAGGAGAAAGTGCTAAAAATTATTCAGTGTGATAAAGTTACATATTCATAGAGGAGCCCAGTCCTACGAAGGACTAAGCGCCATCACCTCCCATTGACTTCAAAGGAGTTGTAGGGCATTCAGCACCTCCTAGGACTGTGGTTCTCAAACTTTTGTGCTGGTGACCCCCTTTACATTGCAAGCCTGTGTGCGACCCTCCTTTTAAATGAAAAACACTTCTTTACATATTTAACATCATTATAAATACTGGAGGCAAAGCAGGGTTTGGGGTGGAAGCTGACTGCTCACAACCCCCATGTAATAACCTCGTGACCCCCCTGAGGGGTCCCAACCCCCAGTTTGAGAACCCCTGTCCTAGGAGGTGCTCAGCTTTGAAATGTTAGTTATAAAATGCTGCACTTTTTTTTAGATTGTTTAGATTTAAGCTCCTAAGGCCCAGATTTTTAAAGCTATGCTGTGCTCAGCTTCGCAACGCCTGATTTAGGAACCCAAATGGCAGGTGGGGTCTAAATCCCATTGGCAGTCGATGGAATTTAGATTAAGCCCTGGTCTTCACTGCACAGTTAGGTTGATGTAAGGCACCTCATGGCGGCCTATGTTAGTGTACACACTACAGCCTTGCTCCTGCCGATGTAAGTGCCCTATTACACCAATGTAACTCCACGTCCACGAGAGGCATGGGGCTTATGTTGGCGTGGTCAGGGCGACGCAGTGTCCACATAGACATTGCATGACTTACATGGGCTGTAGCTGTCAGTCTTGTTAATTTCACGACTCCATACTGGAGCCATAAAATTGACAAGATTAGTCCTCCCTGTTCCCAGCCAAGCTGCTGCCTGGGCTCCCCGCTCCTTGCTGGGCTGCTCCCGGGGTCCTGGCTCCACACTGGAAGCCTGGATGCAGCAAGGCTCCTGGCTTCCCACTAATATAGGTTGACTTAAGTTTTTAGTGTAGACGTGCCCTAAGTGCCTAAAATCCCTTCTGAAAATGAGTTGTTGCAATGCTGAGTGCAGCAACACCTAAAGAGCTTTAAAAATCTGGGCCAAAGTGACTTGGAGAAATCCCTTTTTTAAAGGTGACTTAGGCCTTGCAGTGCCTAAATACCTTTAAAAAGCCAGGCCCATAGGCCAAGCAGGCAGCTTTCTTAAGCTATTCAGGCCTGGAAAAGTCCCATTTTGACAGTAATTAGTATATAAAAATCTAATAAAGAAATGGAAAATTAAGCCTGTGAACTACTTTTTGAAAGGAGTGGGAGGAAATGTTGCACAATAATGAACTATGCATAAAGATATCTAAGAAATCCCCAGGCAGAACAAGCCATTTCAAGGAGCACAGTAGAAATCTGATTGGCCTGCAATTGTGTCTCAGCTGGGACTTTGTACTTAGAACCTGCATCTGCAAACATGATTATATTCTTCTGTTCTTCATGAGGGTGTGTGTGTCTCTACACAGCAATGTGAGCCCAGGGTTCGACTCAGGTTAAAGCCTAACTCCCCTTCTGTCTATGCACAAATTGCACCAACCAACAGGGCTGGATGGGCTGAACCTGAGTCAAGACACCTCCACTGGATTCGTGTTCTGGGACGCTGCCAAAAGTATCATGCAATTCCACAGATCGGCTTTATTTGTCCTCTGGACAGTGAAGTTTGGTGACAGTCAAGTTTTTCCTCACACCACACCACCAACAATGGGCTAGAGAGGCCACCTTTTTGGAGGGCACTACAAAGTCTGGTACATGGGGGATTGGACCTTGGCCAGCATAATGCAGCATAGACACTGGCGCCCCAGGTTGGGACCCAGAGTTCAACAGTTCTTAACCTGGGGTACAAATGAATGTAGATGCTCAAGCCCTACGTTAACAAACCCAGGGTCTGCTAGCTTGAGTTCTACTAACCCTGGGCTTACATTGCAGCGTAGACATACTCCTAGTGGCCTGTTCCATTTGAGAGTAGGCTGGTGTGGTATTGATGCATCAGAACCCAGCTTTCAAATTCCAGTATGCTAACGTCAGCAAAAACAGACCAACCGGCGAGGCAGAGAGACAGCAATATGCATCCAGTTTGTACTCAAAGAAGCCCAGTTGCTATGTGCTTTTTAATGTCCTGAAACCCATCTCAGATGCCTGAATGTTATCAAGATTGCAACCCATCCAACCTTTTCCAAGAGTAACATGGGTACCAAACACACACATACTTTTAAGTGTAAAGTTTGAGCCTTCCAATGTTGAATTTGTCCATGTGATTTAGTTAGGGCTAATAAATAGTAATTACATCCTACACAGCCCTACGGACAGACTAGCATTTAACTCTGAACAGTATTTGAGTTTATCCAATTTAGCCTTACTTGCACTTTAAAAATATAATTAGTAAATGTAAATGTTGAATAAATATTTTAAAACTCTACTGAACAGAAGCAACAAAAAGCAGCTAGGGAAAGTCATTGATTTGTTGTATCAATCTGCCATTTGTCAAATGTTACAATTATAAACTCTCCTTAGGGCATGGAATTTCTATATATTTTGGGTTAGATAGATGTTTAGCACCAACCAAAATAGGGCCTTTGTCCCACACTGAGACTTCTGCATGCTACTGCAATGCAAAGAATAAACCTGCCTTTTGCACTAAGGCATGACCTGAGATTGGTCCAGGTCACAGGAACCATTTTGTTTGTTTGTAGGTATCCCCCTTTTTGTGCCTCAGAGTGGTTGAGAAGACACATTAAATCAGTCTCTCAAACTTTTGTCTGCTCTCTGCCTAGTCTCGGTGCTTCCACTATTCTCCCACCAATGGCAAAAGATAATTTTCTGTGTGCCAAAGACATTCTCACCCCCTGCTCAGGCCGCTGTACCCCAGGGGAAGGAGCCAGAACGATGTTAAGGCACTGTAATGTCTCTGGGTCTGGCCATGGGTGAACCCCCCTAGTGCAGGAATTGAGGAGGCTAGCCACAGGCTGTCTTTGAGGATCTCCTTGCAAATCCTGGCATAAGGGTGTGCAAAAGCAGGGCATAACAAGGCAGGCAGGTGTGGGCTACGCAGGGCAGAAGCAGCTCTGCTGCCCATAGGTAGACAGCGACAGGCTGTTGAGGGCTGCCTAAGTTACTGGCCAGGTTCACTCTGGCCCCCCAAACAGCCCAGAATTGGAAGGGCTGAAAATGTGGCTGTAAGTCAGCTTATCCTCCCCAGATTCTCCTAGTTCTGTGCTGGGTCTTAGGGCTTGTCTTCACTACGGGCTAAATCAGCGCTGCTGCATCGATTTAGTGGGTCAGGTGAAGACACGATAAGTCGATGGGAGAGCGCTCTCCTGTTGACTTAATCCACCTCAATTGGAGGTGGACACTGTGTTGACAGGAGAGCGTCTCCCACTGATATAGCATGCTATATACACCACATTAAGTCGATGTAAGTTATGTAACTTAAGTAATTTAACTAGTGT
Source organism: Mauremys reevesii (assembly GCF_016161935.1). Taxonomy (NCBI): domain Eukaryota; kingdom Metazoa; phylum Chordata; order Testudines; family Geoemydidae; genus Mauremys; species Mauremys reevesii. The sequence goes on from NC_052624.1 coordinate 213,026,620, forward strand.
AACTTACAGCGACTTACAGCATTAGTGTAGACAAGGCCTTAGAGAGACAGCACAAACCCTCACCCAGCGTATTTAATCCTCTCTCTACATTTCAGTGTCTGCACTGTTACAGGGAGTTAGTGTGCTTTTGTACCTCAGCAATGATTTAGTTCAAGGGGACTCTGTACAAGTGCGACTATCTGCCTGCATAGATCTCATTGCAGAGTCCGGATGGGTTCATGGAGCTCATCAGAACAGTAAGATTAATCAAATTGGGTTTCTTTCTCCTAGTGATGGGGACATGGAATGGGTGAATTAACAAAAGGCTTAACTTGCTACATGCCACATCGGGATCTGCCAAAGAAACATGTGAACTGATTTGGTGACGTAAGCTGCCTTTCCCATGAGAAATAGGTCATACTAATAAGTGACTCACTTGATAACAAAGTACACCTTTTGAAATCTACGGCTCATGAACTCTTCATTGGTTTATGGCAAGAACAGAATGGTTCAGAGTAGCAAACGTTTTTTCCCCCATGGTCAACCAGATAAGCAGGCTCTTTATTTTCAGGAACACTAAGCTTTATTTATTTATTTCATATATAAGTGTTTTACTCAGAAGCAGTAACATGGCAAATTTATCTAGGTAGTCATGAAGATATTTTGGTAAAATTATCCTGCAAAATATACTGTTTTAGTGGCATTTCAAAGGATGTTTTAAAACTCTTTAAAAAGTTCAGATACAATGTTAAAAATGGTATTTTATAGGTTTGATCATATCCTTTATTAACAGTAGAAAAGGAAAAACTAAGTCATGGCATGTTGCCAATAATCTGAACAGAAATAACCTCAGAAGAAATGCATTTTTTGCTGTTAACACAAAACTGTAAACTGGAGTTGTGTGTGGTCTTTCATATTCATTGTTCAGTAATAAATACTATGTCTTGACAGACTACATGAGTAAAAATTAATTCCCTTAACGTCCAGATTTAGCAGCTGCTGAATGTTCAGTGATGCACAAGGCACACCTCTATGAGTTCTCTACATTTTTATTGACATATAAAAATCTGTTCACCACTCTAAAACTTTATCTGCATAGTAAGAATTTCTTCCACTATTATTTACAGAAAGGGCTTTTAGTGCAAAAACAGGAAACAACGTACTAGCCCCAGCATTTCTAGCACGTCTCTCACACAGTTTCATTAAACATCAGTCAGAATTACTGAACTACATCTTCGGCCGCCAGCCATTAATGAACTGCAGTATTTTCTTGACCTGCAATTTGCTTAGCTTAAAGTCCTCAGAAAGGATCTCTTCTGTAAGCTGAACGAGTAAATTGCCATCAATCTTCTCTGTAACAAAGAATGATATGACATCTTCTGATAAACCAATAAACCTCAGAGATTTAGATACTTCCTCTACTGAGAGCCCAGAAAGGTCTGTAGGTGGTTGCCAGGGAGAGCCATCGCCACAAGACCTTGGTGCTAACTGAAGGTGAAAGGGAGACGAAAATGGGTAAGAAACAGAGAAAACGTTCTGCATGCCCTTTTTAACAGGATATTGATCTTCTGAGAGGTCTGGTGAACCAGTCTGAGATTCTTCCTCTGCGCCGTCTATTTTCAGAGGCAGAGGACAAGTGTCTAGAACTGGCTTCTCGTCGTTCGATTTTGGCGCACGAGGAGGTAAGGCAGGGCACGAAAGACTCTGCTTTGCATTGCTGACTGCCAGATTTTTCTCATCAGTGCATTCTAAAGAGTAGCTTGCTGACTTTGGACAACTGGAGATGGTGTTGCTGAACTCTGTTGTGGCCAACTGTGTGTACCCAGCAGGGAGTTCACACCCATCAAAGTCAAAAGTAAAAGAGGCTGGACAGTTTCTCTTTGGTGTGCCTGGAGTCTTCTGTCTTGGATAACTATAACTCCTGCTTGGATCCAGCAGAAAATCGTTCCTGTTTAAGCCTTCGGCAGCTCCAGAAAAATGGTTTGGCCAGGACAACCTAGAAGGCAGAGCTTCAGCTGAGGGGCTTCCAAAAGGCAGCTTGCTGTCAGGCTCTTTTGATTCGGTTTGCATCATGTTGCAAGGGCAGCAAGAAACAGGGGCACTCTCAGGTGGATTTGTCGTGTCACCTTCTGTGATGCTGCTTAAAAAACAAAGCAAAAAGATAGTTAGTATGAAGAATGGTTAGTGTTTAAGCAATGTTGATATTTAACCATATAAATTAGGAGATCATAGAATATAGAATCATAGAATATCAGGGGTAGAAGGGACCTCAGGAGGTCATCTAGTCCCACCCCCTGCTCAAAGCAGGACCAATCCCCCAACTAAATAATAAATAATAATAAATATCTGGAGATATACCTAGCTCACAGAACTGGAAGGGACCCCGAAAGGTCATCGAGTCCAGCCCCCTGCCTTCACTAGCAGGACCAAACCAGATCATCCCAGCCAGAGCTTTGTCAAGCCTGACCTTAATAACCTCTAAGGAAGGAGATTCCACCACCTCCCTAGGTAACCCATTCCAGTGCTTCACCACTCTCCTAGTGAAAACGTGTTTCCTAATATCCAACCTAAACCTCCCCTACTGCAACTTGAGACCATTACTCCTTGTTCTGTCATCTGCCACCACTGAGAACAGTCTAGATCCATCCTCTTTGGAACCCCCTTTCAGGTAGTTGAAAGCAGATATCAAATCCCCCCTCATTCTTCTCTTCTGCAGACTAAACAATCTCAGTTCCCTCAGCCTCTCCTCACAAGTCATGTGCTCCATCCCCCTAATCATTTTTGTTGCCCTCCGCTGAATTTGTTCCAATTTTTCCACAGCCTTCTTGTAGTGTGGGGCCCAAAACTGGACACAGAACTCCAGATGACGCCTCACCAATGTTGAATAGAGGGGAATGATCACGTCCCTCGATCTGCTGGCAATGTCCCTACTTATACAGCCCAAAACGCCATTAGCCTTCTTGGCAACAAGAGCACACTGTTGACTCATATCCAGCTTCTCGTCCACTGTAACCCCAGGTCTTTTTCTGCAGAACTGCTGCCTAGCCGTTCGGTTCCTAGTCTGTAGCAGTGCATGGGATTCTTCCGTCCTAAGTGCAGGACTCTGCACTTATCCTTGTTGAACCGCATCAGATTTCTTTTGGCCCAATCCTCCAATTTGTCTAGGTCCCTCTGTATCTTATCCCTACCCTCCAGCGTATCTACCATTCCTCCCAGGTTAATGTCATCTGCACACTTGCTGAGAATGCAGTTCACACCATCCTCTAAATCATTAATGAAGATATTAAACAAAACCGGCCCCAGGACCGACCCTTGGGGCACTACACTTGATACCGGCTGCCAACTAGACATGGAGCTTGGCTAGCTCAGTTGGTAGAGCACCAGACTTTTAATTTGAGGGCCCAGGGTTCAAGTTCCTGGTCCAGCAGAGGGAACCTGTCCCCCAAAAACTTCAGAATCCATTTCTGGGGGGAGGGATAGCTAAGTGGTTTGAACATTGGCCTGCTAAACCCAGGCTGTGAGTTCAATCCTTGAGGGGGCCACTTAGGGATCTGGGGCAAAAATCTGTCTGGAGATTGGTCCTGCTCTGAGCAGGGGGTTGGATTAGATGGCCTCCTGAGGTCCCTTTCAACCCTGATATTCTATGATTCTCTGGAGCCATTGATCACTACCCATTGAGCCTGACAACCTAGCCAGCTTTCTATCCACATAAATTATCTGATCCTGAGCTTAATTGACTAATTAGGACTATTCTTCCTAAAGTGCCCTTGAAAAGTCCACTCATCTACTTTAACTTGCGGCAGTTATGAAAGAAAAACAATTGCTTGAGTCCTGCCACCTAATTGCTTGAGCCCCGGCACCTCTTTCATTACAAATTAAGCACTGGACAGGATTTGTGAAAGTCACTTCTGTGAGAAGTACACACCCAACCATACTTATACAACATAATACAGATCAAGTAAAACAATAGCAATAATAAAAGTTTGCTGCTATGTATAACCATTTAAATGTGCAAGTAAGTTAGCTATGATGCCAACTGCCTCTTCTTTTCAAGGGCACTTTAGGAAGGATAGTCCTAATTAGTCAATTAAGCTCAGGATCAGATAATTTATATCCAAGAGTGCTGGAGGGATTTAAGAATTAAGGAATAAAAGTTGCCTACTAAACTTTGTAATCTCCTATTAAAATCTGATATATGACAGAGGACAAGAGAGTAGTAAATGTTTTAGCTATTTTTTAAAATTATTATTATTATTATTTTTAAGTGCTTGGGGGTAATCCTAGGAGTGACAGACCAGTAAACCTTCCCCTTCAGTAGTAGGGAAACTGGAAAAGTTAAAATGAACAGAATTATTTACAAAATACCTCCATGTATAGCAGAGACAAACAAGCACAGTGGTGGAAAAAGTCATTTGAATTTTTCATACACTTAACGAGGTTTAGAAGGACTGGGTTTTTCATCAGAAAATGTGAGTAAATGTCAATTTCACCACACACACGAAAAAATATTTCCACCAATAATAAGCATTTTTCTTTAACTATCCATCAATTTTGATACTTGAGAACTTAGAGGTTTATTTAAGCATATTTACTTTATATATTTTGACATGTAATGTTGACAATTTGTGTTTTAATGGTTATAAATAAGGCCCTACTTGAATAATCTTCAATCATGGCTGAGTTGTAGACAAGACATGGAAAATAGTGGAAAAGTGATAATGGACCTTTATTAATAGCTGTAATTTGGAAAAGCCCAGAAAATTTAAGAAAAATTTGCCGGAACGATACAATACTCCAGTACTATGTTATGCCTGCTAATTTTTTTGTCAAAATATATAAAGTAAATATGCTTAAATAAACCTCTAAGTTCTCAAGTATCAAAATTGATGGATAGTTAAAGAAAAAAGTCTTAACACAATTGCTGTATGCATTGAATGTTAGTGCAGTACTAATTGCACACTCAAAATGTACACGAAGTTGGTGACTGTGCAAAGTAAGAATTAAAATAAAAATGGTGGTAGAAGCCTAATATTTCAGGAATTGCAATTTCCACAATATTGCGTACGACATAGGGACTTAGTTATAAACCTCTACCTCTTTGCATCCCACCATCTACTGTCATTGAATAATTATTGTGCAACGCCCCTCCCCCTAATAATTTCCTTCAACTGTGAAAATTTAAGTTGATTATTTTTAAACATTTTTTTCAGTTTTAATCAGTATTATCTGCTGAAATTATAAAAAAATAAAAATTGAATTCTGTCAAGCCTACATTTAACTTAGGGCTTGACTACACTTGCGAGTTAGAGCGCATTAAAGCAGCCCCGGGTGCCCTAATTCATGACGCGTCCACACTGGCAAGGCATGTAGAGCTCCTGGACTCCGCGGCTGGAGCGCTCCTGGTAGTCCACCTCCATGAGAATCATAACGCTTGCTACGCCCTGGCTGGAGCACCGCGGCGCCAGTGTGGACACCCTGATCTATTAATGTGCTCTGATCGGCCTCCAGAAGTGTCTCACAATGCCTGTTCTAGTCACTCTGGTCATCACTTTGAACTCTACTGCCCTGCCCTCATCGCAGGGTTAAAGTGAAAGAGTTGCGGAATGCCTATCACAAACCGTGCGAGGCAAACAGCTGATCCGGTGCTGCCCCCACGACCTGCCATTTCTACAAAGAGCTGGACGTGATACTTGGGGGCGACCCCACCTCCACTCCAAAGACCACCATGGACACTTCAGAGCCCAGTTCAACTAGGCAGGAGGAGGAGGAGGAAAGCAGGAGCGAGGATGCTGAAGAGGAGGGATGCATGCAGCCAGGAGCATGCAGCCAGGAGCTGTTTTCAAGCCAGGAGGAAGGTAGCCAGTCGCAGCAGACGGTGCTTGGAGAAGGACAAACACCAGAGGAGGTGCCCGATAAGCGGCTTTTATTTTGGGAATGAAGTTGTTTGGTGTGGGCTCTTGAGGTGAGGAGGATTAGGGCTGCATGCATGCCTAGATGCTGAATAGGGCGTTGATGTGCTCTTTCACATCATGGTAATCAGCCTCAGTGATCTCTTCAAAGGTCTCATGCAGAAGCTGGGAAATCCACTTGCGCAGGTTGCTTGACAGAGCTACTGTGGTCCTTGTTCCAGTAAAGCTAACATGTCTGCACCACTGTGCCGTGATTGGCGGGGGGACCATTGCTGCACATGGGCCAGGGCGGAAGCCACACCGTAGTAGAAGACTACTCCCTTGCTTCCCAGGTCACCCTCAGCAGCGAGATTTCTTCCAGGACAAACTCCTGTGGAAAATGTAGGGACAGTGTTCAGCCTCCAGGTGCTGAACCTCCGAGGTCCATGCCTGAGTGAATCTTTCACCCCTCCCTTCACAAATGTTATGGAGGGTACAGCACACGGATATAACCGTGGGGACGTGGTCATCAGCCAGGTCCAGCTTTCCATGCAGACAGCACCAGCGGCCCTTTAAACAGCCAAAAGCACACTCCACTGTCATTCTGCACTGACTCAGACTGTTGTTGAACCGCTCCTTGCTGCTGTCAAGGCTCCTTGTGTAGGGTTTCATGAGCCATGGCATTAAAGGGTAAGCAGGGTCTCCAAGGATTGCAATAGGCATTTCGACTTCCCCTACGGTGATCTGGTCTGGGAAGAAAGTGCTGGCTTCCAGCTTCCTGAACAGGCCTGTGTTCCGAAAGATGAGTGAATCATGCACCTTTCAGGACCAGCCTGCGTTAATGTAAATGAAACGCCCAGGATGATCCCCAAGCACCTGGAGAACCACAGAGAAATACCCCTTCCGATTAACATACTTGGAGGACAGGTGGGCTGGTGCCAGAATTGGAATATGTGTCCCATCTATCGCCTTTCCACAGTTAGGGAAACCCATTGGTGCAAAGCCAGCCACAATGTCATGCACGTTACCCAGAGTCACAGTTCTTCTGAGCAGGATGCAATTAATGGCCCTGCAAACTTGCATCAACACAATTCCAACGGTCAACTTTCCCACTCCAAACCGGTTAGCGACCGATTGGTAGCTGTCTGGAGTTGTTGGCTTCCAGATTGCAATAGCCACCCGCGTCTCCACTGGCAAGGCAGCTCTCAAACTCGTGTGCTTGCGCCACAGGGTGGGGGCAAGCTCATCACACAGTCCCATGAAAGTGGCTCTTCTCATCCGAAAGCTCTGCAGCCACTGCTCGTCATCCCAGACTTGCATGACGATGTGATCCCACCACTCAGTGCTTGTTTCCCGAGCCCAAAAGTGATGTTCCACGGTGGTTAGCATGTCCGTGAATACCACAAGCAATCTTGCATCGTATGCGTTATGTGAGTCGACATCATCCTCAGACTCCTCAGTTTGTAGCTTAAGGAGTAACTCAACTGCAATTCATGATGTGCTGGCGAGACCCATCAGCATATTCCTCAGCAGTTCAGGATCCATTCCCGCCAATCAAAAGGGAAGACAGAGTGTGCAGTACAAAAAAGGTTGAAAAATGGCGCCAAATGTGGATGGAAGCACAGGGATTGTGGGGATGCGAAGCGATGCATCATGGGGCATTGGGACAGAACCCAGAATGCCCCGCACCCTTCCTCCCCCTTCCCACGAATCACAGTGCCAGAATGGGAAGAGGTGCTCTGTGGGATAGCTGCCCATAATGCACCGCTCCTAATGCCACTGCAAGTGCTGCAAATGTGGCCACACCAGTGCGCTTGCAGCTGACAGTGTGAACACACTGCAGCACTTTCCCTGCTGTGGTCTCTGAGGGCTGGTTTAACTCCCAGCGCTCTACATCTGCAAGTGTAGCCATGCCCTTAGGCTGTCTCTAAATTGCAAGCTAGGGGTGTGATTCCCCTGCTCGTGTACAGACTCGCCCTAACTCTCATCGAGCTAGTGCGAGCATAAATAGTAACATAGCCGCGGTAGCAAGGGTAGTGGCAGCTGAAGCATGGCTGAGTACATACCCATTGGGCTCAGCTTGATGAGAGCTAGAACGAGTATGTGTGCACAGGCAGGGGAATTCTGTGTAGACAAAGCTTAACAATCCAACAATGGATAACACAGGAAAGATACTTGGGCATCTCTGTGTGACAGCTCAATGGAAACCTCTGCTCAGTGTGCAGCAGTGGTCAAAAAGAAAAAAAAGAAAAGTTAGTCTGTATAAGGCATGAGATGGAAAACAGTGCAAATACTATGGTATTCTATAATGGTACTGAGTGCGGAGAGGGGCTGCAGACAGCCAGCTGTGCTCACTGATTCAGAACCATGCCACCCCAGCACACGTTATAGCCACACAGGGGCAGCCTAACTTACACGAGTGGAGGATCAGACATAGCAGAGCTCCTCTCCAATGCACCTCCTCCCGCTCCCTATTCTGCCTCCAACACCCTCCACCACCCTTCTCTGTGCACTATGCATAAGCGGGAGACAGCTAGTGTAGGTGGCAGGTTTATGACAGAAGAGAGCACCCCTGCACATGAAGGTCATTCTCCACTGTTCATCTCCTACTACTTTACTGGCATTTGGGGCCACTTAGACTGCGCAAAAGGGCCTTGGCAGACTAGAGAATCCAGCTCGAGGCCCATCTAGTTTACGATGGTAGTTAGTAAGAGAGGACATCATAGGGGTGTACAAAATGAACACAATAGAGAAAATAAATTGGTTGCTCCTGTTTATCTTCTGCCACAATACAAGAACAAGGAAGTATTTAATGACATCTTTTAAAAAATGTAAATGATAAAAATCAATAAAAGGAAATACTTTTGAAGATGTTTATTGACACCTCCTCCCATCCGCCACAAACAACCCTACTGGAACTCAGTGCTGCAGGACTTAAAGGAGGCAGGGATCTAGTAGGGCTTAGGAAGAGATCACTAGACGTTTATATGAACAGTGAGAACGTTCAGTTACGTTGAACGGGGTACATAAACCTTCATGCTTAAAGGCATATGCTGACCTCTAACAAGGGAAGTCTAGGAAACCAATAGGCAAGCTATTCCATAATCTACCTACTACACACTTCCCAACAGTGGGACTGCCCCACTGGTCTGAGTTAGCATGGTAATTCCAACATAAATTAGCTTCATAGTTTACTACTGGCATCTAAGGAGTCCGGTGGCACCTTAAAGACTAACAGATCTGTCTTCGCGAACAAGGTCATCTCCCAGACTGCCGCACTGGGCAGCACAGTATGGGGAGGAGGTGACTAGCCCTCTGTGGAGAAAGAAGTGGTTTGGGACTATTTAGAAAAACTGGATGAGCACAAGTCCATGGGGCCGGATGCGCTGCATCCGACGGTGCTAAAGGAGTTAGCGAATGTGATTGCAGAGCCATTGGCCATTATCTTTGAAAACTCATGGCCATCGGGGGGGAGGTCCCGGAGGACTGGAAAAAAGCTAATGTAGTGCTCATCTTTAAAAAAGGGAAGGAGGAGGATGCGGGGAACTACAGGCCAGTCAGCCTCACCTCAGTCCCTGGAAAAATCATGGAGCAGGTCCTCAAGGAATCAATTCTGAAGCACTTAGAGGAGAGGAAAGTGATCAGGAACAGTCAGCATGGATTCACCAAGTCATGCCTGAGTAACCTAATTGCCTTCTATGACAAGATAACTGGCTCTGTGGATGAGGTGAAAGCAGTGGATATGTTATTCCTTGACTTTAGCAAAGCTTTTGATACGGTCTTCCATAGTATTCTTGCCGGAAAGTTAAAGTAGTATGGGCTGGATGAATGGACTATAAGGTAGATAGAAAGTTGGCTAGATTGTCGGGCTCAACGGGTAGTGATCAATGGCTCCATGTCTAGTTGGCAGCTGGTGTCAAGCGGAGTGCCCCAAGGGTCGGTCCTGGGGCTGATTTTGTTCAATATCTTCAATAATGATCTCGAGGAAGGTGTGGATTGCACCCTCGGCAAGTTTGCAGATTACACTAAACTGGGAGGAGTGATAGATACGCTGGAGGGTAGGAATAGGATACAGAAAAGAAACCTGAAGAGGTTCAACAAGGACAAGTGCAGAGTCCTGCACTTAGGATGGAAGAATCCCATTCACTGTTACAAACTAGGGACCGAATGGCTAGGAAGCAGTTCTGCAGAAAAGGACCTAGGGGTTACAGTGGACGAGAAGCTGGATATGAGTCAACAGTGTGCTCTTGTTGCCAAAAAGGCTAACAGCATTTTGGGCTGTATAAGTAGGGGCATTGCCAATAGATCCAGGGACATGATCATTCCCGTCTATTCGACATTGGTGAGGCCTCATCTGGAGTACTGTGTCCAGTTTTGGGCCCCACACTACAAGAAGGCTGTGGAAAAATTGGAAAGAGTCCAGCGGAGGGCAACAAAAATGATTAGGGGGATGGAGCACATGACTTATGAGGAAAGGCTGAGGGAACTGGGATTGTTTAGTCTGCAGAAGAGAGGTGGGATTTGATAGCTGCTTTCAACTACCTGAAAGGGGGTTCCAAAGAGGATGGATCTAGACTGTTCTCAGTGGTAGCAGATGACAGAACAAGGAGTAATGGTCTCAAGTTGCAGTAGGGGAGGTTTAGGTTGGATATTAGGAAACACGTTTTCACTAGGAGGGTGGTGAAGCACTGGAATGGGTTACTTAGGGAGGTGGTGGAATCTCCTTCCTTAGAGGTTTTTAAGGTCAGGTTTGACAATGGGATGATTTAGTTGGGAACTGGTCCCGCTTTGAGCAGGGGGTTGGACTAGATGACCTCCTGAGGTCCCTTCCAACTCTGATATTCTATGATTTGGGCATAAGCTTTCATGGGTAAAAAGTAGTGTTGTTTTTACCCACAAAAGCTCATGCCCAAATAAATCTGTTAGTCTTTAAGGTGCCACCGACTCCTTGTTGTTTTTGTAGATAAAGACTAACCCCGCTACTCCCAATACTTGATACCTGCATCTAAATAAATATATTTCAATGAAAATGTTTAAGAGCCATGTATAAAGCATGGGTGATGACAAAAATGTTGCTAGGATATTTAATAAGATTTTGCACAGAGTTAAGGTTGCACATACAAGCTAACTTTAGTATTTTGGGGCTTGCACGTTTACCCCCCGGTGTTAACATTCTCTTCATAGATTTTGTTTTAAAATTAAGTGTTATACAGAATTGTATACGATTCCCCTTGAAATTTAGGATAGATTTTCTATCTCATACCCTGCACACCTATGATAATATATGTAAGTAATAATTTATTATACAATACATGAAAATTAACAGTTTCTGCTTATGTGAGTTTGCTTTGCCTTGAGTATTTTAAAAAAGAGCTACTTCACCAAGGCCTTGGCTACACTGGCACTTTACAGCGCTGCAACTTTCTCGCTCAGGGGTGTGAAAAAACACCCCCCCCGAGCGCAGCAAGTTACAGTGCTGTAAAGCGCCAGTGTAAACAGTGCCCCAGCTGTGCTCCCAGCGCTGTAAACTAATCCCCTCGTGGAGGTGGAGTACGTGTAGCGCTGGGAGACCTCTCTCCCAGCGCTGGTGCTGCGACCACACTCGCACTTCAAAGCGCTGCCGCGGGAGTGCTCCCGCGGTAGCGCTTTGGAGTTTCGAGTGTAGCCAAGCCCCAAGTTAACCCCTAACAGGAAGCAGTGACACCAACCTGCATCATATGTTAACAGAAAACTTAAAAAAAAACATTTATCAGGCTAGTTTCAGAATAGTTAAAAATGTACACATTCATAGACAAACAGTATTTCCCTATAGAGGGAAATATTTGGATTTCATAGCTCAAATACATACATGTTGTGCAATCCTGAAGAATAGTAAGACAGCGTAGGGCTAGGAGAACGAGTCTGTTGCCGTGCTGGTTTGATTGTGCGAGGAGGAATGGAAGGACTGGTGGACAAGGGCTTTGAACTTCGTGGTGGAACAGGTGGAGCATTGAGGAGCCTGCATTCCTCTCTTACCTATATTAGAAAAGAACATTTAGCAAATAGCTTGAGAACCCAAATAACAACATTCTGCACCAGATGTAAGTTCAGGTTTCTACCTTGGAAGGAAATAATAAAAAGGAAGGAGAAGAAAATGCTAGTGGTAAACAATACTTTATCGCCAAATATGTGTCTGTCTTAAGTACCCGCTAGAGGAGACAAAAGCTTACAAAAAGTTTGCAACCAGGAGGTCTTATTACTGACAAAGTAAAGTTACTAGTGTATGTTTTTATGTACTTTTATTTCACTAGTTTTACATCTGTTCATTCAAAAGAATGAAGATTGGAATTGTTTAAAGGAAACTAAGTGGTGTAGAAGGTTAGGCTGACCATTTCAGGTACTGTATGTGCTGTAGGGGAATGAGACATTTGAACAAATCTGTTTGCTAATGGAGTTTAGTTAGTCGTAGTGATCCCTCCTAAGACAGGAAGTGACAATATCTAAAGAGTATCAGAGGGGTAGCCGTGTTAGTCTGGATCTGTAAAAGCAGCAAAGAGTCCTGTGGCACCTTATAGACTAACAGACGTATTGGAGCATGAGCTTTTGTGGGTGAATACCCACTTCGTCGGATGCACCCACGAAAGCTCATGCTCCAATACGTCTGTTAGTCTATAAGGTGCCACAGGAATCTTTGCTGCTACTGCTAATGTATGCCATATGTACCATAGGATACATTTGATAACACTCCAGAGCAGATGCAGTAGCACTGCAGAACTGAAAGAGACTAGTTGGGATATCTGACTCTTTATTCTGGTTGCCACTTTCACTTTTTGCTGCTGTCTTGCATTCTTGCTCTTGTGGTTTTGATGGAAAATAAGTGTAAGTTCTTTGTGCCAGCCAGCAGAGGGCGCATTGTAACCAGTCCTGCCTTCCCTGCCATCCTTAACCACTAAAGTACAAACACCTTCAGTTAGGCTGACCTACAATTTAGGAAGTCCGTTTCTACTTCTACTACCAGATCTGCTATAGAAGCTCAGGGGAACTGACAAGACAACTGAACTGAATACATCTTTGTTCTCAGTCTTCATTAATTCTGCTGAAAGAGGGTTTAGGTTTATCAAACAATACACATCTTTACAGGTCTATTATAGATTAGGTCTGACTACACTTACAAGTGTGTGAGTTCTATGATTTTAGCTCTGTGGAAATCCAGATGTACTTTAGAAGCCATTAGGTAAGGATTAGTGTAACCTCTAAAAGTGACCCATTACACCACATTACATGTAAATTAGCAAATGGCCTTAATTATTTTTCCTTCTATTTGTGGTGTAAAGTAAAAATGGACTCAAGCCTCCAAGCTCAAAAAGGGAGTTAGATATACTCCAGTGTTTGGGGGGAGGAGGGGTGAGAAGAGAGAGAGAGAGAGAGAGGGAAAAAAATTCAGCGAGCAAGACCACAAGCATCATATGCAACACGAATGGTTAAAGTATGAGGGCAAAGGAACCTGATAAAATACAAACTCATTCTGTTAGGTTGGATTTTGAGCAAAAGAAATATCTTCATCTCCCACCATGTTTTCAGCTTATATCACAGCTACAGTCAAAGCAGTGGCCCAATCGTCATAATCAGAGCAGTTTTCATAATTCTTGACTACTGGTGCATTATTGTAATGAATCTTCCTTTATCAAAGTTTCAGTTTTGGCCCATTTCTAGTTAGAAGAACTTTCCTCATAGAATGGACCAACGGGCTAAGGACCCGACTCAAACCCTTTTGAAGGAGAGTAATTTTAGTCACATGACTAGTTGCACTGAATAAATTTATTCAGCGTAAAAGTTACTCATACATATTTGTAATGACCCCACCACAGGTAAAAATCAGGCCCTTCATATACCGCATCCAGCCTTATGTTAAATATGTAATGGAGCAAAGGAAATTCTCATTTTAGGGGGAAATTGTATGTTTAAATTTAAAAACACTGAAGAACTAATAGCTTGGCAACACTGCAACATGCAATTAGCCTTTAAAGTGATCTAATTTATTTAAAAAAAATAAATGTGGAAACTTTTGCAACTTACTTCAATACTTCTCCAAATGCAATAACCCATTTAATACTTGTTAAAAAGGAAATCAGGGACTGGGACATTTCAGTACATTCCTTTCTCAAATCAGAGCAAGTTAAAATTACAGGAAATGCCCAACAGCACAAAATGCTGAAATAAATGTGGCTCTAAGGGCTCCTATTTGCTCTCTCGCTAAAAGACTGGAATCAATTTTACTTGTGTTTGTTATTGAATTCAGGCATAAAATTCTGGAACCATTTTAGTACTGTGCCCCCCAAGAATGCCTAGGGACTTAAAAAAATAAAGCCAGACTAAGCAAAGCGAATATGGCGTGCTCTGCAACCTGCCCTTAGGGCCAGAGAGAGACCGTTCAGGGCAGCTCATTGTACGCATGGAGCAGGCAAGGAATTTTTTTTTTTTTTTTACTTGAAAGAATCAGAGATATTGGCACAATTAATTACACTTACTACCTATCACCTTGTCCTCCTGTGTTTAATTCAGGATAATGCCACAGGATACAGGAAGTCACATCCTCACATTCCATCTCAATTACATTAAAACAATGTAATATCAGGCTGTTAAGACCGAGACCCCGTCCTAATAGCAACCACCATCATCAGATAAAGAAACGGATCTTAAGATGGTTAAAGAAGACTTAGTTTGATAACATCCTGTCTGGCAAGAAATCACTTATCAATAGTTGTGGTTGTGAAATCCTCATTTCTTTACTGTTTTGTCATTATGGTCCCTACTTCCCTATTGTTTGCCGGTATGATCTCTGTCTGGTTCTTTGATTGTTTCCGTCTGTTACATAACTTTGCTAGGTGTAAATTAATTAAGCTGGTGAGGTATAATTGGTTAGAGAATTTTGTTAGGATTGGTTAGTAAAATTTTAGTAAAATAATTGGTTATGGTATAGCTAAGCAGGACTCAAGTTTCACTATATAAACTGGGGTCCAAGAAGGAGACCAGCAGAGAAGGAACAGAAGAATAATAAGAAGGAAACACCTGGAGGAACTCGCCTCCAAGACACAGCCTAAGATCAGAGCGGTTAAAAATCCTCTGCATGACCGTGACCAGAATCCAGATGAGACTGACCTTGCCTAGCCAACAGGGAAAGTTCACCTGCTTGATCAGGATTGGTGAGCACAGCATTGTAGGCTTAGCATGTGTATTCTGCTTGGTAATTGTCAGTAAATAGAGGATAAGAGTATTACTGTGTAAGGCTCTTCCACTGGTAAAAGGTCCTGCAAACCCATAGAAAATTACGCCCTGAGCCCTAGGAATTGGGTAAGTGCAGGTACTTAAACTGACAGGGTTATGCCTGAGCCCTAGGAACTGGGTAAAGGTGGGTGCCCTAGAGAGAGGGAGAGAGAGAGTGTGTAACAGAATTTTGTGCGGGGAAACAGTTTGTTCCATCAGGTCTGGCTCCCCTCACTGTCACCACAGAACCTTTGGGATTCTTCAAGATCCAGACTGGGGACATCCTGCCCTTCCTCACCAAAGATCACTCTCAGATCACTGTCAGTGCTGAGATCGGCATCTGTCCTGCAGTCAGGACAGAGGCGCTGGGACCAGGGCCTACTGGCCACCAATGCCCTATCTCTGTGTTTTGTGGTCTCCTTGGAATTCGTTGGATGCTCCTTGGTCCCTGAGATCCTGCTCTTTGACCAGTTTCAGAGCAAGATCACCAGTCTGTTCCCTGTGCTCCTACCTGGTCTGCCAGAGTCACAGCCTTCAGCCATTGTAACCACGTGGGGTAAAATTTTCAGAAGCAGCTAAGTGACAGGAGCTTCTGAAAAATGTGTCCATGATACAGAATACATCTTGCCTACAGTTTTAAAAGTAGAAAAAAATTCATGGCTAAAAAACAAACAAACAGGGTTCTCCACTTAAAACCTCAGCTTTTCCTAAATATATTTTTTCAATGTTTTTTGTTTACATGAACTTGACTCTTCCAGTATACCCCATGCTGCACATGCTTAAAAAAATAAACACACCAGAGAATAACCCAGCATTAAGTCTCTTAGGAGTGACTTGACTTCCTATTTATTTTCACTATTAAAATTTTTCTAATACAATGTTTACAGAATACATTACATTGTTTTCACATAAGATTAAAATCTTTTGATAATCTTGTAGATGAGAAAAAAAGGTCAAATTTCTAAAATAGTTAAGTGTCCCACAAACTATTTTCCCCCCCTTTTAATGTATTGTGGCAAATTGCCAGCACTATTATGATGGGTCCCGCGCTTTCTCCTCTTATGGGGGGTTCAGGGCTCCGTTTCTCACCCCTGAACTGGGGTATCAACTGTCCCAGAAAAGGGGAGTGGAGAGGGAGGGACCCGGGCCAGCCCTCTACTCTGGGTCCCTGCCCAGGGGCCCTAGGGATAGCAGTAAACCACTTGAACTAGCGATTCCTTCCCCTGGGCTACTTCCCTCTCCAGCCCTTCAGCTTGTGGGGGCTTCCTGCCCTCTCTCCACTTGGGCCAAGTTTTTCCCAACCTCTTGTGTCTGTAGAGTCCCTCTGCTCTGCACAAGCCGGGTTTCCCTTTACCTAGGGCAGGGATAGGCAACTTATGGCACGAGTGCCGAAGGTGGCACGTGAGCTGATTTTCAGTGGCACTCACACTGCCCAGGTCCTGACCACCAGTTCCAGGGGCTCTGCATTTTAATTTAATTTTAAATGAAACTTCTTAAACATTTTAAAAACCTTATTTACTTTACATACAACAATAGTTTAGTTATATATTATAGACTTATAGAAAGAGACCTTCTAAAAACGTTAAAATGTATTACTGGCATGCGAAACCTTAAATTAGAGTGAATAAATGAAATCTCGGCACACCACTTCCGAAAGGTTGCCGACTCCTGACCTAGGGTCTTGGTCTTCTGGCCCGCCACAGCACTTCTTCAAACTGCTCTCCTCCAAACTGCTCTCTGCTCCAACACCAAACCACTCTGCTTCAACTCCTCCAACTGTCTGATTGAAGCGGGGTTTTTTTAATCAGGTGACTGGCTTCAGGTGCTCTAATTGGATTAATTGGTTTCAGGTGCTCTAATTAATCTGTAGCAGCCTCTCTTCCCTCTACAGGGAATACGGCTCTCATCATCCTGGGGCTTACATAGCTCCCATCTATCACTCTCCTGCTGCCCTCTGGCCATGCTATATTACAGTATATTTTAAATGTTTTGTATGCAGAAGTACAAGCATTAGCCAAGTTTGATGGAGACATACTATGAAATATCATTTTAAGGGAGTGATGACAAAACCATATGTTCACTAGCAGCTACTGAGCTCTACTTGCTCTATAAATACTTCACATGGAAAGCGAACAAACATCTTTTTAACCCTAGCCCACTGATGAAGTCAGTAGGTGGCTGATGTTCTTTCTGGAGCTGTTCCAGGAAGGCACAAAACTGATTCTGATTCATTCCATACATCAGATAAACACCCAACCCTGTCTGGAAATGTATATTAATAACTTTAGCAGAAATTGGTTCCATTTCATGGCAAGAAATATACTAAAATTGCTGAAGTTGCTCAGCCAAATATTACGCATGCCTTGATAAGTAACACACACCACCAAGACATACTTTCAAGATGACTTTAAAAGGCATCGTTCATGGAAATACCTATTCACCGAACTCAGTCCTACTAACCCAGAACAATATTGAACTAAGGTTTCTGTATTCCATGTGCTTTTATTTAGCATTATAAACTACCAAGTTGAGAATAATTGTATATACTGTTCAATAAGTAGATGAAGTCCCAATCTCCCCTGCTCCCATGGACTTCTGTTCTTTCCAGGAAGCTCATTTGTCTTCCATTTGGAATGCAGCTGAAGTTAACATGGCCACTTGTTTTGACAATATACATAGCATTGTCAAAACATTGTAATTGTGCATCTCCAACCGTTTGGCAGCACAGCTCTTGGAGTTATGTTTACGGGTTACATAATGCTGCAGTTCCAGCTCGTGGAATGGGTACTGATTTTCAGGAGGGCCTCATCCTGGGTCTCCAGTTCTGTATGTGTACTTATCCAGCACTGTCATTGCCCCCACAGTTGCTAATGTATCACCACTATGCGGAAGTGGATAAGTATATTTGCAGATGTGTATGTGCAAAGGGTTAATAATAGTTAGGAGAGGGTTGAGAGGGAGAGGGTTCGGTTCTTTTTGTTTTTATGAAGGTGTTTAGACTCCGTAAAATTTTCTTCATTAGTTAAACTTGAAAGAAGGTCAGGAATCACCCAGGATAGGTTTAAGGCATTCAAACTTTGTAATAATTCCTAATCAGAGCCTTTTGGCTAAGGGTTTCTTTGATTTTAAAAATGTTTAAGAAAGTCTCAGTAACAGCAACCCATGCAAGGTTATAATCTCCACCCAAGCCTATTTAAGGAGATTGGGGGAGCCCCTAAGTGTGAGGCCCAGAGGCAAGAGGTATCTTTAAACAAATTCTAGGGTAGCATTAGGAGGGTAATAACTACTACAGAGTTTGTATTATGAACGCTGGCAGAGAAAATACAAGCTGTGTAAAAAAGTAATAATCAAGGCTTATGAGCTAAGAACTCTGCAGGGCTCCAACTTGAAATGTAAGCTCCTTTTAATCCTCAACACTTTCTCCCTAAAAAAATCCAGCATTAGCTCAAGGCACCTGTCTTCACCAAGACCAACCTATTACTGCAAAATCTGGAAATTCTAGGCCAGCTGTTTTAGAAATGTGACTTTTGATCAAACCAAGTTAGGAAAAATGTCTCAAAAGCAAAGGACTCCTTGACTTTTGAACTCTTCTATCTCACAAATACCTTGTCCAGTTTGCCTCAGATTTTCCTCAGGGGCAGAGGTGGAATTTACCCAGGGATAAGATTGGTTTTGGTTTGGTAAAGGCTGGGATTGAGTGGGGTGGTTTAAGCATACTCCAAAATACAGTCAGGTTTATAATGGAGGAAAAAGGAATCTATGATCATTTTCAAATTTAAGTGAATTGTGCACTGTGACAAACTATGAACTCAAGATGCACATTGAAAATACTCAAGTATCACTATGCACAGGGGCGGCTCTAGACATTTCGCCGCCCCAAGCACGGCGGCACGCCACGGGGGGCGTTCTGCCGGTCGCGCGGCTTCGGTGGACCTCCCGCAGGCGTGCCTGCGGAGGGTCCGCTGGTCCTGCGGCTCCACCGAAGCCGTGCAGGACCAGTGGACCCTCCGCAGGCACGCCTGCAGGAGGTCCACCGGAGCCACCCGCCGCCCTCCCAGCGACCGGCAGAGCGCCCCCCACGCATGCCGCCCCAAGCACGTGCTTGGCATGCTGGGGCCTGGAGCCGCCTCTGACTGTGCAGCAATCTCTGTGGCTGAATCGAGGATGACGTGAAGGTATTCTGAATGGGTTCATGACCAACATACTTCAACAACAAAAAACTTGAGCAAAATGTGAGGCATTGAAGGGGAGATATAATTGGAAAAGTGAAGGGCTCATTTAGGATCTGTGAATCTTTATTTGTAAGAGCAGTAACCAAGGCAATATACATCCCAAAGTGTAGGGATTAAATGTTAGTTGTTAATTTGTTTTAAAATCAATCCTATGTTATGATTTCCACATGGAAAGGATTAGATTACAATATACATTTCTCCTTTCCCATCTCAAGTCTGGGTCTTGCCCTAATGAGTCCCCAAGTGCACACTCATTTAAAAATAAATAAAAATAAATAACACTGACTTACAGCTTCTGATTTGGGAGGCACCGGAGGTGGAGGTAGGGAAACATCTGAAGATTTCGTTGCTGCTGCTAGAGATCCAGGTATAGGAAGAGATGCAGTACCACCCTTTGACCGGAAAGAACTTCTGTAATTATCACATTTGTTTTTTTCACTTAGTGAGCGCGTAAGAGGCTGATCGTTGGGCTTCCCAGATTCTTGGTCCAGCCACAGTTCTTCATAAGGGAGTTCTGGTTTCGCAGGTAGAAACATTGATTCTTCACTAACTTCAGGAAAAAGGTAGTCACTGCTACTATCACCAGAGTCCTGGTACTGAAGAGCATCATGAGAAAACAGGGCCCACTCGCTACACAAATCTCTGCACCCATGAAGGTTCACTTCACTGTTTCCATGCAAGTTGTTTCCATAAACACAAACTGAGAGCCGGTGAAAGGACTGCGTTAGTTCATCCCGGGCATAGCTGAGAGAATTGGGCACATGATTGTGCCCAGTGCATTGACTTTTCTTAGGGCTCTTACAATCTTCGTTCCAGTCAGTTTTCACATCTCGCACTGCTCGGGAATATTCATCTATGTCAAACTGTTCCTGGCAGATATTAAACCAGTGCTGGACCAAGGTTTCATGCCACAGCTCACCCTTTACAAGGCTCTCTGGGAGGCTAAACTTTGGAAGAGTCAAGTGCAAGGGAAAATGCATTGGAATAACTTTGTTACCACGCAGCACACAACAAACCACCACAGTCTTGGTTTGAATATTGACAAACTTGTATCTATGCCCTTCGCGGATAAAATGCAGGTCATAAGGGTTTCTTGGTGTGGGGCTTGGCACAGTTACATTAACAGGCAACCTTGTTTTTTCTACTATATTGCGAATTGTGTGCTCACCTTCTTGCATCTGTAGCTCCAGTGGACTGCGGGTGCTAAATCTGCCCTTGCACTGGAAAGGAAGGCTAATGCTTTCATTGGTCCTATGGTTCATGCAGATGAGACACGGCATTTTGCCTCTGCCTAGCTTGCTGATGGAATTAAGTTTCCCAATTTTCTTGAAGATGGTGTTGAGTCGTGACTTTTCCTTGGACGTTTTTGCATAAAGGATTTCCGCTTGTCCCATTAAGGTGAGCTCATCCCCAGTGCTGAGGGTGATATTATAAACCTCTGTGTCTTCATTGCATTCACCCGAAGCCACCTGCAATACAAATATAAATAAAAATATTTCTCCCTGCACAGTGAAGATAGCACCTGAATTCATACCAAGTCTATTTAGGTGGGATTGGATAGTAGGATGGGAGATTACATCTCACATGAAACTGTAAATTAGTTTTAATAACTTTAATAGAGTCAAACACAAGAATTTTATCATGGAAATCTGCACAAGTTAAATTTCTAATATGCACCACACATTACTATGGTTTTGCTTGAGAAAAAAGTAGGGTCATCTGGAACCGACATAGTTGCTAGAAAGAGTGTGACTATAAAAGACTAGTTTTTAGTGAAGGACAAATAAAATATTCTCCACTTTTAAATAGCAGCCATCCAAAAGCAGTAAAGTATATTTGGGAGATATTGGTATCCCTAGTTATTTGGCATCCATTCTCTCTTCTGTTTGCTGCTTTATGGCACTTCCCTGCAGAGGTCTCGGAGGAAAAGGGAGAAAAGATTCTCTCCCTCTCCAGCTTCCTTCCTTGAGGAGCAGAGATGGCCCCCTTATTGTGCCTCTCCCTTGTGATCCAGGAGTAAAGATACCTTCTTGATATAACCCCTTCCCAGGCCCTCAAGGCAGTGAACCCCCATCAAGAATATTGGTTCTGTCACCACTGCCCACCTCTCCCTACCAGACCCTAGCCTTCCCCCTTGGTTTTACCTAGATTGTGATTTGAGAGTTTATATAACATATGTATGGTCACATGTTTCCTACTATGGAAATTGTACTAGAAGGTAAAAAGATGCCCAGGCTTGGTTGTTCTACGGTTAATACCTCAAGACTACTGAACTCTAGATCCTCTCTCTCTAGACAGCCACTCCTGCCTTATATTTGGGTGTCATAAAAAAACACCTTCCCCAGCCAAGTAACAGAACCCAGCTCGCCTTTTCTCAGCAGGATCAATACCTGTATGCAGAGTAAGATGTTTCAGGCAGACCCTGCCATCCTGTTACAGGCACCTGCTGTACAGTGTAGTACAGAGTATTAGTGGCTGGGCATGTTGAGCAGGGATTTCATTTGCAGATTTTTTTAAACTACGTAAAAATTGTTTTCTCCACCCACAGAACATCCTGTTTATGTGCAGAGTAAAGCCCTAATTCCATGCTTCAAAATCTGACACTGTTAGCAAATAGCCACCACATAAATTATTAAGACCGCTTACTAACCAATTTTGTTGTCTCAGTCTGTTAAATAAATGAGAAATGCTGTAAGTAATTGCGCTTCCCCATGGAAGTTGTGATCTGCAATTTGTCCGTATTTGTGAAAATGTGATTGACTTCTGTGAGTCTTTCACAGCAAGTATGAACAAGTGCTTTGGTATGTTCACCATGTCTGCTTAGCATTTCAGCTTCAGTGTTTCCTGAGAGGAAGTTATTCAAGTTCTGCATTATCTAAACAACACTAATCAGTCTAATCCAGGAAACTATTAAGGTTTTATTGTACATAACACCCATTCACAACTTACGCTAGAGGTCAGGCAACATTCAGAAACACTGACATATATATATTATATATAAAAGGAAAACATTCAGTCTTCTGCTGATAACATTTTCATCAAGCTCATTCCATTTGCTCTTCAAGACCAGTGCACAGGAAGTTACATTCAGGATTTGGTTACTGGATGTCATTTTGACTTCAGTGGAATTGGTGGGAGTTGAGGAAACTCAAAACACATTGTGCATACCACATCGACTTTCTTAAAGAGTCATCTTCTGCAAGTACGTTCACTTCCATGGAATATATATAGTGAATTGTTTTGAAGAGGTAGGGCACATAATGAGAAATTTAAGACTTGAGAGGTAGCTGTATTTTCTTACTGCACTTTTTTTTTAAAGGGCATCAGAAGGAGTAAAGGGAAGAGCAAGAGAGGTGTTATAAAATCTATGATTGCTGAGTTGCTGCTTTGACAACTTGTAGTTCCCTAGAGAGCTACAACAATCCAGAACAGCAGGAAACATTTAGCCAGATATTAAGCTTCTGAGGTGATTAACACCATGGCTTCACAATGAAGAGTGCAGTTCATGGGTCTGCTGAGGTGAATGCTAGTTATCAGTGATGACAGATTCTTTTCTTACAGAAAAAGAAAAGCAGCATTTAAAATAAATAATAGTGAACTGATTAATAAATTGGACAAGTCAAATTTAATTTTGTTTTCAACCCAGACCCTTAGCAGAGAGTTCTATAACTTTACTGCATAAATTTATCTGGTGATGATTTAGGAAATAAAGCTACATTTTACTAATGACATAAGTGTTAAAACAATAGAAAAGTCTTGCCAGGGATCCAGTCTGGTACTGGCCTTGAATAAAATACAACTCTGCAAACTGCATTCTGAATGGCAAATTCAGTACAGATCAGCTGTAGTCTGAAACCATCATAAGAGAACCACAAAAATTAATATCTTTAAAAAGGAAAGGAAAACCAGAAGTTGAAAGATTGCACAACAGATTTAGCTCCCACCTAAAAATCCTCATTAAGGTGAAGTTAAAGTTGAAAACAGATCTCAGTGGGTTGAGTGCATATTAATTCCAACATTCTGAAAAGAGAGTTAAGGAAACCCTAACTCTCCTTTTCCTGGGTTTGATTTTTTAGTCTATTTTAACACATTAACATGTTAGTTAATATATCTGTACATTCTAGTGTAGATGATGTAAATGTTTGTTCCAGGACACACAGTAGAAATGTATGTGTGTCCTAGTTACACTATAATTTACAATCATGTTAAACTAACAGTGTTAAAACACAACCAAAAAATTAAGATGACACATCCTTAAGGTTACATTTCTCAAACCTGGCACCTAAACTACTGTGATTCTGCCCCTGTAGCAATGTCCTGAGAAATTTAAACTCTCACTAACTCATTACTCATAACAATTTCACATTATCAATAACCACAAAACTAGAATGCCTTAACCTTAATCCTACTGTGTCTGTGCTGCTCTTTGGCTCTCTTTATTGTCATATACAATACAAATAGCACAATTTCAGTGATCACTTCTCATACTTACAGACCCAATCCTGCTGGGGCTGACGGCACCCATTTCCTCAGCGAAGGTGCTCAGCACCTTACAGAATCAATCCCTCAGGAGTCCATGGAGGAGCTAGTTATCTAAGTGTTATTAGACACAGATCTAGCTTGCCTCCATATACAAAGATAAATATTACTAAGATGGCATACAAAATGATAAATACTAAGATCAATACAAAATGAGCAAAGCTAGTATGATGAAAAAGCAGCACACTTAATATTAGAGACCTATGTATGAAACAAGTTACAGAAGATGTTTTTTTCTATACTCTGCCTGTGAACAGGAAAAGACAGACTGGCATCTCCGTGGAGGCAGAATCTAGATAGCCCAGAGTACTCACCAGTGAAGACACAACTACGTGAAGAGTCCCCCAATGTTTGACACACTATTAAAAAACTCTTTAGGATTCTATTAAAAGTTGTAACCCTCAAGATATGACAGAAGGAGTAATCTTAGAGGAGGAGCACTGATAATCAAAGTACAATCAATAACCAACTACATACTGCAATGCTTAAACATCCATTATTAATAGCACTAGTGTTTTGGTAGCTCATAGAGGTCTCAGTCTGGACTCAGGGTCCCACTGTGACTCATTTCTCTCCTTATTTCCATGCCTACAGGTCAGCAAGGCTATTGCCCGTAGATTAACTCATGTGTGTTCTCATTAGGATATTCCTCACTCCTCCCTCCTAATTCAATATTGCCAACCTCAAGTGATCAAAAATTATGATTTTTTTTAAAAAGTTTGATTTTCTGGGGTGGGGGAATGGAAAAATCAACAAACCATGATTTTAGTCCATCTTTTGGCTTTATTTTAACTTCCTTCTACTCCTCTGTGTGATGATTTCAGATAGAAAAATAAACCTTCAATGACCCTTTAATGCAACCAAAAATGCATGTCTCTCCCCGCCTGCTCAGATGAAAACTACACTTCCCTAACTTAGGGTGAGGAGAAGGTAACTGCCATCCATTTCCTATTATTGTCTTGACCCAGCAGCTACATTTCTCTGCCTGGAACCTAGCAGCGCCACTTCTCCAACACCTCTCTCCCCTACCTCATGCCTCCGGGACCCCTCTCCCAGCTATAGGGCCATACATGAAGGCAGGACATGTCTGCGTCCTTTGCCCTAAAGCTCTCGCACAGAGCTCTGCCCACATACCCAGCCCTGAAAAGCCATTCATCACAGGAACTTCTCATGTCATTGTGATAGCTCTCCCACAGGCACCAACATCCCACCACTCAACGTCCCCCTGAACGAGAGTGGCAGCCATTTTGACTGGGGGCCTGGCTTCAATCTTACTGAGAACAGTGGGAGGTGGCAGCAAATTTTATTAAGGGCAGCCCCACGTCCACATGCAGATAGATTGCAAGGAAATGGGGGCCATCTTGCTGGCTTCTGCCCCAGTGACGGTAATAGGAGATAGTGGTTATTTTGAATAAAGGAAAATTGGCAAGTTGGTGCCTTTGACCGTGTTTACATGAGACAGGTAAAACCACACCCAGAATCTCTCGAGTTGGGGTAAAATCATGAGAGTTGGCAATACTGGTTTTGAAACACATTAGTCTTGGAACAAGAGCCCTGCTGATTTGTAGGAAGGTAAAACCAGGCGATGGGATGTGGAAGGATGAGTTCAGTGAGCAAGTTTTGTTTAAACAATTCACCTCCCAGCAGTGTGACAGCACTGCAAGTTTTACATTTTTCTGAAAGTTTTTTCCCCTTTCACTTAAAATTAGAGTATTTAGACGTTTCAAAGCCATTTCTAAACCACTAGCAGACATTTAAACTGAACAACTCCCTATACTAACAAGTAGGTTTGGGACTTATCTTCCACCAGAAGGATCTTCTTCCATATATTAGTTGCTCTCTGTTCTCTCTGCCAGCTATCAATCCATGTCAGCAGTTCAGCATTGATGCCAGCATTTTGACCTCAGTCACTGGCTTCCTACAAAACATTTTATCAAATGCACTACAAAACAGTGATGAATTACGTCACTGTAATCTTTTAAACTCTGTCTCCTGCAATTCAGTGGCAATTTAGATTGACTAAAGTGACATTTGCTGCAGAAGACAGACGTCAGGTAGATAAAAAATGATTACCTAACAAAAATTTTGTACTGGGAAGTTTAACATATTGCCTCTCACAAGTTAGTGCAAAAGAATAGATTCTACCAATAGCTGATGCAATAGGTTTTCAAGTCCTAATAGTTGTAATCTGTTATCATTTGATGAAAAAGTGTATAAAGGCTTATATAAAAACTTTTTATTTAGTTGCTTTATTATAGCTTGTTACAGCTGCTGCATCTTATTATGAGGGAGTGCAGCAGTTATTCTACAGTAAAGTATCAGAGGGGTAGCCGTGTTTGCTGCTTTTACAGATCCAGACTAAGAGTCCTGTGGCACCTTATAGACTAACAGACGTATTGGAGCATGAGCTTTCGTGGGTGCATGCATCCGATGAAGTGGGTATTCACCCACGAAAGCTCATGCTCCAATACATCTGTTAGTCTATAAAGTGCCACAGGACTCTTTGCTGCTTCTACAGTAAAGGTGGCTTAGCATCAGTGCTAACTAAAAATCCTTTAACTACAAAGCTTTATAGTCACCTCTGCAGCAGTACTTTTGAGTATTTAAACTACTTTACAAACCCAAGTTAGTAATTCGCAGATAGCAAAAAAGGTTAAAAAATAAACAGTTCTGTTTTTATTTGTCTAAGGATTGTTAGGCTACATAAAAACACACCGTTCTTAAGAGGGATGGATAAACTGGAAGAGTAAGCAGTTGCCTACATGATCAGAGACTGAAAGGCTCCTAAATTTGATGAGCAGGGCCATTCATGTCAATAGTATGCATGTGTTTATTTCCAGCACCTGAAGCAGGCTTTCCCTGGTTCCAGGAGTTAAGGTGGTATCTCAGTACTATCTATAAACTGAAAGGTTCAGTATAAAGCACAATCTTAGTACTGTATTAGGCCAGGTAACAATGAGGGGACCTGGGCTACAATTTAAATTTAAAACTGAAGATGGACTGATTTTAGCAATCACTACTATGGCATTTTAAAATACCACATTGGTTACAGGCCTCTAAAGAGATTTTTTTTTTTTTGGAAACAAAAGACAAGCTTATTAGGAATGACAAGCTGCAATGCAACTATGCCAGTAAATCAGCAATTTATTCATTCAGTTGCATAACATTTTTAAGGCTTAGAAAACTGATCATTTCTCAAGCAAATAAAAGCTCTTGTTTTTATTTCTGAGAAAAAATGCACTCTGTAGGGCAGTGGTCCCCAAACTGTGGGGCGTGTTCCCCTAGAGGGCACGGAGGGGCATTCAGGGCAGCGTGCGGCAGGGCCCAGGCCAGCCCACACTGGGGATTGGGGAGGGAGTGCCACGCTTCCAGCCCCGCTCTGCCTCCACCCCTGTTCAGCCCCCAGGCCCAGCTCCACCTCCAGGCCAGATCCACCATCAGTCCCACTCTGCCCCCAACCCCAGCTTCCCCTCCAGCCCCAGCCCCAGCTCTGATCCTCTCTCCACCCCCAGATCAGTTCCACCTCTAGTCCCAGCTCCTCCCCAATCCCCAGTTCCACCGCCAGCTTCGCCTTCAGCCCAAGCTCCTCTGCTGAGGAAGCCTTGGCTGTGCAGTAAGGGGCGGGGGGGAGAAACAGATTCTGTTAATGGTGTGTGTGTATGGTGGGGGGGGGGGAAGACTAGAAAAAAAAGTTTGTGCACCACAGCTGTAGGGACTAGCACAGTAAACCACTGTGACAAGAGGCTTACTTAAACACATAACGTTTCAGAGACTAAAGGTTCCCACCAGCCAAATGATTTGTTCAGTAAGAAAGCAATAATTACTTAGGGAACTATAGCACATGTGCATCTTCTAAATGCTCTACAAACATTAATTCTCAGATCATCTCTTGGAGGCAGGTAAGCAGCAACCCTTCTGTTAACACATTTTGGAAAAAAGTGATCCCAGACAAAGAGTCAGTGGCAGTCTTTGGAATTCAGGAATTCTCGGCTCCCAGGCCTATACTCTATCCACCGGGACAACATTGCCTTTCTTTATGGAAGCTTTACCAAGTTACGCGTCCAATACGATGTGGGGGGGGGGTATTCTTTTGTTCTAATCAATCTGATGAGCTACCTAGTTACTAATATGGACTCTCCCCCTGCAACATCCAACTACCTATCCTTGACAACCTATTGCTATTAGCGTAGAAAGAGCTATTCCCTGATGCAGGTCTCCTTTTCTCTAGTGCTTTCCCTCCACCTGTGGAGAATCAAGAAAAGCCATCTTCACTAGTGTAATGGTGCTATATAAACAAAGATCTCTGTGGTGATTTACCGAGTATTACACCAAAGAGGTTACCAAATAGCATTTCAGCAAAGGACAGATATTTGTAGAAACTACATATTTAATCCAGAAAATGTTCCAATTCTCATTTCAATGTAGACTAAATATGAATCTAAGAAAGTCTATATCCAGAATATTCTAAATTTGCTCTCTCTCTCTCACACACACACAGCGCAGACCTATGGGCTCTTTACCCATCAGGAAAACTTAATGTTGACACAGAAGGACTCAAATTGTTAATAATTCCATAATAAATCTTCAATTCCCATTTCTGCCTGCTGTTACACAGTACTGTACTCCAGCCACGTGCACTGCCTCTTCTATCTCACAGATGACCCAGCAGATTTTGCGCCATGTCTGTCTGCCACAGATATAAGGGGAAGAGGTGAAAAGATGCCCCCTGCACCTAAATGTCAGTTTTTAAGGAAAAAGGAGTCATCTTCCCCACAAAGTGAAGTAGAATAACCTCGTACCCCACAAACAACAAGATTCAAATTCACAACATCCATAGCTACATCAGAAGCCAGGTTTTCTCCTGTTTACAGTGCTGACTGTAAATCCTGCCCCACCACAGGCATTTAGATGGAGAGGCAAGGATCACACTGGACCAGCCATAACAGGCGCAGCAGGTGCATATTTATGGCCGGTTCAATGTGCAGGGATGGGGAGCAATATAGCTGTTACCCTGGTGCATCGGGGAAGACAGGAGTTTTCCTTTGAAAGTTACCTGTTAGTGAGAAATCCTAACTGTCAGACCTCTATTTTTTGCAACTGGAAACATAATAAGGGTGAGGGAAAGCTAGGAGTGAAAGTTTGGAGAACTGTGGCAGGAAAAGCAGACAGGTATGAAACACAACAAAGGAGTGGACAGAGAGGGATTCAGACAGGAAGCGAACTCTACACTGCCCTGTGAGAGAAAAAGTTTAAGAGTAAAAGAAAATTGATTTTTATAATACTGCCTATATTTTATTGCACTATGATGTTAATTGATAGAATAGGACTGGAGTAAAATTGCTGTTGCTGCGCATGCAACAATACTAATATATACTATAGTAACTGGGCAGATATTTTACAATTTCACAGTGGCAGGAGATTCTCCTGGCTTGCCTATCAAGCCTAGTACAGCATTTGGGTTTCTTTTTAATATAATGAAATATTAAAAACAAACAAACAAACCAAACCAAACAAACAGGTTCACCTTCTAATTCTTGATGTAAGTGTTTTCTGTTATCAAAATACTGACACCACACCTTTGGTTACAAGATTTCCTAGGCAGAGGTCTCTCTTGGATAGATCAGTGATTCTCAACCTTCTCCCATGCCAGCACCCCACTCCCATCCAGCTGGGATCTAGCCAGAACCCTGCCTATGGGAAGGGTGGTGGAGGGAGAAGAAATCACAACTCCCAAGTTGAAGAACCCTTAGTGTAGATCCCAAGAACTTCTCGTGAGCATCTATGTCAATGCTGCATACACTCAGACGCAACAACTATGTTACATTAGCCTTTTTCTTTCCTTCTTGTATTTGAATACTGAATAATGCTGTATTATTTTACAACATATAAAACTGGAATGATTTACTGTATTTAGACATGATAAACTTTAGTTGTCTCCAGTGCTTACGTCAATTTCATAGGCTCTTACACATATGGCATTTATATTGTACAATATTTATTTTGTAACAGTCTTATAAAAAGTTAGCACTTAAACTGTTAGCCAATCCTGGTACATTACTTTACATCCAAAAATAAAAACAGAAGTGAACAGGCTTGGTCTGGACCAGGGGTGGCCAACCTGTGGCTCTGGAGCCACATGCGGCTCTTGAGAAGTTAATATGCAGCTCCTTGTATAGGCAGCGACTCCAGGGCTGGAGCTACAGGCACCAACTTTCCAATGTGCCGGGGGGTGCTCACTGCTCAACCCCTGGCTCTGCCATAGGCCCTGCCCCCACTCCACCCCTTCCCGCGGCCTCCCCTGAGCCTGCAGTGCCCTCACTCCTCCCCCCCAGAGCCTCCTGCACACCAGGAAACAGCTGATCAAGAGGTGCGGGGAGGGAGAGGCACTGACTGGCAGGGCTGCCGGTGGGTGAGAGGCACTGGGAGCAGAGTGGTGGGGGAGCTAGTGGGGGGCTGCTGACATATTACTGTGGCTCTTTGGCAATGTACATTGGTAAATTCTGGCTCCTTCTCAGGCTCAGGTTGTCCACCCCTGTTCTGGACAGATATCCCTAATTTGAAACAGTTTCAGGGGGAAAAAAGGCTAAGGCACCTGTTTAACCCACAATTAAACATATAATTTTTTTTAAACTGAAGAATATTACTGTATATAGCAATTTTCTGAATACAGTATTGATATCAAAACAGCATGCTGCATTTAACTTTAGGTATACTGAATTGGCAAAGTATTTTTTTTAAATTCCTATCCAGCTTATGTGGGAACATTTTACATTTAACAAGCTTGTAGTTGTATACTCCTCACCCTATAAAATCATAGCTGTCCATTTCACTGACTGCATTTTAATTTTTCCATTGATCAGTTAAATAATGCCAATACATTTGTCAGTGTTGCACAGAGCTATGAGTTCCACGATAAGAATGTATTTAGTCTTATGTATGTTTAGCTTTGTCCTTGGAATGCAAAACTGCTCTGTAATCTCACATCACGGTGTTAAGTCATCAGGGACCCAGTTATAGACATCCAGGTTAATCAAGAGGGTCTATATGAAAACAATATGCTGTTTTGAAAGATGTAATGACAAAATGAATGCATGAGTTAAATTGTATTTCACGTTTATATAGCACCCTTTCAAACATCATGCTTCACGTGTGTAGGAACTACGGGCAAAACCCTGGTCCTCTGCTACAGCAGCGCAAGAGAGATGAAGGAGCCAGCTAGGGATTCCTCTGGGGCAGAGGACTCACTGGCAATGTAAAGCCAGCATAACCAGCTCGCTCCCACACCAGTGTAGGAGGTATGGTTAGCTCCTACGTGCTCCAGCTCCAAGGAGTTATGTAACAACCCTCATTGGTGTTCCAACTGGCACAAATTACATCAGCCTTGAGTCTGCTGTGACCTGTGTTGGGCACTGAACTGGCTTGCACTGTATCCTACTGAAACTACAGGTGAGAATGTGTGTGGATGGATTCAGACATTGTTCTATGTAATGCAGTTTCAGTCTGAGTGCTCGTATGTGGCCACAGGAAACCCTTTTCCACTCCCATGTGAATCTCTGATCCTCTCACAGACTCAAGATGTACACAAGAAAAGCAAGTGGGTCTTTTTGTTGTTTTGCTTTATATACAATGCTATTTAACTGCAGTAGTCTGCCATCTGATTAGAGATAAGTAACTCCATCACAGTACCCTACACGCTGTCTGGAAATGAGGCTTTCTGGAGACCGAGTGGAGCAGCTGGTGCTTAGCAGGGAGTAAAATCCAGACTGCTTTCGGGGGGTGAAACAAAAGACACTTTGTCTAGAATCTGGCAACAGCACTTGAGTTAGATGGATGGATTATTGGGGGTGCTCCGCTGCTGGGCTGTAGGATCAAAAGGGCCCTTGAAGAACACACCGTTTTAATACTACAAAAAATTATACTGAAGATCACTGCCTACGAATATACGACTAAGGACTCATCTGTCTTAAAGTCACTTTTCCCACATAACGCAGTTGCTCGTTTGCCATGTATATAAAGATTGTACCAGTTAATCATTTAGATGGGGACAAATATTTATTCAGGGGCTACCTTAACGTTGAATGTTATTTCCTCCATGACGTAAACTCGTTCAGGAAATGCTTTAGCCACCTCCTCCACACTGTTAAAATACTGCACTGGCTCCTTAATATCTCGGTCTTGTTCCAGCAGCTTAAACTGCCCTGAAAACAGATGATAAACAGAAGAGCGGTAAGATATTTACATTGGACAGCTGTCACTGTGGCAACTGCTTGCTCACTCCTTCACTATGATGCTCGGTCAGTTTCGTCTGATTATTAATAGTTAAGCAACAACAGAAGAGATTGCAAAAGAGTCTTCATAAGCTTTCAAATGAAAAGGGACCAAGTTTCACTAACCCAGAATTACAAGAGTGTGTGGGAGGGGAAGTCAAATTAAAAAGGTATCTTATCAGATGCTCTCTACAACTGGCAAGTAACTACTAGTGCTTCTACATGTGTACACTTATACCTTACAGCTTCTGTGTAGAAACCTCTTAGAATACCTTGATTTATAGAAAACACAAAAAAACCTTGGGCCACAAAGAAACCAAAAATAGTGCTGAAATTTTTAAGTGTCATTAGACTGCAGTAAAGGGGTTAAATTTAAATCAATTGCCTTACACCATATTTTGGTAACAGTAGTGTACTGGTTGAATGCTTTCCACATTGACAGTTTACAATCAGAAACAATGTTTCAAATTACTTGTTAGAGCTAGCTCCATTTAATCCATTATTAAAACGTGTACCTTTAAACACACACACACACACACACACACGCACACCCACACCCACACCCCTATTTAAAACTCTGTGGAAGATAACGTATTCCCCTTCTAAAGTAAATAAATTATGAAATGTTGGAAATAAGTGTTCCCTGCTAACTTTACCCCACACCACATGACAGACATTTTAATTTTATTACTTTTCTCAATGTCTCAGAAGACAAATCTCTGCCCAGACCCTAATACTGTGGTCACATTCAGGATTTTAGAAGGAATGTTTATACGATCCTGAATAGTCACCTCATTTACCGCATTTCTTTTTATGCAATATGAACGCACAATTTGAAAGTAAACTTTTGCTCTAAAGAGCAGTAGCTAAAGCTGGGACAGACACTACATACACGGTAGAACAGCAGTGTTTAAGGGGTGGACTTTGGGTGGACTCATAAGGTAGGAGTTTGCCCTTCTTGTACAGATTCCATGGTAGTTTTAAGGTATGATAGGCAGGGTTAGTAGCATTGCCTCTTAAAGTTCTCTGACATTTCCCACCACAATAATACCCTGTTTTCAGTTGCTTATAAAGCTTTGCCAAACTTTAACCATTTGGGCTGAAATTTTCCATGATGGTTGTTGGGAAAATTTCAGCCAAAACAGTCCAGCTCTTTCCAAGAATGAGGCAAGGGACAAATAAGTTGTTTTGCCCATGCTAAAAAATTCTGGCAACCTTTTATTTGAGACACTCTAGCCCTCCCCCACCCATTATTTTGGAGCAGGGCCAAGTTATAAGCCTTTGAAGAGTCACAGTTCCCACATGATCAGTAGAGACTTGCTAGAGCTTAACAGAGACTCTCCTCACTGAGCATGCTCCAGCCCAGGGCTGCAAAGGACTGAGCAAGATTTTACCTACAACTGCAGCTTTAGGCCGCTGTGGGCCAGGCCAGGTCTGGATCCAGGCACTGAAACTAAAAGTTGAGCGACTGTCACTTCTGTGCTCTCAATGCTTCCCTTGCCTGAGCAACCTTAATTCAGCCCCTTACACATATGCACTACAATACAGTCTTTAATTACATGATCATACGCTCTTTTTGCATACTAGGTATTAGGGCTGTCAAGGGATTAATCGCACTGTTAACAGAATACAATTTATTTAAATATTTTTGATGTTTTCTACTTTTTCAAATATAATGATTTCAATTACAACACGGAATACAAAGTGTACAGTGCCCACTTTATAGTATGTTTGATTACAAATATTTACACTGTAAAAATCAAAAGAAAGAGTATTTTTCAATTCACCTAATACAAGTACTGTAGTGCAATCTCTTTTTCATAAAAGTGCACCTTACAAATGTAGACTTATGTACAACCCCCCCCGCATTAAAAAACAAACAATGTAAAACTTTAGAGCCTACAGTCCACTCAGTCCTACTTCTCAGTCAGCCAATCGCTCAGACAAACAAGCTTATTTACATTTGCAGGATATAATGCTGCCCACTTCTTGTTTACAATATCACCTGAAAGTGAGAACAGACATTTGCAAGGCATTGTTGTAGCTGGTCACAAGATATTTACATGCCAGATGCGCTAAAGAGTCATATGTTCCTTCACCATTCCAGAGGACATGTGTCCATGCTGATGACGAGTTCCTCTCGAGAACGATCCAAAGCAGTGCAGACCAATGCATGTTCTTTTCATCATCTGAGTCAGATGCCACCAGCAGAAGGTTGATTTTCTTTTTTGGTAGTTCAGGTTCTGTAGTTTCCACATCAGAGTGTTGCTCTTTTAAGACTTCTGAGAGCTTGCTCCACACCTCATCCCTCTCAGATTTTGGAAGGCACTTCAGATTCCTAAACCTTGGGTCGAGTGCTGTATCTAGCCTTAGAAATCTCACATTGGTATCTTCTTTGCATTTTGTCAGATTTGCAGTGAAAGTGTTCTTAAAATGAACAACGTGCTGGGTCATCATCTGAAACTACTATAACATGAAATATATGGCAGAATACGGGTAAAACAGAGCAATTCTCTCCCCAAGGAGTTCAGTCACAGATTTAATTAACGAGCATCATCAGCATGGAAGCATGTCCTCAGGAAGGTGGCTGAAGAAGGAAGGGGCATACGAATGTTTAGCATATCTGGCATATAAATACCTTGCAATGCTGGCTACAAAAGTGCCATGTGAACGCCTGTTCTCACTTTCAGGTGACACTGCAAATAAGAAGCAGGCAGCATCATCATCTATAAATGTAAACAAACTTGTTTCTCTTAGCAATTGGCTGAACAAGAAGTAGGACTAAGTGGACTTGTAGGGCTGGTCTACACTGGGGGGGGGGGAAATCGATCTAAGATACGCAACTTCAGTTATGAAGTCAAAGTATCTTAGTTCAACTTACCTGGCTGTCCTCACGGCGGCGAGTTGACTGCTGCGGATCCCCCGTCGACGCTACTTACTCCTCCTGCCGAGGGGGAGTACGGGCATCACTTCGCGGATCGATTTATCGCATCTGGACGAGATGCGATAAATCGATCCTCAATAGATTGATTACTACCCGCCGGATCGGCGGGCAGTATAGGGAAGTATACACGTATAGCAAACTAGGTGGCCCGCCTACAGTAACCGGGGAGGGGGGGCAGGGGAACCGCTCCTCGCCCCAGATCACCTCCACTCTGCCTCCTCCGCTGAGCACACAGCCCCTGCTCTAAGTCTCCTCCAATCGGCGCCACAAGCCTGGGAGGGGAGGAGAATTAGAGCGGCGCCGGCATGATCAGCGGAGGAGGCGGAGCCGAGGTGAGCTGGGGCGGGCTCCCCAAGTGGGTTTAGCTGCCGTGGCAGGGGTCTCCTCAGGTGGGGTTAGCTACCACAGAGGGGGGAGGGGGCTCCCTGGGTGGGGTTAGCTTCCGCTAAATAAATAGCTGCTTTTGATCTTAATCTCTCTGTTCCTCAGCTTCCTGTTGTAAAATGGGAACAATAATACCCACTCATCTCACAGGCAGTGTGTGAAGATAAATTAATGTTTATTAAGCACTTGGATAATATAGTGATGAGAGCCATAGAAAAGCCCATGAGGAAATTAATAATTCTGTCTTCAGAGCAGAGTTTGAACTGCATGCAGTAAAGCCCGAGGCCGCACTCTGAACAAGGAGAAAACAAAATATTGAATAGCTGCTCATTAAGCGAGCATTGTATACTGTGCATTGAATAAGGCAGGGGCCTGTGGGGGAAGTAGTGTATGTTCATGTAACTAAAGACTATCAAACACATATGCACAAGGGGGCAGAATTACAGTTGTACAGGCAACATGAATTCTGGAATTTCTTGGGAGTGTTTGACTTTGCAACCCTAATGATGTTCTTACACAGACACACACACACACACTATACTCTGGGCATTTTGGAACAAATGTATCTGTAAGTTATTTATCTCCTAACTAAAGACAAGACTTTGTTTGTTTTTGTTTTAAAACTAACAATCAAACAATACAGCCTGCAGAGTGTAGCAAAACACTACTACTTTTGAGAGAAGGTAAATTTAACCAGAAAACTTTACAAAATTAACAGAAGCTTGAACCACAATCACAACATGACTTATCTTCATTTTATTTAGGTATTTGATAAATAAGTATTGTCAGGAATCAAAAATAAAATGCTTTCAGAGGAGTGCACATGCAACTCTCATATCATGGGACATTTTATATTAGCACAATCAAATCGTAAAAACCTAATAAAGGGTTTTTCTTGTTAACCAATGCAATGAAACCAATACAAGTTTCAACCAGAGCATGGTCTCTGATGCAGGGAAAGAAAGACAGTGTATTAAGGCAGTATTGCACTTTTAAAATACCACCTAAATAGGTGGAGAAATGAGATTATTTTCATGCAAAGGCACTTGCAATGAAAATGGCAAATGCAACAGAGATCAAAAAGATGAGCATGGAAACATGAAAAAACAGGGGGAAAAATAAAGCCTAGAGCAGCAGCTCTTCCCTTGGAAAGTGCCAAATCTGCTAGTATTTGGATAATCTGTAGACCTCCAGCTACAAAGATTAAAGCAATAATTGACACAAAAGATCAGCATTTTCCTCTAAAAGTTATGGGATCCACTTTCCTGTAGAAAAAAGTCCAGTCCAGTCCCTCTTAAACAGTTCCTAACAAAACCCAGAACAGAAGAACAAGATGCAATGAGACTACTGACTTTGCTTTTTACTGTAATAATTCTTTCCACTTACTATAATTACTGTTTTACTGTACTTTACTTTTAAAAATCCCTGTTCGAATACAAAAATTGATTAAAAACCATATTCCCAGAGACAATGTAAGAGTTAACACAAACACAAAAGGAGATGTGAAATCAATTTGTTAAATCAGTACAGGAATTCTGTAACAAACCATTCTGTGTAAAGTGTTTTTGTGCCACCATACAGAAAGGGTGGAGGTTGCAGAAACATCTGTTCAGATGTGTTACTTGTCAAACCCTTCTCTAAAGAAAAAGTTGTATTGCCTTTCAGAAGTTTTGATTATTTAGTAAAATCTCCAAGCGAGTTATTCCATCTGCAGGACCCAGTGCTGTTCAGGAATTAATAGACAATACATTGGGATAGAAAGAGTGAGACGCAGACGTTTATATTTCACACTATGAGCAGCGTTGACAACGTACTCAGCATTTTCCAGAACCACAGTCATGGCCTACAATGTTTAGACTCTATCTATTTGATAAAATTCCACCATTTTGGGAAAGACTGTTGATTTTGCCAATATTCCCCATAAGAACTCTAGTGCCAGTGGACTCTGGGAACACTTTTGCTTTTGAGCAGAATGACTTTAGCTAGAATTGAGCAGAGATTTTAAAAGACAGAGTCAAAGGAGTAAGAAAGATGTGAATGACCAAAATAATGAATTTCAAACTGAAGTGGCTTGGGAAAGAGAGGAGGAGGTAGAGAAGGAGGGACAGATTATTAGGAGTGCAATGGAATGTAATATTTCAGTTTGAAAGGCTACCTCAGCACTTCTGCTTCTCTTATGGCTGGGGATATTGTACATGCTTCTGTTGACATGTGCACATAACTCCCATTAGTGTTGCATGTGCACACAAGGACAGGAGAGTAACCCCATTGTTTGATATGGAGGTAGATTTGTCTCACTCAGGGAAGTCTCAGCTTATTTGATCAATCTTCACTCTGTCAGCTAGTTCTTAGAGTGGAGCTATCTTACTCCACAAACATGGCAGAGAGTTGAGGGGGAAATTGGAAGCCAGAAAAAATACAGTATTAAAATAACCTGGATATAATCTTAACCCATACTGACATGCAGGTAATTTATCTTCCTTTTGTAGAATTATGTACAATTATGCTCAAGTATTGTATTTCATTTTATGAAGTATTAGGGTGCTAATCATCATTAGCACCCTAAGCATCATTTTTTAGGGGAAAAAGCATCATTTTTTAGGGGAAAACCCCCAACAATCATAAGTCCTGATGCAGCTGTAATTTGAATAGTTCCAGCAGCATGCTAGATACTTTATGAATGAGTATAAAGTTTGATACCTGCCCCCAAAAGTTTACAATCTAGAGAAGCAGCCTGCAAAGGAAGTGTTTGGGGGATATGCAGCGGTAGTAACAATAAACGGGAAACAACATGTCTGCTCTCTTGTTTGCTTTCCTTCTTTCAGTTTACTGAAATTTAGAGTTTATTTTTTCAATCATTTATTCATTGGTTTACAGTTTTTTGTAGAAAGATTAGAGGGCACTAGGAGTTCGTCATTTTGAAACAGGAGACTTCTTGGAATCTGTCTTTAGAAGGAGAGAGTGAAAATATAGTAGACACAGTAAAGGAAGGAATTCCAGGTGCATTTATGGAGCACATTTTGTATGGACTGTACAAACATTATTAAATCCTCAACAGCTCTGTGAACTAGTAAAATATTGCATTGCTATATATTTGTGTTCATCACATTCATTTTTAAAGAAAGGAACACCCGTCCCCCCCAACATGCACACAGAAAAACACATGCACACTTTTAGCAATTTTGGGAACAGAATTAAAATTAACTGGGAAAAAAAGGCATGTTTAAGTAAACATAAAATTGAAATTAGAATCTGTGATGCGGCAGGGGCGGCTCTAGACATTTCGCCGCCCCAAGCACGGCGTCATGCCGCGGGGGGCGCTCTACTGCTCGCCGGTCTCGCGGCTCCGGTGGATCTCCCGCAGGCGTGCCTGCGGAGGGTCCGCTGGGCCCGCGGTTCTGGTGGACCTCCCACAGGCGTGCCTGCAGAGGGTCCGCTGGTCCCGCGGCTTCGGTGGAGGACCCTCCGCAGGCATGCCGCCGAAGGCACCCTGCCTGCCGCCCTCCCAGCGACCAGCAGAGCGCTCCCCACGGCATGCCGCCCCAAGCACGCGCTTGGCGTGCTGGGGCCTGGAGCCGCCCCTGGTGATGTGCACCTGAGCTGAATTTATGGTACTGTAAAACAAAGAACAGGGCAAGGCACAATAGCACATTCAATAACATAATAATTGATTGTGTAGTATTCTATGCACAGTGGAAGGGAGCTGGCCGGTGGAAAGGAATAGGAATAGTTTTACTTCTTGGAAGGATTATTAAAGTTTTGGGGGTTTCAAACATCACGATTTATTTCTGCGTTATATCACTGTGATAGGAGTCCTGCTTTGCTGTCATCCATTCAGCCAAGAAAAAGACGGAGCCATGCACCATCGTTCAGTTGGAGATGTCATAGTGAATGGTTAGCACACTGCTAGGACAACACCTTTACATTATAGTGTTGAAGAGATCAGGAAAAGGAATCAAAACAGGGTCTTCCACATGGCAATACAATCAAAGGCTACCTGCATTGTTCTAGACTTTTAATTAGAATCTATAATTATGCATTGGCAAAGAAAAGGGGGCTAGATAGAAAAGATGTAGCAGACTATTTCTATTATTCTAAATGTGTAGATACTGGCACCATAACACCAATCAGTACAAGAGTGCCAATGGCACTTTAATCACATTTCACCTAAATTTAACCCAAGACACTGAATATGTAGGTGTATTAAGTTACAGATGACTTAAAATGGCAAACCAAAAACAAATATCTCCATCCTTTGTTTTATAGGTTAGAGTCACAACTACTAGGTTACCACGATAAATAAATTATATATATGACTTACAGAAATCACATGACTAACCGCAGTATATGGCAAGGGCATTAAATATTAACTACGGGCATGTCTACGTTTAAAATGTTGCTGCATAGCTATCGCACTTCAGTGTAGACACACACCGCAGCAATGGGGTGGGGGAGCTCTCCTGTCACTGTAGGTAATCCACCTCCCCTAAGGGCAGAAGCTAGGTTGATGGAAAAATTCTTCCATTGACCTAGTGCTGTCTACAATGGCAGTTAGTTAAGCCAGCCTATGTCTCTCAGGAGCATGGATTTTTCACATCCCTAAGAGACGTAACTATGCTTTTGCAACTTTTCAGTGTATAACAACCCTAAGTTTAACCCACCTTCATAGATATTAACAACCTCATTTATAATTAACACCATCATTTCATGTTTCTTGTGTGTTGCTGAAGGGTATTAAGAACATTACATGAGCAGTTTTCAGTTTCCTAAGTATCAGTTCACATGTTGTAACAATGGGCAGCCATTACGTGAATCTGTTGTAATGTCTGACTTTCTTGATTAGCCATAGCCTGCGTCAAACTGTTGAGCAGCAAGTTTACAAATACATACCCACATGAATAGTGGAATCTACAGGATGATAGTAAAATCCACCACACTGTAGCATCGCACAGGGAGAGGGACATGTTAAAGAAAATGCGAGAGAAGTACTCTAGAAGCTCACACCAAACAAGGTTTGAAATCGGATAACAGCAAAGATAAAGAAGCTACACTTAGGTGGCTCATGCACCGGGCTTTTTTCCCATGGAGAAGAGATACGAAAGAGGAGAGACTTGCTGGAGGCCTCCTCAGTCTCTGGCAGTACTAAGGAGGGGAGAGATCACCAGTGGCTTGTGGTCACCAGATCCACTCCACTAGTATTAGGAATCCTGGGGAGGCTCCCTGCAATCTATGTCCTGCCACTGAGAGGGAGGGGGGGATTTTGGAGTAGGCATTGCCAATTTGTTCCTCATTTAGCTCAAACCTCTGTCAAAATATATTGGACAGCACATGAAAGGCTGAGATGAGTGGCAGGGAGGCAAAGGGAAAGACGACAATGCTTTTAAAACTTCAGTATTTACCTAATGAACCTGGATACTATTTCTGTTAGCATACTAACTAGCTCCCTGATTCAAAGCTTAAAACCCACCAAAATATGAGTCCTTGGAGTGGGAAGAATGCAGCTGCTTATAAATGTAGTTACAATTAGAGAAGTGCCTTGGTAAAAAGATGGAACTAAGTGTAAATAAACTGCTTAATCTACTGACTGACGCAAGTTATTACTAATGTCTGCCCCAGAGAGCTGACAGCTCTAGAATATTTGTAAACAAGAGCCATTATGCCTTGTGCATCTAGGCTGCCAGCAACAGCAAGTTCAGAATCCAAACCCCTTCCTGCTGGTGCTGTTTTATTGAGACAAGAAAAAAAAAAGTTGATTTCTAGGTATTGGGTTGAGCCTGCAGTATGAGCACTTAGACAAAATCTAATTTGGACTAGAAAATGGAGTAAATTTGATACAGAAGTTATATCTAATGGAGAACAAAGACCAAAAAGATGTTTTTACATGGGTGCTTTCCAAACCATAACCAAGTTTTGAGATTATTTTCAGCATTTGTTCTCCAATAGCTGATTTTCTGCTGCATATTTCTGTGTGGGATATTAAATTAAAATAGCTCAGCTGCAAAAAAAGGTAGTGCACACACTACTGAATCAGCTGTAATCTGCCTTCAGACCTATTCCTAACTGTTCTTCCTGTGACCAACTATAAGCAGTATACAATGGTTTCAGGGGACATTTCAAAAAAATAAAAAGGGCTGGGGGTGTCTAAAGCCAGATGAAAATTTAATTCAGTCACAAGAAAAAAGTTAGTTTTGATAATCTCAGCTTACTTCTTGGTGGACATTTGTCAATTACACAAAACCACCACAGTTTCAGGCAGACTGACTGAGACACCCAGGATTAGAATAGCAGCCTATTATAGTTTAGCGTTGAGGTGCAAAGGCGATTTTTTCATAATTGTATCATAATAATAATATAATATAATATAATATATCATATAATAACTTTTAACGGCCCGGTCAGCAGTGCTGACCAGAGCCACCAGGGTCCCTTTTGGACTGGGCGTTCCAATCAAAAAACAGACACCTGGCAACCTTACCACTGGTTCATATCTGAAGCTGCAAATTATTCCAAAGGACTGAATGGGCATAGATATCCATTATCCCTCACCTCTAGAAGTTATCTTTTCACAATACGATTATTAGAGGGTCACCATAGGAAAGTCTGGACTGTCACACCCCTCTCCTTCCCCTGCACCACCACCATAAATGCAACGGTGGAGTTCTAGTGCTGTCAAGTTGGCATGTTGCATGAGCACTAAAGTTAAAAGCTTTATTTTTTGCTAGGAGCAGAATATTTCAAAATGTGCTAAATGTCATTTTATTTGCTTATAGGTTTACTATTTACAGAGTCTATGTTCACTGAAGAAGGGGAATAGAAGCTTTGTAGTGGTAAACATAGTATTGATAGGATATTATCAATTGTCTGATGAAGGCTTATTTAAAATTTCTATAAACGTGGGTGTAAAAGTGAATCAAACTTAGCACCTACTTACTGGTTGCACTGAATAAGCTAAGTGAGGATCCTAATTTAGCTTATTCAGTGCAACCGGTAAGTAGGTGCTAAGTCTGAAATACACACAGACTTTTGATATACACTAAGCAGCATTAAAGCACAAATTCTTGCCCTGCTGAGGTCAACAGCAAAACTCCTCTTGACTTAAATGAAATGTTGCCTTTAGATTGAAGACTTGAATTTAGAATGCAGATTATTCACTCTAGGGGCCAAATCATTATCCTAATGAAGTCAATGAGAGTTTTGCAGTTCATTAACTACAATATTTAGTTGTGTTAGACCTGTTCTAACTTCTATCACTTTGGTTGACTAAAAAACAACAAACGTTTCCAATACTAGGGAAGAGAGGTGATATAGAAAGTAAATGGAAAAGAAGAGATTTTTGTGCGTCTGAAAATAAAAATGATTTGTGGGTTTACGCTAGAGACAGTTAAACAGCATGTATTCAGATTTGGTAACCATTTCAAAATACAGATTCAGTGCAATGAGACTGGCCTTTCCATTCAGGCTTAACCACATTGTTTAGCTCTTGACAAGTCTTTTTAGTCAAAACTCAGATGAGCCTAGTAAATGCTAAGCTAAATGATTAATTTCTCTTCAGCGCATAATAGCTTTCACTCTAAAAGAAGTTTCAGGGTTCATGCTGCCAAACAGTCGGCACACTAGTACCATGCTAGAAACAGCATGCTCGACTTTTTCTTCTGGGCACAAAACTCCCCTCCCCCACTTTCTTTTTATTCTTTTGCTGACAAGACTTCCTGGCTTTGCTGCTCCCACATCAGTGCCTCCTTTTCAATAGCACAACTTTTGCTTCATTCATTGCAACCTTGCTTGTTGAGCATTCTTTTGTGCCTTTCAGGTTTTGACCCTGTTCCATGTTAAACAGGCTGTGGTGCAAGTGTAGGATGGTGTGTATAGTAAAATATTCCATTTGACAAGGACAGTGCTGTTTCTGGCAGAAGCTTTTGATAGGCTAAACAAAGCTAAAGAAAAAGTGCATTCAGACAGAAGCAATTTTGAAAATGTCCACAGATCAATTTCATATAAAAAGTGCTTTTGTTTCATGTGCAGGAACAGGTTTTTTAATTAACTGAATGGGAGGAACTTTAAAACCCAGAAAATGATTGAGTCAGCAGCCATAGTCCTTGGTAGTATACAGTGCTTTTTGTGAGACGGATAACGTAAGAACAGCCATACTGGATCAGACCATGGTCAGTCTTGTCCAGTATCATATCTTTGACAGTGGCCTGTACCAGAGCTTCAGGGGTCATGTACAGAACAGGGCAATTATGGAGTGATGAGTGATCTACCAGTCTTCTACTCACAGCTTCTGGTAGTCTGAAGTGCCCAGATGCTATGGGAATGGGGGCCATGCAAGTACCAGAAGACAGAGTTACATAACGTAGGGTTAACCTGGCCAGAATTCAGTCTTATCTGTGGTATCATTGGAGGCCCTTATGAATTGACCTCCTGTGATCTATGCACAAGGGTTGTCTCACCTCTTCCATTTGCAGGCTGTCCCCCACACCATATCCTGCTGCTCTTTTACCTCTGCCTGCTACAGGCATCTCTGCTTGACTCTCAACTTCTTACCTTGCTTTGTCCCAAATCTCAGGACACCTGCTGCAGCTAGATCCCTTTCAGTGAGCTGACTTCCAGTTGACATTTGAACTCACTCATTTCTTGGAAAGGGGTCAGAAAAGTATTAAATCTACATCTCAGCAGATTCGTGTTGGAATCAAGTCAGATGTTTTCTATGACCAATGCAATGAGACAGGAAAGACTGCAATACAGTAAGAGGAGAGGCAATCACAATAACCTGTCCACTTTATGCAAGTTATTTGTTTTGTTCACTTTACATAGGAGGATAAACTCAAACCCTGACTTTTAGGGATAACTGGATGAAATTCTATGGCCTGTATCATACAGATGGTCTGAGTGGATCATACTGGTCCCTTCCGGTCTTATCCTATGAAAGCTTGTTTTTCCTATTAATTTTTTGTGCGCGCCAATCCCGCACGGTAGGGTTGTTTCTCTCTGCAGAGCAATCTAGGACAGACTATAAAAACCTACCCAGCAAAGGACTCATTGCATCACTAAGAATCTCTCCTGCGACCCCCCTCTAGAAGCAGTACTTCCAAAGCTGTACAGCCAGAAGCCATGGATTACTCGAATTAACAGAATCATAAATTAAAGGCAGAGATTAACCTTTCTCCCTCTATTATTCAAAAATGGGATTGAGTTTGGTGTTTTTATTGAAAGGGAAAAAAAATAAGAGAAGTTTTCCTTTCTTCCGTACAGTGGAAGTGAGTATATCAATGAACAGGTTAAAATATGATCCTTTAAAGACAGAGAAATACAGCACAGTAATAAGGGAATACATTAAACTGAACACAAATCCTTGAT
Organism: Mauremys reevesii; assembly: GCF_016161935.1. NCBI lineage: Eukaryota > Metazoa > Chordata > Testudines > Geoemydidae > Mauremys > Mauremys reevesii. The sequence goes on from NC_052624.1 coordinate 213,071,453, forward strand.
ATTAGAAGTTTTATATTAATTAACAACATACATATTGTGCTCTTTGTGCCTTATTGCAAGATTACAGCATGCAGCACCAAAAAGCTCTATCCAGGAAGGCCAGATTTTTCAGTTCGTGTCTAGTAAGTAAACAAACCACATGTATATATCAAGTAAAATTACCCTACATACTTCCACTTTCGATGCACAAGAACTGTCTAAAAAACAGTGCCATTTATCTGAACTATGCTTTTATCCCTTTTTAGTCTCCTAGGAATTGAAAGTGTTTCTACAAAAATCAGAAAAAAAGGTCCAGTGACATGATTCTAGTTTATCTCCTTGTTCCGGCAAGATCTGTCCCTATAGTATATTTTAATGTTTTGCCCTGTCTAGTTTTAAGTATCTTAAATGAATGAGCTTCTACCATTTATCTACAGAGACTGTTCCACAATCTAATAGATGTTGTAATCCAGAATATTTTTCCTGATAGTTAGCCTAAATCTTCTTTTCTTAGTTTTATTTCATTACTCAGTTATAGCCCCTGTACCCTCAAGGCCGGCTCCAGGTTTTTTGCCGCCCCAACCAAAAAAGGGCTGGAATGCCGCCCCTTGAAAAGTGCCATCCCAAGCACATGCTTGGGATGCTGGTGCCTAGAGCTGGCCCTGTGTACCCTATTAAGTAATTCCGCTATCATTTTGATGCATTTGACTGTAAATTCTTGGAGAGTAGTACAAATGTACAAGTCTGCAGTGTAGAGAGGTTGGAAATCAGGAGCAAGTTACCTGTGACAATAGCTTTGCTAAAGAAACTCATGCTTCAGCCTCATGACCAGCCATCAGTTGACCAATTAAAAAAACTAAAGTCCATTTTAGATAACTACCTATCACGAGTTTTTGTATGGCATATCCAGATTAGTTCAGTTGTATGAAAGTTTTTTCCAGTGGAAAATCATATTGGTAAGAAACTTATTTTCTAGATACCACTTTGTTCTAACTTTTTTTTTTAAATGTTCAACCAGCATCATTAGTGTCTTCGTGCTAGACGAACATATGCGTACACCCCACCTGTATTTTAATATGTGCTGCCAAAACATGTGTGTTATCTACCAAAAAACTAGAGCACCAAAACAACTTAAAATGCTTCTTGATTTACTGTATGTGATTGGCCAGCTACACCATCACACACTACATATTAATCTTGCCTGCGCTAATAGTCCTGCACGCAATAACTATGGAAGATCATTCTGATGTTCATTGGCAATGTGCATCAGCATATTATATTTATAGACTGAACATGGCTGGGGAAGACTGCAACCCCAGAGATAGAAATGCAATGTAAAGTAACAATGAACTCATGCAAGTCTTGCTGTTAAAGTAGGAGAGAAAAAAATATCCGTGTCCCTTTGGTTAAAGAAAAGTTACCTCAGTACAAGTGAGACAGTTTAACAAGACCTGTAGCCACATCCTCTTAATTTCCAAGTAGTTTGCTCATTACAGTAATTAAAATAATTACCTACACCTTGCAGGGTCAACAGTTTTATAAAAATTAAACTGTTTTATTTCAGCTTCATTCATCATCAATGGTAAAAAGTCATTCTTAAACCAGAATAGATTCTCTCATCACCAGCCTGTTTACAAAATAATGCACGAAAAACTCCTCCGTGGGCTTTCAGACACTGTACTGATTTGTAATACCCAGCAAAGCTGAGAGTAGCCAGGAGCACATGTGTGTCATTCTTAGGATTCATCTGCTCTTCATCGGCCCATTGCCCCTCCTCAGTGCAGAGGTCACGTCTTTGTCCAAGGGAGTGGGAGGGCTAAGCCAGTGTCTGTTCTCTACCCTGCACCTCTCCTTATCTTGTGAGTCTGAGCTACTGCCCTGGAGGCTACTGGAGTTCAAAAAGTAGTCCTATAAAGGGGTTTCTGAACCTCTCAGGAGGCATCTCTGCTCCCGAGTCTGAGCTGTCCTCTACTTCAGACAGAAAGGTCTGGTAACACTACGTTAAACTGGTGCAGTTGCTTGGTTCACTTCTTAGGGGGGTCAGCACAGCTGACCTTGCTGAAGGCGACCTCTGTGCACTTGGGGCTGAAGGCCCACAGGCCGTGCATGCTGCATGTGTGCTACATATCAAAATGTGCCACAGGGCTTCTTTAGGCCTCAGCCTCGGGCTCCACTGCAGTTGATCTGCAATTGCAGGTGTGATTGCAGCTCAGGTAAACTTATCCACGCTAGCTTTAATTTAGCTAGAACAGCACTGACGTTGTGGTGGCACAGGCATCAAAACGAGCTGTGCAAGCCCACCTAAGACCCCAGGTATCTATGTACTCACATTACTAGCTTGGGCTGAAGCCCGTGCTGCAGCCCGTGCTGCAGCGTCTTCACTGCTGTTTCTAGCCATGCTACTAAATTAAAGCTAGCACATCTTACCTACATGAGCTGAAATCACAACTTCAATTGCAGCGTGGACATAGAATCAGGCCTCTAAGACTTTCTTCTCTCCTCTCACAGCAGTCTGCTAGGGACAATGTTCTCTATCTGTCCTTATCCTTGACGTAAAGGATTTACAAACGTCAATGCCTTAACAGCCCCCAACAAGGAATATTTCTTGTCAGCTGCTAGAGTAAATCAAGGGGCCATGCAAAGGTGTTTTATAGCTTTTCTTTACACTGCTCTGCACATAGGAGGCCCCCTGTACTTTGTGTCAGAGCACCCGAGGGCTACTCCAACTTACCCTAGAGACACAAAGAACTGAAAATATAGCCCAGAATCTGTGTGGAATAAAGGCGTCCCAACCACACCCCCTTTACATTGCTACACCTGCCACACTGACTGCGTGTGGCATACGAACTCTTACATTGTCTCTATACCACTGAAGGATCACTCTTGCACAGGGAAAAAATTTCCTGACTTACATAAACAAGATTTATGGTGAAAGCATGACAGTGGTGTGATACAAAGTAATCATCCCGCTTTTGAGAGTCTAGTTCAAGAGCTCAGATTCTGGTGCTGAGTTTTCTTTATTTCTGCACTAATACCACATTAGCTATAAAAGAAACATGTTCATATATTTTGATACTGATCAGCTGGCAATACTTTTATCTCCTCTACTTCCAAAGACTTGGTTCAAGTTCTCTCTCTTTTTTTTAAGTTGCTCTTGGCCTGAGGTCTTCGCCCAGAACTGCTATTTCTCAAAACTGCCAAAAGAGCAACCAGGAGACTTTTGAAACTATCCTTTTTAGCTTGAAGTGCCTTTTTCATGGAATCTGAAGCCTAGAGTTCTACCCATAGGGCTATCAACATATTAGATGCTGGCAGGTTGAGATTTCAGAGAAGATTGCAAACCTGTCTAGCGAAAACAGCAGACTGCCCTCTGACAAGGTTCTTTCTGCTGTTGATAAAATTTCTAAACCTACAGGACTATAATTCTAAATTGGAAGGGAATTGGAAGGGAAAACTAGTGGTGCTGAAGCCCTCACTTTCCTGCAACAAAATTGAAGAAACAGATGGTCTGATTTGAACACAGATTAAGGATTATAAATATTAGATTAAAGAGGTAGCTGCGATTGCTGGAGATTAAAGATCTTGAGATCTTTATTTGCAAATAGTTGGCAAACACTCAAATCTGCTAAATCCCTTTCATTTTTATTTAGTCAGGTTGCTTGCCTGTTAACAATTCAAGGTGTGAATTCCAGTTAGGACCATATTAGTCCCCTTCAATATATACAATCTCTTTAACAGAAGCCTTAAATGGCAAAAAAATAGCACAAGTATTTTACAAATCTCATGGATTATATCCAAAATACTAGATGGGCAGTTTTGAAGCAGCAAAATAATTATTCATATTAAAAAAGGGCCTGTGTCTTTGGTATGGGACAACATATTTCTTATGTCCCTACATAGGTGAGCTGTTTTTGCTCTTAGATTTCAGTTCAGGATTGACAGACTGCGTAGCAGAGATGGCTTTTGGAGAGAATAATTTTTTTGATGCACTACAACTTCTCACATTGGTATCAGTATAATAACTGGACATCAAATTGTGCATAGGATGTAGAAGGAGAACATTTTTACAACAAAAATCAAAGGATAGATTTTTAGACTTTTGTATGGCCTCAAATCCCTGTTGCCACCAAGGTCCAATAGCAAATAATAATTTTTCCACGTGCAGTTAATTAAGCCCCATTACAGTTCATGATTTAAAAGCAGAATCCTTTTAACACTAGTGAAATACTAAATTACACATTAATGAAAGGCTATAATATTCTTATACTGCAGTATCAAAGAGTACTTCTTTATACTAAATGTGTTGCATTTAGATAAAAGTTTTAATAAACAGACTATTACTCAAGAGTTGACAAACACAAACCTAATTTACAAACCAAAAAGGAATTTTCCTAGTTCCAGTTAAGGCGGGGTGGGGAGGGATAGGAGTCACTGTAGTGTGTAGTTAAACAGTCAAGAACCCACACAGAATTAATTTGCATTGCCCAACTCCATTCCAGTTTCAGTGGGACGGGGAACTAAGTATTTGCCTCCAGCATAGTAGAAAAAATGTGTTTCCATGGCTTTGCTGCATAAAGCAATGTCTGAAAAAGTTGTTTTGAGCTAGTACTTTTAGTATGAAATGGCTGGGTTAATTTTAAACAGCCCAGAGCACTTCTAACTGGTATAGGAGACTGGAAGGGCTAGATTGCTGGTTCACTGATAAAGAATGCTTTCAAATATTATACCATAAATTAAATATAAAGAGAAAAGATTACTTAAACAACTCCAAGAAATGAATATCTAAGCCTGCATGAGCTCTCAATTCAGACATCACTAAACAGGGTGGAAACTATTGTTCTGTAAAGCAAAGTTCAGGATGTGAGAATTTCCACATGTATTATAAAGCAAGGCTACCGTGTGAAAAATCAGGTGTGACGCAGTGAAGAGCTGTTCAAACATGCTAGAAATCATGTGCTGTGAACTTCTCAAGAACACCAGGATTTCGTTTCCATGAGGTTTGTCATCTTAGACGCTACACTTGCAAGCTTTAAGCTTCAGGATCTTAAAGTGCCAGGGGCATGGCTCCAGCTTTTTGAACAATTACCTCTGGAGAGGATGTGTGATTACCCTTATTCTTCTTGGCATATGCCAAATTATGAGATAGAGGTCATCAATGCAGCAGTCACTGTGGGAAACCCTGCACTGAGAGCATTTTGTCAACTCAGTCAGCTATTGTCATTACTGGTGCTATTACAAAGGAATCTACAAAGAGACAGCGGAAAAGAGGAAGAGCAGGAATAAAAATGGTTGGTTCTAACGAAGCCATACATTTACACAACATGAAAAACCTGCATGGTTAAGCATAGAAACAATGTACCCTTTAGTTGGGGGTGGTGGTAGAGGAGCAGAAGAATGTTACTTAGTGAGCACAACAGGAGTTCATCTAAAACACCTTAAATGAAGGCAGTGGCAGCGGGGAGGGGTGTGGTGGGGTGGGGGAGTATGATCCCGAAAGTGGCCAAATTTATTTCCATTACTAGCATCCATTCCTGCAATAACTGCTAAACCCCCTTCTTCCATTCTTTCATGAAACCCCAATCATGCAGATATGGAAGGAGAGTTTTTATGCTATTGTAAAACCTACTTCACAGTTGGAAGGGTGATCTCCACTAGGAGCAATTTCAAATCTGAAATTACTTGTTCAGTAGGGAAAGTAAAGGAGTTGCTAGGTTCCACAACAGGCAAGCCCATCCACCCTCCCAAGAGGAGACCTGAGTGGATTCTTTTTTTGCAGGGGGTTTGGGGGGAGGGAAGGGAGAAAGTGAGAGAAGTGAAAGGTTGTTTGACAACCCAGGATTTGGAGTGAAGGGGGATAAGGAGTGGGAACCAAGTTACTTGGTCACCCCCCGAAGGTGGCAGCCTGATGCTGGACTCCTCTAGGAGAGAACATGGGGGATGGTTGAGAGTTAGAATCTACTGAGGGGATGTGGATGGACAGGGGAGCTGTTGAACAGGGAAGAGGGCACTGGGCATTATGAAGGCTTTTCAGATAAACAGCCAGGTCCAAATTTTCAAACTCAAGAACCTAAAGAAAGCATGATCTGAATTTTCAGAAGTTAACCTCAATGGGAGTTGGGTATGCTCAGCCCCTCTTGCGTGGGGGAATGGGGGGAAGGGGGGAAGAAAGGAAGGGGAAAAAAACAAAGCTTATTTAGGGCCTGAAAGTTTTTAAAAATTCAGGCCTCAAACTTTCAGAAGCTTATTCAAAGTGAAGCTCCACTGTGAACCTTCGAGATTTGTTCATCACTAGTTCAAACATTAAAGCAGGCTTCCAAAAGCCATCAGCAGCTAAGTAGGAGCATTCCTTAAATCAATGAAATTACTAAAAATCTGAAACAGCCTTACCATCGGCTATAACCAATTACTCAGACAGTCACAAGTTATTTATAAAATAAACTGCACAACACATTGCAAAACAAGAAACTGTGCTCTTCATTAGGGATGAGTGAGCGAGTCCAATTACACATATGCCAAACCTTCCCCCAGCACTCATACTGAATTTTTCTAAACTTCCAAAAATGACACCGTTACAGTCAGGGCAGGCCTTAAGGGCAGGTGATCATGGCAGTTGACCAGGGTGCCAAATTAACAGCGCAGTGGGAGGGAAAGGGGCACATTGCTCAGGCCTTTTATTTTGCTGAGCTGCTGCACTCAGCTTTTTTTTTTTTTTTTTTTTTTTTTAAACTCAGCTGCTCAGGGGCTCTGTAAATGTTTTCCACCCTGGGCAACAAAACACCTAGGGCCGGCACTGGCTATTGTGAGAAGAGGGGATGGGTAAAGGAGTGGGGCAGAGAGAATGCAAATCCAAACACACCCCTAAACCCTTGTATCATCCCTTGTATCCCATCCAAGGAAGGGACAGAAAGGTAAGAAATCTGGCAGCCTGTTGACCCAACTATAGCATTTGGTCTCATCTTCCAGAGCAATCCGCTCAGACTGCAGCAACAAGACGGGGAAAGTCCCACTAGTGTGTACTGAAGGTGCTCATTATTAGGCTCATTCCCTCCTCAGGTTAATTATTTTCCTCATCTTGTGACTAGCTGTTATAGTTGAAGGACAGTTTTATTCTTAGTCCTAACACTTCAAAGCTACACACTTAGCACTTAACCAAGAACAAGAGAGGAATAATAGACACTTTACAGAAGGAGAGAACCGATACAGACGCTATGTCTACTCATATGGCAGTGTGTAGAGTACATACACTGCATGCCCCTTTATAAATAGTAGTGAAGACGGTGAGGCCCAGTTTAGGTCAGTAAAGACATGCTAGAACCTTGGGCTTTTCACTGTGGTGGGTAGCGACACGTGCTCTATGCATACAGGTTCTTATTTAAAGTAGCAATGGCCAAAACACAAGCGAGCCGAAAGTTTGGTGAGGATGAGTGAGTGATTTAAGTTCAGATGCTAGTGACCCTCTTTCCCCTTGACAGCGCTTGCCACTATGTTGTTGGCTCTCACAGTTTCCAATTTCATTATTTTGAGGGCTTGGGATTGGCAATACTGAAATTGTGAGTTGAGCCCCGCCCCTCAGAAAAATCACAATATTAGCTTCAAATCATGAAATAAAAAAGTAAAAAAAAGTTTGATTCTGTTTCTTCACTTTCCCATTAGGGTGCCCTCCAATAATATTTTCCAGCATTTTTCCACCACCATGAAGGCTAGAAACAAAACATTGAGAGTCTTGTAACTCTAGGAGCTGGGGATTTAATAAATAAATAATAATTATAATAAACCACCACAAACACAAATCTTGAGACAAAGTAACATCACAAGCATTGGCAATAAAGCATTTGGGGGTGCCTCAGCAGTCCACTCCCCACTCTGATCCAGTGAAACAAGCTAAATTTCCCCACTCTGCCACTTTAAAAGTTGCAAAAGACACTCAGATTGTGGAATCTTGTTTCAGTGGGCACCATGGTACTGTGAAATTCCAAGTCTTGGGAGATCTCTGCCTCTATTCCCACAAGAACGCACAGTGAGGGATCTTTCTCATACAGAGTCATAAATTATAAAGCCAGAAGGAACCACATCTTTTAAAAAAAACCATCCAATCTTGATTTTAAAATTTCCAGTGATCGAGAATCCACCACAGCTGCTGTTCCAATGTTTAATTACCCTCCCTGTTAAATATTTGTTCCTTATTTCTAATCTGAATTTGGCTAGCTTCAATGTCCTGGCATTGGATCTTGTTATATGTTTGTCTGCTAGACTGAAGAGCCCTCTATTACCAAGTTTCTGTTCCCCATGTAGGTTCTCAGGGACTGTGATAAGTCACTCCTTCACTTTTCTCCTTGTTGATCTAAATAAACTGAGCTCCTTGGTCTCTCATTATAAAGGCCTGTTTTCCAATCTTTTCATCTCAACCTACCAGCATCTCATATGCTGATACCCTTATGGGTAGAACTCTAGGCTTCAGATTCCAGTTTCAAAAGTCTCCTGGTTGCTCTTTTGGCACGAGAAAAAACAGTTCTGGGTGCAGACCTTTTTTAAATTTAAATTGCTCTTGGCTCTTCTCTAAACCCTCTCCAATTTGTCAACATCCTTCTTGAATTGTTGATATTGGAACTGAACACAGTATTCTAGCAGAGGTTGCACCAGTGTCAATACAAAAGTAACAACCTTTCTGTACTTCTGCTCTATATTCCCTTGTTAATACATCCAAGAATCACATTTACCTTTTCGGCCACAGCATTGTGCTGGGAGCTCATGTTCAGATGATTATCTGCCAGGACTCCCAAGTTCCCCAACCTGTAAATATGGCCTACATTCTTTGTTCCTAGGTGGACAGCTTTACAACTGGCCATATTAAAACTCTCATTGTTCGCTTGCACCCATCTTACCAACTGATTCAGATTCTGGTCTTATATATCCCCTCCACTCCCTTTGGTCACATCACCATGACTTCTAATTTTTTTTCCAGATTCAGTGATTCCCAGGATAGAGTCCCCCATTCTGTAAGGATGACCTACACTCTTCGTTCATAGATGTAAACATTTGGCTGCATTAAAACAAGTTGTTTGCTTGTGCCCAGCTTATCAAGCCATCCAGATTGCTCTGTATCTGCAACTGGTCTTCTTTATTACTTACCACTCCCTCAATGTTTGTGGTGTCTGCAAGCTTTATCAACAATTGATTTTGTTTTCTTCCAGGTCATTGATAAAAAGCTTTAGGGCAAAGAACCAATCCCTGAGGGAGTCTACTAAAAACACACCCATTTGATTTCCCATTTAGAATTTCATTTTCAGACCTATCAGCCATTTACAATCCATTTAACATGTACAGTATGATGTAAATTTTTGTATAGTTCTAGTTTCTTAACCCAAATGTTGTGTGGTACCAAGTAAAACGCCTTACAGAAGTTTATGTATATTACATGAACACTATTCCTTTATCAATCCTACTTGTAATCTCACCAAAAAAGATAAAGCAAGTTCGACAAGAACTATTTTCTATAAACCTATATTGACTGGCATCAATTCTAATTATCCTCCTTTAATTCTTCATTATCCACATCCCATATCAGCTGTTTCATTACTTTGCCTGGGATCGATGTCAGGCTGATAGGCCTGTAATTACACAGGTCATCCGACTTACCCTTTTAAAATATATGGGCAACATTAGCTTTCTTCTGGTCCCTCTTAACTAATCAAAAGCTTTAATATTGTAGTATGCTCAGAACGATATTCCAGAGTGTCTTTTAAAGTAGTAGAGCAGTGGGACTATCTCTTGCCACAGCGTGGGGAGGGGACTGCTCATTTCCCGCCCTCTCCGCAAAGGTGAAACTGGACAGTAAAGGGGGAAAAAAAGACATTAGTATCATTGGTACAGGGAGACAGAGCCTGATGGGAAGGGAGAGTCTCTGACACCTGAACTTTTGGGCAATTGTCCCATCCTAACTTCAGAACCTTTTGAATTTTGTCTCATCACTACTTCTAAGAGTGACACACCAAGTTCAGTTAATGCTCCTTCTAGATCTCAATTTCATCAAACCAGACAAACTATTTTGCTTGCTTTCCTGATATGTAAAACAGAAACAGGGTTGACTACTCATATTATACAAATAAAAGTTAGAAAACTGAGGGGGGGCAGGGAAGTGTGTGTGGGAGGCTGAGATTTTAGTATGGAGAGAAGGAGCCAGGTCTGGATTAGATTAGAGGTAGATCTGAGAGTTGTTAGCATAGAGATGCATAAGTAGTTGAATTTGTGTTTGCAGATGAGATGATCCAGAGGGTAACAAACAGAGGAAGAAGAAACCAAGGAGAGAGCCTTGTGGAACTCTTTTCAGAAAGTTGAGGGGAAGAGGAGTAGGATCCTTCAAAATACATGCTTGAAGGAGCAATTAGAGAGGGAGAACCAGGAGAGGACAGTCACAAAAGCCAAGGGAGGACAAGATTTAAAGAAAACAAAAGGTCAATAATGTAAAAGAAGACAGGTCAAGGACGAGAAGATGAAGTAGTAGTGCTAAGCTTTAACTAGGAAGAAGTTAGAATCTCTGGTGAAAATGGTTTCAGTGGAGTGCATGGGGTGGAAGCCAGACTGGAACTGGAGGAGAGGAACTCCAGACAGATTAGAGTAGTCTGATCTCTGCAAGGAACAATTATGTTCTGTCAATTTCACTTTCTTAAACATCAGCACAGTTACCTCACTGTCACAGTAGCCTATGCGCTGACAGAGGAATCTGTTGACTCAGTTAAAAATCATTTCCACGATCAATTGGAACATCTAGTATGCACAGTCCCTCCTCATGATAATCTCGTGATCCTGAGTGACCTAAATGCAGTTACTGGCTCCCTGCAAACAGGGTTTCAACAGGTCATTGGTTCAGGCAAACCCAAGGATAACTCTCCCCAATTACTTACATTCAAGAGGCAACACACACACACCAGTGCAATGGATCTTTCATGATGGTGTCACTAAGAAGGAGTTGGACGATATCACTACACACGATAGGCGTCTCTTCGCTTCCTGTAGAGTATATCGTAGTGTGGAATGTGGGGCGAACATAGATCACCATCTAGTGGTCGCCTGTATGATGTTGATGCTCCAATGAGCAGGTAAGCCCTCTGTGATGAAGAAGTATGACATCGACATACTCCATGTGCCAGATTTAGCCAACAGGTTTTCTACTGACGTCAACAACAGATTCTCAGCTCTAGCCAATCTAAAAAGGTAATAATAATTGGAGATATACCAATCTCCTAGAACTGGAAGGGACCTTGAAAGGTCATTGAGTCCAGCCCTCTGCCTTCACTAGCAGGACCAATTTTTGCCCCAGATCCCTAAGTGGCCCCCTCAAGGATTGAACTCACAACCCTGGGTTTAGCAGGCCAATGCTCAAACCACTGAGCTATCCCTCCCCCAAAAAGATTATACTGCTTTCACATGGAAGGAGTCAGTATCCACCAATTCCAGTGGTTAGACTGCTGCAGACACCAGCCAGTGCAGCTCAGTTTAACTTTACTTATGTATCCATGTAAACTGGGTGCTGCTGTAAACTGCTAATAATTGGAGATATACCAATCTCCTAGAACTGGAAGGGACCTCGAAAGGTCCAGATGATGTGAAGGTGGCCTAGTCCCTGTTCACTTCTACCCTCAACCAATCTGCTGAGCAGATGATTGGCTATAGGCATCCAGCACGTCATCCATGCCTATCAGAGGAGGCCTTCCAGATAATTAAATTGAAGGCTGCAGCCCGCCAGTGTGGTGATAAGCACACTCAATCAGCTGAAGCGAAAATTTAACACCCTACCACTCTGTGATCGCAAGGCATATTATAACCATGTGGCGGATGTCGTCGAATTTGGCTTAGCCAGGGGCGACCTGAAGCCAACATTCCGCACCATTCACAACCTCAGCGGTCAAGCGGTAGTCACTACAAACGGCATCCTGAATGACAGCCCAGGCCATCCATGTAAATCGGATGATGACAGTCTCTCATGCTGGGTAGAACATTATCACGTGTCTTGAACCATCCTCCAGAGGCCGCTTGTTTAAAGCTGGATGATCTGGCTGTCAGTGTGGTTCCAGATCTAGACATTTGTACTGATGCACCAACGTTGGAGGAAGTGAAGTGTGCCATCTCTAAACTGAAAAACGGACACGCAGCTGGTGCTGATGGCATCCCCTCAGAGCTGCTAAAATGTGCTATTGATCCGATAACAGAATTACTTCTGGCCATCTTTCATCTGGAGTCGAGAACTGGAACCCTGCCAACTGCCTGGAAGGACGGTATTGTGATCTCGCTCTATAAGAGCAAGGGACCATGCAGTGAATGTAAGAGCTACAGGCCGATCACCTTGCTCTCCGTTCCAGGGAAGGTTCGCGCGCATGTTTTGCTGGCATGCCTGGAGGCTTTGCTACATCGGAAGTGTCATCCCCAACAGTCATGCTTTACAAGGAACAGGTCCACATTAGAGGCCATTTTGGCCCTTCACTTGTTGTCAGAGATACATCGCAAGTTCAGGAAGCCCCTGCACATAGCGTATGTTGATCTTAAGGCTGCATTTGATTCAGTAGACCATGTAGTGTTATGGAAGGCCTTAAAGGGTGTAGGTGTCCCTACCACTCTGCTGGACTGGATTAGAGAACTTTATAATGGAACCACGGCCCGCGTTCTTCTGGGGAACTGGAGGTCAGTGCCTTTTAAACCACTACCTGGTGCTAGGCAGGGTTGCATTCTGGCCCCTGCACTCTTTTGTCAGGCAATGGATTTCATAATGCAGCATTCCATCAGGTCCACAGACATTGAGACTGATGATCTCTCGCTCACAGATCTTGACAGCACTGATTACATTGTTCTTTTAGTACAGAGCTCCAACACATTCCGTGAGGTACTCCAGCATATCAAGGAGGAGTCAGCTGAGATTGATCATGAAACATAGAGACCAAAGACAAAACTGCAAGATCTAGGACCAGGTCTACTTGCGACTCCAATCTCTTTGAACAACGAAACCATTGAATCAGTTTCCAGCTTTTGCTATCTGGGTTCTATACTTACCAGCTCCTCCAATTCTCACAAGGAGGTTCTCCATCGGATTGACATTGCAGCATCTGCCAGGGGCCATGTACAACGGATATGGAATCAACATCATCTTAGTATGGACAACCAAGTTCAGGATTTATTCAAGCTGTATCCTTCCCATACCGTTCTATAGCTGCGAAACATGAAAGCTCCACCGCGCAGACTGGACAAAGCTGGAGGCTTTCCACACAAAATGTCAATGTTGTATATTGGGCATAAAGTGGAACGACTTCATCTGTAATGCAGATGTTTATGGTCATTCAGGTATACAGACTACTGGAGCCATTGTCCGCAGGCAGCCCCTTACGCTTTTTGGAAATGTTGCAAGGATGCCACAAGACGTTCCAGCAAACGCTGTTCTCCAGGTGGCTTGTAACATCTGGGATAGAAGTCCACCAACTGAGGGGTGGAGGCAGCCCAGAGGCAGACCCCCTATTACATGGGTTCATCAAGGCTGTTCCAATGTTGGACTCTAAGGCTGTCAAGCCTTAGCGGCTGCGCAGAAACGGACCAAATGGTGAATGATCGCTATGGCCAACTGTCTGGCTAAGCGTTGAAGAAGAAGAGTTTCACTTTCAGCATTTCCACAGGGACTCATTTACTTTGGCTGCAGTGAGTCAAACAGCTTCAGATTCAAAGCTTAAATATGTGGAATAAAAACTGCTAAATCATTTTCCACTCAAGGACTCAGGGTGCTTCCAAATTGAACCTTCCTACTTTAGGCTATATGGAATTGGCAAGCCCACCAAAGTGATGAATGGTCCCTTTCATTATTTGCAGTGCCTGCATATGCACGTCTGACCTGGGGGCGGTGAAGGAAATAGTAGTTTAACCATTTTAGTCTTACATTTAGGAAGGTTCATTGAAGTAAGCTTGGAACTACCACTTGCCTCTGAACTTCAACACAAAATTTGCCCTGAAATACAGTACTACGCCCACGTAAATCAGTTTTACACAGTCCTAACTGTTAAGTGACAATGGAATTTCAGCTGAAGTCAGCCATGGAACAGGCAGTTTGATTGCATTCCCATTAGATAACGGGAAAAGCAAACTTCTGCCAAGAGAGGAGGTGGAAGCTGAGAATAGAAAGGAATAAGTTATCACTACATTTTAAAAACTGCTCCTTTTGTGTATTTATTCCTTTAAGACCCCAGCTTAGTTCAAGGTTTATGTCCACATCAAGTGTTCCCTAAATTTATGCTTTTGGTCTTCGATATCTACTGCCATCATTTTGTTTGAGGCATGTCTTTTTACCTTATTCCACTTTCTCATTCTGAAGTGGGTTCCCCTTAAGCTGTACATAGTTTTCAAACTGTAAATGTTAGTAACTAGGACTGTCAATCTACATACAGCCTCAAACAAGACAAAAGTTAGCTACACAATGTTAATATAAGCAGATTATACAGCATCCAGGCAGAACCTATGACCGCACAACATCGCTTGTTTTGATTTCAATGTTCTCTATGAAAGAAAGAGTAGGATGGTGCTTTAGCATCACCCTTACACTAAAACACTAACTCAGCATAAACAACTTAGTCTGTCTGGATATGGAAAACCCACCCTGAAAATAAAAAAAGTCAAGAGGGGACAGGTACAAAAGAAATAAAATGGAAAGAGGAAAATATCTTTTCCCCCCAATCTCTTTCAGCTATACTAATCTTGGGTGTCACATGGTGCAGCAGAACGCAAGAAATTTTCTGGTAGAAATGTTGTTCTTATTTTGATCTATCCTTTCAAATTTCAGTGAGGCAGAACAGCTTAGAGAACTGTACATTCACCGATGTAAAGAGTAATCTGTAACCATCACTGAAAAGAATAAGCTACAGTTGGAATTGTAATGCCCTGATTTTTGACTTTGTGCCCGTATACAGTCAAACCATGCAAATCCAGTTACAGAAACATATTATTGACCTCTGAGTCTCAAAGTTTCCTAATTTTTTGAATGCAGAAAGCCACCCTTTCCATAAATTTTAAAAAGGCTTTCACCCTTCCTCTTCCTTGCAAGTCTAGCTTTTCAGTAGTAAATTTCTCTTCTTCTCCTCACATACCAGGGTGGCCAAACTGCAGCTCGCGAGCTGCATGCCGCTATTTTACAGTTAAAGTGTGGCTCACGAAGCCCCTGCGTCCCCACTCCCTCCTCTTCTCCACCTACCAGACGTGGTATGTATGTGGAGGGGAAGACCTCAGGGCTTCTGCTCAGCAGGGGCTTCAGCAGTGCTGGGCATGTCTGCTGGGGTTTGGGGCTTCAGCGGGAGCTGGGCTGGAGCCCAGAGCCCCAGCAGCCACCTTCTGAAACCCCAAGACTCCCCTTCCCACAGGGCTGAAGCCCCGATCACTGGCAGGTGCGTTCCACCTCTTGAATGTCTGAAGATTGTTGTATGCGCCTCAGAGGGTCAGTAAGTTTAGCCACCTCTGTCATATGCAAAAGTGACAATTGTTTTTATCCCAGAGATGTTACCATTGATTTAGAAATGTTTATGAAGGACTCACTAGAAACCACAATGAATGTAAAACATATGGTGCAAAATGAATTGTAAAATTTTGAACTGATACTGTTGCAATAGGTTTAACTAGATTTCAAAATGGGACAGTTGCCTGCTTGAGGTAGAGGAAAGAATTAACTTTTTGGACCTTGGTATGTAGGAAGAGTACAAGGAAGCTTTTAAAAAATATGATGTTTAAAGTAGAATAATTATTTTTAACAGCCCTCTTCCCCTCCGCCCCTCCCAAGTTCCTACACTCCTACAGATTTTGAATAATACAGCCGGGGGCACACACTTTGAGTAAACAGCACAAAGTAAGTGCATGAACTGATGGGCAGGAGGTTAAATAGTCAATTCAGGAATCCGTTGCCTAGCGTATGAGACTTAATATCTTTACCCTTCACCTCCAAAAATTTGCTTAAAGCTGTGCCACATGACTTAATTTCCTCTCAATATGTAAATTAATATAGGAAATTGAGAAACAAGGAAACTTCTGATGAACACTCTCCCTTCAAAAGGTGTTGGACAAACATCCTTTTTCTCAATAAGAGCTGCAAGTAGTAAAGGAATATATAGAAATTTACGAAAATAAAAAATGAAGTTATACTGGAAAGGACAGAAGTGAACCAAAAACACTAAGAACTATAAAACATAACATGACAACGGTGTCTCCAATTTATTACATATATTTTCTCCGGCTTATACATTTGTGGCAGTTGCTATATGCCTTGTCAGATCTTGCTTCCTGTGGAGGAAAAGAAGAAAAAAAGAAAAATCTACAGATTGATTTCTCAAAAACCATTTACACTTCTTCATGCAGGTTTGATTCAGTAGCCAATTTCTAGGTTTCTCATGTAAAGCACCACATTTATAAACAGAGTCCATCTCCATCCGTAGAGGTTTTTAAGGCCCAGCTTAATAAAGCCCTGGCTGGGATAATTTAGTTGGTGTTGGTCCTGCTTTGAGCAGGGGGTTGGACTAGACCTCCTGAGGTCCCTTCCAACCCTGATATTCTATGATTCTTAGGCTACATTAATACTAGGAGCACTTTACCAGTATATTATATCTGCAATACGTTCCTAGCATGTATGCAGCTATACCAGCAAAGCTCTGCTTTTTACCAGTATAGATAGTAACCCTCCTGCCATCCGAAACAAATTATGCCAGTAAAAGCACAGTTTTGCCAGTATAATGGTGTCCACACTAGGGACTTTTGAGAGCATATCTACATCAAAGATCACACCTAATTGCACCGATTACTGACACAGCTATGCCAACAGGAGTCTGTAGTATAGACTCGGCCTGAGAAAACCTCCCATTTTTTAAGTCTGCCCTAAAATATTCCCAAGTACAATTCTACTCCACCTTCTTCTGGGAGGCCAAATCTATTAAAAAGATGTGTCAGTCCACTCAGTGTTTAAGACAAGTTTAATTCTATAATCTTAAATGTACAATATTTCACTACAACATTCAAAGCTGACAACCATTTATAGAAATTTTTTTGCACCTTTGAAACACAGCAAATACCATTAAAGCTTTATTCAAAAATAAATATTTTTTCTTCCACCAGACCAACAGAAGGGAATGGATTTTGTTCTCAAGGAGAATTATCCATGCTCTTCTTTAATTATTCGTCTTTGGAGAAAAACCACAAAGAAGCACAAGTAAATGTGGTTTTGTAACTAAAGCACAACCTTCCAATTTTTCTTTTGTGCTCCCTTTTCGTAGTTACAATATGAAAGTTATTGGATGTTGACAGAGAATTTACATCACAGTTTTAGAAAAGTGCAGTGTTATTCATTCATAAGCGTCAAGACTTGCAAGAACAATATTTCACTGAAATTCAACAATTATCTTAACAGCAGTTCTGATTGGTAACAGCATATAAAACAGGATTGCTTTGAAAGTTATAAATATTTATGACACACAATGTGGGTGAGGCAATATCTTTCATTTGACCAACTTCTCTTGGTGAGAGAGACAAGCATCCAAGCTTACGCATAGCTCTGAAGAGCTGTGCGTAAACCTGTCTCTTTCACCAAGAAAAGTTGGTCCAGTAAATATTACCTCACCCACCTTGTCTCTCTAATATCCTGGGACTGACACAGCTACAACACCATTGCATAAATATTTATAGCTGACAAGTTTATATTCTTTTAAACCAAGTGATTTTTTAAAAAACTTATTTCTTCCGGAAGCATCTGGCTCATCCTTTAAAGCTGTTTTCTTAGAATATACCCAGGCTTAAAAAGTGACAAAAGGAGGACGACAACATATGGAAAAACTAAACAGATAATAAACCGGCTTACTGGAATAGGTGCATTTGTGAATATTAGTCACTGACTGCCTTTACATTAATATAGTCAGAAACTGTGTCTTGTGAGTCATCTTTATATACTTATTTTTCACTAAGTGTCCAGAAGATCAGTAGGGAGGGAATGCATATAATTACTGATGATTACATGAGCTAGATTATTGGTCCTGGTTTTATACAGATGTACTCTAGTGAACAAGAGCATTATTAGAGGATCAACCATTTTCCATGCTAAGCTTTAGCTCAGATCTGTTGGAATACACTAAAGTCTTTCACGTGATTAGAATAAGTAACAATTAAATCCTTGCATGTGTGCCTCATTTAATCCAGATTCAACAGATGGTGAATGTGTGCAGTATTAGTTCAAGTGCCCAGATCAATCTCTGAACTATTCTTTTGCTGGTGGCTGGTAAACAGATACTTTAGAGTGGGCGGCAGCAAACCAAAATCCTTTGTATCCTACTTCATTCTTATTTCAATTAATTTACACCTGGTTTACCCTACAGTTTAATTACTAGACCTTCAGTCTGTGACACTCCCCCCGCTCCTCGAGAGAAGACTCTTTATGGTAAAACTGGTGAAGATTAAAAGTCAGAAGGGTATATCCAGTTTGATGGTTAAGTGACACTGTGGTAACAGTGATATTGTAATGCACTTATATTTATATGAGCAGATTGTGCAGATACTGTGTACTCAGAGGTTCATCCCTTTGAACACATTCACAGTTGTTTCCTGCTGATGCAGGAATCCACCAAAACAAGGAAACTGGTGGATACTAAAGGATTGTATTGCATATTCTTATACATGCCACAGGATTGCAGTCCCCTACTTATCCCTCAATGCCGTTGTAAAAGTAATCTGGCCTAAGAGTTGTATCCCCAGTTGCCTCTATATAGAAATAACACTGGTGCAGAGTGGGGTCAAACGAGGCTCATCCTGTCATTGGACTATAACTTCAATAACCAGTGACAAGGTAAAGAAGTTACAAGACAAACTGAATAGCAGTTTTAAAGTGTAAAAGCTTATTCGGTATTAACACTAGAACTAGAGGGTTGCACACTGTTGCTTCATAGGCCAACCACACTGCACGCACCAGGGGCTCCTTGAATTCCTCCATTCTTCCCCCTCCCCCACTCCCCACAGCTTCCTGTCTGCTGCCCTCCCAGCCCTCTCTATTTAAAGGAATTCCTGCAGCATCTCCAACCCCTTCCCTCATGCCAGGGCCTCTATGTGTCCCCCATTCCCCCATAACATTGGCTCTGTGTGCCCCTTCATTCCCCCCTTTCCCACCATGGCAAGTGCTCCGGATTTCCCTCACTCTTGCCTTTCCATGCCAGGTCCCTCACTTCCCCTCATGCCAGGAGCTCTGTGCCCACTCCCATTCCTTCCTCCCCCACACCACCATCTTATTTCTTTTCTTTCTGTCTGGGAGAAGTCATTCAAGGTGTCAACATTTTTAAGAAACCGTACTGGGAGGATTGGCAGAGTTGAGATGGGGGTACTGTTTTGTGGAAAGTGTTCATGAGGGAAAAAGACAACAACAGAAAATGTGCAAATGGCACAAGTGCTAAATGCCCTTTTTGTTTCAGGTTTCACCAAAAAGGTTAGTGACCATCAGACACCTAACATAGGGAACACCAGTGAAACTGTGGTAGGATCAAAGGCTAAAATAGGGAAAAGCAATTATCTTTGAAAACTCATGGAAGACAGGAGAGATTCTAGAGGACTGGAAGTGGGCAAATATAGTGCCAATCTACAAAAAAGAGGGATAAGGACAACCTGGGGAATTATAGACCAGTCAGCTGAAATTCAATATCTGGAAAGATAATGGAGCAACTAATCAAGCAATCAATCTGCAAATGCCTAGAAGATAAATGGGATAAGTAACAGTCAACATGGATTTGTCAAGAACAAATCACGTCAAACAACCTAATAGCTTTCTTTGACAGCATAATAAACCTTGTGGATGGAGGGGAAGTGGCAGATGTGGTATATCCTGACTTTAGTAAGGCTTTTGACATTCTCATATGACCTTCTCATAAACAAACTAGGGAAATACAACCTAGATGGAATTACTATAAAAGTGGGTGCATAACTGGTTGGAAAACTGTTCCCGGAGAGTAGTTATCAGCAGTTCACAGTCAAGTTGGAAAGGCATATTAAGTAGGGTCCCACAGGGATTGGTCCTGCATCCGGTTTTGTTCAATATCTTCATAAGTGATTTCGATAACAGCATACAGAGTACACTTATAAAATTTGCAGATGATACAAAGCTGGGAGGGGTTGTAAGTGCTTTGGAGGATAGGATTAAAATTCAAAATGATCTGGACAAACTAGAGAAATGGTCCGAAATATATAGGATGAAATTCAATAAGGACAAATACAAAGTACTCCACTTAAGAAGGAACAATCAGTTGCAAACACACAAAATGGGAAACGACTGCCTAGGAAGGAGTACTTCAAAAAGAGATCTGGGGGGTTACCTTGGATCACAAGCTATATAGGAGTCAGCAATGTAACACTGTTGCATAAAAAAACGGGTGGGGGGGGGAGAATCATCATTCTGGGATATATCAGCAGGAGTGTTTAAGCAAGACACAAAAAAGTAATTCTTCCACTCTACTCTGTGCTGATAAGCCTCCACTGGAGTGCTGTGTCCAGTTCTGGGTGCCACATTGGTGAAAGTCCAGAGGAGAGCAACAAAAATGATCAAAGGTCTAGGAAACATGAACTCTGAAGAAAGATTGAAAATGCTGGGTTTGTTGAGTCTGGAGAAGAGAAGACAGAGGGGGGACATAATAGTTTTCAAATACATACAATTAAAACAGGATTGCTGTATTACGAGGAGGGAGACAAATTGTTCTCCTTAACTTCTGAGGATAGGACAGCAAGCTATTGGCTTAAGATTGCAGCAAGGGAGGTTTAGGTTGGACATTAGGAAAAACTTACTAACTGTCAGGGCAGTTAAGCACTGTAACAAATTGCCTACGGAAGTTGTGGAATCTCCATCATTGGAAGTCTTAAAGAACACGTTAGACAAACACCTGTCAAGAATGGTCTAGTTATTACTTAGTCCTGCCTTGATTGCAGGGGACTGGATTAGATGGTCTACTGAGGTCCCTTCCAGGCCTATGATTCTATGGCTCCCATCTACTGGTTCTTTGATCTATAAACAATTAGAGGTGATTGAAGTGGCTGGGTCTGCTACCTACATGCAAGGAGCTCCTTCTGTCCACTATTTCCCTTGTCCCAGCTTCCAAATATCACCAAATCAGAGTTCCGCCCACTGATGCCTACCACATTTTCCAAAATTTTGGAATTGATTGGATGCAGTATTCAAAATTTATCACGTTACAGACTAACTCCATCGAGTTGAGTGTAAAAACTTACTTGGTCAGTCAACAAGGGAGGAACAATTCACACTTAACAAAAAGACATTCAAATTAACTTATACAAAGATGTTTACAGGTCTTTAGCAAAGGATATTTTTATATGAATGCATTACCAGACTCCGTCTCCTGGATTGTATGGGATGTTCTCTAGACATCAGTGCAAATAATTTGAGAAATTCCCAGTGTTCTCCCATTCTCTCTCTCTCAAATAGGGCCAGAAAGGAAATGCTTCAGTTTTAAAATACAAAAACTTTTAAACGCACTAGCCAAGTTCCCCCAATTTTTCCTAAGCACTCCCTTCATCCCCCAGAAAGCTAAGCCACCTATTCTCTCCAGGACCACTGTGTGGCTTGATACCCTAATTTGTGTTCTGTACTATGGCAAAGAGCATATCAAGACATACCCTAGATCACCCTTCTGGAAAGCCTTCCAGTTTTAGCTCCACTAAGCTGGATCAGAACAATAATGCTATTAAACTATACTCCATTATTAACAGCAGTTTTACATTAACTCCATTCATCAGGTGTGAACAGGCCAGCAAATGGAGGTCAGTCATGATCACCTCAAATACACATGTAAGTTAAAATTAGGGGAGGCGAGAGTTTGGAATTTCTGTAGTCCCCACTTCCTCCTCAAAAGGTATACATCATGCCTCCTAAAAAGTAATTTCCTGATAAAGTATACCATTGGGCATTCTCCTCAGGTTTAGTTCACCTGCATGGAGCACTGGCCTCAGAACAAGAGCTAATACACCTGTGTGCACCACAAGATTTCAATTTTAATTCAGACTGAAGAGCACTGGAGAAGTTATGGGGTTGTTTGAAGGCCAGAAGAGGGGGTTCAGGAAAGATTTCTTTCAATTATGGGGTTTAATTGTTTGTTGATACCCCACCTGGGTTCCAATATGGGTTGGTAGGTGACAACTAGGGGTGTGTAGTTGGTGGATTTTTTTTCCTGTATTGAAGCAGGTTCTCTTAGGGTATTTGTGTGGCCTATTCCTCAATATGATCTACTTCTCTGATAGAATGTTCTTGTTTGGTGAAGGTGGTTTTAAGTGTGCATCTCTCTCACGTGAAAAATCTTTCCCAAACCTCCTCTTTTGGCCTTCAAACAAATAACCCCCAATCTCAGCAAGCTCCCCCACAGACTTGGACACACCACCTCAAAGGAGCACCAGAGCCTGCCAAACAACAGATGTAAAACCTGCAGACATATTTCCACAACTACAACATTCAACACACCCCACAACACAGCTTTCAAGATCCATGGGTCCTACATATGCTTATCACAACATGTGATGTACCTCATTCAGCGCATTAAATGCCCCAACAACCATCACTATGCTCTCGAATAAACTAACCCAGAAAAATGACAAAAAACATCCTACCACCTGTGGGTGAACAGTTTTCACAAAGTGATCACTCCATATCTGATCCATCAGTCCCCATCCTCAAAAGAAACCTGCACAACTCTTTCAAAAGACGAGCTTGGAAGTTAAATTCATAACTCTGCTAGACTCTAAAAATCATGGTTTCCATGGAGACACTAGCTTTATTGCTCATTACAACAATTTGTAACCTGTGACTGCAGAGCGTGTTCAGGCCCTCTGGGTTTTGTATTTTTCCTCATGCTACAGCTGATGCCTATAGGCTCTACAGTCAGAGCAGGAGATGTAATTTCCAGCTCAGGGAGACGTAGGTGCACTAGCTTCCATTGAGCTAGCATACTTAGGGCTTGTCTACACTACGCAGCTTTTAGTGACAAGGCTTTGTCGATACAGCCTTGTCACTAGAAGTCTGCGTGTGTGAATGCGCTCTATCGGTATTTTGTCAGCACTTTTGCCAGCAAAATACTTCCAGCCCCAAGAGTGGCGTTAGCTTTGTCAGCAGGAGAGCGCTGCTGCCGACAAAGCCACATTCACACTACCACTGACATCAGCAACACTTTTGTCTTTCGCGGGGGTGCTTTTTAAAGTACCTGTGAAAGACAAGTTTTGTCGACAATGTCGCAATGTAGACAACCCCCTAGTGTGCCTATGTCTCCCCAAGCTGGAAATTACATCTCCAGCTCTAACTGTAGAGCCCATAGGCACCAACTACAGCATGAGAAAAATACAGACCCCAGAGGGCCTGAACACAGGTCTTGGTAGGTAAGTGAAGGAGGAAGCGATTTTAAAACTGTAATTTATTGGTAAATTTATCAATCATTTGAGCTTTTAGTTTTTGAATTTTAAATAAAGTTTAGTTCACCTTAACAAAAAAAGCCCACAGACCCACAGAACCCTAAAAACAATCAGGTTGCCAGAGAGCCTGGGAGAAGCTAAGACATTTAATAGTTGCGATACCATCCTACATCCACCATGCCCGTGTTTTCTTTTCTCACAATTGCATACAGTCTCTCGATATTGGACTTTTGATCTTTTGTTGGACTGTATCAAAAAATCTCAGTTAAACTCGTAGTTCACACAATGAACAGACAACTGTTGTGGAAAGCACAAGGACACTGCAACTCAGGTCTTTTGTTTGTTTTTATTTAATAATGGGTTGGCAACAATAGTTTTACTGGAAAGAATTAACATTTACTTGTCTCATATATATTTTTAATTACTGAGGTGTAACTCTCCACTTTTATCCTATGTACACTTTTGTTTATCTACCATGTTTCTTCTAAACTCTTCACACAAAACTCCCTTTCTGAAGAGTATGCACCAAAAGCAATTCAAAGGGAAAAGGTGAGCACTGAAAGGGCATGACTTCCTTTTCACAAACTACACATACTAGGCAACCCTGACACCAGGTAGTTCGCAGTTTCCCCCACCCACCCACATTGTGGATAGTGCCTTCTAACTCTGTAGGCCTGTCTAATAACACAATGGGCTTTCTGAAGCTATACAGCTCCCTGGTGGCACTAACAAGATTGAGATTGCCTGATTAACAAAATATGTTTTTCCTCTGTAGGGAAGAAAGGCCATCCACTAGAAAGCAGGGTGTCCAAATTAATAGGATTCTACTGTCTACACCAAACAAAGCAATCACATTAACTACAGAGAATATAGTGCCACAGAGTATTAAGGATGTAGTCCTTTAAGCCATTGGTTCTCAAATGGTTTTATGAGGTGGGAACATATCTTAAGAAGAGACTGTCTTGTGGACCATCTTCCCATTCAAAACCACTTAATATCCTTATGGTAGCAACAACAACTACTGAAACGGAACAAAAATACATTTTTAGCTTCTTTTAGTGTATTTAGCAGCTGGAAACAAGGAACATAGCCAGTTCTGTTTCACCAGCCAGCTAGCTCTCCACAGACCACTAACAAGTGGTCCACAGGCCAACATTTGCTTTAAAACTAAATATCTTGAGGAATTAGTTAGCTAGACAAGGTAAAAAAAAATAGCAGTGGATGAAATAAGTCTAAGCCCCTCAACTCCTCATAAGCACAATTAATGTATCCAGCTATCTTGCTTGGCCTGACATCTTGGAAGGGGGCCAGAGGTTACAGACATGATACAGGAAAGGAAGCTACAGAAGGAGCTACTGTATTTGCTTAATAAATCTACTGCGCAGACTGTCAATGGATTTTGTTCCAAGAAACTGTACAACAGACCAGTCTTTGCAGACTGGAGAGAGAGGAGGAGGAAAAAAAGATGTGATCTTATGATCTCTAAAGCTGAACAGCTGAAATATTCATTGACTGTCTGTGGAGCTTGTGGAGATCTTTTGAATTTTTCTGATAGAACTTGAATTTTACAGCCCTAGATGAAGTACATTAAGTGATTTAAAAAAATTAATGTTCACTTAGAACTTGGGAAGGTAAGTAGTTTTCTGTAATAAACAGAATAAAACTGATCCCATTTTTTGATTAAGTCGAACACATCTTTCGGGGAAGTTTTCTACCTTCAGTAATTACCCTTTGAGTACAGTGTAATAGTTTTTCTAATGGAAATTACACTTTCCATTGCTGTGAGTCAAATTTCAAAAAAATGACACTTCTAAGTATCAGGGGAAAAAAGACCATTATACTAACTAAAATATTTTTTTTTAAGTTTAACATGAGGTTTATGAAACATTCTTCAATAGCTTTTGGTCTACTTCAACTTGCATGCTCAAACTACATTCCCACTGTATATAATGTAAAAAACCTTTATTCAGACTTAAAATTTTCCTCCATCCCCACAATCAAGTGCATTAACAGCGTGAATCCCAAGGTGCTTAAAGATTATATGAATACTAATAGAAGTTTTTCTTCCTTCAGCTTCAAATAAAACACTACTGCGAGATAAAGGCAGTAATTTCTAGCTTTGTGAATACAAATGAAGCCAGAGAGTAATTAGCTTTTTTCCTTACACTCAAGGTAAGTTGTTTTTAGGTTCAACTTAATTTAATTAATATTCCCAACAAGCAGTATTACTACTGGAAGGGAGGGTGTATGCTGCTATCATTGAAATAGAAAGTATCCACCTTACACACAAACAAATATAAATAGGCTAAATATTAATTGGTCTCCCAAAATAGTCTTCAGAAGAAAAACTTTGAACAGAATACCCGGTACACCTACTGGGGGCAAAATTCAGGGTACATGCCAATTATTAAGGGAGGCTTATTTTAGACAATTAACTCATCTACAAGCACCCTTTGTAACTGTGAGCAAGCTCCTTACTACTGCACTCTATCATGTGATTCTGGCAGCAATTACCTTCCAGACTCATTTGTCCAATAGAAACGTTTTTTCCTTCAGCCATGACTGCTAAGGAAGCTAGGTAAATCTAATCAGCTACATTTATTTTTTCTTTTCTTCATAAAAACAAATCAGACAAACAGGTTCTCAACTGCTCTCACAAAAATAAAAAAAATATTGCCACAGGCTCTCCACACTCACTGCCATTTCTGTACATTCAGGGTTTCATAGATATTTTTGGGAAAAGGAGTGAGTCTAACCAAGTGTTTTAGCAAACAATTATTTGACTAAGTTTCATGCTAGCGTAAGGAAAAGGTCTTCTGCCTGGGGTGGCGGGGTGCACAGCAGAATACTGTACTGTGTGGATACGGTAAAGAAACCCTTTTAGGAATTTTATGTAGCGCTGCTGTTTGTGGATTTATTTTTAATTACATTTTAAAAACTGAGGGGCTGTTTGATAGAAACAGTAGCATGCCTCTCCTCCCAATCCACACAGACCATACCCCAAACCACTTCACTGTAGAAAGCCCTGGCTAGTGAAATGGTCTCCTAATACTTTCTTCTGCAGCTGGTCTTTAAGCCTTTATAACGGGGGTTGAAGTCACGCTCTGATCTCTTAAATGTGTGAGAATCAACAGAGCTCCCCTTTGAACACCCAGCCCACACCAAAGCACAGAACAGATTGTTTCAAATGACAGCTGCATTCTGGCAGAACACACAGATTCTCTACCAAGAATGGAAGACAGGAAGCATCACTCAGTCAAGGACAGAGGCTGCCAGCGGGAGGGGGAAAAAAAAAAAGGAACACTGGTTTGAATAACAGATCAGTGTGGCACCAAAAAAAGTATATCATCCACATACTTTCTGTCTCTCTTTTGATTGCATCCTACTCCTCCCTCCCTTTGTATGTTTCTTGTCTTTATTAGACTGACAACTTTTTGTGGTAGGTGCTGTGCCTTCCTGTGCATTTCAGTAGTGCCCAAGACATCGTGGCTGCTACTGAAATACAAATAAAAAATAAACTCTCTGAATAAACTGGATTCAAATTTAATCAGACCCTTATGCTAAGAAGTGGTGCAGAGACATATCCCCTCAACAAAGTCAATGCAAGTTTTTTTAGTTAGTCCATTAAGTAAATGAGCTGTGACTTGCTGACTTTAGTCACAGATATCACATTACTCACTGTGTGTGTGTTTCATTCACTTTGTTGTCAGTAGGTGGAATTCCACACAAGAGTGTTGCAAACACTTATACCAGGTCTGAATTTGATTCTACGTGATGGCCATTTACTTCAATCTAATTTCTTTAATAAAAAAGGCTTCATAGTTCCACTGTCATATTACTTTTCACCAACAACTTTAGTTTATCCCAGGTTTCAGCAAGTTAGTTTACACTAACACAATGTTTACTTCCAAATGAAAATACTACCCAAGTGCAGCTTAAAATTAGTTGCAGTCAATTTAGGGTGGGGGTAAAAGCTAATGCTACATGTGTTTTCCAGCGGCATAATTAAGATTTTTTTGTAGGTTCTTCTCATGTTCTATAACATAGTGAAAAAAATGTTTGTTAAACTTTAAAACCCTTTTTTTTTTAAAGTTATTTGTGGGTTCTACCCACTCCTGGAGTCAGTTTTGAGATGAGTTACATTTTATTTTTCCCTGATTTCTGTTGATAAAGCCTAGACAATCAATGAACTAGTCAATGAACTAATTGATAAGTGATCATTAATATCTGGGAGCAACTACATCTGACAATTTAACATTTCAACTATTTAATTTCTGTATAAAATTGTAATAAACTAGAGTTCACAGTACCTTAAAATTCATGTTACACACATTGCACACATATTTAACTATGACTGAGCACTATGCAAAATATCCACGTTTGTTTACAAGAGGTCTGAAGAGTACTATACAAAACCTGTTAATGAAAGGCCTGTACCTGCCAGCTTCAGTGAAACGCATTTGGGATTAATAATTTCTAGAACAGCGGTTCTCAAACTGCAGGTCAGGACCCCAAAGGACCATTTTAATGGGGTCACCAGGGCTGGAGTCTGGGGCCAAAGTTTGAACCCCACCACCCAGGACCAAAGCCCGAAGGCTTCAGCCTTGGCTGGCAGGGTTCAGGTTACAGGGCCCCCACCTGGGGCTGAAGGTCTTGGGCTTTGGCCCCGCCCCCGCCTGGGGCAGGCTCAGATTTCGGTCCCCCCTTGTGGGGTTGTGTAGTAATTTTTGTTGTCAGAAGGGGGTTGCGGTGCAATGAAGTTTGAGACCCCTGTTCTAGAGGAAATGGGCTACCCAGATTAGCTGTCTTTTTGAAAGAAGAAAGCCATATAAACTTGACTCATATCAATTTTAGTATTATTGGGTCAATATGCAGTGATGAAATGCCCAAATGTCACTTTGAGACTGGAAACTTCCAAGAACTCAAAACTGCTGAAAGAGCCCAAAATGTTCCACACATCTACATTTCACTTATGGGCTGAAACAAAACAAACGGGAAATTCCAATCCAGAAAAATAATTAAAGAAAATGTGCCTGAAAAGCAGATGCTATAATAGAATAAGTTTTGCAATCTTGACTATAGTATTCCAATTCGCTAAGTGCCCTGATTATATAATATCAGAGGGGTAGCCGTGTTAGTCTGGATCTGTAAAAGCAGCAAAGAATCCTGTGGCACATTATAGACTAACAGACGTTTTATAGCATGAGCTTTTGTGGGTGAATACCCACTTCGTTGGATGCAACTGACTTGCATCCGACGAAGTGGGTATTCACCCACAAAAGCTCATGCTGCAAAACGTCTGTTAATGTATAAGGTGCAACACAGGATTCTTTGCTGCTTTTACAGATTATATAATGAAGTTAAGGTTGTAAATTATTTTCTTTGTTGCTTGGTGTAGTGATTTTGCTGGGAGTGGATGATAGGGGGTGAATCACTCAGTAATTGTCCTGTTCTAGTCATTTCCTCTGAAGCATCTACTACCAACCACTGTCGGAAGACAGGATAACTGGGCTAGATGGACCACTGGTCTGACCCAGTATTGCCATTTTTATGTTCTTATGATTTACAAAACATTGTTTGCCAGAGATAACAAAATGAAAATTTTCTTGTAATAAGGTTCCACGTTGCTTTGAGAGATACAGTTACTGACAAAACTCAGTTTTAATTGTAGCTTAATTGTACTCAGCAATCCCCAATGCAACAACAAAAATCAAAAAACTTCTGTTCAAGGTTTTTGTGGTGTTGATAACATGAAGGGCAAGATGGACCTCTTGAGACAATACTACACAGTGTTCTCTTAACTTTGTCTGTCTGCCACAAGAGTGCACCCTGGAGCTTAAGTGTCAAACTGTGACAACCTGGTCTTTTCTGGACAGATACACATGCTTCTAAGGTCCCCCGGGTCTGGGTAGTTACTGGTCACTATTGCTAGTCTGGGGGGGTCTGAGACACAATCCTGCATGCAGACTATGTCTGACACCCTTCTGGGCATAGGAGCAGACAGCCTGGCTCCCTACAACTTGGGACCTGTGCCTTGGCCCTCCCAACCCCGGAGTTGTTTAGACACATTCCCCCAGAGTCCATCTGGTTGTGGGAACTCTGGTTTTCTAGTGAAATCCTTCAGGGACAACATGGCAGTAAAGCAAGGGACACAAGCTTAGCAAAGAAATTTCTTAACCATAGTTTCAAGAATTAAAGCAGAGTTAAAGATATTTGAAAAACAAACAGCCTTGAAAGCAGCACTCTCCCCTGCCTCCTCTCCAGTGTTCCCCCCCATGTCTCACCTTATACCTCCTGCAAGTCCTCGGTTTGGACTGATGTACAGGATTGGTGTCTCCCCACAGGGCGGGCCACCTGCTTAGAGTGAGAGCCTATATCTTGTGAGATCTCTTCCTCACTCTTGGAGGAGATTAAGGGTATACGTATACTGCAGCTGGGAGCAAGCCACCCAGCCCAGGTAGACAGACTCATGGTACCGTCCTTGGCTCAAGCTAGCATAACGCTGACAGACCCCCCATCGGTGTGTGGGTTACACTAGCACACTAGAAATAGCAGTGTGGACACTGTGGCATCAGCAGAGGCACAGGCTAGCCATCCAAGCTCAAACCCACCCAACCCCCTGGATTCGAGCTCCCAGCTGCAGTATAGGCATACCCTAAATTTTAGGTCCCATTGGCCTTGACACAAGGGAACACACTCTCTTTGCAATTACTGCAGCACCCAGCACACCACTGCAAACACTCCGCTTCCACCATTCTTGTAGGAGCCTGCCACAGAAGTTCTTATCTCACCATGAGGGAACAGAGGGATCCCAGGAGGAGGGGTTCTTTTGGGTGCCAAAAGTCTAGCAACCTCTAGAGTGTGGGGCTACTTGCAATAATGAGAAACAGCAACTTACACTGTTGGTCTCTTAGAAAATTTTTTTGTAAAAAATGAACAAAATCTAAAACTTACAAGCATTACACTATTGGCCTGATTAGGTTTTGAAGTTGACTTTACTCTAATAGAGAGCAATCTTTAAGCCAATAGACAACCTCCTAAGTAAATGGATTCAGTCACCATTTCCCATCTGAATAATGCACTATATTAATCTTGTTTCTTTATACGACTGTGTACAAGTTATACGATGGAAAGGTAACTCTAACTTAAGGTTAAAATAGCCTAGTAATCTTCCTAAAATTCAGCAGCTATTTGAAGTGCACCAATAACTACTGCCGGTCAAATAGATATCACACAAAGATGTATATAAAAAGCGTAATGGAAGTTGTGGTTCTTGTAAATCTTTAAAAAAAATCTTTCATTTAGAATTTAGCATTTTGAGCTCTGTCACATAAGTATGACGACTAAGCGTTCACAGCACTAAATAATTAAAAAAAAGGGGAGAGCAAATGACCATATCTAAAAGTGACTGCTATATTTAGGAACAGCACAATCACTATAACAACAGACGTCAACTCCACGAACATAACTTGGGTCAGTCACCAATATCTGTTGAGAAGTCAATCTGATAAGAGGGGAAAATCCTATAAGAAATCAATCATGCACAAAAGAAATACCAGTTTTCTTTTCTGAAAGGTGACCACACTCATGGTCAAGAGAACAAGCAACAACATAACAAAATGTGGCATATTGCCAAACTGCCTCCACTGACAAAGTAATACCTTTCATTTCAACTTTACAGCCAGAGGGGGGAGTGTTGTATTACTATGTCAAAGTGGGGATAATTTTTGGTGGGCTTGTAATCACAGCTAAAAATAATCTGTCTGCTCCTTTAAATTATGTAAAAAAAGATAACTGCTGTATGAAGGGACCCCAATGTTGACACTTCAGACCTGATTATTGTCTTGATCTCAACTTTGCCTCCTTTTTGCACAGACAATGATTTTGAGGCATGAATGCTATTAACTCTCTAGAGAGACAAGGTGGGGGAAGGTAATACCTTGTATTGGACCAACTTCTGTTGGTGAGAGAGAGAAGCTTTTGAGCGTACACAGAGCTCTTCTTCAGGTCCAGGAAACATACTTGGAGTGTCACAGCTAAATACAAGGTGGAACAGATTGTTTAGCATAGGTAGTTAACACACGCTGTAAGGGACCATTCAAGGTGATGTGGCCAGTTAACCAGCACAACACCTTCAAAAGACAAGCCTGGGAGCTTAAATTCATAACTTTTCTAGACACTAAAAATCATGGATTTAATAAAGACACTGGATCTATGGCTTATTACAACAATCTGTGACCCACTAACCCCCCTTTTTTGTCCTATGACTGCAGACATTTTAACTGGCCACTTCACCTTGAAAGGTCTCTTAAAATGTTGTTTACTGATGCTACACAACCTGTTCCACCTTGTATTTAGCTGTGACATTCTGAGTATCTTTCCCAGACTTGAAGAAGAGCTCTGTGTAAGCTCAAAAGCTGGAATGGTCCAGTAAAATATATTCTCTTACTCAGCTTGTCTCTCCAATATCCTGGGAATAACACCACTACAATAACACTGCAAACAACAATGGGAGCTTATCTCTCTAGCAGATTGTGCCCAGAAATACCGGTAGTTATGACTGAAAAATTGCATGTGTAATACTTTGCAATCACAAAATAAGGATATATAAAGGAAGACTGAACTCCAAAAAATATGGCTTTAGCCTGATATGCATCTGTAGAAGTGGTATTATAGGATTCCACATTTACTTAATGATTTCCACAACAGATGTAACTCAATACATAATGAAAAGTAGTACTGTATAAACCTATGTTTGTCACTAAAGCAGGTAGATGTGACTGACTACACAAAAAGACAGTTCTGTTGACTTATTTCTACACGGTATCTTCTAACGCAGTACTGGATACAGGTATAACTGCATCAGCGGCACTTATGCTTCAACACACTCTCCCTGACAGGCCAACCAGCTCCAGTTTACAGCATGACTTAACTTGAGCTAGAAATGTGTGCGCACAGACATGAGTTGGGGTAAGGGCATCAGTCAGATTACATCTCGAGCTAACACTAAAGTGAAGACAAGATCTTAGTTTGAGGGACTTCTACGTTCCAATCAGCTACACCTATAAACCCATTGCTGTTGATAGTTGTAAGTGAGGGTCTAGTTTAGAAACCTTATAACCAGAGATGAGGCACCTGTAGGTAGAGAACTCAGTGTGAGTTTGCAGGGTTTGTGGTTTGTTTGATTGATTCTGAAACTCACTACATCCAACATGCATAGCTGTTTCCAGATATAAGCACCTTTTTAGCAGTATAACTGTGTCCATACTAGTAAAATTGGTGCATCTCCTATAATCTGTTTCTAAGTAGATCTATTTAAACCATACAATACATTATGTTTAGATAAGCCCTACATTTTCAGAGTAGGACCACAAACTGATTTTAATTAAGTTTGATTAAAAATTAAAAGGACTTCAGAGAGTCATGTTCAGAAATGACTTCCATTATGCCCCTTGGACATGAGCCCCAAGTCCTGGCCAGTGTGCCCAAACAAAATAAACAAACGTTCCACAAACACATCAACCACTTCCTCAAATTCACATTTTAAACCCATCCTTAATTATTCACCTAAGTCTCATCCAAAAGCAATAACAACAGAAAGCCTGAAAAGGTGGATAAGGAGTACTTTCAAATGCTCAGAACAAGAAAGCAGCTTTTTAAAGGTGGGATTTTCTGGAACACACAGCACTAGTCTAGCTCTGCTTCCACTGAAGTCAAAGGGATTTCTGCCATTTGTTTCATAATGGATGTCTGAATGAATGCTCATGATTCCAGTTCAGGATACTGCAGTAAGAGTTACTTTAGAAATGCACATAATATTACTTTATGGAAATAAAGGCAGAGTTTGATAATCTCAGAAGCCCTTTGAGAAATGTTTCAGTTTTGCTATGTCACCTGACAACAAAAGTTTAGTGATTCTACTCCACCAAATACTGAACTTAAAATCTTGCTATTACCATCTGCTTTAATGAAATCAGCATTCTCATACTATGGTAAAGAAAGAAAATGTTTCTTTCTTCAGAAAAACACCATACTGAGACCAAAAGCACTGGAAGTATGAGTCTTTGGCTTAGCTACATGAACAACTCTGAAAGTCACATTTAAGTATTTACATTTAATAAATGCTTATTGTGTGTCTGGACCAATGACGTGCTCTCTAGGAATGGCATATGCTTCACCATATACGAGTACAGAATTACAGATGCATAAGTTAAACAAAAATAAAGTCCAAGAGAAAGTATAAGAAATCTACACCTCACAGGCTACTTTCTAAATCAAAAGGCTCAGAGAAACAATCCAGGGCTTAATGTAAAGGCATGTGTTTGTATTGATTTTAAATGGAATCATGCTATATTACATCTTACTAGACTTAAAGCACCAAATAAAAATTACATTCTAAAAAAAAATCTTGACAGGCCAAAAACAACCCAAGGCATTTGTTTTGTTGACCTCTGTAGAAGCTGTCAATACTGAAGCCTGGGGCAATGATAACCAATCAGATATCAAATTTCTGCTTCCTGATTGGTTATACGTAGGGGAAAATTTTTGAGCCACTAAGTTTCACCAGCTGGTAGAAAGTCTGTTTAAAATAAAATGCCCTAGTTAATTCATAGGTCATAATGAAGATACCCTAATTTCTGAAAGAAAGCATTTTCATCAGAAATACCTGGCTATGTCTTAGATCAATCCCCCACCTAGTGTAGACCAAGCCTTACTATAGCTGAAGTGACTTCCAATTTTGAAGAGCAAGATTTACTGGGCTGTTACCAAGATGGGACTAAGTATGTATCTAGCTTATTCAGTCAACATAACTCACTTATCAACTAAAAAACCCCTCAAGCCAGCTGTCTAGGGCAGGTACATGTGTGTCCCATTCCCTATCATCACAGTAACTGTACACCTTGCAAGGATTTAGAAAATTAATCTCTCCCCATGAGAAAACACCTCAGTACACACAGTGGCCCAATCAACCGATGTAATTCCTGCTTATTACTAAATAATCCTTTGGCAAAGTGAACAGAGTCATGAATAGAGCTTTGGAAACTGGCAGGAGGGGAACAGAAGGAGTCAATAGTTTAAAAATGT
Source organism: Mauremys reevesii (assembly GCF_016161935.1). Lineage (NCBI taxonomy): Eukaryota > Metazoa > Chordata > Testudines > Geoemydidae > Mauremys > Mauremys reevesii. Next base: position 213,105,953 of record NC_052624.1, read on the forward strand.
TTTACTGTGATGAAAAGATACCAATTTAGGACCAAAAACCCCTTATTTACTATATTTTGGAAGTGCAAGAAGACAGTTACAAGCCCCTGCAAAGTAAGGCTATGTCTATATAATGCAGACAGGCCCCAGTTGTCAGCAGGCAGGAGCGAACCTGAAACCTCTGAGGTTTAGCGTATGAGCCTCTACTGCATGAGCTAAAAGCCACATGGGCTCTTATCTAAGGCTGTAGCAGACTCATGAATCTCTAGATCAGAGGTGGGCAAACTACAGCCTGCAGGCCACATCTGGCCTGTGGGACCTTCCTGCCCAGCCGGCTTGCCCCCGGCCCCTCCCCTACAGCCTCAGCTCACTCTGCCACCGGCACAATGCTCTGGGTGGCAGGGCTGCGAGCTCCTGGGACAGCGCAGCTGCAGAGCCCAGCCTGACCCAGTGCTCTGTGCTGCGTGGTGCATGGCTGTCTCCAGCCGGGCGGCGCAGCCATAGTGCTGCCAGCCACCGGTGCTCCAGGCAGCATGGTAAGGGGGCAGGGAGCAGGGGAGTTGAATAGAGGGCAGGGTAGTTCGGGGTGGTGGTCAGAGGGTGGGGGCAGTCAGAGGGCAGGGAACAGGGGGGTTGAATGGGGGCAAGGGTCCCGGGGGGCAGTCAGGAAGGAGAGGAGGGGTTGGATGGGGCAGCAGGGGGCAGTCAGGGGCAGGGGTTCTGGGGGCAGTCATGAGACAGGGAGAAGGGGTGGTTGGATGGGGCAGGAAGGGGGCAGGGGAGGTTGGATGGGGTAGCGGGGGACAGTCAGGGGCAGGGGTTCCAGGGGCAGTCAGAGGACAGGGAGAAGGAGGTGGATGGGGCAGAGGTCCCGGGGACTCATCAGAGAAGCGGGGGTCGGATAGGGGGCAGGGGGCGGGCCACGCCTGGCTGTTTGGGGAGGCACAGCCTCCCCTAACCAGCCCTCCATACAATTTCTGAAACCCAATGCAGCCCTCAGGCCAAAAAAGTTTGCCTGCCCCTGCTCTAGATAGTCTAGGTGCCATTAGAGGGGTATAGAGCATCACACCAAGTAGGTAGTGGTTATATCCACACTACAAAATTATGTTGACCTAACTTATGTCGGCTTACAGCCACCGCAGTTATTATATCGCTTGTGCGTGCATGCATGCACTTTGCTCCTTGCATCAACACCATGCGTCCCCACCAGGAGCACTTGTATCAAATGTATTGTCAGTGTGGGGCGTCATGGGACGGCTCCTGAAAGCCAGTAACAGTCAAGGCAAGCAAGGCAGTGTCTACACCAGGGGTCGGCAACCTTTCAAAAGTGATGTGCCGAATCTTCATTTATTCACGCTAATGTAAGGTTTCGCATGCCGGTAATACATGTTAAAATTTTTAGAAGGTCTCTTTCTATAAGTCTATAATATATAACTAAACTACTGTTGTTTGTAAAGTAAATAAGGCTTTTAAAATGTTTAAGAAGCTTAATTTAAAATTAAGTTAAAATGCAGAGCTCCCCAGACCAGTGGCCAGGACCCAGGCAGTGTGAGTGCCACTGAAAATCAGCTCACGTGCCGCATTCGGCACCCGTGCCATAGGTTGCCTACCCCGGTCTACACTGACACTGTGTCAACCTATTTACATTGACTGTTGCTCTATACTGCTCAGGAAGGTGGGGTTACTGAACTGGTGCAGAAGCACACTTATGTCGACAGGAGCCAAACTTAAGTGAAGACATTTCCACAGCTAGGTTGATGCAAGGCAACATACACCAACATAACCTTGTAGTGTAGGCCAGGCCTAAGATTTTCTAAGGGAAGTGCTATCTATCCTTAATTATAATATTCCAGTGCAATAAGCTGCAATAATTTATCATAATGAAGAGTCACAGTATCAGAAACCTCCTTTTCCCTCACCCATACTATTTAAAGTGTTCCTGGAAGCTTAACTTCTACTCTGCCCCTTTTGGACGTTTGGTATGTTAACATATTTCAGCATTTCATTCAGCTCACATAAAACACTGGAAGAGCTATAGTAATAAACATACAGAAATCTCCTTTTATGGCATGCTATCAGTTAGTCATTAAACAACTTAGCCATAGAAAACTGCTAAAAGTTACTTATTTATACAGTGTAGTAAATTTACACAGCTCTTTACAAGATGGACTAAGGCGATGGCAATAATCTAATAAACAATCTAGTTTATTTTCCCTGCTAGGAAAATATTGTTCACCACTGCAGTTTCTAGTTAACTGGAAGTCAATGAGACTATACCCCACCCATGGTTCATCTCATCTAGTTTACCTTGCAGTAAAACTATGGATGCTTTGTCTCCACTATATTTTTACAGCAGCATAGCTAACCCACATTAGTTATCCTGCTGCAAAACACTTGCCTTTTTTGTCACTGAAGACATACCCATAGCAGCTGTTAGGAGACTGGAAAGACCCCATACAGGCTGCTCCTGTGTCCCCAGGTTGAGCCACCTTTACCTTTCTTGTTTTCATGTTCATCGTATCACCATTTTAACATAGGGTTGCCACCTGCATTCCCTCTCAGGTGCGCACCTGCATGGCCACAAAAGAGGACATCAGGAGCTGCACACCTAATTAGTGGAGCCACGTACGAGCGCAGTCATAGGTTGCCTGGACTCTGGAGAGGACATGTAGGAGGTGGGTGGGGTACCATTTAGGGTTGCCAGGTGCCTGGTTTTCAATTGCAAAGTCCAGTCAAAAAGGGAGCCTAGTAACCCTAAATAGAAACCAAACCAAAAGTTCAGTAATCACAGGGCTGGGGGAGGTGCCAGGTCATTAACCCGCACCAGCCCCTGCTCAGCCGGGGCCATCTCCTACCTGCAGACAGGCTCCTTGAGATGATCCACTGACCAATGGGGGAGAAGGAGGGAGAGGAGAAAGTGATGGGGTTTGGGGGCTTGGGAAGAGATGGAGCAGGGGTGGGATGGAGAAATGCACAACATGCAAAAGTCAGCCATCTCTCTCTCTCTCTCTCTCTCTCTCTCTCACACACACACACACATACACTCTTACCCCCTATTAAAAACTTCAATGCAATGATTTGCAAGAAGAAACCTGAGCTGTCATATGAAAAGCTCCAATTTATGAAGAGATCAGGCGTTTGTCAGCTGATAGATCTAAAATTCTAAAGAGGCTAAGAGAAAATACAGCCTTAACCACCTCCTAGTTTGTTTATATGACTACCACATTGCTGATGAGATATACTTTGTGTAGTGACATTGAATTAGATTTAGCAAAAGGCAGAAGTATGGGATTTGAATTAGTTATTGCAATTTAATTTAATGGGCTGTATACAGATAAACCGTTTTTGCTCACAATTTCCTCTCATATATTGAAAGAGGAGCTGTAAGAACTCAGCTAGAATAACTCAGATGCTAGAAAGATGTTCTAGTTTCACTATAGCTTCTGTAAATATTTCTGCGTTATCTGATGTTACTTTGCAATTTCCCGATGTTATAGTCCTCAATGAGCCCCCACACACGTCCCTGTGTGTCTCCTACAACAGTTTGCTACTAAAACTATTTAACTCTTTTATTCACCCTCCTCCATTTGGAAAGCTTCAATGGAGGAACAAAGACACACTGAGAATTGCACAGATATTATTTAACCAGTTCGATTTGCAGCCGCGTACACTAGCCATCCTGTTTCAGGGACACAGAGGATGACGTGCCCATATATAGCTTTCCTTGCAAACATTGTTGTACTTTTCCCTGAATGTCTTGCACAGTTTCATAATAGCTATTATCTTAGACATATTTGCACCTGCTGAGATTTTTTTTTTGCGCATCAGTGATTCTTTGACTGGTTCTGTGATGCATGAAGGCACATGCAGGCACCTGCTATACCCTCACTACAGATGCCATGGTGGAAAAAAATGTCAACAACCTTCCCAGCAGTTGCCAGACAGACTCCAGAGCCCAGAACTTCTGTCATCATTAAGATGATCACAAACACCTTTGGGTGGCAGTGCAAGATACCAAGATGAGTATTTCCTCCCTCTACTGCTCTCAGGCCTGTATGCTAACTTACAAATGGCTTGGTAGGTGACAAAGTGCTCTCGGCTTCCAAAGCAGTCACTGGATTGTGAGAAGCATTGTTGGATTACAACTGGCAGGGGCGGCTCCAGGCACCAGCACGCCAAGCGCGTGCTTTGGGAGGCAAGCCATGGGGGGCGCACTGCCGGTTGCTGCGAGGGCAGCAGGCAGGCTGCCTTCGGCGGCATGCCTGTGGAGGGTCCGCTGGTCCCGCGGCTTCAGTGGACCTCCGCAGGCGGCAAAATACCTAGAGCCGCCCCTGCAACTGGAAAGACAAACTGCACCACTGCAGCTGCTACACCAGCCCTTGCCATCAACATTAGACTTCCAAAAATACAGAGCAGCGTGAGGAGAGATAGCATGGTACTTTGCATTTGTCTAAGCAAGGCTATCACAATGGAGGGGTATTAAGTATTGAGTCAGATCCCAATATTAGAATCATATGTGTAGCACAGGAGTTCCTTCACCAGGACAGGTTAAACATGGACAACAGTCTAATTTCTCTACACATTTATTTGGGGTCCCAAAGTTGTAGTGAGAAAATATGTGTGTAAAATACGCAGGGCCATTTTTTTGCTTTTGATTACACTAGGGTTGCCAACAGTCTAATCACACAACCTCAAACACCCTTGCCCTGCCCCTTCTCAGAGGACCCACCCCCCTGCTCACTCCATCCCCTCTCCCTCCATCGCTCCCTTTCCTCCACCCTCACTCACTTTCACTGGGCTGAGGCAGGGGCTTGGGATACAGGAGGGGATTCTGTACTTGGGGCAGGGGGTTCAGGCTCTGGGAGGAAGTTGGGATGTAGGAGGGGGTTCCAACTTGGGGCAGAGGGTTCAGGGTTCAGGCTCCAAGAGGGAGTTTGGGTGTGGGAGGAGGCTCAGGGCTGGGGCAGAGGGTGGGGTGCGGGCTCTGGGAGGGAGCTTGGGTGCAGGAAGGGGCTGGGGCAGGGGGCTGGGGTGCAGGAGGGGGTTTGGGATGCAGGCTCCAGCCATGTGTGCTTACTTTGGGTGGCTCCAAGAAGTGGTGGCATGTCCGGCAGTGGCCTCTAGGTGGCTCTGCGTGCTGCCCCTCTAGCTCCCATTGGCCGCAGTTCCCCATTCCTGGCCAATGGGAGCGGCGGAGTCGGCACTTGGGGTGGGGGCAGAGCGCAGAGACCCCCTGGCCATGCCTCCTCCTAGGAGCCGCTGCCAGACATGCTGCTGCTTTCGGGAGCAATGCGGAGCCAGGACCGATAGGGAGCCTGCCTTAGCCCCGCTGGACTTTTAGTGGCCTAAAATCTCCCGGATTGGCTTCAGTAGTCTCCAGGAGATCAAGCCCGATTCCAGGAGACTCCCAGCCAATCCGGGAGGGTTGGCAACCCTAGATTATAGCAATGCAAATCCATCACCTAAAACAGAGTTGCACAACTGTGACCAAGAGCAGTATTTGGTCAACAGGTATTGACCAGTGGACTGTAATACTCTGTGCTAAGTTGTTTAGCTTCTGAAACATTGTAAGACATCTTTAACTTCCACATGATACTTTCAGAACCTTGGAAATACTTCTGGAGTGTTGTGTTATTTATTTTTAGGAACTTTAATATAAGCAGCCAGGCTGCAAAGGTACTTCATAACAACTGTACGCACCTCGCCACTATCAAGAGAGAAAGAAAGTGACACTTACCCATTCCCCAAACTAAGTTTTACAGCATTTTCTCTTGGTTTAGCTTCTCCAACATTGGCAGATGTGTACCTTTATAATACTGTTACGTTTTAGTCTATTTTTTCCTAAACCTGAAAGGTCATAAGAATATTCTGGCAGTAAGAGACTTTTTTAGCACTACACCACACACAAATTGGATGAGCAGCCAACTGCTGAGTGGGAGACTCATTTACAAGGGCCATTTGCTTGCCATATGTCTTTTTTTCTAGAAGAAACTAAATTCCAATCTTTGCAGTTTTAACCATAAATACAGCTTAAACAACTGTGTTGAAAAGCACATTACAAAACTTAAATCAAATCACAGTATTTAGAGTCATGAAATAAACGGAGACTGTTACAGGTTAAAGATTATGGCCCTGATCCTGAAATTCTATCAGCATGAACAGAGCCTTATGCCTGGATGGGGTCCCACTGAAATAAGTGAGTTGCATAGGTACAGGGACCTGCTCACAGATATAAGCCCTGCTTTTGCAACCTGAAGTGTATCATTAAGCCTTCTTTTTTATATATAAAAAAGGGTATTTTCAGGCAGACACAGACAGATACACCATCTGATTGGTATCAGGCCAGTATGTTTATTATTTACACCCTGATACAAGACATTACCTACCTTTAGTCCACCAGTTCTGAAGTCAAACTCTGTCTTTGTGCATTGTATTTTCATAGTTCTCTATAAATATAAAGCTCACATTTCTATAGCAACCTTCCTCCTGAAGGAAACCAAAGTGCTTTACAAAGAAATCTGATACCATGCAATAGGGATCACTTCACCACCAAACACCACAGCCATGTCTGGAGAAAGTTAGAGCTGTTTAATACCACACAGCAACCCTACTTCTCATCCTAAATGCTTCCTGTCATGGATCACTGGGCACGCTGTGCCCTGTAATCTCTTGTGAGTGCACCCTTCCTAGTGATGGAGGCCCTGAAGGAAGTTCCACAACTCTCCCACTCTTAGATTGGGTCCCTCAGCTTCAGCATCTGTTTCTCACTGTGGCTCCTTTTGCAGGGCCCATTTGGCTTGGGTCACTGCAGGAGTCTCTCTCTCGGGAGCTCCATACACAGTGACAGCTCAGCCTTTTCAAAACACAATACTACAGTATTTAACAGTGAGCCAAACACTGTGGTTAAAGAAATGGGTTAAAACAAAAGAGACTGACCTGCATAAATCTTACCAAACTTCAGTCCTTCCTCAGAAGTTTTCAGTAAGTTCCATTCAGCCTAGTCATCCCTACCCCTGTGCTGGGAGAGACAGCAAGCCCCCACAGCACTCAGTCTCAGAGAGAGAGAGAGAGAGAGAGAGAGAGAGAGAGAGAGAGAGAGAGACTATCCTCCAGATCTTTAACAACCACAGAGGTCAGGATTTATTTATTCATAGTTGATATGAAACACCTCCAGCAGCACTGAATTCAGCTCTGATCCCCATCCAGCACTGTGCCAGAGCATTGGTTCTGTTCTGACTCAGAGTGCACCACCCACCAAAGCGCTATCAATATATATTGCAGTCCACTGTTTTCCTCAGAGGTCTCCCATGCAAACACTGGCCAGGCCCTGCTTCCAGATGTAGTTCTAAAGCATTTCACAGGTAAGGTACTTCATTTAGTGGCCCTGTGTGTCTGGTGCTGCATATCCTTCTGCAGTATGGTCACTGACCAAAGCCATGGGCAGCAAACTAGCAAAAGGTTTATGCAGGAGGCGAGGGGGGGGAGAAAACAAAAAAACAAACTACTCAAGAATACACCGTAGACTCTTCGTATAAGCAGTTCTGCATGGGGGGTGGGAAGGGAATGCAGGAAAGACATTTAAATGCACTAGAACCATAAAGTTTGGATTTTAGCATTACTCTCCATAAACAGTTAAAAAAAACAACTGAGATTAAAGTAGATTGTATTTTGAGCCTGTCAGACTTAACAAGTTTAAGAAACCACAGCATTTTTCCTACACAAGAGTTTCATCCCTGATTTCCAGCAAACTAGTCCACTCTGTTAGAGATATTTGTACTTTTCAGGAGGTCATTCTTCTTTACCTTACCAAAATGAATGTAAATCCTAAGGAAGTATGCTGCCAGTTCTGTATTATTTCATTCTCTAGTTTCTCATGAGAGATTAATAGATTTAATTTTGGCGGAGCTGATGCTAGTGACCAATTAAGATACAATGCAATGAGCTGTTCCATACAGTATAGGTTCTAAAATTGAAGATTATTGACATGTCCAAGGAAAGGGACCTCTTTCTTCAAGGCTACATGGGAGGGACATCCCAGAACATTTTTCTCTTTTAACCGTGGTTGAGTGTCACAGCATAGTAGCCTTTGAACTACTGACATGAGGAATATTGAAGGGGACCACTGTCACGATTCCCTTTCCCAAAATGTAACTTACTCAGTGGTTTAGTTTTAAAATTTCTTCCTTATCCTCTGAAGTCCATCAATCATCCAAAACAGAGTCTCTGTTAAAGTCTTAGCTTGTCTGCCAGGTGGCCCACCAACCAAGCTTGCATGGGAGCCTACACGTGACAAACCCAGGCATGCTGCATTTTCCCTTCACGCTACCTGTTCTGCCCTTGGGTTCAAAAAAAGAGTGTTTTACAGTTTACCCAATAACAGGAGCAGTATTCTTGTACTTAATAACAAAAAAGCTGAGTGGGAAAAAAAAATGCAGAAGAAGTGTGTATATACAGCTTGAACCAAAATAATGCTGTAGGCTTTGATAGTGTTTCTTCAGAGCCTAGGTCCTACAGAATAAAGCTAAATCCTCAGAGTTCATGGTGTACCCCAGCCTTCCATTGCCACCTGTTCTACTCTTCGGCTATGTCTACACTACGCACCTTTTAGTGACACAGCTGTCAATGCTCTGGGCGGCGGGGCTGGGAGCTCCTGGGGCAGCGCAGCTGCAGAGCTAGGCCTGACCCGACCTAGTGCTCTGTGCTGTGCGGTGGCATGGTTGTAGCACTGCCAGCCATCGGTGCTCCAGGCAGCGCGGTAAGGGGGCACAGAGTGTGTGTGGGGGGGACGAAGGATAGAGGGCAGGGGAGTTTGCGGTGGTGGTCGGGGGCGTGGATAGGGGTCAAGGGGAGAACAGGGGGTTGAATGGGGGCAGGGGCCCGGGGGGGTTGGATGGGGTGGCAGGGGGCAGTCAGGGGACAGGGAGAAGGGGTGGTTGGATGGGGCAGGGGTTCTGGGGGCCCAGCAGGAATGAGAGGAGGGGTTGGATGGGGTGGCAGGGGTCCGGGGGCGGTCAGGGGACAGGGAGCCTGGGTGTGTGGATGGGGCAAGTGTCCCGGGGGGGGGGCATCAGGGAACAGGGGAGATTGGATGGGGCAAGAGTCCCGGCGAGGGGCGCAGATAGGAGGTGGGGGCCGGGCCACGACCCCCTCCCCTAACTGGCCCTCCATACAATTTACAAAACCCGATGCAGCCCTCAGGCCAAAAAGTTTGCCCACACCTGGCTTAAGGATACTTTTTAAAAAAAAAGTAAGCACAAACCTGTTCACTGTTCATACTTTAAGGAAGTATGTCCCCCTACAAAATTACAGTCCTGGATCACTGGCTAAAACTTAAACGCTACTTGAAACTCCCCACATAACCAACAAATTTATATTTGGCTTAGTAGTGTGTTTGCATTTTGCTACTGGCACTGCTTTATACAGCAGTTCAGTCATAGCTTAAGAAACCTGTGATGTCAGTTTCTTTAATAGGAGACACAGTTGTGACTGCTTTGGTTCCCAGGCATAAAGTCTTCTGGTTTCCAGGGGGAGGAATGAAGTAGTCCTACCAGACTTCCCATCAGCAGTTCAAGCAGCACACACTGACTCTGAGAAGAAATTTTGGATGCCTGAGCAGACATTTACAAGATCACATCATCCTCTACTATAGGCTTCCTGCTCTCCTCCAAACTCGATCCCCAAAGTCTGCCTGTAGACTTCTATCCAGTGTGTTGTATTTTAAGCAACAAAAATAATATTAGTTGTTTTTGAACTATTTACTTGCCATTTTAGTTTAGTTACAACAGCTCCTTCTCTAATTTTGGGAAGTTAATCAATGCAAGTCTGAAATGTGGGTTTTACATACTATTTCCTACATCTGTGATAGGAAACCTATAGCACTTTTTTCAAAAGTAGATTTGGACCTAGAGGAGGAGACCAAAATCCAGGAAAGGGAGTGAAGAGATGAATGTGAAAGGGAGGCAAAATGCACAAAAAGAGGACAGAGGGTGGAAGATGAAAGAAGGAATGTGCAAGTGAATCCACAAAATGAAGCAGTCACCCCCAAAATAATCTTTTAAATATTTGTACTTGCAAGAATTCTGCATCACTGTTCTATAGTATGGATCTAGCAAAGTAAGGATTACATGATCCTGTATTTGAATTAAAACCAGAATCCTACCAGTTACTACAGCATTCTTTGCAAGAGCTTCATTTGCACCAGTGTTTGCTTTCTTTCCTACCCCCACAAACACACATACAGTCATCAGCTATGAGTAGTTCACCTAGACCTTCATTACCAATATGCATCTTCAGTCCATAACATGTGTCTGTAAGGAAGGAAGACATAGCAAGATTTTTTAACAGAGGAACAGGTTGTCTGCCTACTATAAAAGGAGACCGTGGATTCTCGTTTTGCGGAGAAAGTGAAACCTACTATTTTTGCCAGCTTCACCAAAACCAGTAACCATGCCCTTTGGGACTGGAGTGAGGGAAGGAGAATGCTTCCCACTCCTCTCTAACCCTTCCCCCAGCCCCTTGGCTGCTGAGATAGGCTACTACTCTACCCTTTCCTTGACCATTATTTTTAAATTGTCATCCTCAATATATGCCTTGCTGTTCCTTCCTAAGCAACAGCAGAGTGAAACTGAACCAAATTTTTATCAGTTTTATTGCTGCCCAAAGGAATCTGAAAAAATCCCAACGAAGACTGACAAGACCCTGGTAAGCTTTCATCCAGCTGCAAGTTCGCAAAGCTAGAGCAACAGCAGAAGCCCAGAGCTGCCTGAAGAATCAGGAGGAAGATGCTGGATTGGACACAAACTCCATGTTTGGCCAGTTATCTTCTCCAATTAGAAAGGCTAGAAATTTAGTTGTCTCTCTTCCCATCTGCCCCAAATGAACATTTAGATTTTGGAGGAGCTGAAGGCTTTCATTAGGACAGTTAATCGTTTTCCATAGAGGGCTATTTTTAAAATCCAGCTGGGAATCCCAGCTTTCAAACAAAAAAAATAATCAATCTCTGACTTTAATATAAGGTATTAATGCTACAATCATGCTAGATACCTATCTGATCAGTCTATTAAAAAGATGTGGGTACAGGAGACTTGTTCCCACGAGAAGATACAAGAATGCTGCAGTCTGCTGAAGGACAGGGAAAGAGAGAACCCCAAAGAGCATCAAGAAAAGATAAGTCTCAAGTTACAGAAATATTTAAATAAGGGCCAACCACTACTAAGAAAAATGGAGGCTCTTTGATTCTTCAATTACAGAAACAACTAAAAAAAAAACACCCCAAATCTGTACCTTCTTTACTTTGTTTCTGGGGAGGAACAGATAAATGATTTTCATGGACCTTTATGCAACTAACCAAATCTTTGAGATAAAAAACTAAAAAAGCACCATTATAACTGGATGTTTCTCTAACAGTTATGTATGACCACATGTCAGTGACTGTACTTTTATCAGCACTAATTGCAAGAAAGACGTTAGCAACTGAATGTCTTCAAAATGGCACTAAAACCAGCAGGGATCAACATCACAGGTAGCCTTCCATACAACAGCATTAGCTACTGGGCCATCAGATGCATAAGTGTCTTTTGGAAGTGGCACACATTTACTTACATGAAGTGTACAAAAAAAAAGTATTAAAAATACTGCATTTAGGCACTGTTCTTTCTGAAAGTTATGCAGCCTTTTAGGGCACGTTAGCCCCAAGACAGCCATGTGCTATTTGGGTGTCAGGCTACACTATCTCAGGCAGAGTACAAAGTAAAATTAAGAAGCAAAACACCCTGGTTCATGGCAGGGAGTGGTACAGCTGCATGTAGGGAAGAATTCATGTGAATAAACTCCCCACCCAATAGCAATGCTACTCCCTGTTCTAGGTCTCATCCTCTTTTCTTGGAACCTCTTAAGAAGGAGTCACTACGACCTAGGGCTATACAGTTCCACTGGCAGAAAGTAAAATGTTTGGTATCAGAGGAAGCCAAATATACACTACCTGCTCTTCTTTCCAATTGTACAGACAACTAGACACTAGAGGCCCCTGCCCTTTACTGAATATTTGGAACATGGGGGAGGGGGTGCTTCCCTCAACTGTGGATTCAGAGTGGGAAGCTTAAGCGGAGAGTTGTCCCGGCAAGGTCCCCTTTTTAAATGGTTGAATTTTGGCAGTGAAGACCTTCAGACTGTCAGCCAAGGAAGAACCCAGTGTCCCCTCCTTCCTCTACAGGCATCCGGGAGACACTGAGCATACTTAGTATGTAGTGGAGGTCTAATAGGGTTGGCACAGTCCTGAGGGGCAGATAAGGTCACAGCTCTATTCCAAGCTCCTTGTGGCCTTGGACAAGCCACAGCCTTAGCGTGGCCATTTAATAATTCTTTGTCTAATGTTTTAAGAAAGTAGCTAGACTGGTATGCAAGTGCCACGGTATGAAGACATGTGCCTTCCTTATAATTCCCAAGGATCCATACAGCGTACAGCAGAAGAGCTGTCCGAATCACAAATCGGAGTCCAAGAGGCAAGAGAACCTTTAGAAATAGGAGCAGCATCCAAAGCCACAGATTACAGGAGTCTTAGGGTCTGTCTACACTGCATTTTAAAAATCACAAGAGCAAGACTCAGGCTTGTGCTATGACGCTAAAAACAACTGTGTAGACATTTGGGCTCAGGCAAGAGCCTAGCATCTGAAACCCACAAGAGCCACAGCCCAAACAACTACATAGCTGTTTTTAACACCATAGGGCAAGCCCCACGAGCCTGAGTCTGTAGATCAGTGGTCCCCAAACTTTTGAGGGTCTCACACACACCCTTACCCCATCTGCACTCTGCCCCTCTCCCCACCCCCAAGAGGTGGGGCCGGAAGCAGGGCCTCTACTGCGGGAGGAGAGGTGGGAGTGACGTGGACAGGGTTAAGGGGGAAGAGGCTGGTGCTGCAACTGGGGGTGGGAGTGAGCCACGCCGAGGCTCGAGACAGGGCCAGGTGTGGGGCCGGATGAGGGGGATGCAGCTGGGAGTGGGGCCCAAGCAGAGCTGGGGGAGGAGAGGGGCTGGGTGGGGCTCCCTCTCCGCCCCCTGTGAGGGCTGGTCCCAGCCCTGCTGCGCCCTTCCCCCCGGAGTTCCTCCGCACACCACTAGATCCAGGCTCTGAGATTTGCAGCCATAGGTTTTAAAACACAGTGTAGACGTATCCTTAGCGCTCTCCAGCTCCATAACTGAAGAGGCAAGTTCACTTATGAGAGGGCCTTTAGCCAGTATCATCCTCCTCATTAGCACGAAACAAATGAGCAACACAAGCCTATGAGGCATTCAGCCATGATTAACAAGTCTAACTAGTATTAACAAGCTTTAGAGCTACCATACAATAACATCCTACTAAACCAGTAAAGAGATTTCCGACTTATTCATCCCAGTTGCCTCACCTGTCAAAGGCTCACATGTCACAGTTTTAAATTTTTCAATCATTGCTTTGTTTAAAAGAGACACTCTGATAGCTATCAAAACATGTAGGTAAGCAACAGGACAGGGCATGTGTTATTATAGCGCAATAATTGCACACCTCCACTATGCTGGGAGGCATGAGGTCAAAGGCAGAATGTTTACAACACCCAAAATACATGACAGTGTAACACACCCTGGAATATGATGTTCTTTTATTTTAAAAAATTAGGAAGTGTTTTCTTCTTTACTAGTTACATCATAGCTGCCATCTATGTGTTCATATATGGAAGGAGGTATCCCCCCTAAAGCAATGAGAAATTTTTTAAAAAAAAAGTTTAGTTTTTAAAACGTGTTGCTTTACATCTCTCTTCAGAGGAGTGTTCTTGCTCTGAGGAAACTCGTCAAACATGGCAGTCAGAAGAACAAATGAGGCAAGCAAGCTGCCACCTAGGTACAGCAGATTTAAGACCCTATATTACATTTTATATACAACTTTTTTTAAATCCTACAGTTCCAGTTCTGCAAGGCTGAATGGGGAAGTCACAACAAAGGGGTGGGGGCAGAGATATTATTGGTTAAATGACCCTCCAGCTGCATCAAACTTGTTTATCTTCAATATAAGTTTCTCTACCCTGCCTTGCTCTTTCCCCCCCAGCTTTTTTTCCTTTATAAGAATGGCCATACTGGGTGAGATCAATGGTCTATCTAGCACAGTATCCGGTCATCTGACAGTGGCCAGTACCAGATGCTTCAGAGGGAATAAATAGAACAGGTCAATTTACTGAGTGATCCAATACCTGTCATCCAGTCCCAGCTTCCAGCAGTCAGTCAGGAACACCCAGAGGATGGGGTTGCATCACTGACCATCTTAACTAATAGCCATTGATGGACTTATCTCCCATGAATTTATCTAATTCTTTTTTAAACTCAATTGTACTTTTGGCTTTCACAACATCCCCGGCAACGAGTTCCACAGGTTGACTGTGCATTGTGTGAAGAAATACTTCCTTATATTTGTTTTAAACCTGCTGTCTATTAATGTCATTAGGTGGGTGAACCTAGTTCTTGTGTTATGTGAAGGGGTAAATAACACTTCCTTATTAGTTTTCTCCACACCCTTCATGTATTATATTGTATTATACTTACCCACAGCATCTTTGTTGTTCTGTAAAGTTTTGTTAGTTTAAAAAAAAAAAAAACCAAATGGCTCTGTCAATTTTTAGAATTATTGAAGTCCTTGCTCCACATGTAATGCCTGCAGAATGACAAGTCTGAGTAATGTGTCCACTTCTAGGGACTTTCAAAGAAAGGACATGCAGGTGTAATGAACTATGACCACACACAGACACATTATGGTCACCAGCAATGACTGAACCTGGGACCCTCAGCATCAAAAAGCCTCTACTTCTTGAGCAAAAAGAAACCTAACGGAGGTCCAAGATATTAGAAGCCTGAACTGCCAGTGCAGTGACACATGAGCACATGCAGCAGCCAGTGTATTACATACTCCCTTTCAAGCCTATGTAAAGTGCCAGTGTGTAGCACACTGGGGTCAAATCACATTGAGGGTCAAAGTGTGTGTTTATGGAGCCGCCATTCATTAAACAAGAAAATTCACCTTTCGGACTGACTCCAAGGGGACCACCACGGATGGGGATGAGGGAGGCAATCAATGTTGATAAGAAGCAGTATACTGCAGTCTGCTTCTGCGTGCTTTCCATTTCCAAAGTCCCTTTTGTTTAAAAGGAAAGTGTAATCACTGAAGTCCTTCAGTCCTATGCCCCAAGATAAGATAATATGACCACTCCCCCGCCCCGCCCCCCACGACGGACTACTTTTTACTAACATCCGGAAAGCTATAGACCATTGCCTGAGCTGATGTTATTAATTTTTCCAACCTGGCTCATGCATAATTCACACAATCAGTTGAAGATGCTACAGAGACAGATGTCCATTTGTTCAGTGTGTGCATCTAGGACTAGGTGTATTTTAAACATTTATAAAGCTATTTTACAACAGGGTGCCTCCTTGATAGGTTTCATTTATGAAATAAGACGGTGGGTACCAATTACCCTGGGAAAGGACAGACACACTAGACAGCAAATTAACGCCAATACCAAGTAACGTAATGTCTTTAAACTCTCATGAAGCCAGATTCTATTCATACACATTAAGATACGACTCACAATCAAAATGTTAATTTTGACCCATCCTTCATTTAACATGCATGTGAAGACTATCATCTTTTGTTTTAGGAGCCAGATCACATTAGCCATTTTGTTTTAATTATATGAAAATTGAACTAGACGCTACATTAACTTTAGCTTTTACTCTAAAGGGAAGCAGACTGGAAACAGTATTCAAAAGGGAACACTCACAGACTTACAGCTGTGTCATAATTAACTGTTCCTCTACAACAAGAATCTAACTTTGCCACCATCCATAGTAGAATATTTACACTGAAGCAGTGGAAAAACCCTGGAAGTGATGGTCAGCAGGACAGTAGAGCTAAGCTCAGGATTCATCATTCAATAATTCATTTCTATCCTGCTAAAAAAAGCTTTGGGTGAAATAAATATTAATAAATAAATATTTAACTTTCTAAACAGTATTTGTACCTCATTTTGAGGGGTAGCAAAAATAATGCTTGCTCAATACTAGCAGTTATGTATACAAATGACAGTCTCGTGGTAATTAAACCTATAATCTAGGAGAATAAAATTAGGTTTCAACTTCCCCTTCTCGTTCAGGAGTTGCACTCAAAAATCATGATGGAAGCTACTTTCCTATAATTTTGACAGAAAAATGCTACTCCATCCTAAAAAAAACCAAAACCCCCATTGCTATTATAACACCCACAGGAACTCTATAGGTCTTGTAGAAAATTTTAACAATAACCAATATCAAAATGCTAGTGTGGTAGTCACACTGCATGTTCCCAATTCATAGGAGCTTAAAGTTCCTTAAAAGAACAGTAGTCAGCAAAGCATTAGATGGCCAAGATTTATAGAGGTACAACATTTAGCATCACATGATAACAAAAAGCACCAATAGACATTTTAAATCCTTCAGAGGCTAGCTCTAGAGTGGCCATTAAGACAACTCTAAATGGTGTAAATCCACACCAAACAACCTGCCAAGTGATGGGCATTTTTCAAATACAAATCAGAATTTTTTTATATAAATTGGCTAGTAGCTAAATATACCTCCAGTACATATCAACCCCAGCTATGGCTGAAGACTATATCCTTTAGTAACACTTGAATCAGGCCAGGCAGTTGAGTGCGTTAATGTGGAGAAGCTGCCATTAAATCTACATAAGCACACCATCCAAACAGTAGATTACAAAAACTTCTCTGAGAAAAGGCTACACACACTTACACAAGTTCTTCTTTCCCAGTATTACATCACCTGTAACATTGCATGTTTTCAAAATAATTTCTAACTAATGTCTGAAGCTATTCCAGGATAGTGTCAGAACCCAGCAAGTGCGTATGTTCACCTCATATAGAGTAAGCTCTGAAATTCTTCAGTAGTTAAAGCAAAATTCAGAAGTTGATATTTAGTTTTTTAATCAGAACTTTTCTATACCCATGGAAGGCATTTTAATGTTTAGTTTACAATATAATGAATTACACTTAAGTAGGAGGGAAATTTGGTTTTACTTTTCTAGTAAGTGTTTTATTTTTCCGGTGATGGTTTCTTTACTGGTAGCAAAGTGTATTATGCATATTAAAGACACATTTTTTGTTGGTATTAGCCACATCTTATACTGATAGAGTCCTTATGCAAAACTAGACTTCTGTGGGATCTTGGGAGTATAGCCTAATTATTCCAGATTTTTATCTCAGACACATCTATGTAAATCTGGAGTTACTACATAGGGTGGCATGACTCTGGATTCATACCAGTCTAACAGATTAGGATCTAACCCTAATCTCAAATTCAGAATTAATGAAATCAATATTTCAAGGAAAAACAGTTAAATAAGTTAACTGCTGCAAAAAGACATTAGTAACAATCATGCATCAATAAACCCCTTGAGATGCCAGCACTCTTTTATGCCATAATTAGTTTAATTTTATGTTCCCCATCTTCCAAGAGTACACTGAAGATTCTAAAACACACCATTCAGTATGTAGAAAGCTAAGTGTTTATTTGACCAAAGCATTACAGCTCAAGCAGTGTGGGGGTCTTTGAGATTGTTGCTACTATGCATAAACTAAAAACTGTTTATACTAAACAAGTTTAATGCCACATGTGTTATGATATACTGTATGTGCCTTCACTCTGAAAAATATAAATGTAGCTTTTAAAATTAAGTTTCCAAACTCCAAGGAAAAATAGATATGGGGAAAAAACTAGAGTAAGTCCCATCATTGAAATATAGCATATCACTGCTGCAAGTCTTTCATATTAAAATCTTTTTGCTTTAATGCCAGCGAGCTCTTCCACACTAAGTATACTTTTATTACATTAGTTATGTATTAGAACGAACCAAAACAGCCGTGTTAACAAAAAGGACAGTAACCTAATCAACACAATATAGGAAAGAAAAGGAAAATGTGGCCCCAATTTTGTTTCTTACATTTTATTAGTGTTTATAATTCAAGCTGTCCATTCCACTTTCCATCCTCCCCACCTAGTTTCCCGCCACCCCCCCACCCCCCCATGGAGAGGAGTTTATATATCTTCCTATGGTAGATAGCATTTAAATGCTAAATATGTTTATCCGGGCCAATCTGGGGAAAAAAATACAGCAAATTCTTAGGTAATACAAAATAGTACTAAAGCAGTTTTTGCCACAAAGAAAATAACTTGGAAGTGATATTAATTAATTATACAGATTTGTGTGTAACAATAAAAAAAAAAAGCCTACTTTGTGCAGTCTGTAGCAGGAAGGTATTGCAGTTGAGTTAGCATTATGGGGGGAGGGATAGTTCATTGGTTTGAGCATTGGTCTGCTAAACCCAGGGTTGTGAGCTCAATCCTTGAGAGGGCCATTTAGGGAAGTGGGGATTGGTCCTGCTTTGAGCAGGGGGTTGGACTAGATGATCTCCTGAGGTCCCTTCCAACCTTAATGATTCTATGCCATGATTTTATATCACTCTCTGGCTCTTACTGTGGTACTACTGTAAACCCCTACCATGAAAATATGCAGCTAAGAGTCAAATGTATTCCATCTCTGTCCTATTTCACTTGTGCTACTACTAAAAAGGTAGTCAAAAAT
The DNA here is from genome assembly GCF_016161935.1 of Mauremys reevesii. Taxonomy (NCBI): domain Eukaryota; kingdom Metazoa; phylum Chordata; order Testudines; family Geoemydidae; genus Mauremys; species Mauremys reevesii. The sequence continues at coordinate 213,124,582 of NC_052624.1, forward strand.
ATTATGAAATATTGTTAATGAGTTCATATGAAAACTACTGGCAGCTAATTATACTCCAAAATTATATCCTCTTTTACTAAATAGTAGGGCTGTCAATCGCAGTTAACTCAAGTGATTAATGTAAAACAAATTAACTAGATTAAAAACTAGTTGCGATTAATCGCAGTTTTAATTGCAGTGTTAATAGAATACCAATTTAAATTTATTATAAATATTTTTGATGTTTTTCTACATTTTCAAATATATTAATTTCAATTACGATATAGAATACAAAGTGTACAATGCTCACTTTATTTTATTTTTATTACAAATATTTGTACTGTAAAAAAAGAAAGTATTTTCAATTCACCGGATATGAGTACTGTAAGTGCAATCTCTATCATGAAAGTGCAACTTACAAATGTAGAATTATTATTTTTTATATAACTACACTCGAAACAAAACAATGTAAAATTTTAGGGCCTACAAATCCACTCAATCCTAATTCTGGTTCAGCCAATCAAGTTTGTTTACATTTATGGGAGACAATGCTGCCTTCTTATGTACAATGTCACCTGAAAGTGAGAACAGGCACGGTTGTAGCCAATGTTGCAAGGTATTTGCATGCCAGATCGTATGCCCCTTCATCCTTCGACCACCATTCCAGAGGACATGCTTCTATGCTGAATTTAAATTGGTATTCTGTTATTTTTTAACAATGCAATTAAAACTGTGATTAATCATGACTATTTCTTTAATCTCACGATTGTGATTTTTTTTTTCATCATTTGATAACCCTACTAAATAGTTATGTGATTTACCAGCGTGTTGCCTAACTAAATACAAATGCATTCAATCTAATGCAGTAGCCCTGGGTGTGGCTTCAGTACCTCTTACGCTCTCTGTTACAAGGTTCAGCCACAATCACTCTAACATCAGATATTTAGCTTCTCTCTGCCAAGCAAAATGATCAATGTAATTGACAGGCAATTCATTTTCATTGATAGTTTATTTTAAAATCAACTATAGCTTTACCTGCATAATGTACAGGGATTTCTATTTTTGGCCCTATGACATAATGACCCTCCTCCAGACTATGAGCTGTAATTGTTGTCCACTGCCGACATGAATGAATCACAAGGTAATCATTCTCTCGAAGGCCTTCAACAGCGTCTCCTGCAAAACAGATATAAAATTACATCAGATTCACTGCATAAAGAAATACCACTAAACTCTGTATTACACAATTTAAAGCCATTTATTCTGCATTACTATTTACTGCAGTGATTAAGTATTTTACCCAACTTAAATATCAAACATTTCTGATGACAGGCTACAATCTTATACATTTTCATTTAGCAATTTACTCTTACAACTTGAGAAAATAAAATTAAATACTAGCATATGAATACTAGAAAAATGTAATTCAGTTATTCAGCAGCAACTCTAGGGTTCTTATGAAGAAAGCTAGAATGAGCAGACTGTTTGGCCTCCATTTATTTTTATTTAGTTCTCTTAATGAGAAGCACATGACATTTTCAGCTTCAAAATACAGAGATAACCAGTGTGCTTACTCATACTTTACTGGGGGGTTTGCGGCAAGTGGTGAGAGGGAACAGAACAAAAGAAGACTTCCCCACCCCAAATACAATGATGAGCCTTATTAAAGAACACACTGGAATTGTCTGTACAAAATCAACATTGTTATTGAGAATTATGGAGTTACACAACCAAGGTATTTTGTTTCTAAACAAAAGGTCCATTTCATCATCCACCTTTGCAATTATATGCTCAATCATAAAATACAAGAAAGCACAATTCTGCACACTGAAGAGCAGAAGCACTTATAAGACTGATTAAGTATCTCCTATTGTACTGCAGTGGATCCACGTTCTGATCAAAAAGATAGCAGTGGAACAAACACCTCTGAGGATAAATGACCATGACATGGTGCTGTCACACAGAAATCTAAACTTACTACATACAGATGTAGTTGGTAAGCATCACCTGTCATTTCCATTAAAGAATGTATTCAGATCAACACTTCTGTAGCACTAATGCTTGCTTTAATCCTATTTAGTAAAGCATTTTAAACAGGCATCATAGACCGAGGTATAACAAGTTACACACAAAATATACTGCACTGTTATAAGTGTCCTAGATAAGAGGATACCAAATAATTTTCACAAGTTTACAGACAGTAACAAGTCAGTTATTCCTATATGCAAAGATATTTTGAGTTTACAACATTAACATCTGAAATTAGCATATCTCCTCCCACAGGTTCAGTCCATTCAGAGGATGACTTTCATTTGGTGCTCTAGACTGTTCTACAAGAATTTGCAGCCATATCAGTTATGGTGAACAGGTCATTGGATATACTCCTGGGGGTGGAAAGTTATTTCAGTTTAGCTATTCTACTCTCTTCCCACTCACTACCCAGTTGGCAATTCCTGCAGTCTTTATGCCAAAGTTTTCTAATGCTGAAGTAAATGAAAATTCAAGATGAGCAAGATATGTAAAGATGACCTTTGCTTATGTTGTTTTGGCAGATGCCCTTCATTCATCCATTGGCAGCTATCAAGCCCATCCCAAACACTCCCAGTTCATTTCCCCCATAACTGTCCAGCCTCTACATCTCCTTTGTCCCTGCCAAATTTCAGATGCACATGCCACTCACTATTCCTGGTCAGGATGGAAGTGTTTGGCATGCACAGTGCCTGTGAGAGTCATGTCACATGGCCATTCAAACTGGCAGACGAGAAGGTGCAATACAACTTTCAAAGAGCAATAGACCCCATAATGAGTTTAAAAAAAAAGGGCCACAGAGAAGATGGCGTTGTTACAATACCTCACACACTGGGTTCTGGGGCCATAGCATTTACATTACAGTGTATCCGACAGTCTATGTGCCATACTCTGTCTCCTCTATAGCATGTTGCTCTTACCTATCTTCAATCACATTCAGTCTTTCTACTTAACGCATAGGGAAGAGCCTTAAGGCAAATTCATGCTGACTATTACAATGCCTTTAAAAATCAGAGAAAGAAACTAAATTCCAATCTTTGCAGTTTATCACAGTATTTAGAGTCATGAAATAAACGGAGACTGTGATCCTGAAATTCTATCAGCATGAACACAGACAGATACACCCATCTGATTGGTATCAGGCCAGTATGTTTATTATTTACCTGAAGTCAAACTCTGTCTTTGTGCATTGTATTTTCATAGTTCTCTATAAATATAAAGCTCACATTTCACCAAACAATGTGTGGAGAAAGTTAGAGCTGTTTAATACCACACAGCAACCCCTACTTCTCATCCTAAATGCTTCCTGTCATGGATCACTGGGCACTGCAGGAGTCTGATGTGTAACCAACACAGGCCAGGAGTAGTGGGGCAAAAATGCCAACAATTTTAGGTTTTATTTTCCCCGTTCCCCACCAATCATGGCCAAAAATCTTTCATAAAGCAAGTCCTCTTTCAACCTTGCTATCAAGTTTGGAAATGCATATTCCCCTCAACTACTACAGAAGCTCATATACCATCTCCACTCCTGGAACTGGATCCTTCACGTTCTTCCATGCAGATAATTAGCGCAGAATTTCTCATACTTTCACCATCTTGAACTGTTTTTATTTTCCCTGCTGAGACCCTCCACAAAGGAGATATAGGCAAACAGGACTATGTAAAGTGTAACAGGCAACTTCTAATACTCCGTTTGCAATGGCCACCACCTGTTCTAATCCTGCCGCATTTCATGCTCCCATTCCGTCAAAGTACCACCCACCTACACATTTTAAAGACGTGTTCTGTGTGAATTCATAGATTTAAGACCAAAGAGGACATTAGGTAATCTAGTTTGACCTCGTGTATAAAACAGGTCAAAGAATTTAATCCACTTACTCTTGTATTAAACGCAATAGCTTGCATTTGGCTAAACAACATCTTGCGGAAAAACATCCAGTCTTGAAGATTTCAGGACATGGAGAATCCACTACAACCCTTGGTAGTTTGTTCCGATTTGTCATGGTTAAAAATGTGTGCCTCGTTTCTCATTTAAATTTATCTGGCTTCAATTTACAGTTCCTGTTATGTTCTTCTCCACTAGATTAAACAGTCCTTTAGCACCTGCTACTTTATTCTAGTATGTCCTCACCATTTGTAGTCTAGAGAGAAAAGGTGGCTTCAATATAAGGATTGGTATTCAGAACTGAATTTTAAGTGGTACATTTATCACAGTCCTTGATATTCCAATGAACAGATGGAGTCTGTTTACTTAATATAATTTCTTCTACTTTCATTATGACACCCACTCCTGAGCATGGTTGTTCCTGAGCAAGTGAGGGGGGTGAGAGGGAGTCTGGGGAGGAAATGGCAAACTTGCTTCACTGTAGGGGAATGGCCTCAAGTCCCACCCTGTTTTTGAAGTAACGTCAGGTAATTGGCATAAGAACCTCAGGTGCACGTGCACACACATACAGCCTTTCTAGAATCTTCACCCTCTGGTATCTTGCCTACTCTGATCACAAGCTAACTGCTAATATACAAAACTTCTCTTCAAATATTTCTGTCACACACAGCAAATTAGAACTGGTGTGTTTGAAAAAGAGAAGATTTTACAGGAAGACATCCAATAACAGATTCAATATCTGGTTAAGGCAGACTTACAGTTCATATGGTTACATTCATGCTTTTTATAGTAATTGGCAACAAGCAATTATTTTGTCCTACAGTAAATATAATGATCATGACCATATGGAATGAACTAGTATTTTACTAGTTTCACTGGCTACAGTCCATGATGTTTGAAGGCAGTACAAAGCATACCTTGCACACCTTTTTCTGTCACTGAGTGTTCAAAGTTATAAATTTCAAAACAATACACAAATAAAAAGCTTGAGTGTAATGATCAGGAATTTCAGAGGTCATCCTTGTACAGTATGAAAAAAAAGATATACTCAGCAAAGCACACAGACAGACACACAAGAATTGTTTCCTTTATGGTTCTCATGAAGTGATTTGTCAATGTTTACTGTATTAATTAAAACTGGGTGGGGACTAGGAGTGTAGAGTATCAGAGGGATAGCCATGTTAGTCTGTATCCACAAAAACAAACAATGAGGAGTCTGGTGGCACCTTAATGACTAAAGAGATTTATTTGGGCATAAGCTTTCATGGGTAAAAAAACCTCACTTCAGATGCATGGAGTTAAAGTTACAGATACAGGCATAAATATATTGACACATGAAGAGAAGGGAGTTACCTTACAAGTGGAAAACCAGTGTTGACAAGGCCAATTCAGTCAGGGCGGATGTGGTCCACTCCCAATAATTGATGAGGAGGTGTCAATACCAAGAGAGGGAAAATTGGTTTTGTAGTGAGCCAGCCACTCCCAAATTAATGGTGTTACGTTTGCAAATGAATTGTAGCTCGGCAGTTTCTCTTTGAAGTCTGTTTTTGAAGTTTTTTTGTTGAAGGATGGCTACTTTTAAATCTATTGAATGTCCAGGAAGACTGAAGTGTTCTCCTACTGGTTTTTGTATGTTACCATTCCTGATGTCTGATTTATGTCCATTTATTCTTTTACATGGAGACTGTCCAGTTTGGCCCATGTACATGGCAGAGGGGCAGTGCTGGCACATGATGGCATATATCACATTAGTAGATGTGCAGGTGAGTGAGCCCCTGATGCTGTGGCTCATGTGGTTGGGTCCTCCGAAAGTGTTGCTAGAGTAGTTATGGGGACAGAGTAGGCAACGGGGTTTGTTACAGGGATTGGTTCCTAGGTTAGTGTTTCTATGGTGTGGTGTGTAGTTGCTGGTATTTGCTTCAGGTTGAGGGCTGTCTATAAACAAAGACTGGCCTGCCTACCAAGGTCAGAGAGTGAGGAATCGTTTTCCAGGAAAGAAACTACACCATCTGCTCAAGAAACGCCCTGCTATAGCACAGGAACAAATCTACACAGACATACCCCTAGAGCCCCGACCAGAGGTATTCTATCTGCTACCCAAGATCCATAAACCTGGAATTCTCTCAGTCAGCTTTTGTTAAAAGAGAAAAGCTCCACTACCAGTAGGATCTCACACCAAGATCAGGTTTTAAGTTTGAGTGCAATTGTTCAGAATTGGATGAGAGCACCATGGTTGGTCATATGCCGGAACTGAAAGAAGTGAGAGTTTGGGCATTAGGATGTTTCAGTGGCCAGTCATATCATTGGAAGTTGGTGTGGATGTGCTCATTACCTGAACTGAATTTCCTCGATTTTAAGTGATTGTGTTAGGAACTGGCCTCCAACAATTTTAACTGTAAACTAAAGCTTTCGGGGTAGAATATATTCAGTATGAACTCCATTCTTTCATACTAAGGATTTGGGGGTCAGTGGACAGACGTGTGTTTATGTAGAGTTATATGGCTTCATGCATCCTACCAAAAAGGCAAACGGTGAAAGTATTTTACAGGAATGCACTATTTTACTGTGAAAGAGCAGATGCTTTTATTTAACTGAGCGTGTTTAGTAAATATCATCTACATGTCTGCTGCAGTAGTTAAAAATCACATTCTACTCTTAAAAGTCAGTGAATGGGGTTGCTCTAGTTTAACAATTAAATTTTGGTCCATTAAGTTTCAGAAAACAGCATTCTTGCCCATTACACACATTGTAGGTGACCACTTTTCAATTCCAACAAGCACTAGTAAACTGACATTCAAGTTACTTACAAAATATGAAGAACAACATGACTCATTCACTTACAAAAATATGCTGTTGAAAATATAATACAGAGCTACAAGAACCTAAACATTTTAAAATGCCACATTTGGTCATCTTGGTGAAAAGTTTATATCCACCCTTTAAACATTAATTTATTTTTTTTTTTTTACTCTGGAGACATTTAAAATGGAGGTAGAGTTTGGGAAAAAGGAGAAAGGTAACAGATACCATTTAAATAAACTAGATTAACTAGATACCATATTTCCAGCAGAAAGATTCTGAAGGAAACACTTCTGTGTCTTCATTCCAAGATGAAACTGAGCCTAGAACTATCCCTTATTCTTCTTTTGAAGACACTGAAACTTGTAAGTGTTTCTCTTCCTACAATGAAGAATCTTTTTTTACTTTCTCACAAGAAAGCTGAAACAGCAGCTCATGGTCTAAAATCATCCCTAAATTGTGAACCCTAGTAACTGACAGCACTGTAGAAGCTGACTATATGCCTTTTGGTAAAGAATAAATTGTGAGCCCTATTGGATGGCTTCAATCTCCTCTGGGCAGACTTCATGCCATAGCTAGGTATTTATACCATACTCGGTACCATGGTATTCCAGTCCCAGAGCAACAGAATTAGACACAGCCTTAGATTATGCCAAACCCAAAATCCATACCTCCTTTTATTGGTGGGTCCACATGTCAGTCAGTGTTTGACCAGCCTCTAGCATTAGGGTTCCTACTTAGTTAGTTATTCCTCTGATCAGCTGATACCCAAGAAAAGTGTGTAGCTGTGAATTTACCAATTAATGAGCAAGAGACTCAAGCTGCAAACTCTGGATCCAAGTTCAGACCGATCTTTACAAATCAGCAACACATATTACTATTTTTTTTTAAACTACAAATAGGTATTTCTTTTGAAATAGTCAATTCTCATACCTCAAGCAACTCTTGAGCCAATACTGACTGACAGAGCTGCTCTAAAGTGCAATCCTGTGGTGCCAAGATAGCCTCCATCTGTGTTCAGTGGGCCAAATTCTGCCCTTAAATATGGAGGTGCAATTCCCATTGAAGTCAACAAGAGCTGTATGTACATGTCTATGGGCAGATTTTGGTCACTTGGTTCTAGGACTTCAGCTGACCAAACTGAAAGGCACTATATCCCATTACCAATCCCCTAAGCAATCCAATTAGCTTTTTTGTAAAAAAGGGTTGAGAAAAGTACAGAAAGGGCAACAAAAACATAATAAGTATGATTTATTTCAATAAAATGAATTCTGGGGAGCTGAAGTTACAGTCTAAAAAAAGGGGGAGGGGGCAAATGATGATCAGTACCTGTTCAAGTGAAGGCAACTTACAGTCTCTGGACAAACAGTGGCCTATAGCTATAAACGGGGGAAGGCGGGGGGGGAGGAAAATTTTTTTCACAGGCCTTGTCTAAAACAAGACTTTTTTGAAAAAAGATTTCTCACTGTTGCTTACACCAAACAAGAGTAAACTGGTGTTGACAGCCATAGGAGCTTTGCCAGTGTTTTAAAAACATTGCATTGGTGTTAGCAATGGTGGGAAAGTTTAAAAAAAAATCCTTAGTACAAAACAATTGAGCAGTGGAATAGAATCCCAAAGGAGATGGTCAACTTGCCAATATATTAGATTCTAAAATGTTAACTGAAGTGATACTGTGAATTCTCATGCAAAATTAAGGGTAAGACTGGAGGACATGCTCTTTTCTGACCTTATTTACAAGAAGGGATGGAAACAATGTAGAAAGCGTGATATTCTGGTGGTAGGTTTACCATGAAACTGCAGAGTACTGTAGAACAGGCAAAATCTCTACTATGCACAGTAGCATGTAGCCATTTAGAAGCAGTTCAATATTTCTCATAAAAATAGTCTTTTCCATTTAAATATCAACAGCTATAATTAAAACAATAGTTACTATGTTTCAAACACACAAACTGCCCAGCTTTGGTTTAACAGCTGGGAAAGAGCACACACAAATGAGAACAGCATGACAACCTTTTCTAGACAAAGGCTAATCAATGTTTATTTCTCATCCAGCTCATGGCCTAGGAGAATGTTACCAATGTATCATGTTTTATTTCTACGGCATGGTTATACTGAATTACCATAGCAACTTCTCCCTTGTAGAACAGGTGCCTCTTTATTCCTTCAGATTTTTTTTTTCAGATTTAGTTAAAAAGTAAAGATTTGAGTAATTCCACTTTTAAAAACTTAGATGGGGGGGGAGGGAGAGAAGAAATGCACATTCCTTGTAAAGTCGGAGTATTAAAATGAAGAGGATAGGATTTCTCTTAATATCAGTGCGAACATGCAAGCTGCTCTCCTGCTTAATTCTGATTAGATCAAAATTTTAACTAAAAAAAGTCAGCACTACAGTTTGCTAACAACTTAGACCATAGATCAGTGTTCCCCAAACTGTGGGGGGCATGGAGGAACATTCAAGGGGGCAAGGCAGGGCCTGGGCCAGCCCCCATGGGGGGCAGGAAGGGAGCACCATCCATTAACGTTTCATTCAGTATTTAATTTTATAGAACCATGGTGGGAGGGGGGGTTGTTATTTGCTTAATCCAGTACCCCCTGGATCCAATCTGAACACCACTGACTGGCTGCACATCATATTTCTTCCATACAAACATATTCCAGAGATTTATAATGAGGACAAAAAAGAGTTTAAGAATAAAATTGATGAATAGTCCAGCTGTAAATTGTGATAAGAATTTGACTGAATTATATCATTTTGACAAGTATTTGAATGTGGGGAGAGAATTAAAACATTTGGTGTTGTGAAAAACAATACCCATTACAATGTGGAAAAAACCACCAACACATTCGGAACTACAAGGATTGTAAATTTTGCCTTCTGGTCACTGGTACTGAACAAGTGTTTGAAAGTATGTGTAATAGTACAACAAGCATTTCTAGCACTGAGAAATCATAAATATGGGGCATTACTGGGGGGTTCACCTAATTTGTTAAGATTCCTTCTCACCCCTTCAATGTTTTTGCTATTTCACTGACTGTTAACAGACACATTTATAATAATTTTACAAAAATGAAGCATCTGTCTCTCTCTCTCTCTCTCTCACACACACACACACCCCTAAACTGTTGCTGTAATAAGTAGTTCCTGGTGCACTTTTAATAGCAGCTGTTCTGTGCCATAGCTCCTTTTGAGTGCCATAAGCAGTCACTGTATGCACACCAGCAGCCTGAGACTCAGCAGCCTCTCAGGCTTGGCTGGAAGAGGGGAGTTGAAGTAGAGGTATTAGTTTTACTAGGTTTTATAAGATGATTTTAAAGTTTCAAGAGATTCTGACCCTCCAGAGCCAGGATTCACAGTTCTCCAGTGGTGTGTCATTTCTGGTTCTAGTAGCTCACAAGATAGCAGTCTTTAAAACTGCTACTGGTTGCTCAGACCAGCAGTGCTGTTTTGTCACTCATTTATTGGATTTCAAATCACTGTAGTTTTCAGTTCCTTGACCACATCAGAATTTATTTTTGCCAAGAGACATTACAGCACCTAATAGGACAACTGTGTAAGGGGGCAGGTGGGAACGTTTTAGGGAACAGTTCTCTCAGTATAGAAGAAACAAATTGAACAAGTTTGACAGGCTATGATTTTAGTTTCCCCCTCTATTTCTATCATTTTCTTATTTCAAATTGTAAACAGGGCAATAAAGAAATGTAGTTGTACACAGAAGCTTTTTAGCAAGGCATCACACTTAGATGTACATTTCAGTTTTTCAACACTTAAAATCCAAGTCTACCCTGGAATAGTTAAAAAGAATGAAGGTTTTAAATTCCAGAAGCAATTTGCAACACATGGGAAAAATCTCTTTGTATTAGTTATTCTAATTTTTTATTTGAAATGAACTAATTAGGATAGAGTGCCTGACAGAATCATCATCTGACTTGGTCATCAGTGTCAGAAGAAAGAAGTGGATGAAGGAATCTCATGGTAACATTAGTTAAAATAGTTCCCTTTCTCATCCTCGGGATACCAAGACCTTCTGAGGCAGAGGTCCAGAGAGAATGGGATGTAAATTGTGGGTATATCTTAGACTTGTTTGTAACGAAGTTTTCTGGCAGTATTGTTCAAACCTTTAATGTCTTTCCAATACATTTTCTGTAGAATCCACAAATATTTAAAGCTATCATTCTGACTGCACTGTATTTCAAATGTATTAACACTCAGGCATTTTCTTTAAAGATACTTGGTTCTTATTAACGGAGACAATCAGGAGTGGTGGTTGGATCACAGCCCCAATGCTTTCTTTAAAATTGACACCATCAACTTGTAATCTAGTCAAATACACACACACAAACTTCTTATGAGTAGTTTCAGGTACCACATCTGCTCCTCCATCCCTAAATTCCCCTATGGGTTTGAGGTTTTACAATCACATTTGTGTTTTTTTAAAAGGAAAGGTGTATCTTGTCGGTTCTTCTGGCAAAAAAACAAAAGAAAAAGGTGAAGGTAAACAATGAGGAAAGTCATATCAAATACACACAGTAAGCAAACTGGGTGAAAAATCTTTTCTGGATTCCCTCTAATCTTTAGTGTAACTTATAACAAGTACAAAGTGTAGTTTTTAAATTGATGGTGTTCTTCTAATCACAAGAAAACCCAGATTATTAGTACCCTTAATGTTGTGCCTTGGGAATCCATTACAAGTATTTGGTTGCATCATAAGTACTAATGTTGCAAGTAGAATGTTGAGCCCATACAGGAATGGTTACACAGACACACATCATGATGCCATCATCCAGCCAACAACCAAGCCAAGCTGAGATATGCAATTGACAATGAACAATTGTTTTGCAACAAGGTCAAGGTCCATTACTGACAATTTTTTTGCTGACAGAGCAGCCTACAAAAATTGTGAAATATCGTAGAGAGAAACCTTTGCTAACTTACAGAAGCCAATGATAAAAGGTTAAACACATCAGAAGGTTGTATACACTGGCCTTTGCTATATAAGGAAAGTAAAGGAAAAGAGTGTACAAGAGCCCCAACATTTGAAAGATCTTGTACAACTCCAAATGGCATTGTAGCTCAAGTACTGTATTTGCATATTGGAAAGACACCACCCTGCAGCTTCAGTTGATTAAGGGGAGGAGATGTCAATTACAGCAACTAACTTGCAGGAAAAGAAAGCTACAGAGCCTACACAAGGAAGCATACCCTGCAAAGAAGGTTGCACAGATCCTTAGAGTACAATGCTGTTCCCAGCATGCAACATCATTGGTGTGTCAAAATTAAAGTACTAAGTGACTTGCCCAAATTGACAGAATGAATCTACATATGCAACTTTGTTGTAGTTGAATCTATGGCAGAGCTGGGAATAGAACCCAGATGGGATTCCCCTCCTCTTTTCTAAGTTCTAAACTACCCCACTTTACCAGCCCCTCAAATACAGGCACTGCTAGGCTAAATGAGAAAGCAGCACTACACAACTGGTAGTGGGAAATGCAGCATCCAGATGGAACAGCAGAGGAATCATAGGTAGACAATCTAATCACAAGAAATTTAGCTAGGACACCACGGTTAACCCTGTATTTTTAGGGAGACAGCATGCTCAACAGCATCTTCAGTGGGCACAACTAGTCAAGATGAAACAAAATTTCAAAATCACATCTGAGAGACAAGACATCAAATGCCATAATACTCCCAACCCCCTGCAGTTCAGTATTCATCTACAGAATCACTAACAACACTTCTTGCAGCACCCATAAGTTACTTTGAGGTCTCCTATTTAAGGGCCTGATCCACCCTTGCGTATGGTCACACAGTGTTAATAACTATTTTAGGAATCAAGCTTTCACCCCGTCAGTCCCCAACTCTCCTGCAAGTGCTGGATACAATCCAGTAGACAAACACAAGCTTATCTCACACTGGCACCCATTGCACTACCTACCCCCTACTTCTTTCACACCAGCCAGCAGAGACAGGGAAGTTTTGTTTCTTTAAGATCAGAGTTCTACAGCAGTCCCAGTGAATAAACATGAAGCCTGATTTTTCCTACTGTGTCACAACACCATTGAAAACCCCAGCTTGTTCCAATGGAAGCTTTTCTCCAGCTTCAGGCCTGGGTTTCAAAGACTCATAAGTTCTGTTCAAACCACTACTTAATATAAGTAAAAAATATTTTAAGTATTCAGATTTCTGGCTAACAAGACACTTGGGGTAAATTCTGGCCCCAGTGAAATCAATTACAAATCTCCTATTGTTTTCAATGAGGCCAGGATTTCTCCCTTGGTGTTTTGATTCAGTTTGCGTTTATGACCCACCAAGCGAAAAGCCAAGAGTAACAATCTAGGCTTCATTAAGGTTTTGTTTGTGTTTGTTTTAAATCTTTTGAAGAAACATCCCAGAGAATCGGAAGTGTTTCCTTTTTATGAACACAAGCCAAATGACATGGAGCAAATCTTTCAACACAGGCAACCCTCCCACCATCACCACACAGAAAAGTCTTTCTCTGCAATAACGTCCCAACGTTACCGCTTGCATTCCAAAACACAGGACGGCAACAGAAAGTGTACTAAGCCACCACTCTATTCCTTAAATGTTGCTCATCATAGGAGGCAATTCAAACTTTGCTATACTGTACGTGCATAACATTTAGCTACAATCCTGATCCAAGAACAGAACCATTAGCATGGTTTCTCATGCATTACTGTGAGAAGTCTTAACAAAACCTTTAATTAAACAGCTGACAATATTTAGCAGCATGTTTGGAAGTAAACAGTGTTGCCCACTCTATTTTATCCAAGTCTCCGGATATTTAGGGTTTAAGAAGGGTCATTTTTCGAGTCATATGATTATGTGATCATTTCAGCTATCGTTTAAAAAAGTTTATAGCCGTCACTATTGCGAAAAGCTTGAAAGTGTGAAAACCTAAAAAAAGCTCAAAATAAAATAAAGGCAGAGAACCCCAAACTTATCCTTTTTGAAGTACCATGATTTTTGGCTGACTGGGGCTGGTAATACTAAACATTTAAAAAAAAAATGGTTTGACTTGCCTTAATGGGATCAAGCATGGAGAAGCTGACTGGAAACAAAGATCAGTTAGGAAACTTGCTAACTCTCCTTAGACACAGGAGGCCCATATTATGAACATGTTAGCTTCTAAAACTTAAAATATAGGATGTGCTTCCTCTGATGGGCCAATTAAGCCTAACTTTGTTACTGTAAGCCCCATCTATTCATTTAGGCTTTTCCTGAGCAAGGCAAGCAAGCTGAGGAATTGTTTTAAGCTGTCTTATTGTCAGCTATTTATATTTCATATTTTAAAATGCCATTTGCAGGAATATGTTCTCTGAGCATATTATATAACAAGGCCACTTGCTTTCTGGACTAATGGTGCTGGGAACAAAGACGTCATGCTCACTTCTCATGGGAGTCTATCGTTGTGAAGCATTGATCCCTGTTTGCAGATCACCAGGACCACTGTTTGAACTTGACAGTACTTTGGACAGACTCCCCAAACAAAAACAAAAAAAAAATTAACTGAGGTAGGTAGTGTTCAGGTAAAGCTTTGCAGGCCAAAGGAAGAAGTCATCATTACTCTCTAGCTAGACTGTTTTTTATATCCCGCACGTGCTTTTAGTTCATTCTGGAAGTGGGTACAAAAACTCAAAATCAGTTTGCATTAGAATAGAAGAAATGTTACTGTACACTAATAACTGACAGACAAAACTCCATATGGACTTCCAGCACAAGTCAAAGCCTGCATATACTGAGAAAGAGGCCAGAAGGGCTTGCAATTTCACGTATGCTTAAGGAGGTCTCTTGTTCACAGGCAACCCCATTCAGGGCAACAAACAAAAACAGAAAGTTACACAGAGCCTCCAATGTAACAAAGCACATCACGGTTAGGGTAGCTCGTTTTAGTAAAATCATTTACATTACTCCTCGTGTGATAATTTGGGGAACATGTCTACGTTGAGAAATTGTTGAATCATGGAATGCCTCGATGTGGCCTCCATCATTTGTTGAAAAGGGCAACAGCACATGCCTACCAAACCGGGAACCATGTGGCTGTTAGATCTTAAAGGGTTACCCACTCAAGTGGAAACACTTGGGAAGCTAGTTCCTCCTACTTCTCTATGGAGAGGGAAAGTGGACAATCCCCAGCAACAGAACAAAAGATCTATATGGCACGATATACAAACTTGAGGGAATCACAAAGACAGACACAGGACACACTTGGCAGGAGAGAGGGGCATGCTATTATAGGAGAGATGTCCTATTTATCTGAAGGACCAACAAGGGCAAAGGAAAGTGAGCTGATCTTGAGAAGGAGAAGGACTCCATGAGCTACAGGAGAAAGATCGTGGATCCCCCAGAGGACTCTGCCCACACCCAAAGAACTCGTCAGAGCACTGAAGAAACTGAGGCACGGATATGCATATAGGTGTTATTATTTTGTCTAGGTCTGTGTATCTCTTGTGCTATATACTGAGTAATGGTGTTTAGAATCCTGTGCAAAGTTCTACTGGCCTTCACTATAGTGTGCCCCAGAGGAGACACTGTAATCCCAAAGCACCACACATATGGAGTAGGGGGAGAGGACATGCTTAAGCTATAAGGCAGTCTGAGGAGTTAGCGCTGGTCCCAGGGTCTGGGCAGTTGGTATCCCAGCTCTCAGAAGGGGATGCTAGACAGAGGATCTATACCCTGAGAGTATGCCTAGAAACCCCAGTCAGGGCCTGCACTCTGCTCAGGAAACTTAAATAGCAGATGGGGCCCAGTGTGCTGTGCTCCAACCATAATCCCCTAGCTGGATACTCACGAGGCTGAGCTCTACCAGGTCTGTGTGCACAACACTCATCTCATTTTTATTGCCCAAGCAGCACAACTCAGACTACTGCCTTATGCCCATAGGAAGGGTAAAACTGAGTTATAGCTTTAATTCTGAATAAGAATTCATCTTTTTATAGCCTTTTAATGGTTTTTCCTGTTCAATTACAAACTGGAAGTATTTATTGAAACCCAAACCATCCTTCCTATAAGCCAAGTCTCAAACGCATATTAAGGGTAAAAAAAATTATCATCTTTTTAAAACTTTTCTACAGTAACAATTTTTAAAAAAATGTGGAAAGGAGAAAAGATTCCACTTTTGTCAAGCAGCATACAATACTGAGAAACAAAAATCTCCATGGCCAACTTCCCTATCTCTAAGAGGGCCGAGGGAGAATAATACCCACAATTCACAAAGCACTTTTACTACTGAGCACTATAGTTTTTGTTTTTTTAATTAAAGTGTTCCCTTTTCCTATATACTGTCTTTCACCTACACTGGAATGGTACTTGCTGTAGTTTTGCGGCTTGCTGCTAGCCACACCCACTCTCTGAACACTATGTGGTACCATACACATACATAGCTAGTCATATCTTATATTATGATCTGAGGGAGGTACATTCTCAATGAGCCTCATCTTTCCTACTCACCATCCACAGAGGCTTGACATTTTTTCCCCAGAACAAATATGAACAAGTTTCAAATTTGAAGACTGAGAACAGACAAGTATGACCATAACACAATTACATGGGCACAATTTCAAAAGTGAATGTTTTATGATCAGATGTAAAATGTGTGATGTGGCTATAACCTTCAGTGGGAGGAGGGTGGGAAGAGAGAGATTTGGGTCTTTTCAGCAAATAGAAGTTTGCATTTTCAATAATTTTATACCGATACTCGAGAGTAATTTAAGGCTTCTGAAAGTGTTCTTCCAAGAACAAAGACATAAGGCTGTAAATCAATTTAAATGTAATTACAGGAACCCCTCACTTAAAGTCGTCCCGGTTAATGTTGTTTTGATGTTAAGTTGCTGATCAATTAGGGAACATGCTCGTTTAAAGTTGTGAAATGCTCCCTTCAAACAGTCGTTTGGCAGCCGCCTGTTTGGTCCACTGCTTGCAGGAAGAGCAGCCCGTTGCAGCTAGCTGGTGAGTGGCGGGAACCAAGGTGGACCAACAGCCCCCCTAAGTTCCCTGCACAGCAGCTGTCCCTCCCCCCACTGCCATGTGCTGCTCCTGCCCTCTGCCTTGGTGCTGCTCCCAGAGAGACTCCTGCTTGCTGTACAGGGGGAGGGGGAAAGAGGAGGGCTAATGTCAGGGTGTCTCCCCCTCCCCCTGCTCCTGCACCCAGCTTACCCCATCTTCCATAGAGCAGGGGGGACACACAACCAACGGTGGGAGCTTCTAGGCAGTAGCTGCGGGTCTCAGCAAGCTGATTTAGTTAACAAGGCAGTGTACTTAAGCCTGGATTCAGCTACTTTAAGGGGAAATGCACATTTTTTCTCTCACACACAGGGTGTGTGTCTCTGTCTGCCCTCCCTCCTTTCCTGCTGCCTTGTAGAGTGTTCTGAGAGTTAACCCTTGAGGGCTCAGTCAATTGCTAGTTCATTTAGCAGTAAGGCATTCCCTGGGAAATATCCCACCCCCTGACTCCTCCACCTCAACCAAGCTTCACAATCATCACCACTGTATACCAGTATGAAACTGTTTGTTTAAAACTTATACTGGGTGTGTGTATATAAGTCTTTTGTCTGGTGAAAAAAATTTCCCTGGAACCTAACCCCCGCATTTACATTAATTCTTATGGGGAAATTGGATCAGCTTAACATCGTTTCACGTAAAGTCACATTTTTCAGGAACATAACTACAACATTAAGTGAGGAGTTCCTGTAGCTCTGTGACTTCCAGTTATTCACACCACTCCATGAATGGGGGTGGATGATTTTTCCCTACAAAACATGCAGTTGATTTGCTAGTTCTCCAAAACAGTCTAGGGAACATTTGATCCGCTCAACATGAACATACTTCCCTACCTCCTCACACACCATGGTCTTTCATCATTGTGTTGTATTTTAAGTCTAAATTACAGTACAAAGCTCTCAGAGCAGGAACACTGTCTTTATTGTACATTTGCTTATAAAAGTACCATGACTAACTACAGAGCTATATATAGTATGGAAAATGCAGCTGTACAAGTAAGAATAATATGTAAATAGCATAGTTAAACTAACAGAAAGCACCATAAATATAAAATTCAAGAGATTTAAGTAATTTGGCACACAGTGTTTTATGAAAAGTTTGTTTTTTGAGTCATATGCAGTATGTGTGTTATTAATATGGAGTATTTTCCTGTAAGAGATTCTCAGATCTTGACAGCTAGTTATTCACTATGCCAAAATACCAATATTCGTGCTGCAGTCAAACCACAGGTGGAATTCCTGGAACATAGTCCCTGTTACTGAAATTAACTGCTATACCATGTTGTCCCATATTCTGTAGCATTTCTTTTCAGCATGTTCCCTTAAGTTCACCAGACTAGTACAAGAGTGATGAATACTCATAAAGGTATTAAATATATTAACTTCTTTCCCATGTCAGTTTTAATGCTAGTCCCTTGTGTCATGCTTTATTACAACCATTTGAAACAACAATACACGAACCATTGCACAACACTTTTTTTTAGTTTCTTAAGAACTATCCTACTTACTTGGGCATCCTATCTTAGTTTCTGATTGAGTTTACCTTAAATTTGTGTCCTTAAGTCAGTAGTTCTCAACTTGTGGTCCGCAGACCCTGGGGTCCCTGGACTATGTCTAAGGCAGCAGTTCTCAAACTACGGGTTAGGACCCCAAGGTGGGTCATGACCCTGTTTTAAGGGGGTCACTGGGGCTGGCTTAGACTTGCTAGGGCCGGAGACCGAAGCCTGAGCCCCATAGCGTTGCCAACTTTTTACTTGCACAAAACCGAACACCCTTGCCCTGCCCCATCTCCGAGGCCCACCCCTCTCTCATTCCATCTCCCCACCTTCTCGCTCACTCTCCCCACCCTCACTCACCCATTTTCATCACGCTGGCTCAGGGAGTCCGGGTGCAGGAGGGGGTGAGGGCTCCAGCTGGGGGTTAAGGCTCTGGAGTATAGGAGGGGGCTCTGGTCTGGGTTTTGGAGTACGGGCGGGGGCTCGGGATGCAGGTTCCGAGGTGGGACCAGAAAGTAGAGGTTCAGGGTGCGGTAGGGGGCTCCGGGCTGGGGCAGGTGGTTGGGGTGTAGGCTGGGGGCTCCAGCTGGGGGGTGCAGGCCCAGGGATGAGGAATTTGGGGTACAGGAGGTGGCTATGGGCTAGGGCTGAGGGATTCGGAGTGTGGGGGGAGGGGCTCCAGGCTGGGGCAGAGGGTTGAGGTGTGTGTGGGGGGGTGAGAGCTCCAGCTAGGGGTGCAGGAGGGTGCTCCAGGCTGAGGCTGAAGGGTGGGAGGGGCATTAGGGATGGGCCAGGGGGTTGGGGTGCAGGTTCCAGCTGGGGATGAAGGGTCTGGGGTGCATAAGGGGGCTCCAGGCTGGGATTGAGGGGTTCAGAAGGTGGAAGGGGCATCAGGACTGTGGGTTGGGGCAAAGGAGGGGGTCAGAGATGCAGGCTGGCGATTACCTAAAGCAGCAGCACACTCCCCCCTCCCTCGGCTTCTATGCAGAGGCATGGCCAGGCAGCCCTGCGCGCTGCCCCATCCACAGGCACAGCCCCCGCAGCTCCCATTGGCTGCAATTCAGCCAATGGGAACTACGGAGCTGGCGCTTGGGGCGGAGGCAGCACAGAACCCCCTGACTGCCCCTACGCATAGGAGCTAGGGAGTGAGGGGGGGGGGAACATGCCGCTGCTTCCAGGAGCCTCAAAGAGCCATGGCAGACAGGAAGCTTGCCTTAACCCCACTGCATCACTGGCCAGACCATTAATGGCCCAGTCAGCAGTGCTGACCTGAGCCACCAGGGTCCCTGATGGGGTGTTCCGGTCAAAAAATCGGACACCTAGCAACCCTAGGGCCCCACGAGGCAGGGCAGAAGCCAAAGCTTGAGGGCTTCAGCCCTGGGCAGCGTGGCTCAGGTTACAGGCCCCCTGCCTGGGGCTGAAGCGCTTTGGCTTTGACCCACCCCTACTCGGGCTTTCCCCTCCTCCCCCAAGTAATGGGGCTTAGGCGGGCTCAGGTTTCGGTCCCAACTCCTGGGTCGTGTATTAATTTTTGTTGTTGGGGGTCGCGGTGAAATGAAGTTTGAGAATCCCTGCTCTAAGGGACTGAAAACTAACTGAACAGAATTCAACTATATATACACATGCAATAGATTTCCAAAGGGGTCCACATTCGAAATTTCCAAAGGGGTTTGCAAATGAAAAAAGGTGAGAACCACAGCCCTAAGTGATATTTTAAAAGATTAAACCAAGCCAATGCACTAAATCTCCCAGAAGACTTGGTCAAATTTCTTTTAATAAAAATAATAATTAAAAAACAGAGCCATCATTTTAAAAAAAAAAAAGTAGTTTTTCTTTTACTCTTGAACTAAAGAATTTGCTGGAGAGATGTTCCTTAGATATTTTATTTTAAAAAGGTAATCTTTGTGTACAGGTCAAGAGTGCGAAATTTCAGCCCAGAAGATCTATTTTGTGCCTTTATCTAGGTACCATCCCCTGTGATATCTGAGCACTTATAAGCACGTGAAAATAACAGCTCAGGACAAACTGTTTTGAATCCTTGACTACCATGGCAGAGCATTATCAAGAGCCCACAATAATAGAAGTAGCATATTGATTCAAGAACATACAGTACACACTATTGTATCTGAAGTTGCTTCTGAACAAGAGGCTCAAACAACAAGGGTTTTTAGCTTTAAAATTCAGAGATACATTAGTCAACTCATGTCCACCTCATCTGGAAGATTGTTCTACTCTTGAGAATAGGTGTTGCCAAGTTACTTGGACTCCAACTCCAGGAGGGCACTATCATTTTCATAGATGCCCTAAGGTAGAGCAGACTTGAAACAATTTAAAAGCTTTTTCACTAAAGTGTTTCTGGAACACGTTTCTGCCTGTTGGAAAGGAAAATACAGCAAGCACTGGTTAGGGGCAGGCAGCCATCTGCTTTTTCACTCAATTGTCATGATGGAATCAGCAGACCACGAGGGAAAGTATGTATGTGGGGCAGAGGGTGGAAGATTATATTGTGTGCATTGATGTATGTGCAATTCAAACATTAATGGTCTGATTTTTCAGAGCTGCTCAATGCTTATGGGAAAAAAGTCAGGTCATAGGTAAGCTTTCACTAGTTTCAAAGTACATCCTGTCTTTTTGCCTTCTCCTAACTGGAGGCTTTACCTACCCACTGAACCGTCACCTACCTGCACACTGTACAATAGCTTCCCTCACACAGCATGAGTGTTTGGATCACGCATATTCCAAGGGGCTCACATCTTTTTGATCTACTTTAGTTTTTCCAAACTGGTTAGTACCACCTCCTCCAAATACTACAGTCCACCTAAGCACTTTGCAATAGTTTCTTGAAGGAAGATTATCCACAATAAACGATACCACACTCAAACCTCAGGAGGAGTGAAATTCTTAGTATAAAACCATTGCTCAATTTCAGGGATATCCCTGAGTTTGTAAAAGGATGCAATGTGAATTGTTCACTATGTACATAGTCAAACTGTTCTGTTTAGTGTGATGTTCTGTCTCGAAACCAAACAACACTATCTTATCATTTAGAACTAGACTAAACACTTCACATGCAGTAAGGAACAATCTTGCACTAACAGGGGAATGGAGTAGATAGAGGTCTTTTCCATCTCTAATTTCTAATCGCTTATTATGATTCTAAACATCTTTTTAAAAATAGGTTACCTCTGGTGGGGTACCTCATTGAGGACAGGATTTACAATGTAATAAATAAAGCCTGTTCCTCCCAAGCAGCAACATGGCAACCTCAAGCTTAGCCAGATCAGGCATCAAGTAAAGTATCTCCCAGTACAGTTATTTAAGAGACAGTTTAATCAGGGTTCATAAGGTATTTTACACAACCCCTCCTTTTCATAGGCTTTCCCTCCTTGAAATCAACATCATAATTCAGTCAGTCTGCCTTAAAGCAACCACAAATATTGCATTTATGCTTCGGGTCAAAAGAAATTATTTCCCTCTGAGTCTTAATAACTTAGTGTTGATAGGTCACTATATCTCCAGAAGAATTCAGAGGGATGCTCTCAGTTAGGCTCAGCGAACAGCCAAAAGTGACTTCTGAACAGTGGTGCCTCAAGCTGGGCTATCTACCCAGCCAGACTAGTGCCAGGATGTTTGATTTTAAAAACACTAGTATCATTCGTTTTAAATATTTTTTCTGGAGTGATGATTGTTAAATAGCTGACGACACTGGGAAATATTTTTATCCACAGGATGAGTACAAGCAGACTGCAGTGATAGTGATCTCATCGCTAGAGAGACCAGTCTCTGGAATTGAGAGGGAATGTGGTCCTAGGTCCCTCCTTGGGGATAAAAAACAAACAATAGTAAACTGTCAAAAATTAACAATGGTGCTAGGATGACAGGGGTCCTAATAAATAAGACAACAGTAGGACATTGAATTTTCCTATTTAAAAACAAAAGCTGGATTTGAATGCCAGACATGGAGTTCACCATTTGCTGCCAAAAAGCCATGCAGTTTAACTCTTTAACCAAAGCATAATTTTCCACTTCTTAGTCTTTAAAAGCATTTTTCTTCCGGCTTCCGAGATTATCCTTAGACTACACCAGTGCTACCAGAAATGTCAAAAACTTGAGAAAATAAGGATAAGCTCTACATGGAGCTTTGACTCAGTTAGCAGATAAAGAAGGTAGTATTATAACTCACCAGAAAGGTCTAAAGTTAAGTACCGTATTTTGTTGTCTATTTATAATCCCTGAATGGGCTGAGACACCATTACCTCAGAGACCTGCTCTCGCCTAATACCCTGCAGTGCGAGTCAAGGTCATATAAAGGTACTTTTGCTGTTGGATCCTGGGATGCAATCCTTTCCCCTTGGAAGTTAATGGCAAAACTCCCACTGACTTCAATGAGGCCAGGATTCCATCTCCTAGAGTGTAATTCAGGGGGTGGAGGCAGGATTCTCTCATCCAGTTCTTACTGTCTTTGAAACTTGTTCTCCTTGGTCTGACAGAGCCAATTTAGTGAGCCCCAAGACAGGATGTAATGCTTATTCATTGGGTTTAGTGTTTGTTAGTTGTGTTTGCATTTGGTTACCTTGGGTTTTCTATTAATATTTAGCCTGTTAAGACATACTGGCAACATGCATGGTAATAGCAGTCTAAGTACTGTCACTTGTTAAGGTGACAATGGAGCTTTTTTTAAAAAAATACTGGCAATTGCTATGGCAATGGGCACTTAATAAAGACACAAAACCAACAGCATCTGAAATAAAGATGGTAAATACTGTAAGGACCATTCTGTATTTCAGAGGACTAACCACTTTAGCGGCATTATGATGAATTAGCAAGTGCAAGCTATTTAGAAATTGGAGCTAAATATTCCTATCAGCTTGAACTATCCCAGTTTTCATCAGAAGCTATGAATATATATCTTTTAATTTCAGTTTGAGGTGAGATGTCACAGCCTAACTACTAACATGTGCAGTTTATATATAACTAGACAGATTTCTTCTTCCCTCACTCCTCCCCTCCCCAAGGAAACACCAAAAACCCACTCTCCCTAACCCAAAAGTAGCTTTAGTTTAGGTAAATATTTCAGATCTTGATTCTGGACAATAAATGTTTCTGTTTCATATCAGCTGTATTTTTATCATTTCCTGTGCATCATTACAGAGCAAGCAGAACTATTTGGAGAGGACATTCTCCCAGGATGTTCATATCTGCATTCTAAGTTATAGGCGATTCTGGCACAAGAAATGTGACTTCATTCATTCATTTTCACTTTATTCACAGTTTGAAGTCATCAGACATGATGATACTAAAGCTATGTCTATACTGCGCCACAGCACAGACTACAGGGGCATAAACTGCAGAGCGTACCTAAGTGTTGTACTTTCAATGCCCTGTGTGGATGCTGTTGGTGCAAACTAAAAATGTACTTAGCTCGCATTGACACTGTCCTGTCTGAAAGAGGATGCTTTTAGTTCATTCCAGCAGTGTCCACGGGGGTGGGGGTGGGGGGGTTAGACCGCAACACTTTGGTGCACTCTGCAATTCGCATCACCCTGGTTCTCCTCACAGCGTAGACAGTCCCTGACAACGGAGCAGTGAAGTTCTTGCACTCAAACAATTTAATAATTCCATTTTTCCTAAGACCTAAATCACAAAAGAGATGAGAAGACAACATTACAATAATCTCCACATCGCTAGAAAGCTTCAAGAAAGCAACTGTTCAAAGACAATAAAAATGAAGTCTTACAAACACTGATGTATGAAAAAAATCTCCAGCTCCTCAATCCCTCTTCCTACTCCCTCTCCTACCTCCCCCCCAAAGAGAGTTTACTTTTAACAAAAGTTAACAAAAGGGAAAAGCAGCTGGTTGAGGAGATTCAAATAGCCAACATTTTAAACCTCGGACACCTGAATATAGGCACCTAACTAAAAGTGGCTTGAATTCCAAAGGGGGCAGAGCACATGCAGCTCCCCATTGACTACAATGGGATTTGTGGATACTCAGCATCAGGCCAGTAAAGGCAGCAGTACCGCAACCCCCCTACAATAACCTTGCAAACCCCCCCCCCCCAACTCCTTTTTCAGTCAGGACCCCTACAATTACAACACAGTGAAATTTCAGATTTAAATAGCTGAAATCTACGATTTTTTAAAATCCTATGACTGTGAAATTGACCAAAATGGACTGTGAATTTGGTAGTCAAAAAAGGTCACATCAACAATGATGGCAAGTCAACAAAAATGAAGAAGCAGCATACGCCACATAAGCCTGTGAGAGAATTATGAGATTTACCAAGAGACATACTACATCTGGAATTGCTTCCAGCAACCTGACAATTAAGCACAACTGTCAGAGGCCATCTTAGCTGCTTCAAGTCACAGAAGGTGACTACAATACAAGTTACATTAACATAGCAGCTTTCAAATAAATATTGCAGTGCCCTGTGATGTAACACTATAAAACTAATCATCAGTTAAGGCGGAAAATCTTTTCTTCACCCTACTTCTGACCATCAGGACACAAGCACTACAAAGCGATATAGGAAAGATACTGCATAATCAAGGGGCAGAGTTACAAAAAGCTCTGGCTCCCATCACCTAAGGATTATAATAAGGACAGGTAAGCAATAGGCTGATTGCAGTGTGGATGAGCAGATAAAGCAAGATGAGATATTACTTAAGCCTGTTGGCCCAGTCTCAAAGCCATAAAAAGGACAACTTTTAAGTCAAATGCAAAACTTGGTACTCAAATTATTTTACCAAGTCATACAACCCTCCATGTCACTTCATAAATGACATGTTGAAAGTACCATAACTGCTGCAACAGGCACCCAAACACGAGCTGTCTTCCTATACATCAAGGGAAAACCAATCACTCCTACATTTGTATTGGGCCAAGAAGAAGCCATTGTTTTTGTACCTCCTGAACTGCTCTCTCTGGACTGATCTCTCTCACCCAAGTTCTACTTCCTGAACTCTCTGTCTGTGACTGGCATAATAATACTTTTATGACCACCAGTTGCTGGTCTCTGAAAATCTATGATTATTTCCATGACACTCCAAACCTTCAAGGAAAAGCAATACCAAATACCATTCCCAACTTCTCGTCTCATGTAGTAGCATGTTGCTCTACTAGCCATTCTGTCAGGGGCATAACCTCTAATTTCCAGATTTTAATAGAAAATAATATGCTGACCTAGAGACTGTAGGTTAGCATACAAGTAAATAGTAATAAAAAGTTCCTTTTCTTTGAGATTCACAGACTTCTTATGTTTTGTTTTTTAAAAAAACAAACAAAAAACTGTCTGTTGCCCTTTCAATCAACATTAACATGATGAACATTTATGGCTTAGACTACTTGGTTTATTTAATATTCCTTTTACTTTGGCCTTGATGTAGGTTCTACAACATGTAATCACAGGATTGAGCCTTAGGTGTTGCAAATGTCTTCCTGTATTTTAATCATGTATTTTTTTACTCTCAAAGACTCTATACTGACATTACATTGGACTCACTGAGCTTCCCCAAACTCAGGCACACAAAGGAGCACGATCCAATTTGTTTAAACCAGTAGACTACAGAAAGAAAATGGTGAAAGAGCAAAAACTTTACTGTAACATCTAATAAGCAGAGATGTCTGGTTTAAGAGTGCAAAACGAATGCAGTTTTAGTATGTTGTAGCAGTTCTCCCGACCCTCAGAATCTGAATTTTATGGGGGTAACATTTTTCCAGGCTAGAAACACTTGGAGCTAATCCTTAGCCTTATAAACATCTCCTGACTTCTGCATTTTCCACAGTTCATGATGGATTACTTGCACCCCAATAAATGAAGCAGACCCAGACCCACAAGAGACATGCAGTTCCTGCCAGAAAGCATTCAAGACCTTTTTTGCAAACCAAGGCTAACTGAAAAAGAGGGATTCCACACACCCCTGTCACAATCCAGCCCTGGCAGAGGCTTGTGGCCCCAGAGATGAGAGCAGGCCGCAAGGAAACGTGCTGGGACCCAAGTCACTGGGAGGACCCCTGGACTTGGGCGGATGGAAGAGCTGGAGAAGCGCTGGACCAAAGGGCGGCGGGCTACGACTAGGTTCTGTCCGCAGCTCTGCCCGTGGCAAGCTGGGGGTCCCCGGGCAAGTCAGCTCGCGCCTGTGCCCCGGGTCGGGCAGCCCCCCGGCTGTGCAGGGGGCCGCGCCGCGCGCTCCGGGGAGTCTCCCCCTGCCTTGCAGGCGCGGGATGCGCAGGAGGAACCATTCCCGCCCGCCGAGTCTGCAGAAGTTAATAGTTAATGGGCGGCTGCTGTTCCCAGCCCTGTCCCCCCGCCCGGCCCGGCGCTTTACTCACCGCTGTCCAGCCGCACGAGCTGGGGCAGCCGGTAGGTGCTAACCAGCTGGTCCAAGGGGACGGACACCGCGCTCCACTTCACATCCTTGAGACAGGATCCCAGCGAGGGGCCCGGGTCCATCTTCCCTTCCGCCTCCGGGCCCGGGGAGGGGGAGTCAGGCTGGCAGGCGGCTGCGGCTCCTGCCCGCCAGGGTGCTGCAGCCAACAGGACGGAGCTCGCCTTGCTCAGCGGCGGCTGCTGCTGCTGCCGCCGCCGCCTCCGCCTCCGCTTCCCCGGGACATGCTAAGCTTGGCGAAGCGCAAGGTGACACCCGCCCAGCGGCTGCGGCTGCTCCTCCAGCCCCCCGGGGCTGCTCCCCGCTCGGCTCGCAGCTGCGACTGGCCCAGGAAACGCCATCCCAGCACTGACTAATCACCAGGGTGCGAGAGACGCCTGCGCAGCTGCTGCTCCTCCCCGCTCCCAAAAGGAAAGTGCCGGGCTGGCTGGCTGGCTCCCTCCTGCTCTCCCTGAACGGGGGAGGCTCTGGCACCGGAGCTCCGTGCAAAGTCTGTCCCGCTCGCTCCCCCCTCTGACCGCTCCGGCAACCTGCAGCCGCCAGCCTGGAGCCCCTAGCAGGCAGCCCCCGGGCTGCGGCTTGGCGGGCGCAGCTCCTGAGAGACATCAATAGAGCAGGGCGTACATTTGCCCTACAGTACTGCCCAGGGGTCAATGCCCAGCTTGGCCACTGACTTGCTTTGACACGCTCTGCATCTCCCGTTCCCAGCTGTGAAATGGGATAACCGCTGTAAAGCTCTTAGAGAGCCCTGGGTCGGGAGTAATAACTGCTGTTTACACAGCAGCAGGAGCCGCTGTGGCCCTAAACAGCCAACTAAAAGGTTGCTGTCCCAACTAGCGGTTACATATTTCTTCTTCCCAGTGGGATAAAGTGGTTTGCCTTATTGATCATTGCTTGAGCACCTAAACTCCGCCTCTGAGTCTGCTCCAGGCTTTGGGGTTTGTTTGCATAACCTGTATTTCATCACCCATCTGCAAACATCTACATCTAATCTCTAGAGATGGTATTTTATAAAATGTTAAACCATAAACTTCAAAAAAGACACTGGCTACAAAGACCCCCCAAACTTATGATTCTCCTGTAGAACAGTGAAGTCTTAAAGGGCACTTTGTCCTCTTTTACACCAGTTAACAGTAAAATGTGCAAGTGGGTTTGCATAATTTCAAAAGCAAATTCCACATCTGGAAAGATAATGCTACTAATTTTACAAAGTGTTTGAGCTTTGAAAATTGTTCAGAGTGCTATCCTGCAGTGAGTTCCCAGAATTTTTGTTAGCAAAACCTCTTAAGCAGCAAAAAGAACACAGACTGACACAAAGTATATACAATATGTAATTTCCTTTAACATAAATTGTGTGTATTTTAAGAGAAACAACTCTCTGGGCTCTCTTCTCTTCACAGATATGAGATTTCCATTTTTTTATTTCCCTGTACATGGAGGGAAGACAACAGATCCCTTTGAATATACTTTTGTGTTTAAACTAAGTATTATTTATTATTATTATTTGTATTACTGTAGTGACTAAGAGCCCTAGTCAGGGACCAGGACCACCTTGTGCTGCTACATGCTGTACAAACACAGGTAGACAAATATTCAGCAGTTTCACTCCTCTTATCACAGCAATTTGGATTTATAGGAGTTTGCATTAAATCTCTTCACCATTTAATTCAGTGTTGGAGATTTTGCCTGTGGAATTCACATCACATTAGGAAAGATATCCAATTAAGCCATAGATCAGTTTTTCAGTTTTCACTTGTGATAATGTTTGCATATTTAGGACATGAAGATGATTAGATCAGGAATTTTGACTTATGATTATTACATATGGGAATATTAAACATATGTTTGGTTATCATGGCATGAAATTTATCTGTTCAATTATGTTTTTAAACCAACCATTAGACTTCTTTTCAGAAGGGATTTTGTTATGAAGTCTTTATTTTGGAGAACCCGTATTTTATGTAACATTGTGATTCTTTACAATGAGTGTAGGATGTGCAGATTGCTAGGCAATGGAGAACTGTTTTAAATCCATAAATAAAACAAATCAATGGAGGAACTAACTCTAAGTCATTATATTGTATAATGTGATGAGTTTACTGTGTTCACTTTGTTGTCAGAACTCTGATTTTATTAATTAGGTTGGGTGGATTGCATTACAATTGACCCAGACTGTGGCTGATCCTTCTGCTAGTGCACAAAAGAGGTAAGATGGCAAGGAGCCTTCTCCCTCCTTGTAGCCCTTCAAACATCCCACAAAGGGGCCAGATTTGCAATCTCTGCTAGTGCCCCCTGGACAGCAAGCAAACTCAAATGGGTGGGGAGGAGGAAGGACCATCCATAGATTTACCCCCTCCACTTGCTCTGAACATCAAGATGTGTCAGCTGCAGAAAGAAGTACAAACTGCACAATCCTAAAGGCAGCAGTTTTGAGACCTATTGTGCTACAGACAAACCTAGGTTAGATTGTTTGCTTCCCATAGGACAGTGTGGTTTGAGCCTGTGCCTCAATTGTTCGATCTGACTCAGTTTCTTCAGAGCTCTGATGGTGGAAAACCTTCTTTCTTTGTTCTCAATTATGGTACTCTCAGGTGTTATTTGTAACAATAGTAAGCATTAAAATATATTCAGACACAAGTGTGATTTTTTAATTTGTGTCCCCTTAATAAATTAATGTTTGAAAAGTGCTTGGAAATCCTTGTGAAAAGAACTGTTGAAATGGAAAGTGATATTATATTAGCTAAAAGCATTATTCTAACTTGGAAAGCAAAAGAATGGTTTGAACTTGCCACTGGTGTAACACTCAGTGAATGTAGCATATAAAATATAAATTATTATAAAATAATTTACAAGACCATGGTTAAGACACTCTGTTCACTGGGCCCCGAAGCACCTTTCTAGCAAAAACTGTTTTTAAACTTGGCGCTGGCTAACATGCTTTGAATTCCAGTGTAGATATGCCTCGGAATATGGTTTAAAGCTTGCCTCCCTCAAACCTCATGCAAGTCATGTGTTGCTGTACTGGGAGAAATGTGTCTTTCTGCCTCACCTGGGGATAGTTATTGCTAATTTCTCTGAAGATTTTGAGCAAACACAAAGCAGAAAACTGTATTCAGATCTCTTTATTTACATAGGTGTGCTTCAAACAAATTTTTAATGTCAGACATTTCCAAATTCCATTTTCTCTCCCACTGGTGGATTTGCCTATCTTCTACCTCCTGAAATCCTAATCTATTGTTATTGCTCAATTTTCATAGGATGTACGTTTGATTTTTTAGAAGGTGACATCTACATTTTGACTAAAATTGGTTTATCTAGTGCTGAGCAAATAGACATCCTGAAGTTAATAAGGATTCAAAAAGTTCAGTCAGTTTTAAAAATCTCTATGTTGCACTTCAAGGGAGTCATGGAACATGGCAGAGTGAACTCCCGAATGTGCTGAGGCTATCTACCAGCATCCACCCCCGTCTACTGCTGGACACCATCCTTTTCCCCTCCAGAAGCCAAAAACTGTACATCTTAACCTGTGCTGGTACCCATGAGATCAGCTCAAGTAGCAATGGCAAGCTCCTCTTCGATCTGCAAATCCCAAAGAAGAGAGACACCCCCCACCCGATCCCATCCCAGATGTCCACCACTGACAGTGAGAATGTGCTGACTCAAAAAGTGACTGCAGACACTTTGGCAATTAAAGCTACAGTCACTAGTAGAAGGGCTGCCCAAATTGAGATACACCTCAGGGATATAAAATTAATTAAAGCTAAATTGACTGAGCTGGAAGGCAGATTATACAGAAACAATCTTATAATCATTGGAGTCCCTTAGGGAGAAGAACGAGGGAAACCCCTGGAATTTATCCCCAGACTTTAAACAGAAATTCTCAGTCTGCCTGCAGACTTTGTACTTTACAATAGTACCTCAGAGTTACAAACTGATCATTCAACCACACACCTTATTTGGAACTGGAAGTATGCAATCAGGCAGCAGCAGAGACAAACAAAAAAACAAATACAGTACAGTATTGTGTTAAATGTAAATGACTAAAAAAATAAAGGGAAAGCAGCATTTTTCTTCTGCATAGTACATTATCAAAGCTGTATTTAGTCAATGTTCAGTTGTAAACTTTTGAAAGAACAACCATAATGTTTTGTTCAGAATTATGAACATTTCAGAGTTACAAACAACCTCCATTCCTCAGGTGTTCATAACTCTGATATTCTACTGTATATTGAAAGAGCCCACAGGTCTCTGGCCTGCCCCTGAAGCTAACCTCAGAGCCCTGACAATCAAATTTCTCAGGTTCACAACCAAAGAATCTGTCCTAGGCATGGTAACAGAAAAAGAAAGCTTGGCTGGGACAATCCCCCATCTAAAATTACCATTTTTCAGAATTTTGCCAGGGAAGTTGTGGAGCAGAGGGCAGCTTTTGTCAGGTCTAGGGCACTGGTAAAATAAAAGGGCCTAAAGGATTATATGAGGTTTCCTGCATTGTTTCATGTAATAGCTGGAAATGTGACCCGTTCATTCTGAAAACCTCAGGAGCCAGAGAGCTTCATAAATAACTTAGAAATGACTTTTGGTGTGTTTTGTTCCTGGTTACACCAACTGCTGGTGTTTTCTTTGCCTTGGCATTCTTGCAGACCTAACTCACTCCCATTATATTGACAGCCCACCACCTTTGCTCATAGCTGGATGTGGTGAAGTGGGACCCATATATAGGCTGTGTTTTCTACATGGCGTTTTTAATTACGACAATATGGCACGGACATGCATGGACTGTCCTACTGATGAATATGTAATGCTATGTATGAATATGTAATGTAACACCCTGCTAACTGTGAATTGTTGTGTCTGTGATTGCTTTAATGAGCTGTCTGATGCTGAGGGAGTAGAAACAAAACATGGCCCCCTCACCCCCCAACCCCACATTGGTGAACTACAACAAATTTATTCTGAACCCTTTCTTAGCAAGCATCAGGTGGCTCGATGCAGGCAGGACCGGCTCCAGGGATTTTGCCACCCCAAGCGACGGGGGGGTGGGGGCAATAGCCATGATCAGCAGCACTTCCTGAGGGACCCACCACCAAATTGCCACCGAAGACCTGGATGTTCCGCCCCTTTCCATTGGCCACTCCAAGCACCTGCTTGCTGCACTGGTGCCTGGAGCCAGCCCTGGATGCAGGGAAGGCCAGCTTCTCTTAAGGTAGGCAGGCGGGAGTGAGTCAGGGTATTTGCACATTGTTGAGAACCCTGAGAACAGAAGGTGGTCTCCTCTGATTTGGACTGTGCCATTCCATTGCTGGTGGATACCTGCAGCATGGACCTAGAGACTATAGTAAGGGAAGCTACCTACAATCATGCTAGCTTACCTCCTTATATTGCTGCAAGACTGTGTGTCTGGGGACACTGGTTTAGCTGCTTGCACTTAAGGTTGGGGTAACAGTTGTTGGATTGTTTAGTGGTTGTAAACTGTTTGAAATATAGGGAATGGCAACTCCAGCAGAAAATTCCCACCACAAGGGAACTCTGACTTTTCAAGAATCTGCTGCTTGTAATTAGACACAGTGTCCCTGATCCAAAACCCTTCTGAGCCTATGTGTCCTACACAATCTCAGAGACGGCTATAACCACCTTTGGGAAACTTGCTACATTATGGACTTCAAATATTCCCCATACATCCCCTTTGTTGGGGATATTTCCCATGTGGGGTTGTTATTTATAACAATTTTTGGACCCCCAAGAGTAGTGAGGGGCTACCTACACCTGTCCCCCTGGAGTATGAAAAGGGTTTAGCTATGCATAGTTAGAGATGTTCTTTCAACATGCATTGCCAAGTACATGAACGTTCATACATTCCTGCAAATTATTTTGTTTTTTTCCTTTTTGTTATATTCTATTTGGTTCTCGTGTGTCCCATTCTCATTATCTTGCCCAACCCATCTTTCTTCCCCTTTTCTCTCTCCTGATCTTCATAGTCAGAAAAATGACATGACTGATTTACAGCAAGCCTCACTAGGTGGCTGCATCTAATGTTGATGCCTTCCCCCAAGTCTCCTGCACCTACCTTATTTGGTAGCAATCTGACAAGTGCCGAGCATCTGGCAAGGTAATCCAAAATCTGTGTCCCTGCTCTCATGGGATTGCGTGAAGGGAGCAGGGTGGGATGCAATAGAGCAAATGACACAAATATTCCATTCCCCTCATTTGTAAGATCACATATGAGAAAAATGTTGGTCATGAATTTCAATTTTACTTCCTGGAATGTAAAGAGACTCAACGCTCCAATTAAAAGAAAACAAGTGTACTCATTATTAAAGAGAACAAAGGCAGATGTAGTGCTTTTGCTGGAGACACACTTGACCACAGATAGGACTGTTAATGTAGAACATGACTGGGTAGAAGAAACAGTGTCTTGCTGCTTGTCATTCACATCTAGAGGGGTAGCCATAATCTTCTATAAAGCACTGGCAGTAACATTCTCTGAGTCAATTTCAGATAATCAGGGCAGATTTTTAATCCTGAAAGTAAACACAAATGTATCTGAACTAATCATTGTAATATGTATGGACCTAA
Source organism: Mauremys reevesii (assembly GCF_016161935.1). Lineage (NCBI taxonomy): Eukaryota > Metazoa > Chordata > Testudines > Geoemydidae > Mauremys > Mauremys reevesii. Next base: position 213,157,753 of record NC_052624.1, read on the forward strand.
TGTTCGATCCCGAAACCTTCATAGGCTTTACTAAATTACATGGAGAACCCGATATCCCTATTGTAATTTCTGGGGATTTTAATGAAGTGCTTGATCCTTTTGTGGCTAAATCTTGTCTGCAGGGCCATACACAAATGAAATGGACCTGAAATTGTACATTAAAGTTCTGGGACTATGTGATATCTGGTGGTTCTGGTGCTTTGAAAGAGAATACTTTTCGTATCGTCTTAGTAAAATTCATCTGAATGATAGCCTGGCTCCACCTCAGCATTGTAACCTTTGCTCATACAAGGTGCCATAGAGCAGGATTTCTCACTCTATAGATCAGGACCCAAAATCAATTTGCCAGAATGCTTCAAAGGGTAGCATGGCAGCTCCTGTCCCATGGGGCTGGTTGGGCTTACCTTCCTGCTCCAGGCACTGCAACTTCTGGGGTCTCAATGCCACTCAGGTTTGGTCCAGTCATCTTGATGACAGGAGTCCGGGTAAGCCAAATTTGAGTGAGTGGCACTGCAACCCCATGAGTTGGGTCACAACTCCACTCCCACAAATTTGGTCCAGTCAGGAGGGTGGGGCCAAACCTGAGTGGCGCTGCAATCCTGGAGGTTGCAATTCTTGGAGCAGCGAGCCAAGCCCAGTCAGCCCGACAGCACAGGAGCTGCAGGAGCCACCACTGTGGAGTGAATGCCAAACAAGATGCAATCAAAACCACGCCGGGTCTCTGCCCCAAGACTATTTACTGGGTTGCAACAATAAACATTTACAAATGGGTCCTGAGCCCATAAAAGTTGAGAACCACTGCCAGAGAGGGATCTGTGGGAATAATATGGGCACACCTTGCCTTCTTCCATATTGTCCTTTATGCTTTGAACAACCTAAGACAGTGTCTGACACCCCTTTCTCCATTCAAATCCCTCCTTAAAACTAATTTATTCCACAAACCCCACCAATGCTAATTTGCATCAATGATACTGTCACTCACCCAACCTTGGAAGGAAAACATAATTTAAAAGCAAATAAAGATATACTCCAAAATATCATCCTTTGAGTCACTGAGTAATTCTTGTGCCAGTTCTATTATTTCTGTTTAGATGACAATCCCAGCAGGACCATGTCTTCTTTTTGTCTTGTCATATCTAATAACAGTGCAAAGAATAAAGTGTTCCCAATGAAGAGAGTTGAATTGCCCCTGGTCTTTGGGTGGTGTTGGAGTTGGAAGACTTGAGTATGGGAGCCTTCTTCCCTTGGTGCATCATTTCTTTGTACATGGTCCTGAAACAATCATAGTATCTGTGATAATCCGGGGAATCAGTTCAGGTACAACTTTCATAAAATTAACCAGAATTTGTAATTGCTATATCATTGAATGAATGCTTCAATGTGTAGTGAGGCAACTATGGGCTGACAGGGTCCCTAACATGTTTCACCCATCCTATCAAGAAGAAGCAATAGAACAAAAGAAGTCATTAATCTTAACATCTGGACTCTGGCTGAACAATGGATATGCTAAAGAGGGTGTCTGAGCTGGAAAACCTGTTCAGTCAAGTTTATCTGGGAGGGGAGTGGAGAATGGAAAATCCCCAAGCAGGAGAAAAAAGTGACAGAGCAGGACTTTAAAAAGACTAATGAGGCTTAAGACAAAAGAAAGGAACAAAGGGGTCCAGTTTTGTAGCAGAGGGGACGTTTTCCTTCCAAAAGAAGCTGGGCTGGCTAGAGGGGGGTGGGAAGAGATAGCATAGTGAGTGAGAATGACTGACTCCATGATGCAAGAAGAAGCCATGTACAGGAAGGATGATCCTGAACATCCCAGAGAACTCTCTCCAAATCCCAAAGAATGTTCAGCGGTGGTGAGGAAACTGTGGTAGAAAAACGCATACATCTGTTTTATTGTTTTGATCAGACAAACAACTTTTCTCTTGTGCTATCTAAAATAAAGAGCTATTGTGTTAGAAATCTTTCCAAAGTCTATGTGTTATGTGCTTCGACTATCATGTGCCTGGAGAGGTAAACTGTAAACCAAAGTATTCACAGGTTGGAGCTCTGGGAACAAATGTGCTTAAGCTACAGGGGTGTCTTGCGGGGAACAGCACTGGGCACCTAGGACAGCTGGACCTCAAAGTCCCTTTTCTAACAGAGAGGTCAAAGAAACCATGTTGCATCCTTCTCAGACCAAGGAAAACATAAAAACACAAGGGTCCATCATGGTGGGACCCAAATAGAGCAGCCTAGTGAGTGTCCAGCAGGGGGAGCTTTACCAGGGCTGCAACAGTACTTACCTAAGAGGAGGGATTGCTCCATCCTATCACCAGCAGGTGAAAAAAATCACCCTGAAGAAGCAGGAAGAATTCACACCCCTTCCATACCATAGTGTTGATCTGGCCAGAACCCCCGGTTGGAGGAGAATGCACTATCTAAAAGGGATGAAGCACTGGGCAGATTCCTACTGTGTACTGGGGAACTAAGGAAAGAATTGTTTCTCCCTAATGTAGACAGTGATTGTCACCCTCTTTTAACAGAGGATAAAATGATCTGGAGTAACCAGTAAAAGAAAGTACCCATGTTCTAAATCTTGATTAAGATATAGAAATGTGTTTGGTATGGACCAAATTTGGCCCTCAGTTACACCTGTGCAGATCCACTGCTCATTGGTGTAACCAGAGCAGATTTTGGCCCCATTTCTTTGTTTACAATTTCTTGTCCAAATTCTGTTCTCACTTAGACCAGTGATAACCCAGAACAACAAATCAACTGAATTACTCTGGATTTTTACTGCTGTAACTGACAGCAGAATTTGGCAAAACATTCATTCATAAAGACATGGTAGAACCAATTAAATTAACAATCAACTGGGGATACATAACTCCCATGCCAAAAATCATTATAATTAACCAAATCAGAACAAATCAACAGCACTCCCTCAGCTTAATATTCTTTATTTGATTGTGTGTGTGAAGTGGTTGTTCTTAATTAAAAAAAACATAAAGGATCTGATTCTGTTTTTCTTATACTTGTATATATCAGGAGTTACTCCACTGAAGTCAGTGCTATAATACCAGTACAAAACTGGGTTCTACTTAGAGCAGGAATCAGATTTTCAATGTATTTATACTGGGAGAAAATGATAGTGTATATATTAAAAGGCCACAAAAACTCAATTACCACTGAATATGCTTTTATTAATACTCAGATCATCTAGTATAAAGGAACAAATTGATAAGAACATTAGAAAACTTTGTAATGGAATATTTTCAGTATGTTAATTATTTTACAAAACTATAAACTTCTTATCAGCAATCTATTGACCACTGGAAACATTCCATTGTCCTGATGTATAAATTAAGAGGATGCATACATCCATGTGTAACATGATGAAGTCTTTTTCTTAGCATTGAGAGTCCAGTAAATAATAATCATTGATGATTTGGTGTTCTACACATGGTGTGTAACATTACATTAGTGTAAAGACATGTATTTATCAACTTCTGTTTTTTTCTTCATTCTGAAGTCTGTCTGTATAACGTATGCACATTAGATAATTTTTTCTTTTCTCTTTTGGTCCTGTTACACCTCGTTTTGCACTGGTATTGCAAAACAATACAAACTCTTTACACTGGAAAAAAACAAAAACAAAAACCAAACCACCAATTCCCCCCCCACCTCAAAAAAAACCCCACCCCAAAACTATCCAGAAACGTATGTTAAGTGACCACCCAAGGACACAGCAGAATCTCAGTTATGGTCTCTAATTTAATTGATGATGTCTCTAATTTAAACTTAATTCAGACTGTATTGGAAACCTTGGGAATATTTTAAATTGGCCATTTAGATCAGAGTGTTGCATGTCTGAGGGGCCCTTGTTGTAGGGTTCACTATGTGAAGAGACAGACAAAAAAAAATGAAGGCAGTTATTAACTTCAACAAGAGAAGGATTGTACATTTAGGTCCCATTCCTGCAAACACTGGCATATATGAATAGTCCCACTGTGCTGGTCATAAAGGTCCTAAATGCAAATAATTGATTTAACTTCACTTTAAAAACTAGGAAATAGAACATTCATGTATATACAGTACTGTAGCATTGTAAATGTCAACACTTACAGCAGCAAGATTTCTGTAACATACAGCAATTGCCTAAATAATCAAATTCATTTTAACACCTTTGTGTATTCCTATGAAATAGTTAACATTTCCTGAAGTAAGACAGAAGTGCAGGTGACATTTCACAATTGGCAGCAAGTTCTCTTTTTCTTACTTTCATTTAGATCCACCACATCTAAGTCACACAATACGCAGGAATTCTGCAAAACAAATTAAAATGAACATGGCATTAAGACGAATGCAGCAGCACTACATTAACATAGATGCTTGAATATTCTTCTCCATGAGTGGACTCATAAGGCAGCCCATCATATATTTTAGCTTTATAAAACATTTTAGTGTGTCACTGAATATATTTGTAGCTCTGAAGAGTCAAATGAAAGGCTGGACATTTTAGGGAGTTTTCTAATTGGATGAGTCTAGTGCCCATGGAAGTGACAGGCTGATAGGACATTCTCATACTATACTTGGCTCTAGCCTCTTTTCTGAGTCCTGAAAGATCCTAGGGGTGGGCATGTATGGTCTTCTGAGAAGACATCACAAGTCATGAGCTAATCCTGTAAATCTCTGCTCACTGGAGTGGTACATACTCATGTAGGTAGCGCTACTGACTGCTTGCATAAGTAGAGCTTTCCCTCTTGAGCAATTCAGCCCTAGTGTCATCTAGGACTTTAAATAAGCATCAGATTTTGCTATGACAAATGGTATGGTAGTTTTGTGATGTGCACAAATATCGGTACTCGTTTTCACATTTAATTTAAAAGTAGAAATGGATTTTATGCTCTAAAACCCCAATCTTCAGAGATCCTGTACAGTGGTACTGATGAATTGACCTATTTTGCCGATTTTTTCCTAATTTACTGTACAGTAATAGGAAGTATTATAAACTCCCTCAGCTCTGAGAAATTGGATTTGTTTAATCTCATCCCTCTCATTGGTGGAAAGTCAGCTCAAAGGAAGGGATCCAGCAGCACAAGGCACACACAACTCCTACTGGGATGGAGGGGGGCTCTGCAGTTCCAGGCAGGGACGTGTCTGGGGTAGCCAGGGATGTGCCAATTCAGTGCATCCTCTGCTGCTAAGGAATCCAAACAATAACTTAAACTAGCAGAACCCCACAAGAGACAAGTAGTGTGAAACATGCCCGCCCTTCCTCAATGATAACTCTCTTGGAGAAACAAGGGCCTTTCTGGAGCCAGGGATAACAATTGCTCCTTTCTGTTCCAGCTATGGTGACCTGAGCCCAGGATATCAAAGGTCCTAAACTCATATTTCAGTAAATGAAATGGACTTGTTTAGGACCTGCTTTGCAGATGAGCTGAGCACCAACAAATCCAGTTGAAGTCAATGGGAGTTGCAGGTGTTCAGCATCCTTTTAAAAAAATGAATCAGACCCTTTATTGTTATGAAGGAAGTTAACTTATCTTGGCATATACATTATAGTTCAGTAGTTTTGCTAGCCAATTTTTTTTAATCCAAGCAACTCCCAGCATTTAATTAAACTCAGTCTTAACAGAAGTAAAACCATCAAAATAGCATTGTACAATAGTAAAACATTTATTTACTAACGTTAAGAGAAGATAATAATCCCAGCACAAGGTTTTGGCCTAAGGCCCTTCCTGTATGTGATGAGATATATTAAATTGGGCAATTAATACTGACAAGAAAAACAATCAAAACCAGTTATGCAGTGTACTTGTAGCAAACATCTTAAGTCCCTGAGAGGTGGGACACTGAACCCCAGAATGAGGAGATAAAAACATGAGACCTTTTGTTATGCAGATAAAGAAAAAATGTTTCCAATTTCTCTACTTACTATTCTTTCCTTTTCTGCTTGGCTTGTTTACCAAGAAAGCAATGATACACAGAGACATACATGCATCCAAGAGGAGTCCCCCACTTTCTCTCTGAATCCAGCAGCCAGTGGCTCTCAACCTTTCCAGACTACTGTTCCCCTTTCAGGAGTCTGATCTGTCTTGTGTACCCCAAGTTTCACCTCACTTAAAAACTACTTGCTTACAAAATCAAACATAAAAATAAAAAAGTGTCACAACACACTACTACTGAAAAATTGCGTGCTTTCTCATTTTACCATATAATTATAAAATAAATCAATTGGAATATAAATACTGTATTTACATTTCAGTGTATAGGATATAGAACAGTATAAACAAGTCGTTGTCCATATGAAATTTTACTTTGTACTGACTTCGCTAGTGCTTTTTATGTAGCCGGCTGTAAAACAAGACAAATATCTAGATGAGTTAATGTACCCCTGGAAGACCTCTACGTACTCCTAGTTAAGAACCGCTGCCAGTAGCAATACTTACATGTTTCTTGCTACAGAGGCCAGCTGTTGAAAGGGATATCTCTTTACCTCTTTGAGGGAATAGGCGTCATGGAACTCAAAGCATGGACCTGGGCCAGAAAATGACGGAAAAATGTCCCGCAAAATGCAGAACAATTGATAGGTATGACTGGGAGACTATACAGAGTATGAACTTAGATTTCAAAGGGCATAAGAAATTAAATGTTGGATATTTGCCTTATGGTTTGGGGTTTTTTAAAGTTTCAGTTAAAATGGTTCAGCAGGGTGGGACAGGAGTTGGAATCAGCAGGAGCTGAATATGGCAGCAGGGGAATGGGCTAGGAGTAGAAGTGGACAGGGAAAGGGGGAACAAGTGTTTATAACTACTAGAAAACACTCCCCTACAGAACCGGGATCTGAATCCATTATTTCTGAGTCTCAACATTCTATTCACAGTAAACAGCTGTAAAACCCACAAACAAAGTGTGTCTTTCTCTCTTTCTGGGGCAGGTCCTCATAGAAGATAACAGCCTTCTACTGCTACCAGTTACTCAGTTAACTCAAGGGACACCTGGTAGGACTCTGTCGTATGTAAGCATCCCACCCCTGCTGAAGACCAATATGCAGGGTCAATATGGATTCACATGATGGAAATTTTGTTTTTCCAATGTTTAAGTTTTTTTAAAAACATAGGAAATTATATAAAACCCCCAACATTAAAAGAATGTTAAGATTGCAAAGTCAAGAACTCAATAATTAGGAAATACCAGAATAAAGGCTGTCTTTGCAACCTTTATTCTGCTCCCTTGTATGTATGCATTATGATGGTCTTTAGCTACATGATCACCAGGGATCCTAGTTTTCCATGATAAAAAGCCCAAAATTCTCTGATTAAACCCCCCCCTAAAAATTGGTGTTTTTTCATGTTTAAAATGCAGTTTTAGTTTCCCTAGCCACTATATAGGTATTAGTTGAACACAATGTTTTATTGATATATCTACAATTTTTAAGCAAGTTTGAAGCCCACCAGTGCCATCAATCATTATAATAAAATATAATTAATAGAACTGCAATTTGTATTTCTTACATATGCCCAATACTTTTATGTTGAGCGGTGGAGTTCGGCTGTCAGCCCTTTTTTTGTTAACGTGGCGACCCAGATAATGGGGGCTTGGATAAACAGGGTTCTATTGTTGTTGGGTTTTTTTTTTTTTTTTTTTTACAAAATGAAAAAACTAAGGATTCTCTGTAAAAAACGCAAATTCCACATTTTTCTGTGGCCAACAGATTTCTAGGATCATACTATTTTTTCCATCAGACCTTCGACCACATCCAGTGTACAGGGCAGCACTCCCTGAATGAGCACCAGTTGACTTTTCTTTTTATATTCAATCATGTAATATGTAGACCCAGGAATTAGGTATTTCATGCCACTCAAATCCTGTACTGGTGGCAGAATTATTAATTTCTTCATGGGCTTTTCTAGATGCTGTCATTGTAGTATCTGAGATCTTTACAAACATAAATTCATTAATCCTCACAATACCACTCTGAGGGGATATTATTATCCCCATTTGACACATGGGGAACTGATGGATGTACAACAATTAAAGCAAAAATGATCAAATTCGCAACTGAGTGTCTGAAAATTTGAGAAGCCCAGGGTCTGCTTTTTCAGAGTACATGGCATTTAATAGCACTCTACGTATGTTCACAGCAGAGCTCCCAGTGACCACATTTGCATTTGTGAGCACACACTGCATATCTACAATCAGACCAGGTGGCTCAAGCTGATTACCCAGAGGAACCCAGTGAGGAACACACACACTGCTCACCTGTGAACATTTTTATGTGACTTGCCCAGCACCACACAGGAACTCTGTGACAGAGCCAGAGATAGAATCCAGTTCTCCAGAATGGCATGCAACTGCCTTAACAACAAGACTCTCCTTTCTCTTCAGTTCCCTTCCTCATTTACCACACACCATTCTTGTGCAACAATTGAGGCATGGGCCATACAGACAACAGCCTCATTCACTACACAACCCTGATTCACTCCCAGAGTACAGTCTGTCCTGTTCACAGAATGAGGAAATACTATGTGGTCATGTAACTAAAAACTGTATCATAATGCATTGTTTTAATATATCTTTGGGCATTTCATTAAATATAGTACAGATTAAATTAATTGAACATATAATCTTTCAGGTTTCATTATCTAAAACATCCCTAATCAATATAAAAGAACCATTATGAAACGGTTACAGTAGGTACTGTTCATACAGTGATACCTTTTCATCCAAATGGTATCCAATCATTAGGCTTTATATGTTACTCTCACCTTCAGTAGAGGAAAACTCTGGATAGAAACATTGTGCTCTGTTTTGATAGTTCTTTTGCTCAGTAAATACACATTTATTAAATACAGAAACTTGTTTTGATGGTTAATTGTATTTTTGGGGAGTGAAGAACATTGTTTTTTATGGTTTTGTTGTATTCTTCAGAGAATGGCAATTGCTCCTGGTATTTATTTTGCTGATTTGGGGGGAAGGGGAGTTTAAACATAGTTTCTTTCCTCCTCCCCCCAGTTAATATGATGTCATAACCAAGAATCCACAAAGACCAGACTTAAGTACAGAGACTATAATATTTTTGTCAAAAGCTATTTGGGATGACAACTGATCTTCAGCCATTAAACTGAGCAACATATGACAGTATGCATAAATCTAAATGCTAACTATTTTTTTTCTGTTTTTGTTTAAAGTGTGACTCATGACTGCAAGATGGGTCCCTTGGTAACCATGAGCAGTGTTATTAAACAGCTGTCATTGTCTAATGAGCAGGTTTAGGCAAATCTGAATCCAGACTCTTAAGAATTCTGAATAAATAAAATGCTATTATTTGTAAACATGCCTCTGCAAACTTTCAGAATACCTGATAAGCCCAAATAATAATGTCAGAAACATTAATTCACACTAAAGATTTTTTCAATAATATAAAGTCATTTAATAATAGCTGTTTGGATTGAACAAAAAACATGTATTAGCCATTCTCAAAATTATGGCCTGCCTCTGTTACTCAGGTGAGTAGTTGTAATGAGTTCAGGTGATCAGTTAACTTTAATAAGACAATTCATGTGAGAGCTGCAAGATTGAGTCCTTATTGTAAAATGATTTTCACAACTGGCGCACAACTTAAAAGTCTATATAATGTTGTTTTAACTATCTGATACCAGTGAGCACAAAAAATATGCCTCAAGCCCACTATAAAAATACAACACAATGGAAGATGTAGGGTAACTTGCTGCCATGGTTTAAAGTATGAGGCCCACTCTTTTATATTAGCAAGTGTAGTGAGAATAATTTTGAAAACAAATGTTCAATGTGTTTTAACACATTTCAGTGTTTCCTCCAACCTGAGAGTCCTTCAAACCACAAACTGCTCTAATTTTACAGAGTTCCAGGAAGCCCTGAATCTGTGCACAAATTATAGGTCCCCAGCATTCCGGTTGCAGGAAGAGACTATATAGTTAGTTAATAAAGTGCCAGCAGATGGAGCTCAAGAATATTTAGCAAAAATCCTGGGTTTTGTAGGACCAATAAAAGTTGTTGCTGTGAACCTGCAAATATATTTATCTCTGCAGCTTTTTACATCAGCTCTTCACATAACTCACCTGCTTCCTGGCAACCTGGCCCTAATGGCTTCCCCAGAGAACTTCTTAAAAGGGATTTCCTTTGTGGGATTGGTGTGAGATAATATGCTTTCCCTGGCCTATCTATATCCAGCAGGGGTGCATCTAGTCTTCACCCCCTTCTCCTGTGTGTATCCTGGGACAGGAGGATCAATGCCATAGAGACAAACTGGCCAAAGGGAAGGGAACTCAGAGACCTGTGCCTCGAGGAACGATTTTGGACCAGAACATTGTGTGGGGCTTTACCTTATTTAATGATGGGTAAATAAATGTTTTATTATTATGTAAGCAGAGTCAGGATGAGCTCTACCCTGACATCTGGTGGTAGATTATGGGGAGTGCGGAAAGAAGTTTCAAATATTCGCATTAGCATTTCAGTTATTTGCATGGGCACTCCCACCCCACTTAGCATACCACAAAGCAGCCTGGGATGGTTATTTTCACAGCTATGGGAGCCCCAATTTTGTTGTTATTGGGGCAGGAGCAATAAAATGTTGTCATCCCGATTAAGTAAATGAGGAACTACAAAACTGTCTTATGATAGAGGGTTTCATTGTCAACTAAAGAGCACTTGCTAGACAAGGGACATGGGTTCCAAAACCCAGTCAAGAGAGAGAGGCTGGGGACAGAGATCTGTACTTGGTGGTGCAGGCTCCTTGTGTGAGCCAGAAGCACCAGTTCCACCTATGCCTCTCTCCACTGTGGAATGTCAGAGTTAATTTTTGATTCCGTTAAGAATGTAAATGCAGGTTACTGAGCTGAATTCACTGGTACTGGGGCTCCCCTACTAAGCGCTGGAATCACTAACAGCTGAAATCACTGAAGAGCTGGACTTGCTGAGCTGAGAGCACTGAGTACTGTGCTAATGAGTGGGGGAGCCTGAAGCCATACTGTGGAGCAGAGCAGCTGGCAGAGTGGAGTGGAGCAGTTTGTGCAGCCACTGGGTGAGTGGAGCCAAGCAGCTCGCGAGGACGGCTGGTGGACCAGAGCAGTTGGCAGAGCGGAGCAGCCCACAGAGCAAGCGGAGCTGAGCTGTTTGCGGAGATGACTAGTGGAAGCAGAACCCCACGAAGAGGCAGGGCAGTTGGCCCCGAAACCACGTAAGGTGCCCCTTTCTACCCAGGCTGGGGAGGGGGACCTCTGCAGAGAGACTCTTGAGCTCTGGGGCTGCACTGACCTGGGACAGAGACTTTTGGATTGTGGGACTTTTGGGGCTGTGGGTGATTTGGGGATTGCTGGACTCAAGGGCCCCGAGAGAAGGACATGGCCCAATTTGCTGGAGTGGGTCTTTGCTCACGGTTTGACCTATGAACTCTAGCTGAGGTATTTTCCCAATTTAATGCTTGTTATTTGTCATGTAATTAAACCTTTTCTGCTACACCAAGACTCTGTGCTTGCGAGAGGGGAAGTATTGCCTCTTCGAGGCGCCCAGGGGTGAGTGTAAGATTTTCCCAGGTCACTGGGTGGGGGCTCGAGTTGGTTTTGCATTATGTTGTGGGGAAGGGACCCCTATGTATTGAACCCGGCCCTTGCTGCTATCGTTTTGGCCCAGCAGAAGGGTTACAATTATAAAACAGATGTACCACTGTACCCTGATGTGTGGATTACAGCACGGCGCCATTTTACACAGTTGCTGGTCACATTGCTGACTACATTCACTTCTCCAACATAGAGTTAGGGAGGTTAAAATTCAAGCAGTACATCTAGGTTTCACTGTTTTGTGAACAAGCAAATTATTTTGTTGTACCTGAAAATTTTGGTGAAACCAGAAGGCAGATTTTTGTTTTTATTGTAAACTCTGCTTTACCAGTTAAATTTGGAAAACTAAATAAAACTGAGGTGAGGAAGAACCTTATTTGAATCAACAAAACAAATTTCACTGGAAGACGGTAAACCACTGACCAAAATAATGTTACAGAAGCACCTGCTAACCCATCAGGGATTTCAAACATCTCCAGAAAAGAAGAAGTTTTACCACTGGCAAATTTGCAAATTCTCATTAAAACATTTTGCACAAGCACACACACAAAGTGGAAATTAATAAGTTTACACACCTCTAGTCAAACAGATGTTTGACATATAGCTTTCTCAACATGCTAAGACCTCTGTCAGCATGTCTATAGTATAGAAAATAAGCATCTTCTAAGATAAGTGAATATATTAAAGTCATACTTAGAATAACATGAATGCAAGTAACCTTACAGTTGAATGTCATTACACATTGCAGCCAAGTCTCTCAGGTTCTACACAATACACATTATGTAGAAACATGTAGGGTGACTAGACAGCAAGTGTGAAAAATCAGGAACGGGGTGGGCGGTATAGGAGCCTGTATAAGAAAAAGCCCTCAAAATCGGGACTGTCCCTATAAAATTGGGACATCTGGTCACCCTAGAAATATGAGCTTAATATATATTTGTCTTTGCAGCTAGTTGTATTTATAGTTATTAATTATTTTGTAGTTTTTCTGCTTACTTTAAAGAAAATTCCAGAGACACTGTTATTCTAACATACCTTATTATTCTTTATTCATAAAAGATACTGACTACTCAAACAGGATCTTTATGTTTCATCCCCCTTCTGTCAGTGATACTATAGCATGTTCACATAATATGATCATGCTTTCACGCTCTTCAAGTCATTTGGGTGCTTGAGTAAAGCCTAAAGGTCTCTCCCCTTGCCAACAAAGAAAATACACAAGGCTTTTTCTGTATGCTGCACAGTTGAAAGCAAAGTACAAAAGCTGCACACCTCATGCTGGAGAACACGGGGGAGACTAGCCAGTATCATGCCTTTGTAACATAAATGACAAAGGCATTGGCCCACTGTATCAATATCCAAATCTTTTTATCTCCTGGGCTTGAAATTACCATCATTGTTTGATTTAATCACACACAAAACTAATAATGTTGGAACATATTTAAGTGCTAATGAAAGTAAAGCAGCATGATGATAGGTAAACTGTGAACAGGAGATGAGCCATCTTCTTCTAACAACTCCGCATATTCACCTCAGTTTCCCTACCCTTTTCCATGCTAGATTTGTGCTTCTTTTAAAGCTAATGACTAGTTTAGCTAATGTATGTGTTTGTTTTGCAGCACAGACAAGAGTCCTGGATTAATCTGACTGAGACAATCAAAATCATTTCATTTATAACCAAAGATGCATTTGAATAAAGGTTTCTAGAATTAAAAAACTGTTCCCCTTAATCCTCAATATATTTAATATTGATATACAAATTTGCTAGTGAATCTTCACAACTGTTATTGCTTACCTGTAATTTGAACTTAAGATGTCTCAGCAACAGCAAACATGTCTATTACATTAAAAGTGTTTCCCAAACTGGGGTTCGTGAACCCCTGGGGGTTCACAAAATGTTACAGGGGGTTCTCGGGGAAAAACTCCCTAATGGCGGACAGAGCTGTCCCTAGGGACCCTGAGCAGGATGGGACACGGAGGAGACTTAACCTTCAAGACTCCTTATAAGAAATGGAAAGGGAAGTGGATATTTTTTGCTGTTTTTAAAAGTAAATGGGCAGCTAGTATTGTTTTTAAAATTATTATGAAGAACAAGGTTAAGCTTTGTTGTCACGTGCGTTGTTTGCCTGGAGTGCTCAAGACCTGAATGCTTGTGTAGGAGGAACTCTTTGAGTTGGCTTCTTAAATACCTTCATGCTGTTTCACATCTGATACTCCTTGATGAAACATAGGAGCCTTGTCTTATAACAGGCTTATTCAAAGTGATACAAGCTACGAAAGTGAGATCTTGGAAGAGTGTTGCCATTTTCATAATGCAATAAAATACTGTAATGATAAATAATAATGAATACACAGTGTGTAATAAACATGTCACAAAAACAAATTTAATATTTCCAAGATTACTGTTTTGATAATTTATACTCAGGTAAAGGAGAAAATCCCTGGAAATATTCATTTTTAAGAGGGGGTTCACAAGACTTGACATTTTAGTGAAAGGAGTTCACAGGTTGTTAAAGTTTGGGAACCACTGCATTAAAACAACAATATCCTTTTGTGTTTCAAGTACATGCAGTAAATTCCTTGGTTACAAAAGAAATTAAAGTAAACCTATTTGAGACACTCTGCCAAATCTTAAGAGGCCTACTGTTAGTTCTTCTGATGTGAATGATTTTTTTGACAGTAATAAGCTTAGTACTGTTGTATGATAGTATTGGTCCTTGATTTAGAAGCAGTCTGACTCTGAGCTGATTAGTTTCACCACTATTGTGATAATTAGGTCTATGAATTACCCTACTTGTGAGCGCAACTGTAAAAAGTGAGTGAAAGTTCATGGAATGTCATAATAATCTACAACAACAAATGCTGACTGAAAAAGGCGCAAAAGTAAGACAGAAAGACTGAGTTAGTCCAAACAAAAAGTCCTACTGATAATTCAAGGACTGTATTAAGATTGTGACTGGTAAACAGAAGGAGAATGGAAATAAATGAACTAAAATTGGTGTTTCAGAAATTAGACCTAATTGGTAGACAAAATAATGAACAGAAGGTCTATTCCATCTATCACTCCCTTTCCGGATCCTTAAAAAAAAAAAAAAGAGACTTTGTGAGGAACTCTGGCTACTGCAGCAAACTTCACCATCTTGGCTGCCACCCCCACCATCTCCTGAGACCCCCGGCCTTCATCATCCTGATCCCAACCAAGAAATGTTCTGTCCAGACTGGGATAGAGAAAGGGACCCAGATGATTTTTCCATCTCTACCAGCTGCAGCTGAATCCCACGCACCACCTGGGATGTGAGATTTTCTCTCTCTCTTCCCCCACCCCCACAACATGTGTCCCTTTCCTTCCCCACCTGATTTCTTTTCTTTCCAAGTTCTCTCCTTTTGCCTTCTGTTTAATAAGAGTCTGGCTTAGCCAGCCAAGACTGCATACTCTGGTACACTATGTATTTCCAGCAGTAAGGTTGCAAGTGAAAGTCAATACCAGAGACAGAACTGTCATTTTTTATCTTTCTTGTTCTTTTCTCTCTCCTTTTGTGTGTGTTTGTCCTGTTTTGTCTTCTAGAAATGAGACTTTAAAAGCAGCAGCAACAGTTCCAGCCCATCTCTACTAACTTCTTCTCTTTTCCCCAAAGGATAATTATTACCATCTTTAATATCACCCAAGAGACTGTCCAACAATTCTTTCCAGCTAAAGGGAAATGGAACAAGGGATGTTGTTTTCCCCTCTTTTCTGTATTTTTAATAAACAGTTGAAAGGATTTTTAATGCTGTTTACACCATGGTACTAAGCAGGCTGAGGTCTCTGTATATCAATCCTCAAACCTTTCTGAAACTGTGTAATGTTGGACATTGACTTGGGTTATGTTAACACCTTTGAATCTTTGGGCCCATATAGTCCAGCTGAATTAACAGACCACCACCCTGTATGGCCATTTAATCAAAACACTGGAATTTTCAACTTTGTCAGTAATTTTGTTCATTTATCTTCATTATGACTTCAACACTATTCTGAACTGAAGGCTAGTTTTGTATAACTAATGTTGGTGATGAATGATTATAATAATATATTTAAGAAGAATATCCATTAATATCTAAAGCAATATTCTGCTATCTAAAAATAAATCCCTTGATGGAAAATATTGTCTTAGCTAATTAATAATTCAGTGTTTTGTAATTATTGCTCTAGACACTCAGACTCCATCATGCAGTAGTAAGTACCTTTACACTGCCACACCCTTCAGGCAGAGAGACTGATTCTGACAGCAACAATCCATTGCTAATTAACTCAGAAATCCTTTAAGTCCTAGCAATTTCAAAAGAGGAATTCATTTTCCTCTTTATTTAGCAATACCAATGTAAATAATTTGCACACGTGTGTTATAAATTGTGGATCAAACATTTGCTAATTGAAAATAAACGGCCAACTCCTTCCACAGCTTCTATACTCCCGGCCCAAGTCACGGGAGAAGTGCCTGTGGTTGGTGAATCCGCAAAGCTGCACATCCACCAGCCCCACCTCTTTCCCAAACCCAAAACTTTTGTGTGCTACAGTACAAGGCACATCCACAGAGCACAGCTCCATGGTACACAGGTGGTATATATTCCACTGTAGAGAGGCTCACCAAACTGGTTCTGCTGTGTTAAAGGTCTTCCGCAGCACTTACTCTGTCCACAGGATGTGTCCCAAAAAAGTTGTATTGCATTGCCTCCTCCCCCCAAAACGGAACCTACCTTGTCCAATATTTCTTTGACCAATACTGAAAAGGCAGCTTCAATATTTATGTTATCTGTAGCACTGGTTTCAAAAAAAGGTATACCATATTCCCATGCAAGCTGAAAAACAAATAAAGGTAAGGGAGTGACATATATCCATATGTACAATACTATTTATATAAACAAAATATTTGATAAAGCAACTTTTCAGTACAAGTAAACTTAGACTGAATTAATAATAAATAATAAAGCATGTATTCATAACTTTAGTGAATGCGATTTCATAGAATAATTTCATATGCATCCTCAATTTACTAATTTCAGGAACTCTTAAAACATACTAATACATTTTGCACGTGCAGTGATGCTTTTTCTGACGTGTTTTCATACACAAATTAAAAGATAAAAGGGTAATGGGCCTCTTCTAATTGTTCATTGATATGGAGAATGGATTATATACAACAAGTGTGTTTGAATGAAACTTTTTAAAATATAGAGAAGGAAGATTTGGACTGTAAAATGTATAGTTTCAAATCTGGCAAAAATCTATAGATATGAAAATGAGGATGTAAAAATGAACCCAGTTCTAGATTATATAAATTAATGATCCAATATAAAGATAGACACTACATTCTAAATGGTAATACAATTCCGAAAAGGATAACATTGAGGTTAATGGATAATATGTTTATGTCTTGTGGAATTTTTTAAAAATTATTTTTGTCTGTATTTGCAGCATAGGGATATGGGGCCTGATCTAAATCCCACCGGATCAGACACATGGAGCATAAATTGAATAGAGCTGGGTTATATGAAGCACCCGAACTTCGTATATCCCTAATTTTGGGGATCCAGTTAGTGTATTGCATAATCTCAGTTTTCTCCCATTTTTAAGATTCATTTTTAAATTAATTTTCATAAAAAATTCAATAAAAATACAAAAAGGTAAATGACTTACAGCTTTTATGTTAACAAATATAGCACAATTCACAGGCTATACAATACAATTTTACAATTATGCAGCTTTACAACTTGTCAAAGCTACAAAACCAGACAAAACACAATCAGACAATATTACACAGGCATAACATGTTAGGGTGGAGGTAACAATAATAATAAAAAAGATACAAATAGGAAAAAGGGAAGCTGGGTATGGGGGAAGTGGCAGCCATTGAGAGGGTAAAAGTGGAGAGGTCAGGTGGAATGGAAGTCTGGAATTATTTGAGCTATCTCAGCATTCTTCATCCAAATGTATCAAGAAATGGGGTCCAAATTTCTTCAAATTCATATAACTGCTCTCTACATTGAAAACCTATCCTTTCTTTTGCTGCTAACTCAGACAGGTCTCAATATTACTGCTTTATTCTGGGCATAACCCTACTCCTCCCTTTTTTAAAATTAATGCACTTGGTAATTATTGTGGCCCTCAAGAACCAAAGTCTTTGTGGTGGAGTTAAATCCAGCGCAGGAGATACATAACCTAGGAAATAATTTTCAGCTCAGGTTTGATTGCTGAGGCCAAGCACTATTCTCACTCATGTGCATACCTTTTTCCATAGCTGCCTGACTGATGGATAGTCCCATAGAATATGCATCAGGTTTCCTCCTTCTTTATTACAGTGCCAACAAATATCAAAGGACAAGGCCTCCACAACTTGCACAACTTCTGTGACTCCCAAAACATTCTGAACAGAATCTTTTGTTGCATCAGGCATGGCCTGAAATCCAGAGGAGCATTTTTAAGAGTCCGTAACATGCGCTGCCAGTGGTGGTCTTTTAAGGGTTGTGCTGCGCATATGGGTCTTGGCATGCTACAACCAATTTGAGAACTGTGATGTGATAAAAATATAATAGTAATTTTGTGGGCCTGGGAGCCCGACACCCCCACTTGGCTCAGGGAGCTGGAGTTTTTCAAGTGATTACAGCTTTCTTTTTTTTAAAACACAAGTTTTTAGCATTTTCCATCGGGGAGCAACCCTTCAACATATAAACCAGTTACAGAACCATAGTTTTTCTTTAAAATCATCAACTATTTACAGTCCTCTTCTATAACCATGCTCCTAAGTTTTATAATACAAGTGCTAGGGTCCCTGCAGGCTCCCAGCCATTCCCATCACCTGCAGCAAAGCCAGTGCCTACTTCAAGTTGCCAGGGCAGCCTCTCCCCAAAGGGAGGTGTAGCTCATAGAAGAAGAAGAGCTGCAAACAGTTGGTCCATGGAGGGCAGAAGAAGAGAGAATCTAACTTCCTTCCACCTCAACAGCGGGAAGTCCTTTAGGGAGAGAAGAAATAAAACGTAATAAAGAGGAAAGGGTCGTAGGTCCTCAAACTAGAAGCAAAAGCCCCACTTGGAGGTAGGAAAAGGATGAAACCATGAAGGGGAGAGGGGGAAAGGAACCATTATGGGGAAGAATTTCAGAGGGATGAGAAAAAGATGTGAAGAACCATGGTGGGACAACAGAATACAAAGAGACACAAGAAGGGATGTAAAGGGACAGAGAGACATTTTAATATTGGAGAGAGAAAGATGGTGAGTGTCAGAGTGTAGCAGTCCCTGCTGTCCAAGCATGGTGCTACAGGGACTCTCAGTCTCAGTTTCCTAACCCAGAGATGAGTCTCTTCAGCTCTCTGCACACCAGTCAGTGCTGTGATGTGGCTCAGCCCTCCAGTCAAGTCACAAACAACCTTAAACC
The DNA here is from genome assembly GCF_016161935.1 of Mauremys reevesii. Lineage (NCBI taxonomy): Eukaryota > Metazoa > Chordata > Testudines > Geoemydidae > Mauremys > Mauremys reevesii. Next base: position 213,176,737 of record NC_052624.1, read on the forward strand.
CTTCCATGAAAACAAAACAAAAACAAAAACTAAAAAGTCCCCCCCCCCCAAAAAATGTCATTCTGCCCTTCCGGGGCCCTTCCTATGAGCCCTGTTCCCAGCCCCTGGGCTTTCTGGCTCTGGTATAGAGCACACAGTCCCCAGGTTGGCTCCCCTGGAGTAATATTCTTAGCCCATGCTGAGCTCTATTTCTTGCATCCTTCCGTGCTCTGGTACAGAGCACTTTGTTTCCCTGGAATACCCAGCTCCTGCAGACCCTGGCTCAGGGACTTCCACAGCAATCTGCCCACTCCCCATGGCTCCACACCCCACACATCTCTCTCAGTCTTCTTATGAGGCCTTGGTGTCTGTTAAACTATTACCTAACCCCTTAGTTCCACCCTCTCAGGCTGGGAAGTAGCTAATTAATTATGCCTAGGGTAGGGCTGGCCCCACTCCTCTTCAAGAGGCCAGTCACCTTGTGGCAGTGAGTAATAGAGAATGGGACAAGTAGTAACGAGATAAGACAAAATAAGAGGAAAGGGGATGCTCCTTTCCATGGAGAGAAAAGGAACAGATAATATGAGACTACATAGCAAACATTTATGTGGAAAAAATGGTATGGAAATAGATGGAATGAGTTGGAGATGTGAGAAAAGAAAAATAAATGGTTAAAAAATGAAAGAAGGAAAAGGCAGTGTAGTTTTTAGGTTACTGAATTTTATTTAACTTATTTATGCTCCTTTGTTCCAGTGCGTTTCCCTGACACATGTCCTCTATCCCTGTTAGTGTGAGGAAAAGACAGAATTCACAGCTATCTTGAGGACCTAGGCTTGCTGGTTATGCTGGTTTATACAGTTGGAAATTTGGAGAAGACGACAAAGGGCTGGATCATTTCCTTCAACTGGAGGGAGCCAATGGGGGATTGGAGTGGAATCTCTGCAAGGACAGTGCAGTCAAAGAGTCTATCCCCTCTCCCTTCCATGCAGTAAAGGGAGGTCCATGTGCAGACTTCCCTTCTATGCATGGAACTGAGGGACAGGATCCCACTCACAGAGAACAATGAAGTTTACAGTGTACACAAAATCCTGTGAGGCTCGGAGTATGCCTACACTGCAATTAAAAACCTGTGGCTGACCGTGCCAGCTGACTTGGGCTCCTGGAGCTCAGGCTAAGGGGCTGTTTTACTGTGGTGTAGACTCAAACTGGACACTGGGCTCTAGGATCCTGCAAAGTGGGAGGGTCCCAGAGCTCGGGCTGCCGCCTGAGCCTGAACGTCTACACCACAATTAAGCAGCCACTTAGCCCAAGCCCCTTAGCCCAAATCAGCTGGCACGGGCCAGCCACAAGTGTCTAATTGCAGTGTAGCCATACCTTTAATAGCTCCCAGACCTCAAGCTCATTTGGAAGCTTCTCCATTGGAAAAAAAATGTCAACTGTTGGCCATTATGTATGCTTTTCAACCAGTTCTAGTTACACCTCAGATTACATTCCTTTTAAAAATAAACAAACAAAATAAATTATGTTTGGGGGTGCAGGAAGCAAAAATGCTAATCTGCTCACCCTCCCCCAAAATTCAAAAGTCAGACTTGACAATGCCAGAAGGCATTAGGCTGTATGTTGTGCTTGGATTGGTGTAAAAAGTTATGGTCAATGTGTTATAAGGATATTGAAGACAATAAAAAAACAACAACAATTTAGAGCAGTGGTTCTCAACCTTTCCAGACTATTGTACCCCTTTCAAGAGTCTGATTTGTCTTGAGTATCCCGAGTTTCATCTCACTTAAAAATGATTTGCTTACAAAAATCAGACATAAAAATCCAAAAGTGTCAAAACACACCATTTCTGAAAAATTGCTTACTGCCTCATTTTTACCATATACTTATAAAATCAATTGACTGGAATGTAAATATTGTACTTACATTTCAGTGTGATACTTGAGCCTGTTTTTCACTTGTGAACCTTGTCATTCAGCGGCTGCTGGCCAGGCACCCAGCTCTGAAGTCAACGCCACCACCAGCACCCGCACAGAAGTAAGGGTGGCATGGTATGGCATTGCCACCTATACTCTGTGCTGCTGCTGCTGCTGGCACTTTCATCTTCAGAGCTGCTGAAGAGTGGCGGCTGCTGGCTGGGGAGTTCATATTGTTTATGGTGCGGGAGGACTATTTTTTTTAATCCTGCTCCCGTCCTGCAATACCCACTCGTACTCGCTCCCACATTGTTTGCTGAATTTTTATTCTGCTCCTGTTATTATGGCAGTGGGTTCTGCAGGACCTGCAGGATCCCCATCCCGCTGCAGGGCTCTAGAGCCTGTTGTAAAACTAGGCAAATATCTAGATCAGCTATTGTTCCTCCTGGAAACCTCTACATTCCCCTGGTTGATTTAGGGGCAAGATTTTATTTACTCTTGAGAAAGAGAGATAATGTTACTAATTTTGCTTCTTAAAAAGGTAAAATTTCTGTCAAAATGAATGACCACAAAAAAAGAAACTTACTTGTAATATAAACTACTTCATACTGTCAAGATTAATGTCATCTTCCGAGTGGTAGAAGTGAGAGAATTACAAAGTCAAATGGTTTTATAAGAAATTCTCTCAATGAAATTGGGTTTTTCTACTATAAAATGGGATAATGTGTCCAGAATTTTGAGGTACCTTCACGAAGAGCCAACATACAGGAGAATCTTGCAGGAGCCATAAATCCTCCCTGCGGGATTCTGCAAAAGAATAATTCTTGTGGCTTGCAGTTCTGAGTGTAGTATAAAAGAGATGAATCTGAATCACTCATTGGCAGAGCTGGTATTCTAAGATTTTCTTTTCATCTCTTTTTAAAATTGGAGTGAGAGGACAGTGTTAGCTATTTCCTTGCTTATGGAACCTTTCACCAACTGACTCATTCAGGATTCTCTAGAGCTTTGAAATCATATTAGAAAAAGAAACACTTAGTATAACTAAAGAGTGCTTCAAAACACAGGAGAAATCTAGAGAGCAGACTGGCTGGTGAAGAGGTAATGATTTGTTAAAAAAAATGTGTTAAAAGAAATATATGGTTGCAGGGTTAAGCATTCAGAAGTCAGAAAATACCATATTTAACAGTCTGTGAAACCTTAACACTGCCCCCTTGTGTATATGCATTATAATAGACTCCAGTTACATGATCACTTTGTTTATAAATGGTATGTAAATACACATACACACACACACACCCCATCTCCTACTACTCTGTGCAAGCTAGACAAAGTCCATGAAAATCTTCAAATTCAAGCTATATAATGAATAAGGGAACTGTGCACTTTAAAAGACACAGCTTGCAATACTGTTCACAGGGTGACATTATTTATTATTATTACTTTAGAATTTCATAATCTGAAAAAATTGGTTAAATGCTAACAAAACACCCTGTCGCATCCGAAGAAGTGAGCTGTAGCTCACGAAAGCTCATGCTTAAATAAATTTGTTAGTCTTTAAGGTGCCACAAGTACTCCTGTTTTTTTTGTCTCATATCAGGTGCTCACCCTGCCTGATGGAGTGTCCACCTTATGAATGAGATAAAGGCTGATTACAAACCTTATGCATGCATACAATTTTCAGTAGCAAAAGCCAGTGTATGCTGAGAGTTATAGCCACAATATCAGGATGTGCCTCCCTGATCTCTCAGTGGGTGCTGAGAGAGAGTAATTTGCTACGGCTCTTTAAAAGGTACAGCATACTTCTCCCTATATGCCCTCCCCCCCGCTCCCAGCTCCACTATTCTCACTCTCTTTCTAGCTAGTTGCACCCAGAGGTTATAAAATAAATGATTATGCAATCTTAACTACACCCAAGGATGTGTGTACTTTGAAGCATAGCCTTTTGGTTTCTGAGGCACACCAGTACATCAATATGGACATTTTGAGGCAGCTCCATTTAAATTAAAAAATACACGTTTTGTTTATCTAAGTGTGAAAGCAAATAAAGCAATCAGTACAGTAGTCCCTGTATTATTAATTTTGATATTCAACACATTTTACATAGTTCTCACATTTTCAGTTTTCCACGTGCTTCCAGATTTGTATGTTTGCACACTGCAGAAATGGTTAGGGAGAAGCTGCAGGTATTGGAAGCTGGGGCTTTGGGCATCTAAGAACAAAGCTGGTCCAAAAAATGCTATTTATATTTCATGAAAATTTTCTAAAATACCATCAAAATGTTCATGTTTGAAATTTTTCTCAGAATCTGTTCAGTTTTTTGATGAAAGAAAACATTGTTGGTTTTTCTCCCCACTAGAAACGTAAGATGAAAATAAAAAATGGAAGAAAAAGATGAGAAAAATAAAATTACCCCCCATTCTCATTTTTTGAAAACCCCAAATGTTTTGTTTTTTCATTAAAAAAAAGCCCCAGAAATTCAACAAAACAAAAATTTTCCATGAAAATTCTCATTTTGGTCAAAAGGCCATATTTTTGTGGATCAGCTCTACCTAAGAAGGCATGGAAGGTGATCTGGTAATGTGGGATAAGTACTTTACCGGGATATGTCTGAAAAAATGTTCAGCAGCAAAAAGGTTAACAATGCTGAAATTCAAAACTCTCTGGCCATATCCTCAGCTAACATAAATCTGCGTAGGTCCATGGACTTCAGTGGAACTTTGTCCTGTTACACTACCAGAGGATCTGGCACATCTTCCTTACAATTCAGGTGACCAGATAGCAACTGTGAAAAAAATGGGATGGGGGTGGGGGGTAATAGAGGTCTATATAAGAAAAGTCCCAAAAAACAGGACTGTCCCTATTAAAACAGGACATCTGGGCACTCTATTTATAGTTCATTGTTAAAATCAATTGATATGAATGGAACAGCTAGTACATGTCTTAGGGTTATTGCTGCAGGCTGTCTGCACAGTCAGGAAGACATTTCCATTCACATTTTCCCAGAGATTAGGACTAGAAATAACTTTAAAAACTGCAGAAAACTTAGATTTGGAAGCAAAATTCAACATGCAGCAAATTCCATGGCCACAGAATAAACATATTGCCGATTATAGCTGGAGTGCTATTTATTTACAAATTAGAACCTTCCTCAGTCCAACTCCCAAACGAGCAAAGAACAATGGATCCCCAAATATAAGATAAAACCACAACAAACTGTTCGCTGTAGAGGGGCAGGCTGCTGAAGGGGCAGCTGAGCCAGGATTGGCTGAGCCCTGAGTAGGGGGAGGAGCCAGGCCAGGAGGGGCCTATAAAAGCGGCCGCCCAGCCAGGCAGCGGCACAGCTGCGAGCAGCGGCACTGGAGGCAGCAAACAGGGCTGCCAACAGGGGAGTTAGCGTGGGAGTTGCCATTGGAGGAGCAGGTGAGTGTCTTTGCGTCTGTTTGTGTAGTGTTTGTATCTCGCTGTAGAGGGGCAGGCTGCTGAAGGGGCAGCTGAGCCAGGATTGGCTGAGCCCTGAGTAGGGGGAGGAGCCAGGCCAGGAGGGGCCTATAAAAGCGGCCGCCCAGCCAGGCAGCGGCACAGCTGCGAGCAGCGGCACAGGAGGCAGCAAACAGGGCTGCCAACAGGGGAGTTAGCGTGGGAGTTGCCATTGGAGGAGCAGGTGAGTGTCTTTGCGTCTGTTTGTGTAGTGTTTGTATCTCGCTGTAGAGGGGCAGGCTGCTGAAGGGGCAGCTGAGCCAGGATTGGCTGAGCCCTGAGTAGGGGAGGAGCCAGGCCAGGAGGGGCCTATAAAGCGGCCGCCCAGCCAGGCAGCGGCACAGCTGCGAGCAGCGGCACAGGAGGCAGCAAACAGGGCTGCCAACAGGGAGTTAGCGTGGGAGTTGCCATTGGAGGAGCAGGTGAGTGTCTTTGCGTCTGTTTGTGTAGTGTTTGTATCTCGCTGTAGAGGGCAGGCTGCTGAAGGGGCAGCTGAGCCAGGATTGGCTGAGCCCTGAGTAGGGGAGGAGCCAGGCCAGGAGGGGCCTATAAAGCGGCCGCCCAGCCAGGCAGCGGCACAGCTGCGAGCAGCGGCACAGGAGGCAGCAAACAGGGCTGCCAACAGGGAGTTAGCGTGGGAGTTGCCATTGGAGGAGCAGGTGAGTGTCTTTGCGTCTGTTTGTGTAGTGTTTGTATCTCGCTGTAGAGGGCAGGCTGCTGAAGGGGCAGCTGAGCCAGGATTGGCTGAGCCCTGAGTAGGGGAGGAGCCAGGCCAGGAGGGGCCTATAAAGCGGCCGCCCAGCCAGGCAGCGGCACAGCTGCGAGCAGCGGCACAGGAGGCAGCAAACAGGGGAGTTAGCGTGGGAGTTGCCATTGGAGGAGCAGGTGAGTGTCTTTGCGTCTGTTTGTGTAGTGTTTGTATCTCGCTGTAGAGGGGCAGGCTGCTGAAGGGGCAGCTGAGCCAGGATTGGCTGAGCCCTGAGTAGGGGAGGAGCCAGGCCAGGAGGGGCCTATAAAGCGGCCGCCCAGCCAGGCAGCGGCACAGCTGCGAGCAGCGGCACAGGAGGCAGCAAACAGGGCTGCCAACAGGGAGTTAGCGTGGGAGTTGCCATTGGAGGAGCAGGTGAGTGTCTTTGCGTCTGTTTGTGTAGTGTTTGTATCTCGCTGTAGAGGGCAGGCTGCTGAAGGGGCAGCTGAGCCAGGATTGGCTGAGCCCTGAGTAGGGGAGGAGCCAGGCCAGGAGGGGCCTATAAGCGGCCGCCCAGCCAGGCAGCGGCACAGCTGCGAGCAGCGGCACAGGAGGCAGCAAACAGGGCTGCCAACAGGGAGTTAGCGTGGGAGTTGCCATTGGAGGAGCAGGTGAGTGTCTTTGCGTCTGTTTGTGTAGTGTTTGTATCTCGCTGTAGAGGGCAGGCTGCTGAAGGGGCAGCTGAGCCAGGATTGGCTGAGCCCTGAGTAGGGGAGGAGCCAGGCCAGGAGGGGCCTATAAGCGGCCGCCCAGCCAGGCAGCGGCACAGCTGCGAGCAGCGGCACAGGAGGCAGCAAACAGGGCTGCCAACAGGGGAGTTAGCGTGGGAGTTGCCATTGGAGGAGCAGGTGAGTGTCTTTGCGTCTGTTTGTGTAGTGTTTGTATCTCGCTGTAGAGGGGCAGGCTGCTGAAGGGGCAGCTGAGCCAGGATTGGCTGAGCCCTGAGTAGGGGAGGAGCCAGGCCAGGAGGGGCCTATAAAGCGGCCGCCCAGCCAGGCAGCGGCACAGCTGCAGCTGCACAGGTGGCAGCAAACAGGGGAGTTAGCGTGGGAGTTGCCATTGGAGGAGCAGGTGAGTGTCTTTGCGTCTGTTTGTGTAGTGTTTGTATCTCGCTGTAGAGGGGCAGGCTGCTGAAGGGGCAGCTGAGCCAGGATTGGCTGAGCCCTGAGTAGGGGAGGAGCCAGGCCAGGAGGGGCCTATAAAGCGGCCGCCCAGCCAGGCAGCGGCACAGCTGCGAGCAGCGGCACAGGAGGCAGCAAACAGGGCTGCCAACAGGGAGTTAGCGTGGGAGTTGCCATTGGAGGAGCAGGTGAGTGTCTTTGCGTCTGTTTGTGTAGTGTTTGTATCTCGCTGTAGAGGGCAGGCTGCTGAAGGGGCAGCTGAGCCAGGATTGGCTGAGCCCTGAGTAGGGGAGGAGCCAGGCCAGGAGGGGCCTATAAAGCGGCCGCCCAGCCAGGCAGCGGCACAGCTGCGAGCAGCGGCACAGGAGGCAGCAAACAGGGCTGCCAACAGGGAGTTAGCGTGGGAGTTGCCATTGGAGGAGCAGGTGAGTGTCTTTGCGTCTGTTTGTGTAGTGTTTGTATCTCGCTGTAGAGGGCAGGCTGCTGAAGGGCAGCTGAGCCAGGATTGGCTGAGCCCTGAGTAGGGGAGGAGCCAGGCCAGGAGGGGCCTATAAAGCGGCCGCCCAGCCAGGCAGCGGCACAGCTGCGAGCAGCGGCACAGGAGGCAGCAAACAGGGCTGCCAACAGGGAGTTAGCGTGGGAGTTGCCATTGGAGGAGCAGGTGAGTGTCTTTGCGTCTGTTTGTGTAGTGTTTGTATCTCGCTGTAGAGGGGCAGGCTGCTGAAGGGGCAGCTGAGCCAGGATTGGCTGAGCCCTGAGTAGGGGAGGAGCCAGGCCAGGAGGGGCCTATAAAGCGGCCGCCCAGCCAGGCAGCGGCACAGCTGCAGCGGCACAGGAGGCAGCAAACAGGGCTGCCAACAGGGAGTTAGCGTGGGAGTTGCCATTGGAGGAGCAGGTGAGTGTCTTTGCGTCTGTTTGTGTAGTGTTTGTATCTCGCTGTAGAGGGCAGGCTGCTGAAGGGCAGCTGAGCCAGGATTGGCTGAGCCCTGAGTAGGGAGGAGCCAGGCCAGGAGGGGCCTATAAAGCGGCCGCCCAGCCAGGCAGCGGCACAGCTGCGAGCAGCGGCACAGGAGGCAGCAAACAGGGCTGCCAACAGGGAGTTAGCGTGGGAGTTGCCATTGGAGGAGCAGGTGAGTGTCTTTGCGTCTGTTTGTGTAGTGTTTGTATCTCGCTGTAGAGGGCAGGCTGCTGAAGGGGCAGCTGAGCCAGGATTGGCTGAGCCCTGAGTAGGGGAGGAGCCAGGCCAGGAGGGGCCTATAAAGCGGCCGCCCAGCCAGGCAGCGGCACAGCTGCGAGCGGCACAGGAGGCAGCAAACAGGGGAGTAAGCGTGGGAGTTGCCATTGGAGTAGCAGGAGAGAGTCTTTGCGTCTGTTTGTGTAGTGTTTGTATCTCGCTGTAGATGGGCAGGCTGCTGAAGGGGCAGCTGAGCCAGGATTGGCTGAGCCCTGAGTAGGGGAGGAGCCAGGCCAGGAGGGGCCTATAAAGCGGCCGCCCAGCCAGGCAGCGGCACAGCTGCGAGCAGCGGCACAGGAGGCAGCAAACAGGGAGTTAGCGTGGGAGTTGCCATTGGAGGAGCAGGTGAGTGTCTTTGCGTCTGTTTGTGTAGTGTTTGTATCTCGCTGTAGAGGGCAGGCTGCTGAAGGGGCAGCTGAGCCAGGATTGGCTGAGCCCTTAGTAGGGGGAGGAGCCAGTCCAGGAGGGGCCTATAAAAGCGGCCGCCAAGCCAGGCAGCGGCACAGCTGCGAGCAGCGGCACAGGAGGCAGCAAACAGGGCTGCCAACAGGGGAGTTAGAGTGGGAGTTGCCATTGGAGGAGCAGGTGAGTGTCTTTGCGTCTGTTTGTGTAGTGTTTGTATCTCGCTGTAGAGGTGCAGGCTGCTGAAGGGGCAGCTGAGCCAGGATTGGCTGAGCCCTGAGTAGGGGGAGGAGCCAGGCCAGGAGGGGCCTATAAAAGCGGCCGCCCAGCCAGGCAGCGGCACAGCTGCGAGCAGCGGCACAGGAGGCAGCAAACAGGGCTGCCAACAGGGGAGTTAGCGTGGGAGTTGCCATTGGAGGAGCAGGTGAGTGTCTTTGCGTCTGTTTGTGTAGTGTTTGTATCTCGCTGTAGAGGGCAGGCTGCTGAAGGGGCAGCTGAGCCAGGATTGGCTGAGCCCTGAGTAGGGGGAGGAGCCAGGCCAGGAGGGGCCTATAAAAGCGGCCGCCCAGCCAGGCAGCGGCACAGCTGCGAGCAGCGGCACAGGAGGCAGCAAACAGGGGAGTTAGCGTGGGAGTTGCCATTGGAGGAGCAGGTGAGTGTCTTTGCGTCTGTTTGTGTAGTGTTTGTATCTCGCTGTAGAGGGGCAGGCTGCTGAAGGGGCAGCTGAGCCAGGATTGGCTGAGCCCTGAGTATGTGGTGGAGCCTGGCCAGTAGGGTCGTTTTTAAGAGGGCGCCCAGCCAGGCAGCGGCACAGCTGCGAGCAGCGGCACAGGAGGCAGCAAACAGGGAGTTAGCGTGGGAGTTGCCATTGGAGGAGCAGGTGAGTGTCTTTGCGTCTGTTTGTGTAGTGTTTGTATCTCGCAGTACAGTAGAAGGCTGCTGAAGGGGCAGCTGAGCCAGGATTGGCTGAGCCCTGAGTAGGGGGAGGAGCCAGGCCAGGAGGGGCCTATAAAAGCGGCCGCCCAGCCAGGCAGCGGCACAGCTGCGAGCAGCGGCACAGGAGGCAGCAAACAGGGCTGACAACTGGGGAGTTAGCGTGTGAGTTGCCATTGGAGGAGCAGGTGAGTGTCTTTGCGTCTGTTTGTGTAGTGTTTGTATCCCGCTGTAGAGGGGCAGGCTGCTGAAGGGGCAGCTGAGCCAGGATTGGCTGAGCCCTGAGTAGGGGAGGAGCCAGGCCAGGAGGGGCCTATAAAGCGGCCGCCCAGCCAGGCAGCGGCACAGCTGCGAGCAGCGGCACAGGAGGCAGCAAACAGGGCTGCCAACAGGGGAGTTAGCGTGGGAGTTGCCATTGGAGGAGCAGGTGAGTGTCTTTGCGTCTGTTTGTGTAGTGTTTGTATCCCGCTGTAGAGGGGCAGGCTGCTGAAGGGGCAGCTGAGCCAGGATTGGCTGAGCCCTGAGTAGGGGAGGAGCCAGGCCAGGAGGGGCCTATAAGCGGCCGCCCAGCCAGGCAGCGGCACAGCTGCGAGCAGCGGCACAGGAGGCAGCAAACAGGGCTGCCAACAGGGAGTTAGCGTGGGAGTTGCCATTGGAGGAGCAGGTGAGTGTCTTTGCGTCTGTTTGTGTAGTGTTTGTATCTCGCTGTAGAGGGCAGGCTGCTGAAGGGGCAGCTGAGCCAGGATTGGCTGAGCCCTGAGTAGGGGAGGAGCCAGGCCAGGAGGGGCCTATAAGCGGCCGCCCAGCCAGGCAGCGGCACAGCTGCGAGCAGCGGCACAGGAGGCAGCAAACAGGGCTGCCAACAGGGGAGTTAGCGTGGGAGTTGCCATTGGAGGAGCAGGTGAGTGTCTTTGCGTCTGTTTGTGTAGTGTTTGTATCTCGCTGTAGAGGGGCAGGCTGCTGAAGGGGCAGCTGAGCCAGGATTGGCTGAGCCCTGAGTAGGGGGAGGAGCCAGGCCAGGAGGGGCCTATAAAAGCGGCCGCCCAGCCAGGCAGCGGCACAGCTGCGAGCAGCGGCACAGGAGGCAGCAAACAGGGGAGTTAGCGTGGGAGTTGCCATTGGAGGAGCAGGTGAGTGTCTTTGCGTCTGTTTGTGTAGTGTTTGTATCTCGCTGTAGAGGGGCAGGCTGCTGAAGGGGCAGCTGAGCCAGGATTGGCTGAGCCCTGAGTAGGGGGAGGAGCCAGGCCAGGAGGGGCCTATACAAGCGGCCGCCCAGCCAGGCAGCGGCACAGCTGCGAGCAGCGGCACAGGAGGCAGCAAACAGGGCTGCCAACAGGGGAGTTAGCGTGGGAGTTGCCATTGGAGGAGCAGGTGAGTGTCTTTGCGTCTGTTTGTGTAGTGTTTGTATCTCGCTGTAGAGGGCAGGCTGCTGAAGGGGCAGCTGAGCCAGGATTGGCTGAGCCCTGAGTAGGGGAGGAGCCAGGCCAGGAGGGGCCTATAAAGCGGCCGCCCAGCCAGGCAGCGGCACAGCTGCGGCACAGGAGGCAGCAAACAGGGCTGCCAACAGGGAGTTAGCGTGGGAGTTGCCATTGGAGGAGCAGGTGAGTGTCTTTGCGTCTGTTTGTGTAGTGTTTGTATCTCGCTGTAGAGGGCAGGCTGCTGAAGGGGCAGCTGAGCCAGGATTGGCTGAGCCCTGAGTAGGGGAGGAGCCAGGCCAGGAGGGGCCTATAAAGCGGCCGCCCAGCCAGGCAGCGGCACAGCTGCGAGCAGCGGCACAGGAGGCAGCAAACAGGGCTGCCAACAGGGGAGTTAGCGTGGGAGTTGCCATTGGAGGAGCAGGTGAGTGTCTTTGCGTCTGTTTGTGTAGTGTTTGTATCTCGCTGTAGAGGGGCAGGCTGCTGAAGGGGCAGCTGAGCCAGGATTGGCTGAGCCCTGGGTAGGGGGAGGAGCCAGGCCAGGAGGGGCCTATAAAAGCGGCCGCCCAGCCAGGCAGCGGCACAGCTGCGAGCAGCGGCACAGGAGGCAGCAAACAGGGCTGCCAACAGGGGAGTTAGCGTGGGAGTTGCCATTGGAGGAGCAGGTGAGTGTCTTTGCGTCTGTTTGTGTAGTGTTTGTATCTCGCTGTAGAGGGCAGGCTGCTGAAGGGGCAGCTGAGCCAGGATTGGCTGAGCCCTGAGTAGGGGGAGGAGCCAGGCCAGGAGGGGCCTATAAAAGCGGCCGCCCAGCCAGGCAGCGGCACAGCTGCGAGCAGCGGCACAGGAGGCAGCAAACAGGGGAGTTAGCGTGGGAGTTGCCATTGGAGGAGCAGGTGAGTGTCTTTGCGTCTGTTTGTGTAGTGTTTGTATCTCGCTGTAGAGGGGCAGGCTGCTGAAGGGGCAGCTGAGCCAGGATTGGCTGAGCCCTGAGTAGGGGAGGAGCCCGGCCAGGAGGGGCCTATAAAAGCGGACGCCCAGCCAGGCAGCGGCACAGCTGCGTGCAGCGGCACAGGAGGCAGCAAACAGGGCTGCCAACAGGGGAGTTAGCGTGGGAGTTGCCATTGGAGGAGCAGGTGAGTGTCTTTGCGTCTGTTTGTGTAGTGTTTGTATCTCGCTGTAGAGGGGCAGGCTGCTGAAGGGGCAGCTGAGCCAGGATTGGCTGAGCCCTGAGTAGGGGGAGGAGCCAGGCCAGGAGGGGCCTATAAAAGCGGCCGCCCAGCCAGGCAGCGGCACAGCTGCGAGCAGCGGCACAGGAGGCAGCAAACAGGGCTGCCAACAGGGGAGTTAGCGTGGGAGTTGCCATTGGAGGAGCAGGTGAGTGTCTTTGCGTCTGTTTGTGTAGTGTTTGTATCTCGCTGTAGAGGGCAGGCTGCTGAAGGGGCAGCTGAGCCAGGATTGGCTGAGCCCTGAGTAGGGGAGGAGCCAGGCCAGGAGGGGCCTATAAAGCGGCCGCCCAGCCAGGCAGCGGCACAGCTGCGAGCAGCGGCACAGGAGGCAGCAAACAGGGCTGCCAACAGGGAGTTAGCGTGGGAGTTGCCATTGGAGGAGCAGGTGAGTGTCTTTGCGTCTGTTTGTGTAGTGTTTGTATCTCGCTGTAGAGGGCAGGCTGCTGAAGGGGCAGCTGAGCCAGGATTGGCTGAGCCCTGAGTAGGGGAGGAGCCAGGCCAGGAGGGGCCTATAAAGCGGCCGCCCAGCCAGGCAGCGGCACAGCTGCGAGCAGCGGCACAGGAGGCAGCAAACAGGGCTGCCAACAGGGAGTTAGCGTGGGAGTTGCCATTGGAGGAGCAGGTGAGTGTCTTTGCGTCTGTTTGTGTAGTGTTTGTATCTCGCTGTAGAGGGCAGGCTGCTGAAGGGGCAGCTGAGCCAGGATTGGCTGAGCCCTGAGTAGGGGAGGAGCCAGGCCAGGAGGGGCCTATAAAGCGGCCGCCCAGCCAGGCAGCGGCACAGCTGCGAGCAGCGGCACAGGAGGCAGCAAACAGGGCTGCCAAGTTAGCGTGGGAGTTGCCATTGGAGGAGCAGGTGAGTGTCTTTGCGTCTGTTTGTGTAGTGTTTGTATCTCGCTGTAGAGGGGCAGGCTGCTGAAGGGGCAGCTGAGCCAGGATTGGCTGAGCCCTGAGTAGGGGAGGAGCCAGGCCAGGAGGGGCCTATAAGCGGCCGCCCAGCCAGGCAGCGGCACAGCTGCGAGCAGCGGCACAGGAGGCAGCAAACAGGGCTGCCAACAGGGAGTTAGCGCGGGAGTTGCCATTGGAGGAGCAGGTGAGTGTCTTTGCGTCTGTTTGTGTAGTGTTTGTATCTCGCTGTAGAGGGCAGGCTGCTGAAGGGGCAGCTGAGCCAGGATTGGCTGAGCCCTGAGTAGGGGAGGAGCCAGGCCAGGAGGGGCCTATAAAGCGGCCGCCCAGCCAGGCAGCGGCACAGCTGCGAGCAGCGGCACAGGAGGCAGCAAACAGGGCTGCCAACAGGGAGTTAGCGTGGGAGTTGCCATTGGAGGAGCAGGTGAGTGTCGTTGCGTCTGTTTGTGTAGTGTTTGTATCTCGCTGTAGAGGGCAGGCTGCTGAAGGGCAGCTGAGCCAGGATTGGCTGAGCCCTGAGTAGGGGAGGAGCCAGGCCAGGAGGGGCCTATAAAGCGGCCGCCCAGCCAGGCAGCGGCACAGCTGCGAGCAGCGGCACAGGAGGCAGCAAACAGGGCTGCCAACAGGGAGTTAGCGTGGGAGTTGCCATTGGAGGAGCAGGTGAGTGTCTTTGCGTCTGTTTGTGTAGTGTTTGTATCTCGCTGTAGAGGGCAGGCTGCTGAAGGGGCAGCTGAGCCAGGATTGGCTGAGCCCTGAGTAGGGGAGGAGCCAGGCCAGGAGGGGCCTATAAAGCGGCCGCCCAGCCAGGCAGCGGCACAGCTGCGAGCAGCGGCACAGGAGGCAGCAAACAGGGCTGCCAACAGGGAGTTAGCGTGGGAGTTGCCATTGGAGGAGCAGGTGAGTGTCTTTGCGTCTGTTTGTGTAGTGTTTGTATCTCGCTGTAGAGGGCAGGCTGCTGAAGGGGCAGCTGAGCCAGGATTGGCTGAGCCCTGAGTAGGGGAGGAGCCAGGCCAGGAGGGGCCTATAAAGCGGCCGCCCAGCCAGGCAGCGGCACAGCTGCGAGCAGCGGCACAGGAGGCAGCAAACAGGGCTGCCAACAGGGAGTTAGCGTGGGAGTTGCCATTGGAGGAGCAGGTGAGTGTCTTTGCGTCTGTTTGTGTAGTGTTTGTATCTCGCTGTAGAGGGCAGGCTGCTGAAGGGGCAGCTGAGCCAGGATTGGCTGAGCCCTGAGTAGGGGAGGAGCCAGGCCAGGAGGGGCCTATAAAGCGGCCGCCCAGCCAGGCAGCGGCACAGCCGAGCAGCGGCACAGGAGGCAGCAAACAGGGCTGCCAACAGGGAGTTAGCGTGGGAGTTGCCATTGGAGGAGCAGGTGAGTGTCTTTGCGTCTGTTTGTGTAGTGTTTGTATCTCGCTGTAGAGGGCAGGCTGCTGAAGGGGCAGCTGAGCCAGGATTGGCTGAGCCCTGAGTAGGGGAGGAGCCAGGCCAGGAGGGGCCTATTATTGCGGCCGCCCAGCCAGGCAGCGGCACAGCTGCGAGCAGCGGCACAGGAGGCAGCAAACAGGGCTGCCAACAGGGGAGTTAGCGTGGGAGTTGCCATTGGAGGAGCAGGTGAGTGTCTTTGCGTCTGTTTGTGTAGTGTTTGTATCTCGCTGTAGAGGGCAGGCTGCTGAAGGGCAGCTGAGCCAGGATTGGCTGAGCCCTGAGTAGGGGAGGAGCCAGGCCAGGAGGGGCCTATAAGCGGCCGCCCAGCCAGGCAGCGGCACAGCTGCGAGCAGCGGCACAGGAGGCAGCAAACAGGGCTGCCAACAGGGAGTTAGCGTGGGAGTTGCCATTGGAGGAGCAGGTGAGTGTCTTTGCGTCTGTTTGTGTAGTGTTTGTATCTCGCTGTAGAGGGGCAGGCTGCTGAAGGGGCAGCTGAGCCAGGATTGGCTGAGCCCTGAGTAGGGGGAGGAGCCAGGCCAGGAGGGGCCTATAAAAGCGGCCGCCCAGCCAGGCAGCGGCACAGCTGCGAGCAGCGGCACAGGAGGCAGCAAACAGGGCTGCCAACAGGGAGTTAGCGTGGGAGTTGCCATTGGAGGAGCAGGTGAGTGTCTTTGCGTCTGTTTGTGTAGTGTTTGTATCTCGCTGTAGAGGGCAGGCTGCTGAAGGGGCAGCTGAGCCAGGATTGGCTGAGCCCTGAGTAGGGGAGGAGCCAGGCCAGGAGGGGCCTATAAAGCGGCCGCCCAGCCAGGCAGCGGCACAGCTGCGAGCAGCGGCACAGGAGGCAGCAAACAGGGCTGCCAACAGGGAGTTAGCGTGGGAGTTGCCATTGGAGGAGCAGGTGAGTGTCTTTGCGTCTGTTTGTGTAGTGTTTGTATCTCGCTGTAGAGGGGCAGGCTGCTGAAGGGGCAGCTGAGCCAGGATTGGCTGAGCCCGGAGTAGGTGGAGGAGCCCGCCCAGGACGGGCCTATAAAGCGGCCGCCCAGCCAGGCAGCGGCACAGCTGCGAGCAGCGGCACAGGAGGCAGCAAACAGGGAACAGGGAGTTAGCGTGGGAGTTGCCATTGGAGGAGCAGGTGAGTGTCTTTGCGTCTGTTTGTGTAGTGTTTGTATCTCGCTGTAGATGGGCAGGCTGCTGAAGGGGCAGCTGAGCCAGGATTGGCTGAGCCCTGAGTAGGGGGAGGAGCCATGCCAGGAGGGGCCTATAAGCGGCCGCCCAGCCAGGCAGCGGCACAGCTGCGAGCAGCGGCACAGGAGGCAGCAAACAGGGCTGCCAACAGGGAGTTAGCGTGGGAGTTGCCATTGGAGGAGCAGGTGAGTGTCTTTGCGTCTGTTTGTGTAGTGTTTGTATCTCGCTGTAGAGGGCAGGCTGCTGAAGGGGCAGCTGAGCCAGGATTGGCTGAGCCCTGAGTAGGGGAGGAGCCAGGCCAGGAGGGGCCTATAAGCGGCCGCCCAGCCAGGCAGCGGCACAGCTGCGAGCAGCGGCACAGGAGGCAGCAAACAGGGCTGCCAACAGGGAGTTAGCGTGGGAGTTGCCATTGGAGGAGCAGGTGAGTGTCTTTGCGTCTGTTTGTGTAGTGTTTGTATCTCGCTGTAGAGGGCAGGCTGCTGAAGGGGCAGCTGAGCCAGGATTGGCTGAGCCCTGAGTAGGGGAGGAGCCAGGCCAGGAGGGGCCTATAAAGCGGCCGCCCAGCCAGGCAGCGGCACAGCTGCGAGCAGCGGCACAGGAGGCAGCAAACAGGGCTGCCAACAGGGAGTTAGCGTGGGAGTTGCCATTGGAGGAGCAGGTGAGTGTCTTTGCGTCTGTTTGTGTAGTGTTTGTATCTCGCTGTAGAGGGCAGGCTGCTGAAGGGGCAGCTGAGCCAGGATTGGCTGAGCCCTGAGTAGGGGAGGAGCCAGGCCAGGAGGGGCCTATAAAGCGGCCGCCCAGCCAGGCAGCGGCACAGCTGCGAGCAGCGGCACAGGAGGCAGCAAACAGGGCTGCCAACAGGGAGTTAGCGTGGGAGTTGCCATTGGAGGAGCAGGTGAGTGTCTTTGCGTCTGTTTGTGTAGTGTTTGTATCTCGCTGTAGAGGGCAGGCTGCTGAAGGGGCAGCTGAGCCAGGATTGGCTGAGCCCTGAGTAGGGGAGGAGCCAGGCCAGGAGGGGCCTATAAGCGGCCGCCCAGCCAGGCAGCGGCACAGCTGCGAGCAGCGGCACAGGAGGCAGCAAACAGGGCTGCCAACAGGGAGTTAGCGTGGGAGTTGCCATTGGAGGAGCAGGTGAGTGTCTTTGCGTCTGTTTGTGTAGTGTTTGTATCTCGCTGTAGAGGGGCAGGCTGCTGAAGGGGCAGCTGAGCCAGGATTGGCTGAGCCCTGAGTAGGGGAGGAGCCAGGCCAGGAGGGGCCTATAAAGCGGCCGCCCAGCCAGGCAGCGGCACAGCTGCGAGCAGCGGCACAGGAGGCAGCAAACAGGGCTGCCAACAGGGAGTTAGCGTGGGAGTTGCCATTGGAGGAGCAGGTGAGTGTCTTTGCGTCTGTTTGTGTAGTGTTTGTATCTCGCTGTAGAGGGCAGGCTGCTGAAGGGGCAGCTGAGCCAGGATTGGCTGAGCCCTGAGTAGGGGAGGAGCCAGGCCAGGAGGGGCCTATAAGCGGCCGCCCAGCCAGGCAGCGGCACAGCTGCGAGCAGCGGCACAGGAGGCAGCAAACAGGGCTGCCAACAGGGAGTTAGCGTGGGAGTTGCCATTGGAGGAGCAGGTGAGTGTCTTTGCGTCTGTTTGTGTAGTGTTTGTATCTCGCTGTAGAGGGGCAGGCTGCTGAAGGGGCAGCTGAGCCAGGATTGGCTGAGCCCTGAGTAGGGGAGGAGCCAGGCCAGGAGGGGCCTATAAAGCGGCCGCCCAGCCAGGCAGCGGCACAGCTGCGAGCAGCGGCACAGGAGGCAGCAAACAGGGCTGCCAACAGGGAGTTAGCGTGGGAGTTGCCATTGGAGGAGCAGGTGAGTGTCTTTGCGTCTGTTTGTGTAGTGTTTGTATCTCGCTGTAGAGGGGCAGGCTGCTGAAGGGGCAGCTGAGCCAGGATTGGCTGAGCCCTGAGAAGGGCGAGGACACAGGCCAGGAGGGGCCTATAAGCGGCCGCCCAGCCAGGCAGCGGCACAGCTGCGAGCAGCGGCACAGGAGGCAGCAAACAGGGCTGCCAACAGGGAGTTAGCGTGGGAGTTGCCATTGGAGGAGCAGGTGAGTGTCTTTGCGTCTGTTTGTGTAGTGTTTGTATCTCGCTGTAGAGGGCAGGCTGCTGAAGGGGCAGCTGAGCCAGGATTGGCTGAGCCCTGAGTAGGGGAGGAGCCAGGCCAGGAGGGGCCTATAAGCGGCCGCCCAGCCAGGCAGCGGCACAGCTGCGAGCAGCGGCACAGGAGGCAGCAAACAGGGCTGCCAACAGGGAGTTAGCGTGGGAGTTGCCATTGGAGGAGCAGGTGAGTGTCTTTGCGTCTGTTTGTGTAGTGTTTGTATCTCGCTGTAGAGGGCAGGCTGCTGAAGGGGCAGCTGAGCCAGGATTGGCTGAGCCCTGAGTAGGGGAGGAGCCAGGCCAGGAGGGGCCTATAAAGCGGCCGCCCAGCCAGGCAGCGGCACAGCTGCGAGCAGCGGCACAGGAGTCGGCACAGAGGGCTGGCTGCAGGGGGTGTCGCGTGGGAGTTGCCATTGGAGGAGCAGGTGAGTGTCTTTGCGTCTGTTTGTGTAGTGTTTGTATCTCGCTGTAGAGGGGCAGGCTGCTGAAGGGGCAGCTGAGCCAGGATTGGCTGAGCCCTGAGTAGGGGGAGGAGCCAGGCCAGGAGGGGCCTATAAAAGCGGCCGCCCAGCCAGGCAGCGGCACAGCTGCGAGCAGCGGCACAGGAGGCAGCAAACAGGGCTGCCAACAGGGGAGTTAGCGTGGGAGTTGCCATTGGAGGAGCAGGTGAGTGTCTTTGCGTCTGTTTGTGTAGTGTTTGTATCTCGCTGTAGAGGGGCAGGCTGCTGAAGGGGCAGCTGAGCCAGGATTGGCTGAGCCCTGAGTAGGGGGAGGAGCCAGGCCAGGAGGGGCCTATAAAAGCGGCCGCCCAGCCAGGCAGCGGCACAGCTGCGAGCAGCGGCACAGGAGGCAGCAAACAGGGGAGTTAGCGTGGGAGTTGGCAGGGGGAGGTGGAAGGGGAGGCCCCGCACCCCCCAGGGAAGAACACCAAGCGGAGCCAAGACAGCAGCAGCCAGCAGCCATGAGCCAAGCAGCAGAGGACACACCGAGGATGAGAGCATGCAGCAGCTGTGGTATGTACCTGGTCCTAGCGGGGGACCCAGAACAGTACTATATATGCATGAAGTGTCGCCTAATAGAGCTGCTGGAGGAAAAGATCCAGGGCCTAGAGCTGCAGGTGGAAACCCTGATAGAGAACAGAAGGGGGTTTGAGAGGCTAATGGAGCAATGGCAAGCAGTAACTGAGGGGGAACGCCCAGGGGCACAGGGGGGAGCAGGGGCTGAGGCCAAGGAAGGGGGACCACCAGAGGAGGAAGATGGGCGGTGGAAGCATGTGACCGTGAGAAGCAGGCCAAGGAAAAGGAGAGCCAGTGAGGGGGAAATTGAGCTAAGGAACAGGTTTGAAGGTTTGGAGAATGAGGAAGGGGTACAGCAAGTGGTAACTGACAGTGAGAGGCCAAAGAAAAAGAGGCGAGCGGCCAGTCCCATAGATAAAGGGGAGGAGTCGATGGAAGTAGCACCAAGTTTGGGCCCAGGGGAGATACAGGATGGCTTAAGGGGAACCACAAGGGATGATAGGAATGGAAGGAGCTTGCAACCAGGGGGAAAGGGGGACAGGTTAGAGGACCGTGCTGTCCCCAGGCGAAGGCAGGTCTACGTGATTGGGGATTCCATACTGCGAAGGTTGGACAGGCCTGTGACCAGGGCCGATCCGGAGAACAGAAGGGTGTGCTGTCTACCGGGTGCTAAAATACGGGATGTGGACCTGAGGTTGAAAAGGATCCTAAGAGGAGCGGGTAAGAACCCTTTGATCATCCTTCATGTGGGAACGAATGACACGGCTAGATTCTCGCTAGAGAGGATCAAGGGAGACTATGCCAGGTTGGGTAAGACGCTCAAGGAAATTGAGGCTCAGGTGATCTTCAGTGGGATTCTACCTGTCCCTAGGGAAGGGCGCCAAAGGGGTGAGAGGATCGTGATGGTTAATAGTTGGCTGTGGGTGTGGTGTTACAAGGTGGGCTTTGGGATGTATGGGCACTGGGAGGCTTTTGGGGACAGACAACTGTTCTCAAGGGATGGGCTCCACCTAAGTAGGGAAGGAAGTAGACTTCTAGGAGGGAGGCTGGCTCATCTGATTAAAAGAGCTTTAAACTAGACACTGGGGAGACGGTCGGAGAGGTCCTGGTGCTCTCCACGCCAAATTTTCACATTGGGAGTGAGGACAGCAAGATAACAGATATAGCCAGAGGACAGTTAAGTGTAAGGAAGAGTGGGGACAGATTCTAGATCTACAAGTCATACTGGAAGTACTGTGTCCATACCGAGTTGGGTAAAAAGAGTGAGAGGAGCCCAACAGGAAAAATTAGGATGTTTGTTCACCAATGCGAGAAGCTTAGGTAACAAAATGGAGGAACTGGAGCTCCTGGTCCGGGAATTGAAACCGGATATCGTAGGAATAACAGAAACATGGTGGAACGGTAGCCATGACTGGAGTACAGGTATGGAAGGGTATGTGCTGTTTAGGAAAGACCGATGCAAAGGTAAAGGTGGGGGAGTAGCACTGTATATCAATAATGAGGTAAAATGTAATGAGATAACTAGCGCTGCAATGGACAATACGGAGTCTGTTTGGGCAATGGTCACATTGGGAAGAAAACTACCAGAGCCTCATCCAGGATAGTGATTGGGGTGTGCTATAGACCGCCGGGATCTAGCTTAGAGATGGATAGGGAGCTCTTTAATGTTTTTAAGGAGGTAAACACTAATAGGAACTGCTTGATCATGGGAGACTTTAACTTCCCGGATATAGATTGGGAAACAAATGCTAGTAATAATAATAGGGCTCAGCTTTTCCTAGACGTGATAGCTAATGAATTCCTTCATCAAGTGGTTGCTGAACCGACGAGGGGGGATGCCATTTTAGATTTGATTTTGGTGAGTAACGAGGACCTTGTTGAGGACATTGTTGTAGGGGACAACCTTGGCTCGAGTGATCATGAGCTAATTCGTTTCCAAATAAATGGGAGGATAATCAATAGTGCATCTGAGACTAGGGTGTATGATTTCAAAAGGGCTAATTTTACTAAATTAAGGCGACTAGTTAGGAAGTGGACTGGGCTAACATATTTAGGATCTAAGGGCAGATGACGCCTGGAGTTACTTCAAGTTGAAGTTGCAGGAGTTGTCAGAGGCATGTATCCCGAGAAGGAAACGGCTCGTAGGGTAGCAGTTTTAGACCGAGCTGGATGAGCAAGCGTCTTAGAGGGTCATTAAGAAAAAGCAGAAAGCGACGAGAGTGGAAAATGGGAGGGATCAGCAAGGAAACCTACCTTATTGAGGTCAGAGGGTGCAGGGAAGCTGTGAGAAAGGCAAAGCGACGAGTGGAGATGGATCTAGCGAAGGGGATTAAAACCAATAGCAAACGGTTTTTTAGCCATATAAATAGGAAGAAAACCAAGAAAGAAGAAGTGGGACCGCTTAAAACTTTAAATGGAGTGGAGATTAGGGATAATCTTGGAATGGCACAATATCTGAACGAATACTTTGCCTCGGTCTTTAATGAGGCTAATGAAGGGCTAAGGAATAGTGATAGAGGGACCGATGGGAATGAAGATATGGGGTAGACATTACGGTAGCTGAGGTAGAAGCCAAACTGGAACAGCTTAACGGAAGTAAATCGGGGGGCCCGGATAATCTTCATCCTAGAATATTAAGGGAATTGGCGAGGGATATTGCTAGCCCGTTAGCGATAATCTTTAATAAATCCCTAAATTCGGGATTGTACCGACTGACTGGAGATTAGCTAATGTAGTTCCTATATTCAAGAAGGGGAAAAAGTGACCCGGGAATTATAGGCCTGTTAGTCTAACATCTGTAGTATGCAAAGTCATGGAAAAATCTTAAAAGAGAGAATGGTTCCGGAGCATGAGGCCGATGGCAACTGGGATAGATTACAGCATGGATTTACGAAAGGTAGATCGTGCCAAACCAACTTGATCTCCTTCTTTGAGAGAGTAACAGATTTTTTAGACAAGGGAAATGCGGTGGATCTCATATATCTGGATTTCAGTAAGGCGTTTGATACGGTACCGCATGAAGAATTACTGGTTAAATTGGAAAAGATGGAGATCAAGTGAAAATCCAGAGGTGGATAAGGAGCTGGTTAAAGGGAGACTGCAGAGGGTAGTATTGAAGGGGAACTGTCCGGTTGGAGGGTTACCAGTGGAGTTCCTCAAGGCTCGGTTTTGGGTCGATTTTATTCAATCTATTTATTGCTGACCTGGGAACCAAGAGTAGGAGTGGGCTGATAAAGTTTGCGGATGACACCAAGTTGGGGGTATTGTCAATTCGGAAGAGGATCGGGATATTCTCCAGGGAGATTTGAATGACCTTGTAAACTGGAGTATTAGTAACAGGATGAAATTCAATAGTGAGAAGTGTAAGGTTATGCATTTAGGGATGTCTAACAAGAACTTTAGTTATAAGCTGGGACGCACCAGTTGGAAGTAACGGAGGAGGAGAAGGACCTAGGAGTCCTGGTTGATCGCAAGATGACTATGAGTAGGCAATGTGATGTGGCCGTTAAAAGCTAATGCGGTCTTGGGTTGCATTAGGCGAGGTATTTCTAGTAGGGATAAGGAGGTGCTAGTCCCGTTATAAGGCGCTGGTGAGACCTCATTTGGAGTATTGTGTGCAGTTTTGGTCTCCCATGTTTAAGAAGGATGAATTCAAACTAGAACAGGTACAAAGAAGGGCCACTAGAATGATCCGAGGAATGGAAGGCCTTTCGTATGAAAGGAGACTTGAGGAGCTCGGTTTGTTTTCCTTAACCAAAAGAAGGATGAGAGGAGATATGATTACACTCTTTAAATATATCAGAGGGATAAATACCAGTGAAGGAGAAGAATTATTTCAGCTCAGTGCTAATGTGGACACGAGGACGAACGGATATAAACTGTCAGTCAGGAAATTCAGGCTTGAAATTAGACGAAGGTTCCTAACCATCAGGGAGTGCAATACTGGAACAGTCTACCGAGGAAACAGTGGGGCGAAGGACCTCCACGACTTTAAGATTAAGCTAGATAAGTTTATGGAGGGGATGGTATGATAGGATAACGGGCTTAGTCAATAGGTCAATTATGTGCCTGGTATGATGTAACCTTTTCCAGAGGGTTTGGCTGGAGAGTCTTGCCCGCATGCTCGGGGTTCAGCTGACCGCCATATTTGGGGTCGGGAAGGAATTTTCCTCCAGGGAAGATTGGCTATGGCCCTGGAGGTTTTTCGCCTTCCTCCGAAGCATGGGGCAGGGTTCACTTGCTAAGGAGTGGGTGGATCGGCTTATGTGGCCTGCATCTTGCAGGAGGTCAGACTAGATGATCATAATGGTCCCTTCTGATCTTGAATTCTATGATTCTATGATTCTATGAACAATAAAAAGAGAATTCAGTCCCACTGTGAAGGATACCAAGGATAAGCTACAGTGAACAAACTGCATCTTGCTCTCTCAAGACATTGGGTCACAAACTTGACCGCTTATGTAGGCAGTGCTGTATACTCAATGACAGAGAGTAGCATGTTAAGTGGCTGCCTGTGATATATGTAAACAGCAGCAGGGGGTGCCAGAGAGATTCCCTGGTCTATTGCAAGGGCCCTACCAAATTCATGGTCCATTTTGGTCAATTTCATGGTAATGGGATTTTTAAAATTGTAAATTTCATGATTTCAGCTATTTATATCTGAAATTTCACAGTGTTGTAATTGTAGGGGTCCTGACCCATAAAGGAGTTGTGTGTGTGTGTGGGGGGGGGGGGTTGCAAGGTTATTTTATGGGGGGTTGCAGTACTGCAACCCTTACTTCTGCGCTGCTGCTGGCAGTGGTGCTGCCCTCAGAGCTGGGCAACTGGAGAGCGGAGGCTGCTGTCCTGAAGCCCAGCTCTGCAGGCAGAGCCACTGCCAGCAGCAGCGCAAAAGTAAGAATGACATGACCCTCAGTCAGCAATGCCACTCTCTGGCTGCCCAGCTCTGAAGACAGCAGTGCAGAAGTAAGGGTGGCATGGTATAGTATTGCCACTCTTACTTCTGCATTGCTGCTGGTGAAGCACTGTTATCAGAGCTGGGCGCCCAGCCACCAGCCGCCACTCTCCAGCCACCCAGCTCTGTAGGCAGCGCAGAAGTAAGGGTGGCGTGGCCCCCCTAAAATAACCTTGCAAACCCCTCCCCCCACAACTCCTTTTAGGTCAGGACCCCCAATTTGAGAAATGCTGGTCTACCCCATGAAACCTGGATAGTATAGGGTAAAGCACACAAATGACCAGATTTCATGGTTGAGAGACCAGATTTCACGGTCTGTGATGCGTTTTTCATAGCAGTGGCTCTCAACCTTTTCAGACTACTGTGCCCTTTTCAGGAGTCTGATTTGTCTTGCATACCCTCAAGTTTCCTCTCACTTCAGATCTACTTGTTTACAAAATCAAACCGAAAAATATAGTAAGTGTCACGAGCACACTATTACTGAAAAAGTTTGCTTACTTTCTCATTTTTACCATACAATTATAAAATCAATTGGAATACAAATATTGTACTGACATTTCAGTGTATAGTATATAGAGCAGTATATACAAGTCATTGTCTGTATGAAATTTTAGTTTGTACTGACTTCGCTAGTGCTTTTTATGCAGCCTGTTGTAAAACTGGGCATATATGTGGATGAGTTGATGTACCCTCAAAAAGACCTTTGCGTACCCAAATTTGCAGTCGCTGGGCCTATTTTTCCTCTCACTGATTGATACTAAGTGATATTGTTAAGGAAGTGATATTTTTATTTCATAGACTCAAAGGGGTACAATAGAGTAATGCAACTCCAGACTTTCTGTTGCTTGTAATCTTGTGAACAAGACAATAAAAATCATGCCTTAAAGACAGCAATGCAAGAGTCATAGATACTGTTGATGAAGATTACTGATATATCATGTTTTAGAAAAATGCTGTGGAATGAAATAAGTACTGTATTTTAACATCCCACTTAAAAACAATAACCTGAAAATGCAGACTCCAAAATATTTTTAAAGTCTAACTCTGAAATAAAAGAGTTTTAAGGTGTTATGCTAGAAAGTATACAATAAAAATGTTTTAAAGTTAACCTTCTATAGTAAAAGCTGTTCTAAAGATAGCAACTAGTAAAGTTATTTGCCATATTCTGCTCATATATTAAAGAAGTATTCTTTTGCAGCAATTCATAACAAAATATTTGGACTCAGGAACATTTTAGTTTTTAAGGTCAGTGTTCACATTCAAATGCCAAAATACTCTGCAGGGCTAGGAGAAAACACTAGTGATCTATGCCTACCTTTTCTCCTCTATGCTTTGGAATTACACGTTCAGTCTCCTTATCACACTTGTTACCCAACAGTACTATATCCACCTCGTCATCTGCTTTCTAATGACAAAAGAAGAGAAAAAATATTAATATGTATCATGAAGTTTAAAAAACAAAATACACACCCCTTTTTTCATTCTAACCTTCAGCATTTTATTTCTTTGAAATATCTTTGCCCTGACCTTTTCAAGGATAAATAGAGACGCTACCTAGAGAGCTACAAGGATCCCACTGACTGGGACAGGACATCATAATGTAGAGTAATGCAGAGTGGCAGAATGTGAGCATGTGATGGAGTAGAGTATAATTTGCTGATCCTTTGAAAAGATACAAGGTATATAGCCTGCAACTTCTGATGAATGCTTGATGCTGATGATTTGGGAGGCAGGAAATGCCCCCAACTCCCAGACCAAGTCCCCTTAGACAGTGTTTCCCAAACTTGGGACACCTCTTGTTTAGGGAAAGCCCCTGGCGGGCTGGGCCGGTTTGTTTACCCGCTGTGTCCACAGGTCTGGCCGATCGCAGCTCCCAATAGCGGCGGTTCGCTGCTCCAGGCCAATGGGAACTGCTGGAAGCAGCGGCCAGTATGTCCCTTGGCCTGCGCCGCTTCCAGCAGCTCCCATTGGCCTGGAGCAGCGAACTGCAGCCAGTGGGAGCCACGATCGGCCGAACCTGCCGACGCGGCAGGTAAACAAACTGGCCCGGCCTGCCAGGGGCTTTCCCTAAACAAGCGGCATCCCAAGTTTGGGAAACACTGCCTTAGAGGAATGTGATGCATGGGCTGGCACATTAGTTAGGTCTACCTTCTAGCACTCGTGTGTACTATGGAAAGAGCTGTCATATTGCCTGAGCGCATGGGGTGAAACGAGGCACCTGATACCCTCTCTACCGTCCATTCTTGAACATCAGATGGTAGCACTGTGCCCAAAATGTCCAACCTCACCATGATAAAAGTTAGATTATTCCAAAACCTTCTAAGAAAAGCAACTATAATCTCATCCTACTGTTACTGAGGTAAATAGCAAAACCTCATCACCCACAAAAGGAGCAAGATCAAGCCTACTATCCTTTGTCTACAGTCAGTTTTCCTGCTAATCCAGCAAAGTTACATACTTTGATACCTTATATTATCATTATTTTAGGCCAGGGCTTCATAACTGTGCATGTCTGAAACAGTGAAAAGGGAAGTGAGAAGTTCAGCAACAGAACCTGGAACTTGCCAGCTGTCCCGTGTTCTGAAATAAGTAATATTTATAGACATGTAAAACCACTTTTTGTGGCTTGAATGAAGAGAATTGATGGCTTCACTCCAGCTCCTAGTTCACCGGCATCCAGATTACAAAACATCACCATCATAACTGCAACTGAGTAAAATGCTTGTCAGTATCAAAAGAGGCCAGGGAATGAATGGGCATGGAGAGTGAGTTGCCCTTCCATCTCCAGAGGTGGCCCAAGTAGGTCAAAATTAGGGAAGTTTGCTTTGCCGCAGCCAATACGATTAACATATATAGATAAACAGAAACACTTCAGTCTATTGTAGACCCATCACTCCTGAGACCTTCGACAAACTCTAAGGACTAGTCTACACTAGAATCGCTACAGCAGCACAGCTGTACCGATGTAGCTGTGCCGCTGTAGCGCTGCTAGTGCAGACACTCTATGCTGATGGGAGAGAGCTCTGCCATCGGTGTAATTACTCCACCTCCCAGATCTTTCCTGCCGACATAGCACTGTCCACAATGGTGCTTAGGGTGGTGTAACTTACATTGCTCAGAGGGGTGGCTTTCTCAGACCTCTGTGCGACTTAAGTTATATCGAAGTGAGTGCTAGTGTGTACAAGTCCCAAAAGGAATATAGACCCAACCCCTTCCTCTCTCACACACACCCTTCAGAGAAATGCAAAAAAGAATGTTTATTCATTAAAAGATCATAGAATCATTATTTTTAGTCTACTTGCACTTTTTACAACAAAGTTGCTTCATGTGAAAAGTATGGCAGGAGGCACAATTATTTATTACGAGGGTACACCATTTCATTTTTTTAATCCACTCTCATTTTAGAGTCAGCTAATCTCATTTCATAACTGCAGATGATGTTCAAGATAATGTTGTATTAAAATGAAGTAAGCTCATCATAAGAGTACAAAGTACAGATCTAAAATAATGAATCAATCTAATCTGGATTAATAGACCAAAATGCTGGCTGTTTCAGAATGCACTGGAGCTTTACTCATTAAGGTCAATGGTTCTTCTACATAAAATTACACACATCAGTCCCTAAAACAGGATATAATAAATAGACAATTTAAACACATCACATAATCAACTTATTTTATTTGAGAGATTTTATGTATCAAAATTTTTTAATGACATTTGACTTTACTTTGAAGTAAAAGGTCAAAAGGAAATATTAATACATACTGTGTAAAATATGGTAGTCATGATTTAAATGAATTAATTACTGTACATACAAAAAGTATAAATATTCTTGCCATAGGAATGTTCTTTCAAAACAGCTTCAAATCGTAAGTAACAACTAAAAGGGCTTAAGACAATGGCTCTTTCAGAAATCTATTATTTCTATAATTATAATTTAATAATAAGTTTACATTTTTATAGCATCTTTCTATCAAGGATCTCAAAGTGCTTTGCAAATATTATAGCTGTTTTTTGAAGTCTGAAAAAGCTGATAGTCACTGGCCACACTTTCATTTTGGGAAACTAAATGTTAAGCTGAATTTCTACCTTCCTTTTTTTAAAGTTAGTTATATAGATGATAGTTTTGGAAATGAAAATCACTTACGAATTGCTAAGGCTGAAATCTGACTCTGTAGCCAGATCCTTAGCTGGTGAAAATCAGCATCAGTAGTGCTATGCTGATTTACTCCTGCACAGACTATGGCCCTCTGATTTTTCCTAAAATTCAGGATATTCATGGCCTTTCCAACAGTTACCCAGGAATATCCCTTTGGATTGAAAAACCCATAGCCAGAAGTCCCTAACTTTTGGGAGATGAGGTGTGGGGGGGAAGAGAGGGAGGGAAATGGACCCCTAACTAATTAGCAGCTGTGACTGTGCTACTGCCGAAGTGGCCACCGATGAAGCTACTGCAGCCACAAGCAGGGCTGGGCAGGAAGTGGTTTGTGCATTCTGAAAATTGTTTTTTTGAAATTTTGAAAATGTTTCCCACCCCAAATCAGGACCATGAAAATGTTAATGAACCAAACAAAAAATTCAGTTTGGGTCAATCGAAAGAAGTCACTTACCCTGTGCAATAACAGTGGTTCTTCAAGATGTGTGTCCCTACAAGTGCTCCACTCTAGGTGAGCTAGAGCTCTCCTGTGACTTTGAATGGAGATTTCTTATAGCAGTGTCTGTTTCGCCCGTGCATGAGTTTTAGTCAGTCTCCTGCCCCACGCCGTTGTTATATAGCACAGCGTGGGCGAACCATGGTAGAGTTCTTTCTCTACTACGAAGCTCTATGGCAAAGAACTCCAAAGAGAGGGGAAGGAGCTCAGATAGTGAAGCACCCATAGAGACACACATCTCGAAGAACCACAGTTTCTGCACAGGGTAACCATTTCTTTTTCATCAAGTAGTGTCCCTACGGGTGCCCCACTCTAGGTGACTACCAAGCAGTACCCTCTAAGGCAGAGGGGGCTTCAGAGTCGAGTCCTGCACGGAGGAAAGTACAGCTGAGCCAAATACAGTAGTAGAGGCGGAATCATGTATTATCACATAGTGTTTGGTGAATGAATGTACAGATGCCCAAGTAGCGGCTTTATAAGATTTCGATAATCAGAATGTTCTTGAGGAAGGCAGTAAAAGATGCGATGGATCTTGTAGAATCAGTGCGTAAATCCGAAAGTGGCTGAATATTGCAAGACTGGTGACAAGAGTTAATACAGCCTGATAGCCACTTAGAAAGCCTATGTCTAGAGACAGCTGATCCTTTTGACCTATCTGATAGTGAGACAAATAACTTGTGGATCTTTCTGAAGGGCTTTGTTCTGTCTACTAGATAGAAGGCCAGGGCTCTCCTGATATCCCAGGTGTGCAGCAGTGCCTCCTGGCAATATGGATGTAGTTTGGGGTGGAAGATAGGCAGGTGAATGGGCTGATTGAGATGGAATTGAGAAGAAACCTTAGCTAAGAATTTGGGGTGTGGCCACAGTATGACTTTGTCTTTAAAGAACACCCGTGAAGGGGGAGTATGCCATCAGGGCCCCTATTTCTCCAACCCGTCGTGCCGATGAGATGGCTATCAGGAATGCCATCTTCATTGACAAATATAGCAGTGAGCAGATCACCCTTCAAATCTCTGGCTATCTTGTGAGGCATTTAAGGACCAGGTTGAGGTCCCATACTGAAGTAGGTTGGACTGGTGAATAGAGGTTTCCCAGCCCTCTGAGAAATCTCATTGTAGTCAGGTGGGCAAAAATGGAATAACCCGGAAAGCCGTGACGGCTGCCAGGTGGACCCTTATGGAGCTCATCGATAGACCAGAGGTTTTCAGAGTTAGGGTGTATTCCAGTATATACTAAAGTGATGTGGTCATTGGTGAAATCTGTCTGCAGCCACGCCAGCTGGCAAACTGTGTCCATTTTTGAGACTATGTGTACCAAATAGACTGTTTCTTGTTGTGTAATAGTTCTCTTTTTACATCTCCTGAGCAGACTGTCTCTGATCCTGAGAGCCATCAACCAACCATACTCTGAGATGAAGAACTGTGAGTTTGGGATGAAAAATCTTCCCACCCTCTTGGGAGAGAAGATGGAGAACTGTGTGAAGAGTTATTGGACAGCAAACAGCCAGCAGTAACTGGTAAGAAAGACATGTTTGTTTGGACCAGGTCCAGAACTATTAGGATGACTCTGGCTGTGTCTTCCTTTATTTTGAGCATAACTTTGGCTATCAGGGGAGTTGCTGGGAATGCATACAGTAGGGCTGACGACCACTGAAGGTGAAAAGCATCCCCTAGGGACTGGTGATCCAATCCACCCCTCAAGGAGGGTGGTTGCATTTCTTGTTTGACTCTGTGGTGAACAAGTCTACCTGAGGGGTGCCTCATTAACAAAATATGTGGAGGTCTACTTTCCCAATTGTGGTCTTGGGAGAAGTGTCTGCTGAGTGCATCTGCAGTCATGCTCTGAACCCCTGGGAGATAGACTGCTGTGTTGGAGATCTGGTTGCATATGCACCAATTACAAAGCCTGACAGCCTTGATGCAAAGGGAGTGGGATCCTGTGCCTCTTTGGTGATTGATGTACAACATGAATGACATATTGTCTGTTATCATCTTTAGGTGTTTGCCCCTGATTAGCAGTAGGAATTGGAGACAGGCATATCTGACCACTCTGAGTTCCAAGAGCTTGATGTCTAGCATCCAGGAGGTTGATGTCCACTTGCCCTGGATTGTGTAAGTGTCTAGATGAGCTCCTCACCCTAGCAGAGAGGTGTCCATCATTATGATGACAGTTGGGGGAAATAGGACTCTTGTGCACACATTGTGATGATCTTTCCACCAGTTGAGGGATTGTTTTACAGAGGTAGGTACGTAAAGAAGCAGATTTAAATTGTGTCTGGTTGGTGAACAGACAATTCTGAGCCACCCTTTAAGGTAGCATATTCAAAGTCTGGCATATTCTGTAATGAAGGTGGTGGCTGCCATGTGTTGCAGCAATTGAACACAGTTCTTGACTGTGATTTGGGGGCTGAGCTGAATTGTTTGCTATATTGGAAAGAGACACAAATCTGTGTAGCAGAAGTTAGGTGCTTGCTGTTACTGAATCAAAATATGTCCTTATGAATTCTAAGTTTTGCACAGGGATCAAGGTGGATTTTTGTATGTTCAATTGCAGGCACAATTCGAAGAAGAGATCTATGGCTTCAGAAGTTTCTCGAGACATCAGGTCCAAGGAGTGGCCTTTCAGCAATCAGTCGTCCAGGCAAGGGAATACTAAGATACCTTTCCTGCGGAGCTGTGCAGTTACTACCAATTTGACCTTCAAGAAGACCATTAGGGCGTATGACAGGCAAAAGGGGAGCATTTGGTATTGAAAATAGTCATGGCCAACCATGAAACATAGGAATTGTTTGTGGGATGAGTGGACAACGATGTGGAGCTAAGCATCTTGAAGGTCGAGGGCTGAGAACCAGTCCCCTTGTTCTAGTGATGGAATTATCGCTGCAAGTGTCACCATTTTGAATTCTGTGCCTTCACACAGGTGTGGAGTTGTCTCAGGTCTAGGATGGGTCTCTAACCTCCACTCTTTATTGGTACCAGGAAGTATCTTGAATAAAACCCCTTTCCTCTGTGCTGCATGGGGACTGGTTCTATAGCTCCCAAATGTAAGAGTGTCTATTTCTGGACAAAGCATGCTCTTGTGAGAGGTGACCCTGAAGAGGGATGGAAAAGGGGGGGTTCGTTGGTGGGAGTGAAGTAAAGTGGATCGTGTAGTTTGTGGAGATGATCTCCAAAGCCCATTTGTCTGTAGTGATCGACTCCCAGGTTCACCTGAAGAGGTGAAAGCAGTCGCCGAAGAGAGGAAGCCTGGTGAATAGGTGCAGCTGAAAAGGATGAGGATGGCAATTCAGGCCCTTAACCAACCTGTCAAAATTGCTGCTTGGAGGTGGACGGATGCGAGGCAGGAGGCTGAGAAGTGGCCGGTTTCCTTCTCTGAGATCTCTGCCTCTTTTGGTGTGACTCATAGGCTCTCTGGGAGGTAAAGGAACTGGACATGGCGGGCTCTCTGAGACCTGCTGAGTTTTCTCTTCTAGGTGGGTGTTGTGACAAAGTTCCTCCTCTAACTTGGTGGGTTCTGCGCTTATTGGTGGATTCGCTCGCCTAAGAGATTCATGGCAGCCCTCAGTTTGGCCACTTTCGTGGGTCAAATCTGCTGTTTTACTCAGATAACCTCATCACCGGCTAGCGTGGGGAAAAGGAAGGAGAACAATCCAAACAGTCTCTGCTGATCCACCATGTGGATTGGGGAACAGCCCAGAGACCTTCCCCTCTGGTGGAACCCACAGTCCAGGTCAACTCCTCATATGGACTGTAGCTGTCTAGAGTGCCTCCTGGAACAGCTGCGCGACAGCTACAACTCCCTGAGCTACTTCCCCATGGCCCCCTCCCAACACCTTCTTTATCCTCACCACAGGACCTTTCTCCTGGTGTCCGATAATGCTTGTACTCCTCAGTCCTCCAGCAGTACACCTTCTCACTCTCAGCTCCTAGTGCCTCTTGCTCCCAGCTCCTCGCATGCACACCACAAACTGAAGTGAGGTCCTTTTTAAACTCAGGTGCTTTGATTAGCCAGTCTGTCCTAATTGATTCTAGCAGTTTCTTCTTAATTGGCTCCAGGTGTCCTAATTAACCTGCCTGCCTTAACTGGTTCCAGCAACTTCCTGCTTGTTCTGGAACTTCCCCTGTTACTTTACCCAGGGAAAAGGGATCTACTTTATCTGGGACTAATATATCTGCCTTCTAACACTCTCCTGTAGCCATCTGGCCTGACCCTGTCACATAATATAAATACCAAGAGAACGCAAGGTAGCGCTAGAGGCCTTCAATGTTCACAGAGACTCATCCATGCTATTTGCGAACAACTTAGACCCATCAAAACCAAAGTCCTCTACTGTACTCTGAACATCTTTTGGGAATTTAGCAAGTTGGAGGCAGGAAACTCTTCTAATTATGACCAACGTAGCAACTGAACAGGAGGCGGTAGCAGCAGTGTCAAGGGAGGCTTTCGGGTTGTCCTGGCAAATAGCTGACCCTCTACAATAATTGCCTGGAATGGTTCCCTGTGTTCTGTCAGCAAAAGGTTCATGAAAGACATCAGCTTGATATAATTCATCTGGTTGTACTTTGCCATCAATGCCTGATAATTGGGAATTCTAAACTGTAGGGAGGCTGAGGAATAAGACTTCCTCCCCAGTAGATCCAGACACTTCTGGTCTCTGTCACAACGCATGGTTATAGCATGGTGCTGCCTACAATGTTCATTCACTGCGTCAACTACCAAGAAGTTAGGTGAGGGATGGGAAAATAAAAATTCTGAGTCCTTTGTGAGGGTGTAATGCTTCTTATCCACTCTTTTGCATATGGACAGAATAGATGTTGCAGTGTGCCAGATGATCTTCAGTGGGTCCAGCAGAGCTTTATTAGCAGGCAGGGCTATGGAGGCTGATAACAGTGAGTGGAGGATGCTGAGTAGCTTAAGATAAGGCTCTGTCACCTCCTTGAGGGGAATCTGTAGGGAGTCTGAGAGTCTCTAGACTAGGTCCTGGAAAAGTTTAAAATCATCCCCCAGGGATAGAGAAGGAGGCATGACTGCTTCATCCTGAGGGGAAGAGGAGATATTAGTCATAGGAGACATCCCTTCAACAACTCTAGTCTCCTGTAGGTGATAAAGGCTGCTCCTCTCTATGGCGGGTGACACTTGACACTCTGGAAAACTGTTGGTGATAAGTTGCCCAGGGGTTCCAACATGGCTAGGGAGGAGGTGCATAAGACATAGGAGGCGGCACCCAAGGATGTTTATCTGAGTGAGGCGTTGGTGGTAATCATGGGCTGCAAACAAACAGTTGCAGCTTCAACGGAGGCTTCTGGGAAGGGACTGTCGTAGGAGTGAGGAGGAGAACCCTGAACTGACACGTAAGAGACCGAGGCGAGGTCTTCATCAGAATCCTCTTCCTCAAGTTCACTCAGGAATGGTGGAGTCCCTGGTACCGGGCAAAGTTCAGGCGATCTGGATGTTCTCGGTACTGACAGCATCTTGGAGCTGAGTAGCAGAGAATCGGGTTTCTCAAATACAGCCAGGTCCTGGGGAAATTGGAACTCCTGCGGTACCATGAGGGTTATCAGTATGTAGGCTTTGGGCACTCGGAGGGAAGCACAGTCACTGACGGTACCAAAGCTCTTGTGCGCTCCAAGGGAAGCACGGTCAGTACCCAAGTGGGCTTTTTTGGTACAGAGGAAGAGCTCTTCTTGCCACCCCAGTCTGATAACAGTACCGATGGTCTCTCCAGGCTCATGGCTTTGCCGCCTTGAGGTCTAGCTGTGCCTTTGGCACCTGTGGAACCAGCAGCCTCAGAAGTACCTGATTGAAGAGCTGGTGAAGCTCAAGATACCAATGACCTCAATGTTTTAGATGGAGGTTCTCTATCTGGCAAGCCACAGACACATTCTTTCAAGGACAACTGTCAGAGCTCCATCTCAGGCTGAGGCAGTTGAGAAGGAACTGATGATGGTCTCTCCGCACAATGCTGTATAACAACAGCCTGGGGCACAAGACTGACTAACATGGATGTGCAGGCTAAACGGACACTGCTATGAGAAATCTCCAATCAAAGGCGCAGAGAGGCGTTCATACACCTAGAGTGGAGCACCTGTTTGGACACTACTTGAAGAACATTTCATTTAGATTTTGAACTTTTTTTCTTTTTTAAAACCTTTTAAAACTTTTCTTTAATCTAAATTTACTAAAAATTCAAAATCAAAGTTGTTTTGACTCTAAGAAGTGAAAAAGTCACAACAATTTCAGAACTTTTTTTTAATCCAAGCATAATTCAAGTCAGGAGATTCATTGAAACCAACCCTGGTTTGAGAACAGTTTCAGTTTCAGCAAATCGGCATTTTTTGGCAAGAAAAAGGTTTGTTGAAAAATCCTCAAACAACTCTACCCACAATTTCCTTAGGAGCCAGCTCATCAGTTCCGCCGTCATTACAATATAACCACAAGGGACCAGAAGCTCAGTAAAACAAATCAGGGTGGTCTAGGAGACAAGACTATGCACCAAAGTAAGCATTTTAGAGAGAGATTACATCACAGGGGTGTTGGGACAATTAGGCTATGTTTACAATATAAGCTAATGGTGTGATTGCCCCGCTCGTGTACACATACTCACACTAGCTCTCATTGCACTAGCACAGGTATAGATAGCAGACTAGCCATGATGCCACTAGTAACGGTAGCGGAGGCATGGCTGAGCTGTGCCAAATACAAACTTGCCTGAAACCAGGGGCATGTGCTTGGCATGGATCAGCCATGCCTCTACTGCTGGTGCCTGTGTTACCACAGCTACACTGCTATTTATACTCGGGCTAGCTCTATGAGAACTAGCACAAGTATGTGTGCACGAGCAGGGGAATCATACCCCTAGCTGTTTATAAGAGCTGTACACATGCTAAAACTAACTAATGCACACAACCTTTTAGTGGAGCAGGGTCGAATAGCTGCATTACTTCCAAGTTATTTCAAGAACTTCCCCTTAAATTAGATTGACTTATGCGGTAGTGTAGACCTGCCCTTAGGTGCCAAACTCCATGAGAAAGGTGGCATCTTCTACTGACTAGATTAGGTGGGTCCCTCCCTTTATATTCTGGCTTTTGTGGATCCTAGTCCTAGGAGCCTCTCTCTCTCATTCGTTATACCTATTATGTTCCATATTCTGTTAGGTGCAGGGTCATTCTTCTGGTGTAAATTAGTGTAGCCTAAATGCAGATGTAATTTGGGACACCTGCTAACGACCCCAAGGGACTACTGCAAAAATCTAAGATCACTACGGCTTGGGGAAGCTCTGACCACAGCCTTTTCTCCAAGTCATTTTCTTTACAATGACTGCAGAGAAGGTGGATGTCATAGGAGCCATTATGACAACTCTTATGCCACCACAGAATCCCCCTAAACTGAGATCATCTTTCATGGTTGCTTATGCTGTTTTCAGAGCCACTTTCTGACACTAGCCCGATACAAAGCAATCCTAACACAGGAGAGTCTCTGGGCTACTGTGTACATGTACAGAGGTTATGCTGGTTCAGATTCCATTTGGTGTACCCAATGTGAATCCTGTTCAAGGCATTCAGGTAGGTAAGGGTAGCGGGTAAGTTTCCTCAAGTGGATTTTGGGCATAGTTATTACTTTTCATATGATAATTTATATAGGTATAGGGAATTCTCAGTCTTTCTGAAGAGCTACACAATCTCTCTGAAGCCTGTAAATTATCTTCCGAATCAACAGAAGAAAGGAATATTGTACTAAATTCAGTTTTGTCTGCAATTCTATGAAACTTCTAAAAAAAGATTTCAGTTTTTGAAGTCATTTTCCTGCAATAAACATGCTGTTAATAGGTGCTCTACAGTTCTGATGTAGCCCCATCTGTACTGAACATGTAGTGACTTTGTAAATTAAACTTTTGGTAGTCTTCCTTGAGAATCTCTCTATTCAGCTTTGCATGTACTGTCAGATTACCTTTTGATTTGAATGTTACTTTTAGATTTGAATGTTAAAATAGTCTAAATATTAAAATTCTTGTACGTCTTGAACTCACTTGAACAGTAATAAATTCTGTACTAAAGATGATACATACTTAGTACACTGTTAGTATAAGTGGAGTACAAACACAGCATCACTTATAATGTGATATATTAATATACTGATTGGTTAGTTTTGATTGAGGCCAAGTTACTGAATACGGTAATTTACATGGATTGTGATTTTTAATATTTGTAAAAAGGGCATAGAGCAATGCATAGGTGCTTTTAGAATCTATATTATGTGAATATAAAGAAAATAAATAAAATTGTAAGATAGATGTTTTAATTGTCTCAACACTCTGATTTGACTGGCTAACATGCAACACAAGAGTTCTCTAACAATACCTATCCTATCTCATAGAGCTGGAAGGGACCCTGAAAGGTCACTGAGTCCAGCCCCCTGCCTTCACTAGCAGGACCAAGTACTGATTTTTGCCCCAGAACCCTAAGTGGCCCCCTCAAGGACTGAACTCACAAACCTGGGTTTAGCAGGCCAATGCTCAAACCACTGAGCTATCCCTCCCCCTTGTACTTACCAAGTGAAATTGCATCACACATTTAACGAAATCTGCACTTCGGTTTTACCTGCACACTCCTGCACGTTTTTAACTTACAGTAGCAACAACCACCTTGGCACTAAGCATTTACTGGGAATTAATGACTCATTTGGGCTACAGTCCTGGCATAGGAGGGACCTCTTCTCCCAGTCAGTAATTAATTCTCACAAAATGCCCTGTATTTTAACAGTTATTGCTTAAAAACACATATTTTACAATGAATGACCCAATATATTTTACCCAAGACACTCCATAAATTGACAGCATACTAGAGTTGGATTAAGTGTTTATTATTCCTGTTCTTCAATTATAAGACTCACTAATTGGCTGTTTCTAGGCTGATCTGCAACAATGATCACCCTGTTCACATTCCTAGAAAATATTTTAAATTTAATATTTTTGTTTTTCACTGTCAATCTAATGTAAGGAGCTAGAACTTTATGAGGAAAGATTAAACAAGATAAATATGAATAGTTTGAATAAGCATCCAAAGGGAACATAACAGTATACACACACAAAAAAAGGCATTATCAAGAAAAATGGAGAGGAACTGTTTAGTTTGATACCTGGGATGAGGTAACTAGGAAAATCTTCTTGATACAAAGCTAATTAGATCATGGTGACTTCCCTTTGGTGATGGAAGCCCCATAACTTGAAATATTTAAAATTAGACTTGACAAAAGACAGGGGGAAATAACTGCAGAAAACAATTTGGCATTGATAAACAGATGGTCTGGATGTCCTACTTGTTTTTTTCATCTCTAAGTACTATGAATCTATTACAACAATGGTATACTGCAAGCAAGGCCAGAATGGAATAAGCTCAGGCAAGAGGTATGTAACTGGAGCTGTAATAACAATGTTCACGTATTTATTTAAAACATATTAAGTGCAGTAACTCAGGAAATAAAGATGTTAGGTACCCTGAGCAAAATATCAACTGCAATTAGGTTTTCTTACCTCGTGTATATCTTTCATCCAGCTTGTTATACCTTGAAAACTGTCTGAGTTTGTTATGTCATACACCAGAATAAAGCCACGTGCGCCACGAAAATAACTA
The DNA here is from genome assembly GCF_016161935.1 of Mauremys reevesii. Taxonomy (NCBI): domain Eukaryota; kingdom Metazoa; phylum Chordata; order Testudines; family Geoemydidae; genus Mauremys; species Mauremys reevesii. Next base: position 213,215,076 of record NC_052624.1, read on the forward strand.
GTACTAATTGTATGGAATTGTTCCTGACCAGCAGTATCCCTGAAATACACCAGAAAGGAGTCACTTGGTACTGCATACATTGAAAGAGTATGGATATGGTTTTTTCAATGCAACTTAAAGAATACAGCCCCAATTTTGAGTTGTTTTCTGAGAGAGGAGGAGGAACTATGGTAGAGGTGGAAGAATATATGCCATTCTGCAGGGAAAGAGCTGGCAAACTATTTTGGGCATTTATGTTAATATTACTGACTATTCTAGAGCCTATACTTAAATAACTGAAAGAAAGACAAAAAATAGGTTTTGTCTACATGAAATTTTTAACCACAGTGTAACTGAACTTGTGTAACTGCATTTGCACAACCCTTAATATAGAATGTTTGCACTGGAATAAATTATGACTTCTACTACAGAAGCATACTTTGGGGTAAACTGCAGAAGAGCAGCATTTCAGCATCAGTGTGGCTAGATTAGGGTAGCTACACCAATAGCTAAAACCCTACGGGTGAGGTTTTCTCTCTTGCCCTTGCCCCTTTGCATTGGGTAAAGTGGCGTAAAGCTGCTCTAAAATTATTGGATCAGGCTGGGGGACGATTTCCCCAGCACAGACACTTTAGAAGACAGATGTAATGTAGTTTTCTAAGCACCCCTTTGTAAGACCTGGCAAAGGGAGAATGTTGGTGGCAGGCTGGGGTGGGAGGTTTAAGCTGGTGCTAGAGCCATGATGTGCAGGCAGCAGAGATTCCAGGCAGCACTATGACCCATATAGCATCCTGGGGAGGTGGCTGTAATTTAGACAGGCCTTCAGAGCTGTCTAGATTATGATAGAGATTACAAGACAGCCCAGGATCAAGTAAATGCGTAAGTAGCTCAAAAGCCACCAAAGCCCCTCCTCCTATTGGGCTGTGAGTTCTGTGCTTGCAATTTAGATAAGCAGCAAAGAATCTTACCCTAAATGTAGACAAGGCTAAAAAAACTCACCAGAATGCATTCAAACCCTCTAGCCACTGGAGATCTAGTGGTTGGAAACTCAAAAATTGGCAAATATATACAGAACCCACCACAGCTGCAGCCCAAAAACACCCCCTTTTATTTAAAAATAAGATTATGGTGCCCAAAGAATCACCTTGCTAGTCTTCATCCAAAATCCTAAACCTGACCCTGTGAACATATGTTTGTAGGATAATGAAATATTTAAATCCAAATCTCCTAGCTTTTTCTTTTAAGTTTATCATTTTAATAAAGTTGCTTATATTTGGTATGGAATATAAGTTTACATTTTATCCATATACTACAATAACTCAATGTTAAATGTTTCTAAGATAACTGTTTTTTAAAAAACATGTACTAGTTGTTCTAAACATGGCCTCCTCACGCTACTGCAAGCTTTAATATGATCACTACACTGTAGGAGGACAAATAATCAAAGCTGGACAAGATTTTGCACAGTGTACAGTTCTATAATTTAGCTGGCTTTCATTTGTGGGACAAATTATAACTTACCATATTTGAAGTTTCACTGTTGTATCATTAAATGTTATTGTTTTTACTTTAAAATCAATGCCTAAAAGAAACAAGAAAATCTGTTACATGTCTTGAAATAACATTTATTTCTTATGGAGACTGTTTGTAAATAAAAGTTACTTTTGGGATGTACAGTAATGGAAGCACACCAACCAAAAATCATAATAAACCACTAATTGTATATGCGCAAAACAGAGGTAGGGAAAAAAGAACTATAGGAGTTCTTTTTGATATACATCAGTAATTATATTGAAATTAACTATCAGACTGGTCAAAGTTCTATACTCAGTCACTCACTGTGCATGGTCAACTCGGAAAGTATAGCTACAAACCAGCATTAGCTGGCAAGTGACATGACAGCTGTTTGATGGCCCATGCACAAAACTGTCACAATGTTGGCAATTTCTGCTAAGGGAATCAGTCCCATAATAATAGTGCTGTAGTTCTGCATGGAGGTTTAGTGACAAATGCTTACATGGCATTTGCTCGCCCTATGCCATTCTTTAGCCTTTACTGCAACATTACTGAAAAGAAGTGTCCAGGATTACATCAACAGGACTAGAAATGAATTAACTGAATTAATTAGATACAAAGATAAGTGGCCATGCGTTCAAGTAAAGACCATACCTCTATACTACCCTTCCATTTAAATGTTTATGCCTCAAAATCCAAAATGTTTTGGTACTGAAACCTATTTTAGATCTACTACACCTCTACCTCGATATAACGCGACCCGATATAACACAAATTCGGATATAATGCAGTAAAGCAGTGGCAGGGGTAAAGCAGTGTTTAAACTAATTTGACTGAGCTAACACAACTGAAAAAGTACACCCTTTTTGCATGTCAAGAAAAGTCCATATTGTGTTAAAGTGTAATAAAGAGATGTTGTAATGGACATCACTGAAGTTGGAAACCAGAGTGCAATTCTGGTTTTGGTGCTACCATAATACAGATAAATAAATACCTTACACCACAAAAGGATAACCTTATGAAGAGAGATACTACATTTCAAACCCTAGAGGACACCTTCAACTGCAAGTTATCTTACATAATGCTCATGAGTGAAGCCTCAAGCTATCAGAACCTACAGTACTCAGAAGTCTATGCCTACTATATTCTTGAACTGTTGTACCACAGCTGCTTATTTTTCGGAAGTAAAATCAGCAGCATCTTTAGACTGTCTCGGAAGAATAGCCTTAATAGTCTATCTTCTATAGTCTTCAATTTGTAAATTTCTTATCCCTTAGCTGTGGGCTAATAGCCATAATTCTAGAAATCTCTCTTAACTTCAACGATTCCAAAATAGAACAAAACTGTCCTTTGTAATGTTCCTAAAATAACTCTCCTCTGATAAAAAGGAACATGAAAAACATCAGGTTTGTGGTTTCGGGTCTGGTGAAGTCTGTGTTTTAGACAGAGGGGCAGAGCTTAGATTCAGCACACAAACAATGGTACCTGCACCTCCTTTATGCTGCTTTTTGTTTTCTATAATCTAAGAGCTTCTTTATGTGCATATTTAGTACATGGCAAGCTTGGGTGTGAATCTACCCTGGACTAGCCTGCGGTGCACTAACTGTCCATGTGGATCTTGCTGCTGCGCATTAACAGTTCCTTAGTGCGTGTGACTGCTCGTGTACTAAATGTTCACGTAGACAAGCTTTACGCTTTCATTTAAAAACATAAATAAGCCTCTAGCTGTTATGGGTTGCTAAGGTAACTTCAAAAATATGACCCAAGTGTAAATGATGCAGTGACATCTACCTACATTTGCAGAACCTGAAACCATCGCTCCGAGAGATGTGTTCTGTACCATTCATCTCAATGGGTACTAACACAGATATCAATGACAATACTTTAAGTCAATGCTGTTAACTCACTGCTCACTAAACCATAAAAGAAAGGAGAGAAAAGATCACATTTTTAAGATATTCACTATCTACTGTGAGTGACAGCTTAGTTTGACACCACCTCTAAGTGGGATTGGGAGACACCACTACTCAACCTCCCTCCCCAAATCAAGAAGCCAAGCTAAAGGAACACTGCAGAGCCCCCTGGTACATGAGCCTGCCCAAGAGGAAGCCAATATCAAGAAGCTCAGCAGGACGCAAGAGCTCCACTGAGGGGAAGCCAAGCCCAGCAGAGCCCATGGGAGTAATCAGACTCCACTCCATGGCTATATTTGAACATCTGCACACTCTATTGCCACTGCTTGCATCCGAAGAAGTGGGTATTCACCCACGAAAGCTCATGCTGCAAAACATCTGTTAGTCTATAAGGTGCCACAGGATTCTTTGCTGCTTCTACAGAACCAGACTAACACGGCTACCCCTCTGATACTTGACACTCTATTGTGAGCAGCATGTTATGTATGTGGAGCTTATTTTATGGGCAGAGCCAGGGGCGGCTCTAGACATTTCGCCGCCCCAAGCACGGCGGCATGCCGCGGGGGGCGCTCTGCCGGTCGCCAGTGCCGCGGCTCTGGTGGACCTCCCGCAGGTGTGCCGCCAAAGGCTGGCTGCCAGCCGCCCTCCCGGCGACCGGCAGAGCGCCCCCTGCGACATGCCGCCCCAAGCACGCGCTTGGCGTGCTGGGGCCTGGAGCCGCCCCTGGGCAGAGCATGGAAGAGTACCATCACATTCCCCCCACCCCGTAATCTGGTCCCCTGCAGAGGAGATTTATAAGAGAATGCTAGTCACACCTCTAGCAATGGAAAGATTGCTGAATTTCAATTATTGCCTGACAAACACAAATACATGTTTTTTTCAAAAGCCCTTCCTTTCAGATTAATGTTTGATTATTCTGTTATCAAGTTTACTGTACAGCAAGAGGATAGAAAAATAACCCAGTCTAACAAAGGGCTGATATATCAATAAGGAACTTTCATTTTATAGGTTAGAAAGATTAACAATGTTAGGAAGCTTTTGGTTTTTTTCTTATGTTATTTGGTTAAAACCATATTTGCCTGTGTAGAGATAAAGTACCACTATTCTTCTGCTTCTGTGCTTTACATAAAATCTAAATGTTCCAATGCAAGTTCTCAGAAAATCAACAATTTGATATTAGAATCATAATTTTGATTCCTACTTGAACCTCGCTGCCTAACTCCTCTATCAAAGGCAAGCATTCACAAAAGTGCAATAAAATGGCAAAATACCAGAAAATCTCCCTTCTTTTAACTTCCAAATGCATCTTATAGCAGACTTTGGGGGATCAGCCTTCAGATGCAAGATTCTACTTAGTATTAAAAGTTGGTGTTGGGGGGGGGCTGTTTGGGGGGAGAGGTTTAAATTATTATATGGATCGTGTCCTTCAGCTGCTGAAAATTCTCACTGAAACTTTAATGGAAGGGAAAAATGAAATAATACAATTGGCAGCTGTAATAAATGTTATGTGAAACTTTCTTGAATAAATTAGTAAAGGTGGCTGGAAATATAATTTTACTAAAACATGTTTATATGCTCATATCAGACAACCTACAAATTTGAAGAAAAATATTCATTCTTGCATTTCAAAGAACCACTTATAGAATTTGGTTTAATTGTTTGTTTAGCTTTCTACAGCAGATGTTACAGCCCTTGATAGGGACATGATATGTGGTGGAAGTTTGGAAGGTCACTTTCAAATGGCTGAGTTGGGAATACTTAAAAAAATTTTAACCCAGCAAGGCAATTCCAGCCCTACAGGAAAACAGTTCTTATTTGACATAAATTTTAATAATAAATTGACAAGAGTTTTTTCTGTATAAAAAAGGAACTAGAGACTGCTGAATCAGACCAAAATGTAATCTAAATTAAAATAAGGCATATTGACTTCTTAAGTCAACTTAAATGTACTGACCTAAAAAGGTCAATGAATGTTAGTGAAAAACAGAAGTCAATATGTACTGCATGCATGAATTGTTCATGTCTTTATATGAAGTTTCAATCAAACTTAGCAAATTGAAAAGACAAGAAAGAAAAATGAAAAATATAGTGCCAAAGACAGCTCACAGATTTCAGATGGTTTTAGGCCAATGTATTCTATAATGTGATCAACAAAACTAACGTTGATCACCAGCCCAGAGATAAAAGTTATTTGAATACAGGAGCTTGTATTTTCTTCTGGGTTTTATATGAAGAATCCAAAGAATTTGATATAAACCAGACCAACTGCTAAGTGTGATTTCTAAACTATTATAGTCACAGGGTATTTATGATTCATTCTTTATTTATATTTAAATAATAAAAATGCCTATTCAAGGTTCCAGGAGAACTAACATAATTAAGTATGTAACAATAAATACAACTAAATTAAAACTCATCAGCTTTAAAATAATCAGTTTCACAGAAACTCAGCCAGCCAACCACCATGCACCCCCTTCAGCATCTAGGAAGCATACTCTCAGTCCTTTCCAAAACCCCTCTCAATCAGGTGCCTTTTACAGCATGCCCAGAAAGTCATCAAATTCAGGCTATTTCAGGTCAAGACAGGAAACAAGTTCCAGAGTCTTAGTCTTCACAGAGAATGCCCTGCCAACTATCCTGCTCTCTTATAAAGAGGGGGATCCAGCCTCAACACTTTTACTGGCCATAGCTGTGGCAGTATGGCATGCGGAGAGAGGCAATCCCTTAGGTCCAAGGCTATTAAGGGCTTCATAGGCCACAGCTAGAGACCAATGGGCAACCAATGCCCCACTCAATAAGCAATCAGAGGCATTCTGCACAAGCTTTAGTCTTCAAATGGTTTTAAATTTAAGGTGTAGTCTCATGCATCACATTGCAATATGCTAATCCTCAGGTAACAAAAGCACGGATAACTCTGCATTTGAAAGAAAAGGTTGTAACTTCCTCGCCAAAAAGCTTACTGGGTCACTGCTGTAATATGATTGTCAAACAACAGCTGGGACTCTAAAGTCACCCCTAAGTTGCAACACTAGTAACTAATGGCAGATGTATTCCTTTAATCAAAGGGGGTGATATTACGTCTGCCATCTCTTCCAGAGGCTTTTCCAGCCCATCATCTCTCTCATCTGGGTGAGCTTCAGCAACCTTGCTCTCACTCGTGCCTTCATCTCAACTAGACATTGGCTGAGGCACTGAACTGTACTGTCCAGATCAAACTAGACAGACCTACAGTTAATCTAAATCATACTGATGACACTGCATCCCCTGCCTACTTACTGACCCATATATGAACAGGAGGGATGACAGAATGGCATCCCGCGAGACCTCACATTTGAGAGCTCTTTGAGAGGAGAAGCAATAGCCCATAACTATCTGCTAAGATCTCTCTGAAAGAAAAGAGCAAAGCCACTGACGAGCAGCCCTATCCACTCCTGTAAGATTATGCAGATGAGTCACCAACATACCATGATCAATGCTATCGAAGGCAGCTGATAGATCTAATAATACCAGCACAGACACCTCATCATCATCTACTGCCAGGAGGAGATCACTGACTCTGTGACAAAGTCAGGTCTATATACCCAGATTGACATAGGTCATGGAGGTTAGTGGCATCTAGATAATATGAGAGTTGTCCCACTACAATCTTCTCCACAGTCTTATCCAAAAAGTGAAAATGTGTTAATGATCGACAATTAGCAAGAGTGTCAACATCAAGCAACATCTTCTTGAGCAAAGGTTGCATTATTGCTTCCTTCAAAGCAATAGACAGCTTGCACTCTCTAAGTGAGGTGTTGATCTTCACAAGCAAGGGAGTCAGTACTTCACTAGTGGCCTTCAACAGCCAGGAAGGACATGGATCCAAAGCACAGGTTGTGGGATGAAGTTCTCTTAACACATTCAGTACCTCAGAATGCATCACTGACTGAAACTCTAGCAGAAAAGATGAGGCCCTTGTTCCCTCAAGACTTTGCACTGCCACCACAGAAGCAGACGGCTCATCCCTACAGTGATCCCAATAACAAGCAATTTCTTCACAATGGGAGGGAATCAGATCAGCTACCAAACCAAGATAGCGGTTTAACCACCCAAAACAAATCTGTGACCTGAGATTTTACAGATTTAGAATTAACCTAAACAAGAATAAGGCTCTTGTCTTTCTGAATAAGTTTCCATGGAGTTAATTAGCAACAAACCCATTTGTAGGGAAGTCTTAAATGTATCAGCTACTATGGGGAGAGGAAACCTATCCCTCAAAAGTGTACAGCAAGACTTGAAAATCTACTTCCTGAAATCTTCTGCTACTGCTTCTAATGAGGGCAGAGGGGAAGGAAGGAGAGCATCCTAAGCCTCAGGAAGCAGAATGATCCAATGGCTAAGAAACTAGCTTAGAACTTTAAAGACCTGGGTTCAAGTCCCTGCTCTACCACATCTTTCCTCTGAGATCTTGGGCTAGCCACTTGGCCTCTCTGTGCAATCTGTAAAATGGGGATTATAGTACTTCCCTACCTTAGAGAGGTAGGGGAAACAGTGAGCCATTTAGATACTAAGGGAATGAGGGCTACAGAAATACAATATAGAGAGATAAACCTACCCTCGTGGGGATTGGTCTGTGTAGGGGAAACTGGTCAGGGTAATTGATCCTAGATAGCTTCCTGGCAAGTGGGCCAGAACATGGTAGGGATGGAGGCCAATTTAATTTGGGCCCAAATAGCTCTTAAACAGAATGAGGGTGTGGTTATACACTCATACTACATATTAAACATGCTGTCCCTCTCATTCATATCAAGTAGTATCTCACTCTGTGAGTAATCGCATGTATTGTTAAATAATAGATTAAAAATTGGACTACTCGTGGAGAAAGGTACTCCTCAATATAAATAAGAGCAACAGAATCTGGCGCTGTTCAAAAAAACCAGGAAACATGTAGATTACTATTAGCGTTCTCAGTACATACAGTCCATTAGATTTTATAGACCATATTTACATACAGTACCATATGTATCAACGATTCAAGCCTACACTCTTCTTTTATAAAATGAATGTCAGGGAGTCCATGTAGACGTCTAGAATTAGTTAATTTACCTACAAGATGGTATAAACCAATTTGAAAATCTAGAGAAAAAGAAACCTCTGTCTGAAAGGAGATTTCAGTTTTAGGTTTCTGTAATTTACCCATAACAAAACAAAGACAAAAAATGTTACACACACACACACACACACACACACACTCATGAATGTGTCCCTTTGAACAGAAATTCAAAATACAATTGTCTGCTCCTCCCCTACTCCCAAAAAGTGGAACTTGTGTTTTGAATTTCTTTTCAAAGGGACGTAGTCAACGGTCTGCTACTTCCCTTCCCACAAAAAAGTGGAACTTGAATGCATCCCTTTGAACAGAAATTCAAAATACATTTCTCTGTTCCTTCCCTTCTGTTCTTTCCCTTCCCCAAGTAAATGAAAGCTTCACCTTTTTAGAACCAAGATCTTCACAAATATTTTCCCACATAGAAGCACATGGCACTGTCAAGAAGATAATAGCTAGGATAACAACTTATTTCATACCTATAATAAATAAAACAAATAAAGTACTATGCAGAAGCTTCATGTTCACTTGTACACAATATTTTTTTGTTCATAGGCTTTCCCTATGGCTTTCTATCCTGTGCCATTGTTTAAATAAAAAGTTATTCTTTATAGTCTGCTATTCTCAATATGATTCATCTGCCTTATGATCCGTGTAAGTTTAATTAGAAAACTGCTTATAATTCACCCAAACTGTATAATTGAAGAGGAGGAAGGGCAACCATCCCTGAGAGTTTAAGTGCTGCATAAAATGCTTTCAATGAAAATTTACTGTGAATGCATGTTTTCATTTTCTAAAATATATAATTTTAGAAAGTTTCAGCAAGTAGAGTCTATTAACAACAGCTCCAAGACATTATTTTTTGTAGTCTTACCAGGCTTACTTGTAGCAACATGGAATGCCTAGTTGCCATGACACAAAAAGAGACCCTCAACAGTTCCCCTCCAATCTTTTTTCTTCTATGACTGCTATCATCATCTCTGAATAAAGGTAAGTTGATGACACACAACCCCACCAAAAACTCAGATTCCTAGGGAACTAAATATCTCAGAGTACCGGTAAAGGCCTTTTACTTCATTTCCAGTTGAAATTCCAGTCAGATAGGTAATGATTAATAGCCATTCATAACCTTCAGATGAGTGTGCAATGGGCTGCAAGAAAGGAAAGCTCTCGGTCAAGATTGTACCAGACATATGTCCAAATCAAAATTGCTACTCTTGTTGGTAGACTTAGTAAAGAGACAGAAGATTAGATGGACATAAAGTCTGAACTGTTCTATCATCACTGGAAACTGTCCCTCCAGGATACAGCTGAGGCCCATTGGGAAGCTTCTGCAGAAATTTAAACTGTTGCTTCCTACATTGTACTTTTCTGGACAGGAGGCTTACTACTGCCAATACTGTTAGTCTGGCACTTATCACCAGCACAGCCCACTTATTTTAAAAATCTACGGCCAATGTATACTACAAAATTGACCTATTTGGGATTTTGAAACCAGATGCAAATAATTGTTATTCAGATTTGGATAATTTGCTTACAGCATGGATGGGACATAAAACTTTCTTAAAAGTTTCTGAAAACCACATTAAGACTTGACTTTTGAAAATTCTCTCCTAATATGATCAGTTTTGTAATACACAGGAGCTTCTGATTCTTGAGTGAACAGAGGTGGAGTATCAGAAATTCTATCTGTTTGAGAAAAAAGTCTCAGGGGCATGAGTTCACTTCCAATATTAGGTATCATCATGAAAGCAGACATTCACTCTCACTGGTATTCCACAGGGATGAGGTACATTATTACAGGTTTCAAAGATCAATTTCACTATCCGACACCTCCCTTTCTGATAGGCTCTGATATCCTTATTCATATAGGTTTCAATGGAATGACTTGCAGAGTAGAATACTACTCAACTTAAGTAAGGGAGTTAGAAACTGGGCCAAATTCATCCAACTCTCATAGGGCCAGATTCTGACATCCTCACTTACCTTAAGTATTCATATTTAAATCAATATCAATTGAGGAGAAAGGTATTAGTCAACATTTCTAACGATAAAAGTAATAATTGTATGAGGCTTTCAATAAGAACACTGGTGGGATGGTCTAGGGCAGCATTTCTCAAACTGGGGTCCACAGACCAAGGATACCCCAGGGGGTCCACTGGCCCTGCTGATCTACTCCTCCCCCTCCCTCCCTCAACTCCTTCCCCTCCCTCCCAGTGCCTCCTGCATGCCGGGGAACACCTGTTCAGCAGCATGCAGGAGGCGCTAGAAGGTAGGGGGAGGAGTGGGGATGGGGTGTGCTCAGGGGAGGGAGTGGAATCATGTTTGAGGCTTCCTGCCTTGCTGATCAACTCCTCCCCCTCCCTCCCAGTGCCTCCTGCATGCTGGGGAACAGCTGTTCAGGGCTGGGAGGGAGAGAGAGGAGCTGGGACAAAGCACGCCCGGGTGGGCGGGGGAAGAGGAGGGGCAGAGGTGGAGCAGGGGCGGAAAGAGGTGGGGGTGTAGCCTCAGAGGAAGGGATGGAGTGGTGGCGGGGCATAGGGCTGAGAAGGGGGTGCTTGGAGATCCCTGAAAATTTTTAAATGAAAATAGGGGTCCTCGAGTTGCTAAAGTTTGAGAACTGCTGGTCTAGGGCAGAGGTCAGCAACCTCTGGCACGCGGCTCGTCAGGGTAAGCACCCCGGCCAGCCGGGCCAGTTTGCTTACCTGCCGTGTCAGTAGGTTCAGCCGATTGCGGCTCCCACTGGCCGCAGTTCGCCGTCCCAGGCCAATGGGGGTGATGGGAAGCCACGGCAAGCACATCCCTCGCCTGCGCCGATTCTCACACCCCATTGGCCTGGGACGGCGAACCGTGGCCAGTGGGAGCCGCGATCGGCCGTACCTGCCGATGCAGCAGGTAAACAAACTGGCCCGGCCCGCTAGGGTGCTTACCCTGGCGAGCCGCGTGCCAGAGGTTGCTGACCCCTGGTCTAGGGCATATGCAAAACTGCTGGAACATGCAAGTTTCTCTGCACAATTTTTCTATAAGCTTCCACTAAACAGCACATGAAATAAGGCAATTACAAACGCAGCCATCCACACCTATGGAAGAAGAAGAGATTCTCTTGGAGATACTATGCCTGACAAATCATTATCTACAAGGTCAGTAAAATAGATGGAAAGAATGTTAACTTTGTACCTATCATTGAAGGTGAAGGAACTAGGCATTTTAATTTAGATTGTAAATTCTTTGGAGCAGGGAGTATAATTTTCTGTGTGTGTGTGTGTACAGTACCTAGCACAATGGGGCCTTGACTTAGGCCTTGTCTATACTACAGGGGAAATTCGATCTAAGCTATGTAATTTGAGTGAATAGCTTAGCTTAGATCTACTTATGTCTCTCGGGGACTCCCTCTACTCTTTTTGAACTGGTGGAGTACAGAGTTGACGAGAGAGCGAACTGCAGTTGATTTTGCGGGTCTTTACTAGATCTGCTAAATAGACCGCCATTGCATCAATCACAGCTTATGGATCCCCTAGTAAGTGTAAACAAGCCCTCAGTTAAATCCTCTAGGCACTACTGCAATACATTTTTTTAAATAAATAATAATAATTTTAAGACCAACAGGAGGCTGATATATTATTAATTCATGCCAACACATGACAGCTGGTAAGAGGAAGATTTGGAGATGGAAAGACAGGACCATGCATTTCTCTCTATTTAGGTCATCAGCATCAGTGTTTAAATGTCTAATTTAGCAAAGACTGGAAATGTGTTTCAGAATAAAAGTCGGCCTTGAAGATACAAATAAATATTTGTTTAGTGTGAAAGTGAGTGTGTGACAGTCTGCCAAGGTGTGAATGTGTGCGTGTCAGGGTGTGGACACGGGTGTGTGTCATCTGTCAGAGTGTGAATGTGTGTATTGGGGTATGAATGTGAGTGTGTGTCAGTCTGTGACGGTGTGAATGCAGGGGTGTATGTCAGTGTGTGAATGTGTGTCAGGGTGTGAATGTGGGTGTGTGTCAGTCTGTGAGGGTGTGAATGTGGATGTGTGCCAGGGTGTGAATGCGTGTCGGGGTGTGAATGAGGGTGTGTGTCAGGGTGTGAATGCAGGTGTGTCAGTCTGTGTGGGTGTGAATGCAGGTGCATGTCAGTATGTGAATGTGTGTGTCGGGGTGTGACTGCGGGTGTGTGTCAGCCTGTGAGGGTGTGAATGTGTGTGTGTGTGGGGAGGGCATCAGTGTGGATTGCCGGGGCCGGGCGCTGGCTCCGTGTCACTCACCGACGGTGGCGATGTAGGAGGCGGCGCGGGGCGGCCCGGCCGGGCTGGGCTCCGTGTACCTCCTCACGATGGAGGTTTTCCCCACGCAGGACTCCCCGGCCATCACTATTTTCACCAGCAGCGGCTTCCTCGCGGAGCGATGCCCCGGCCCAGCCATGTCCCGTCCGGGGGCCACGTCCTGTGGTCCCGGAAAGGGGCGAGCGGCGGGAGCACCCGACCTGCGCAGAACCGAAACCGGCCGGGCCCAGGGGCACCGCGGGGAGAAAGGGGCGGGTCCTTCGAGCCTCAAGGACGGGCAGGAGGGACCCGCCCTCGCCGCTTGTGGCTCCGGCTGCCCCGGGACTCTCCGGCCTTGCGAAATAGCTGCGGGCGCTGCCCCGCACCAGCCGCTTCCCACCGCCCCGCTGCGTGTGTGTGTGTGTCTGTCTGTGTGAGCGTCTGGGGGTGGTGGGGTTGCGTCTGTCTGTGTGTGCCTGTGTGTGTGAGCCTCTGGGGGTGGTGGGGCTGTGTCTGCGTGTGTGTGTGAGCGTCTGGGGGTGGTGGGGCTGTCTCTGCCTGTGTGTGCCTGTCTGTGTGAGCGTCTGGGGGTGCTGGGGTTGCGTCTGTCTGGCTGTGTGTGTGTGAGTGTCTGGAGGTGGTGGGGCTGTGTCTGCCTGTGTGTGTGAGCGTCTGGGGGTGCTGGGGTTGTGTCTGTGTGAGCGTCTGTGGGAGGTGGGGCTGTGTCTGCCGGTGTGTGTGAGTGTCTGGGGGTGGTGGGGCTGTCTCTGCCTGTGTGTGCCTGTCTGTGTGAGCGTCTGGGGGTGGTGGGACTGTGTCTGTGTGAGTGTCTGGTGGTGGTTGGGTTGTGTCTGTCTGTCTGCCTGTGTGAGCATCTGGGGGTGATGGGGTTGCATCTGTCTGCCTGTGTGTGAGAGCGTCTGGGGGTGGTGGGACTGTGTCTATGTGAGCATCTGGGGGTGGTGGGGCTGTGTCTGTCTGTGAGCATCTGAGGGGGTGGGATTGTGTCTGCCTGTGTGTGTGAGCATCTGGGGCTGGTGGGGCTGTATCTGTCTGTCTGTGTGAGCATCTGGAGGTGGGCCTGTGTCTGGGTGCCTGCCTGCAAGCGAGCTCTGGGGGAAAGGGGGCTCTGTCAGTCTGAGCTCCCCGGGGGCTCTGTCTGTGCCTCCTCCATTAGCCCCTATCTGACTTTTCTTCTCCTTGGCAAATTCTGGTGCTAAGCCCCAGTTCCTGCACTAGGAGGTTCTACCCAAAAAGTGCAGAAGTATTTCCATCCTCACGCTTAGTAATGAGCAGCATGAAGCCTGCACCACCTTTCAAGTGCCAAGTATATAATGTCAGTATGTCACACAAACCCAGCTGCCTTTTGTGTAAAGGTCAGATGGAAAAGTAGTTGCACCAAACAAAGGGTTAATCATTTGGAGAGTAATTTGTAATGCTTATTTCTAGAGGGGAAGTAAAGGGTTGATCATTTGAGGGCAGTTTCCAGAGATGAAGGTTCTGTGGTGAAAGCCTAACAGGAACTTGGCTCAGAAAGTCGATTAAGACACCTACTCAGCTCATTTGTTCTTTCTCAACAGGGCACAATACAATTTAATGCAGAGTTCATATGCTGTAGAGCAGGGGTTCTCAAATTGGGAGTCAGGACCCCTCAGGGGGTTCACAAGGCTATTACCTGGGGTGTCGTGAACTGTCAGCCTCCACCACAAACTGTGCTTTGCCTCCAGCATTTATAATGGTGTTAAATATATTTAAAAGGTGTTTTTAATTTATTGGGGGGGGGGTCACACTCAGAGGCTTGCTACATGAAAGGGGTCACTAGTACAAAAGTTTAAGAACCACTGCTATAGATACAATTCTGTATTTTCCAGTACTGCTTACTACAGCAGCAAAACAAAAACAACATTAAGGGGTGTAAGAGAACATCCTGTATACACAAGCAGACACATTGTATACACTAGCCAAACCTCATCCACCGTCCATTCCCTTCTGACATAGCTATCCTTATAAACAGCATCAGAGCAAGAAGATCTGCTGATCTTCCCTTTTTGCTGCTTAACTCATCAAATATAGTGAAACAAAGTATATAACCCTGAAGAATGAAAGTAATTAAGCACCTTAGATGTCACACGTGTGAAGTACAGCTTAGGGTTCTGAACACCGGACTGTATTAGAAAATCCAGGTGCTCAAGTGCTCCAGTCCTGGTTCTGTCACCGATTTTTTTATCTGCCCTTGGCCAAATCACTTAACTGCTGAATCAGTTTCTCCTCCTGTGAAATGGGGATAATAATATAATGTATGGATATATTTTTAGAGATAACAGGCCTATTATAATTGGACATCCCACTGGGATAAAGATTAGCATCCTCACTAGCCAGTTGGTAATCCTCACCATTCTGAAATATGGAACAGTCAGTATATCTCAGACCACTGGGAAATACTGGGTTCTGATTAGTAAGAGGCAGTGATTTATAATTCAGATTGGTCTTGACTCAATGTATTTTATGTGGTGTTCTTTTTCAGAAGAATTACAGTGTTGGAACCTTGAGGTGGGCTTTTAAAAATATAGTTTCAAATAATAAAGAATCTGTATCTTTTTGCAATTTGGCTTAAAATTACATGGGGTCACTTGTTATTTTATGCCAGATTCCAAGAGCCATCACTAGACTACACAAAATGTACTGTAGAAATTACTGGGATTGTTATGTACTAGAGGATATAATTTCTATAATTATTTAAAAAAAACACAGTAGTCAAATTGTTTGGCATGGAGCAATGTAGTCATTGACAACTGAGACTCTGGCCCATAACGGTCTCAGAGCTTCTGCTACTACTCTGTCTGTGTTACACATGCATCATATTGATTGTGCTTGTCCACCCTTCTACTTCTTGTCCTGAACTCCCTTGGTGGCTATGTCTTGAATTTAGCTGTATGTGTAAAAATGTCTACTGCAGTGCTGAGCTTGGTGCTGGGTGGGATCACATTTGGACTTGGAGCCAGAGGCTGCATGTCAGCTATCTCTCCATTTTAGGATTAGAGAAATCTGCAAGGACTTTTCCCCCTGTCTTTTTTACTTTGTTTCATCACAGATGAGGAGACGCAGAGCTTCAACAGTGCCCATACTACAAACCCGTGACGAGCATAGGAACCAGTAATTTACAGCTTATTTTATATCAACTTCCTGGCATCATATAAGACACAGAAAATGGATTCTGATAACGCATCACAGCTGAGAAAAGTAAATTATCAGCTCACATTCCAAGAGAGTTCTGGTCTAACTAAGGCTATGTCATCACTGAAGGGTTAAGTCATCTACATTCAAGTTTGCTGGTCTCAAGTTAGCCTAGCCTGAGTGAGAGCAGCTACACTGCGAAAGAATGCTCAAGCTGCACAAAAGTTTCTGCAGTGATTGTTTTAGCAGCTGATGAGTTGTTCTAATTGAGCTGTAGACTATTCCCCTGCCATGCCCACCAACTCCAGCTAAAAGCACTACCATGCTCAAGTTAACGGGTTTTGTGTTTAGACAGAACTTAAGTTAGGGGCAACACTTGAGTTGTAACTCAAATGAACTCTGCAGTGAAACCCTAAAGTGGCCAGTGTCACCATTGCTAAAGCTACAATATCACTTTCCTCTTTCCCCACACCACTCTACTCACATTCCTATCCACAAGAGGACAGTCTTTCCATCTGTTATTACCAGCTACAATATAGTTTTAAGGTCAACCCCTTTACAAATTAGTAGTGGATAATTGCAACATAACAAAATGCTGAAAACACAGTTCTATCCAATTCAGTTTGTTTTAAAAATTATGCTTCAAGTCCCAGTAACTGAATTGCTCCTATTTGTTCATACTGGATTTGTGCTTATATCTCCCACCCTGTAAACATATTCCACATCCCTGTAAATTGAAATAAAGTTGTTTAATTCCAAGAATGAAATTGAAAGTCAGAGCTTTATGAAGGTCATGGATCGGAGTTATTAGAAGAGCTTGTAAGCTTCCACAACACATTCTATGTAAATCATAAAACAAAGTCATATAACATACATTAGTGGCCCCAGTGTAACCCCCTTACACCATCACTATGAAAGCAGGAGACTGCTATTGTTTCTTTCCTTTCTTGCTTGAATCATTCCAATAACATGATTCCCTTTGAAAACAGGATATTTGTTCCAATTTGAGAAATGATCCTCTGTCTTCCAGAACTCATCTTAGAATCTGTCAGTTTCTCTGGGTCCAGGATATTAAAAGGAACAGTTATTTAAAAAGGATGTAATAACGGACCTTTGTGCACTTAAAATTCTCACTGGTACTTCAAGTTCACTCAAATAAATTAACAACTTTTATGGCAGAGGACCAGGTGACACTGAGATCCCTTGGCAAAGGGTTTCCTGTTCTTTGCAAACAGATCTCACCTCAGACCTGACAAATTCACCTACACCAAACACATCTTACAGGCTATTCATCCATAAAGAGTAACATATAAGGTATCTACAGATAGCTCATAACTTGTCAAGATTCAATCATTGTGAGATGTATGTATGGATAATAGTCAAGGAACAATGTATTTATATTGAAAGTATGCTATATGGATTTGGAGTACAAATTAGTCTCGATGATGACCCATTTAGGCAAGAAGGAGCCATCACCCTCCATAGTCAGACGGTGAGGTAATTGCACTCGTCTACCCTTGCCACAATCCCAGAATAATCAATAGAAAACCATCAGAAACAAGGACAAAAACAATCAAAACTACTTAAAGGTAGAAAAGAAACTCTGCAGCAAAGCATACGTTTGTTCTGTCTGTGAACAGAAACAAAAGATTGTTTTCAGTATAACAGAGCATATGGAAAAGCACGCTGTATCCATTCACTGAGGAAAACCCCTGGTGGATGGGGTGTGCTTTCAGGAACCTTTGGTTCCTGGTTCTTGAGAAACCAGTCAGTTCTGCAACAGACTGAACTTTGGGGGAAATCTACTTTATTAGATAGGAATGGTAACTATTGACAAAAGTTTGTGTTTTATGATTTTGTTTTGTATTGTAACCACTTGTTTCCATCATTCTCCCTTGTTTGTAGTTAACTCTTTATTCTTTCTTAAATAAACATTTTATTATAAGTGCTCACAACTTCTGTGTGGTTTACAGAAGTGGTGGTTTAAGGCAAAGAATCTGGAAATTCTGTGAATAGCCAGTGTTAAGGGCCGGATAGTACATGGGAATGATACAAAGAGAATTGGGGATTGGGGTGCATCTATTGTTAACCTGCTTTGTGAAGAAAGGGCAGCATAAGTCCAGAAGAGAGTGCTTGAGAGGGTTGGCAGTCTCAGGAAGCTCACACCCTGCTACCACACACACAAAAAAGACTTCCTCTCATTGGAGATGAGGTGGTAACAGGTTGACTCATGGTCCTGGGTCCCCTGAGAACCATCGTAGCCCAACTTTTATTTTTTGTCCTTGTGATAGAGCCAGCTTAATCTATAATGTAAAGATTGAGGGTTTATTTGTTTGTTTTGGGGGATATTATTATCATAACTACTCCTTTTTGCCTCACGCAGTTAGCCAAAATTTGAAGTCCTGTGAATTGTTTCAGTTAGGAGGAGAAATTGATGATGGAGTGAGGTATCTTTGATGCAATCCTGTTTATTTATAAAGAACATACAAAGTCCTGTTCCCCTGAACACAGCAGGAATCAAAATAGCAAGAGATTTCTCTGCTCTCAGATCCATGTCTTTTTTTAAAACAACGCTAGGCCCCAAATCTCTCTTTCTTAGGTTGGTTTTTTTTCCCCCCTTCAGGCTATGCTACCAATATTTCTGTGGCTATCTGGTGCTTCCTTTTAAACTTGTCTCTCTGCTTTTATGGTCTTTCTGCTTCTCTTTCAGACAAAGTTTCATAAAACAATACCCACATGTGTCTGGCATGTGTCTGTGTTTTGGATGGAGACTGTTATTGTTTAATTTTGTTATACACTGACTTTTGAGTGCAGAAGTATAGTCTCCTAGAGGTATCCAGGGTGGTCTTTAGTTTTCCCAGATTTCTGGGTGGGTTCAAGCTGGTTCTGTTTTGCAATGTCTAGATATCAAACCCATCCTTGTTGCTGTTGACAGCATTTGGCAGAAGGGTTACAGCTGTCAAGCCAAAAAGGAAAGGTTGATTTTTGATATGTTACCAAGAAAGAAATGGCAACATTTTGTCAGATCCTGGGAAGCAGAGGAAAGCATAAAGATGATCCTGAGATTGAGAGTTTGGGTGACAGGAATAATGAACTGTGGACAAATTCTAATCTCACTTGCATCCATATAAATCCAGAGTAAATAATCCAGAATAATTCTCACCAACTTTAGTTGCTGAAAACTATAGATTTACTCTGCAGAAACTGAGATTAGACTCTGCCTTGTTTGTTGTAAACTGTATGCGTAAAAGATTTTCCCAGTCTTACTAACCAAAGTGTTGCTGCATTACACGGATAGAAGGACATTTGAATGGATTATCTTTGGTGTTTATTCAAAAAAGACAATAGAAAAATACTATTGACCATTCTGCAAGACAATGCAGATCTTGAAGATTTACTGTGTATCTGAAATATTAGATATGTGATTAATTATCCTTCTTAAAACCACAACACATTTGAATACTGATTTTAGACAGCTTTCTTCATCCCTCCTTCCATTCAAAAAGCCCAGATTTGCCACTGGTTAAGAGACAGAAGATGTAAATAAGATGTAATAAAATAAAAGAGATTGGCTCAGGTGATATTTTTGATTGTACATGGTAACTTGGATAAATGAAATGTAAATAACATTTACAGTCTGTAAAGGATAAAACTGCCTGATTCTGAGGCTCTGAAAACATTATTTTCAAAACTTGAAGAAATTGGCTTTTTTTCAGCATTGGACAATGTAACCATTCTGCAAGCTTTATAAGCTGTTCAGATGTTAAGCTTTCATCAAGTTCTACTCCAAATTCACTCTTATTGAGAATATTTCACAATTGAGAGAGCTGATAAAATATAGACAACAGCCTGAAATTCACTGCTTACAAAGGTTGTGGTTTTTTTGTTAAAGTTTTGTAGTATTTAAAGGGGAGGGTATTCTATAGATGCATTGCCCAGCATTTTCAGTGGCAATTTTAGGCTCAGTTAAGTGTTGTGGTTAGGGTTCCAAAGTAGTCAATCAGACCTGGTTACCACCTAAAGAACTGACCAAATGACCACACAGAGACAGGGAAAAATCTTCTCTTTTGAATCTAAAGTGTGTTCTGTGTTAGTTCTCTTTTCTGAGTGTTCTTTGTTAGTTCTGTTTTGTCTGTTCTTTCTTTAGTTCATGTCTCTAGTGAGTATTTAATTATTCTACTAATTAATTATTAATTCTTTAATTAAAATTAAATTATTTTTATGATTTGATTGCTAGAAATTCTTTATTGCTTGTTTGCTGAGATTGCTTTTATTTGAGTTTGGGGAGGATTCTTTGGGCTCATAGAGGGGATGATTCTTTTATTCCTGATGAGTGTCTCTTTCTTTCTATTTACTTTTCTTTTTTTCTCTTAATTCTTTTCTTTTTCTTTTAGGATTCTGGTTAATCTCTTTTCTTGTGGAAATTGTTGATTGAAGGGGGGAAGGTGAAGGGCTTCTGTGTGGAGGGGGGCTGGTTTTGGAGGGGAAGAGTCTCTGTCTGGGGCAGGGGCTTGAGGTGAGGGAAGAGAGAGGGAGAAGAGGGAGTCCAGGGGTCTGTGGGTTGATCCCCTGGGGGGTGATCTGTGTTCCCAGACTGGGTTCTGGGGGGTGTGGGGTTTGGGTGGAGACCTACCCAGGATTTGGGGGGGGGGGAAGACATTTTGGGAAGACCAGGACATGCTGGTCCTTCAAGTGAAACCCAGTGGACATAGTGTGGTTTTTGAAAGCTACATGGTTTTTTGGGAGTTTCTCTTTTTTTTTTGTTGCTTTTTTTTCGCTCTTGAGGCTTTTCTTTTTTATTTTCTTTTCAGGGTTTTTTGTTTTTCAGTCAGCTTGTTTTAAGGCAGTTTTCAGCCAGGTTTTTTCCATTGTTTTTCCCATTGTGAGAGGGATTACTAAGGTGGGTGTCAAGGTGGGGGGAAGTCGTCCATTGTGAGATTCCCATCCACTCAGGAAAAAACAGGGGGAGAGAGTGCCCAAGAAACAGGTTTTTTTTCCAGGAAAAAGAGGAAGGGAAGAGACATCCTCCTGAAATCTTTTCCCTCCTTTTTGAAGGATTTCTACAAGGATTCTAGAGTTACTAAGAGCCAAGGCCATACTATTTTAAGAGCACAGAAGGAAAGGAGAGTACCATCAGATTCACAGAGAGGTTTAGCTGGGAAGGAGAGGAGGAGAGTTTTTTTTACAGCATTTTAGCTTTTTTTTTTTTTTTTCTTTTCTTTTTCTTTTTCTTTTTTCTTTTTTTTTTTTCTTTTTTTCTCTTTTTTTCTTTTTCTTAAAAAAACTCTAGGAAAGCTGAGAGGAGGTACTTGTCTAGAAGCTTGTCTAGAGTTTTTTTTTAAAGTGGTGCAAGTGCTAGAAACAGGACAAACCAGTTTGTTTTTTTGGTCTTCTCAGTTTTTTAAATTTCAAACTTTTTTTTTTGTTTGTTTAGTTTTTTTTTTTTATTTTTTTCTCTCTTCGTGGGAAGAAAGGGTTAGGAGTGGAAAAAAAGCCACACCAGCCAGGTGTGGCCAGCACCAAAAAGCAGCACCAGCACACACACAACAAAGCCACACTGACTGCAGAGGGGTGGCACACCCACCCCCACACCACATCCCCCAGACACTGAGGCCCACCCATGGCAGGTGAGAAAACTGCTGCCTTGGGTGAAAATTTTAATGAAGAACCTGTACAACTACTCAGGAAAAAGGACTGGAGAGGAAGATGGACCAGGAGACTGTATGCCATTGCTGTCTAGACTGGTTACCACTCCCCATCCCCTGAGGGCTGGGTCACCACAGGTCCAGCCCGTGGCCAGGCCAGAGGGGCCAGCCAAGCAGGCCTCCCTCCCAACAAGCCCCTGATCCATCCTCCCTGACTCCAGGCAGACCCCCAGGACCACAGAGATGCCAGAGGATACCAGCAGACTACATCAGCACCCAACAACATGCCAAGCACAGCAGCAGGAGCCAACAACCCCAGGCAGAACCAGCGCAGCAACCAGCGCAGAACCCCAGGCAGACCCAGCGCCAGCACGCATGCCAGCAATGCTGGCGCCAGCAGGGCACCAGGGAACGCCAAAGAAGCAGCCAGCAGACCAGGCCCAAGAGGCTCAGCCAGAGCAGAGCCTGAACCTCCACACCCAGCACCAGCACCACAGTCACAATGGAAACTCTCACATCTCTCGCATCTCCCAGACCCTCGGGAACAGCTCCCCACTGAGCAGGCAGCAATGACAGCCAAGCTGAGACAGCCTTAAGCTTGGGCGGGGCGGCGGCGCCCCGGCATGCAGCAACTCCAACCCCTCTCTTTTTTTTGTTTCCAAGTTTGTTGTAAAAGGAGACTTTTACTGGTGGACACCAGGAAGGCCAGGATCCTCAAAGACAGTTGGTAGTTCAGTTGGTAGTTCCAAAGCCTAACTGAAGGGACTGAGCTG
Organism: Mauremys reevesii; assembly: GCF_016161935.1. NCBI lineage: Eukaryota > Metazoa > Chordata > Testudines > Geoemydidae > Mauremys > Mauremys reevesii. The sequence goes on from NC_052624.1 coordinate 213,237,419, forward strand.
GCCCTGGGCAGTGGGCATTGGTGGGCACACAAAAAAAAGACAGGGAAGTCCTTCCACTGGGAGGATGGGCAATGGGGGGCCAAGTAGCAACAAGTAAAAGTAATCAAAAGTGTTCTTCAGTGTCAAATATTTTTTTGTTTGTTTTTTGTAGTAGTATATGTAGTGTATTTGCATGTGTGTTTATTTTTTTTTTTTTTTTTGTTTCTACCACAGTACACACCACCAGTAGTTCATTGGGGGGTTTGGGGGTGTGTCATAAACAGATATTAAAAGTCTGTTTACCTGTAAAGGGTTTTTACCTGTGTACCTATGACCACCTGACAACCCACTGGACCAGGAGACCAAAATCCAGATCATCTCGGAGGAGGAAGCCTTTGTGTGTGTTCTTTGTTTGTCTGTTTTCTTTTCAAGAGAGACAAGAGAGACAGTCATGTCTCCAAGAGTAGTTTTAGTTCTTTAGTAGTGATAATTAATTAGAATAGTAATTATTTATTATTTTGATCTTATTATTTGATTTCTATTTTGCTAATTTTGTAAAAGGAAATGCTTTTGTTCTGTTTGCTTTTTTGATTTTGCTTTGAGAGGGGAGGAGAGGGGAGGGATGAGATAAGATTATGTTATTTATATGAGTGAGCTTGGGCTTGGGCTCATAGAGATTTTTTCTTTCTTTTTCTTTTCTTAAATTTTTTTTTTTTCTATGGACTGGTTACTTCCTTCTCTTGTGGGAAAATCAGGGGAGGGGGGGGGTGGGCTGCTTTTTGCTGTGTGAGTAGATTCAAGGCATTTGAATCCAGGCTTCTCTCTCCGGGGAGGGGAGAGGAGAGAGAGAAAGAGGGGAACCTCTGTGAATTGATCTGTGTCTGTCCAAGGGAAGGGGGAGTGTCCCGGCCCACGGAATTGACCGGGTGGTGGCAGCCGAAGGGGAGACCTACCCTAGGATTTTGGGGTGGGGGGAAGACATGCTGGTCCTCACTTTGAAACCGGCCAGTTTCAAGTGAGGGTAGACCCAGGACATAGGCCTATGTGATCTGTAGTGTAAGTTAGGGACCAGCTCTTCCATGGGCCTCACAGAATGGAAGTTGATTCACGCAGCCTTTTGGACAGATTTCTGTCCCCGAGCTGCCTGCCATCACTGATCCCTGTCCCTGATTCTATCTGACTTGGATACTAGGAGGTTATAGGAAATATTGAATAACTCAAGGCTGAAAATTTCAAAGCCACTGAGGGTATTTGGATGCCTGATTCCTGTTGAAAAATCTCAGTCTAAATGCACTTCTTGCTCATGCCACTGACACATTGATTTTAAGTTTGCATTACATTTTCTTTTAAAATACAGTTAGTATTCGATCTCTATGTTATTTATAAACTATTTTATTTTCCCAGTACAACTCAGTTTAAAAATTTCATTGAGGAACAACTCCTTCTCCCCTGCCCCCACACCTACTTAACATACTATCAATTCCTAATAAAAAAATCAATATGCAAACACATTTCAGTCATTTCCTTGATTACAGTGCATTCATTACCCACAACTATTCCTTAGCCTCAAAGTAGAAGCACAATGCATTCCTGACCCTATTTCTCTGACCACTTAGGGCATATTTCAGAGCCCCCACCCTTTGGCTGTCCCTAATTTTCAGAAAATGTCCCCACTTAGCCTAGACGATGGGTTGGAGATGTTTCTCCCTTGCTCTCACGGATGATGTGCAAATACAGCAAGCACATAAGGCACATAATGATGATAAACATCTGGCCTTATTGTGAGTTCTGCCACCTTCCTTCCAGTTTTCCAAATACCTACTCCACTGTCATTCTGCAAATACTCAGGGGATAGTTAAATCCCTCCTTTCTTTTGTCCAATGAAAGGTTTCATAAGCCAGGGAAGGAGTGGGTAAGCTGAGTCTCCTAGAGTGACTTCCAGAAGGAGGAAGCATAATTTCATTAATGTCCATAGTGGTCTGGGAAGCAAAAACTCCCTTGCTCATTCCAGCAAACATCCCTGAGTTTCTAGCCATCATATAATCATAGAACAATCGGGTTAGAAGGGAGCAGTAGGGTCATCTAATCTACCCCCCCTGCCAAGATGCAAGATTTGTTGTATTTCAATCCTGGCATCATGAATCTTTCCAGAACATCCTACATTAATGTTGGTAAACCTTCCATGGTGATCAACCAGGCCTGGTAGCACCATGGAGAAAGACTTTATCAAGAGAAAGAGATATTTCTCCGGGTATATAGACAAAGAATAGGCATGAGTGTCCCATCAGTACCCCCAATGCAGTTCAGGAACCCCATTTATGCAAAGCCATCAATAACCTTTTGTGAATTGACAAGCTTTATGACCCAGCACAACAGAGCCCTCCTAATAGCATCGGAAACCTTCATGACAACACCCCTAACAGTTGATCTACCAACACCAAACTGGTTATAGTAGGAAGAGAGCCTGAGACATAAGCCCTTGTATCAGAGGCCTGGGCTAAAGTAGTGGTCAAAGCTTTGCTAATATAAAGCAAAGTCGCCAAACATCTAATTACACTGGTCAGCTACTGACCTGTAGCAATTGAGGGTGATGAGTTTCCAGATGGTGTTGGCAACATATTTCTCCATGCTGAGGAGACCCGTGTATCTTGCTGCTGGAGCCTCGGGGTGAGATCCGCCCAGATCTCAAGGAAAGTAGCTGAAGTTCTGCCACCACTGCTGGTCCTGTCAGTTCTGCATCACTATTCTCTCCCACCAGTCTGTGCTAGCTGACCAAGATCAGAAGCAGCATTTCACCAAGTGAAACTACTCCTGCAGGATATTTATCTGGAGCAAAGTGCTCATTTTCATCGCTTGGGATTGTAAAGAATGTAACATTGAATTTTGCATGACAAACTCAGGCACCTAAAAGCAACAAAGTTTACACTAAAAAGACTTGGTAAGAGCATTAGGAAAATGTGGCATTATTAAGAAAGCAATACTACAATTTAAAAAAAATACTGGGAAAATAAAGTAACTATATATAATGAAATCCAGCACTTGGTTGTTATCAACTCAGGATTGAGTCTTCTACACCATAAAATATGAGAAGAAGAAGGGGGCTGCAAGGGAAGGAGTCTGCAGTCACTCCCTGGGAGGAGGGAGGCTATCAGGGAGAAGAAGGATGGCCAGGGAGAAAGAAAGCCCTGCGATCCTGACCTGTAGTAAGGAGTCTGGCAAGAGTCTAGGAGAGGTGAAGTAGCCACGGGGAGTAAGCTCCAGTAGTAAACCCAGAAACAGGCAAAAAGACACAGAATATGGGTAGGAAGGACCACAAGGAAACACCAACAGGGACTGGGCTGGAACTGAGCAGACCTGGATTACTAGTTGTAGGGTCCTTTGGCTGGAACCCATGTAGCAGGCAGGCCCAAGTTCCCCTGCCAGCCACTGATATAGTGGCATAGAGCCCTAGGCTGGGACTGAACCCCATCTGGAGATGGCATTTGGACCGTTGTCCTGTTGGACTTTGTCAGAAGAGTGGATTAAATGGTGTCCTGACAGGAGGGCCAAGTTATGAAAAGAAAGATTACTGCAGAGTGAACAACAAATAGCAAGGGGACACCTGATACAGTAGAAACTACATTCTTGGACCTAAACACAAGGAGGCACGCTAGCTGTGAGTGGCAACCACATTACAGCATCCCACAATGCACTGTGAGAAAAATCACAGAGCACAGAGCTGAACTGCAGAACATTATACCATGGGTATCTACCCAGAATGCTGCAAGGTTGGTTCCAACAATCACAGAGCTGTGTGGATGCAGTGATTAACAAGGAAAGTGCTATCACAAAGCAACATAGACACACTTCAGCTGATATAGTTAAAAATCACTGCACTTAGAGTGAACAAATGAATCTGATGTAATGTCCCTGTATAGGCAAGCTCTCAGGCACTTCTTTCAGGACCCCTATATTGCCAAGCCTTTCACATGAGGGTCAAATTACAAAGGTATGGTTCCCTTCATTATGGAAACTATGAAGAAATTCAACAAGGGGCTTCAGTGCACGAAAGCCTGGAACACCAAGACACATACAAGGGAGAATGACTGAGTAACTGAATTGGAACTCATGATACCAAGAGCATAACACTGAACTGTCCTGCCTTTCATCAGGGCGTATGGAATAGTGAATTTTTCCCCCACCCAACTCAACCAATAACTAGCATAATTTTTAAATTATTAGCTGAACTCAGAGACTTTGGCCAATGATGTGTTTGAGGAGCCAGAGAGGAACCAAGTATTCCCACTCTACATAATGAGAGCTAGAACAATTGCTTAGGTGAGGTGACAATGGGACACAGTAATGTTAGGGACACCAGCACAGTCAGTGCAAACAGTATCAGACTCACCCAGAAGACTAAGCACTCAGTCTATCTAGTGAGCATTCTTTTTGTTCAGTAGCAGGTCAAATTTCAGGGTGGCTGGCCTCTCCCAGGCTTTCTGAATGGGGCTGCTATGCAGGGACAGAGAAAATCCTGGACTGCTTCGTGCAGGGGTGGGCAAACGTTTTGGTCCGAGGGCCACATCTGGGCGGGGAAATTGTATGCAGGGCCATGAATGTAGGTCTGGGGGTTGGGGTGCAGGAGGAAGTGCAGGGTGTCAGAGAGAGTGCGTTGTGCAGGAGGGGGCTCAGGACAGAGGATGAAGGATGCAGGAGGGGTGCAGCAAGGGATGCAGAGTGTGGGAGAGGGCTCAGGGCAGGCAGTTAGGGTGCGGGAGGGGTGCGGCAGAGGGCTCAAGGCAGGGGGTTGGGGTGCAGCAGCATGCAGTGGGGCTAAGGCAGGCTTCTGCCTGCCCTGGCCCTGCGCCACTCCCGGAAATGGCTCCTGGGGGTAGGGTGGGGCAGGCGGCTCTGCCGTACACTTCCCTAACCTGTGGGTACTACCCCCAAAGCTCCCATTCGCCGTGGTTCCCCATTCCTGGCCAATTGGAGCTGCAGGGGGCAGTGCCTGCAGGTGAGGGCAGCACACGGAGACCTCTGCCCCCCACCCCAGGGGCCACAGGGATGTGGTGCAGCGCAGGTCCAGGGCAGGCAGGGAGCCTGCCTTAGCCCCAGTGTGCCATAGGGCTGGGAATGCCGCGGGCTGGATTGAAAGCCCTGATGAGCTGCAGGGGCAGCTCTATGTATTTTGCCACCCCAAGCACAACAGTTAGGCAGCCTTTGGTGGCACGTCTGCAGGAGGTTCACCGGTCCCGCACCTTTGGCGTACCCGCCGACAAATTGCTGCCAAAGCTGCAGGACCGGTGGACCTCCTGCAGGCATGCCGCCAAAGGCTGCCTGACTGCCACCCTCACAATGACCGGCAGGCTGCCGCCTGTGGCTTGCCGCCTCAGGCACATGCTAGGTGCGCTGGTGCCTGGAGCTGCCCCTGATGGGCTGGAACCAGCCTGCAGGCCATGGTTTGCCCTCCCCTGGCTTAGTGGTACCAAACCCTTCAAAGAGATTTGGATTTTGTTTATGTAGGTGCCCATGTAGTGACTGAGTTTTTGCTCTTCCTCTACTAAGCAGCTAAATTATATAAATCTTTTCCTGTACTTAGATCCATGATATTAGTGAGTCATATCACAATAGATGTTAAGTAAATAGGGTGACTAACAGAAGTGTCAATCAAGATAAATGACCAAAATCACTTACAGTGCAGTATTCTGTATTACAGAATTAATCTGATTTATGTATGTATCTGTAGGCATTTCTATGATGCTCAGCATTAGAGGCTTGGGAACTGCCTGCTAGAGACCATCTCTATTTCTATACCATACTACCTCATTAGTAATCTGTGATGCTGGCAGGCAGCTCTCCCTAAGAGGCCACCAATTTGGAGAGGTACCCCTCCTTGCTCTAGTCTGAAATAGCCTGAATTTGCAAAATCCCTCTGTTATCACAGGCTATTTGGGAGGGAGGGAGAGGATGAGGTCTGGGATTTGTGGGTGTGCTCTGGTGCTCTAGGCTTCCATGCGCTGAAGGACTCTTGAGGAGTTTATGTTAAGTACTATAAATTATTGTAGGGGGGCAGAGCTGGTTTTTATTTTATTTTTGGCTCTTTTGTGGTTCTAGGGAGGTTGCTAGCTTCACATTGGTTTGCACCAGTGAGACTGCATTTTTCCTCCATGTCACAGGTACTTAGAGCCCCAGATAGACCTTTTTCCATGTATCATATAAATCGAAATAAGTGAATTAATAAATCAGTACAATGGGGCAAGACTGAAGGATGGGTTTAGTGCTATGAGGGATTAAACTGTTTGGAAAGTGCCATGAACAAAGTATGAGTAAACCTAAAAAAAAAACAACCCACCATTTGTTTTTCTTTAACTAACTAACCCATTTTGATTCAACTATCTGACTTTGCCCCTGATATCTTTAATGTGATTATCAGTCACAAAATGATATTTTATTTATCATTAAAAGATTTTACAGGCAATTTCCTTTAAGTATTCTGAAAGCACAAAAGAAAATAAAGGAATATGCAATACTTAAATCTTATAAGCCTCTTCCTAGAAAAAATTGCCACAGAAATCAGTAGTAAATACATCTGTTGTATATAAATTAAATTATGTTGAGCTGTATCATGCTAATGACTCTAAAACAATATGTACATTAAATTTTTTCCATTTGCAATTCAGGATTCTCAGAATAAGAGACTCAGAGACAAGGATAACCCATGTTCTCCACAACAGATTCTTGGAAACTGAAAAATAAGGTCTTTTAATAGTTCATGATAACTGTTTTTCTTGGCTTAAGCATAGGTTTTAAAAAATGGTACTCATTGTTTTGATTGTAGTTCTTTCATGCATGGACAATCATGCTGATGATGCATTCACTTTGAGTGAATTTTCCAATTGAAAAAGTCCTCTTGAGTGGCTGAAGTACTATGAATCACCAGAACATAATCTAAGGCCCATAAAAAACACAAGCTGCAAAAAGCAGCCACAGCAAGAAGACATATTGAAGTTGTGCTGCATGATTCAGCTAACACAGAAAAAAAAATATTTTGTTAAGACGAGAGAATTTCAGGAATCTGACAGTTTTGTTAAGATTAATATCACATTTTGCCAGAAAGACAGTATTAACTCTTCTGCTGGACCACCAAGTTAGACCTCACAGCCATTCTTCCTGCAATGTGGGACAGATTCCTAAAACACAGGACACCAATCCTTGAGATGTCAGCCATAATGCTGGACAAATTTTATGTTCCTATTGCCACTCCCCTCTTTTTTCCCTTTGCTGTTCTCTCTCTTCCCCCATCTCTCTGTCTCCCTTACTCCCTGTCCTTGGAATCTCCTATTCATTCCCCACATATCTTCTCCCCTTCCACCTGGTATGACCTGTGGAAACACTACCCTTGCTGTTGCCACACCACTAGGTCCACTTCTGATAACTGTTACTACTGCCTGTACCAGTTGGGTCAACAAAATTTCTGTGATCCTATCTTGTTAGTATGGACGTGTAAGATCTATTCATATGGTATGTGATAATGAGCAGCTTTGTGTTGTACATGTTTGGCAGGAAGGCATTTGTGGTATCATTCTTGTAGCATTCTAATTTATGCAGACATTGCAAATAAGTTTGCAGACAATGTCTCTGCAAGATGTATATTAAACTAATTTTTTGGAATTGCAAATGTAAAAGGGTTAATAGTTATTAATCTTTGTCAAGTTTGTGTATAATTTAATATATCAGGGTTTCTCAAACTTCATTCATCGTGACCCCCTTCTGACAACAAAAATTACTACACAACACTGGGAAGGGGGACCGAAGCCCAAGCCCCACCACCCAGGCTGGGGGGGCCAAAGCCCAAGCTCTGCCATCCTGGGGGGAGGGGGCGCCGAAGCTTGAGGGCTTCAGCCCTGGGCGGTGGGGCTCAGATTTTGGCTTCAGCCCCAAGCCCCAGCAAGTCTAACACCAGCCCTGGCAACCCCATTAAAACAGGGTCACGATCCACTCTGGGGTCCCGAACCACAGTTTGAGCACCGCTATAATATAGGTATGTGTAATGGGGCATCTGCCCCACACTGGCCCGTTAGGGATTAATAGAGCCCTAGGGAGGCTGTGCAGGAGGCAGCTAATCAGGGCCGGGCTTGCCCATATAAGAGGAGCTGTGGAGTAGAGCAACTTCAGTTGCTCCCTGGAGCTCAAGGAGGAAGAACTAGCTGCCTTGCAGGAGGAAGAAAGCTAGCACCTTGGACAGAGCACTGCTGGGCAGGGGCAGGGGATTGAGAGCGAGCTGCCAGATGACTGCTGGCATGCTGAGGCCCTGAGACAAGGGTGGAGAAGGTGCTGGGGCTGTGGGGAAGTGGCCCAGGGAAGTAGACTGACGGGTTGGAGGGGACACAGCACGTGGCTGCCATCTACAGGGTCCCTGGGCTGGAACCCAGAGTAGTGGGTGGGCCCGGGTCCCCCCATGCCCCCACTCACCACTGAGGAAGTGGCCGGACAGAGGACTGCCTTTCCCCCAGAATGGGGGAAGCACAGAGTGTGGCACAGCCAGAGGGATATGTCATGAAGAGGACACTGCAGTCCTGAGAGTGATCTGGGTCCAGGAGCAGAAATGATGGCGGCAAGACATCACCAGAAGAGGGCGCACTGGTGAACAGAGCTAATCTCCAGGACAGCCAGCAGGAGGTGCCACAGTTGTGATTTGCACCCCATCACAGTATGTAAATTTATTTATTCCAGAAATTACTTAAATTTGCCAAGTGTTTGCATTGTTTAATGTAGACTTTCAGCATGGAGGCTTACAGCAATAATGTGCCCAACCCATCACATCAGGTGTGGCTACAGACTGTTATAGTAATCATGTATGATTAATCGGTGTTTGGAATCTCAACCATGATTTTAGGGTCTGATCCTGCAATTGATAGTACCTGGGTAAAATGTTGCTCCACTTGGAGTACCAGTGAAGATGTCAGTTAGGTTCCACACAATTGGAATCACAGACTGGAAGCTGTGGGGTGGTAAGTGCCTGAATGGGGGAAAGACACTGTACACAGTTCTGGCTTGGATAGAAGATAGAAAGGAACCCAGTGTGTGCACAAGTACACCAACAACTTTTCATTTGGGCTGGAGTTCAGCTGCCAGCACTTTCTCTGACACAGCTAGAAGCTTTTAGATGTAGACTAGAGAAACAATTTACAAATTGTAGTACAATAGCTACCTATGAGTCAGAAAATGGAGGGAGAAGCTGGGTCCACTTGGTATAAGGGAAGTAGCCCTAATAAGTGTGGCATAACAGATAAATGGTGAAAGAGTCCCTTGGTGCAGACACTGCATAGGATAGTCATATAGTGCTCTACATAGGCCCTCATCACAATCTCTGGAGTAGTGGGCATGCTAGGGGGCAGGGCCAGGAGGGGGAATGCCAGGCACAGGAAGGGTCTCTCTGTATCATATGCAGTTATAAGGCTTTTCAGCTATTGTGGGCTGCAGAGCAACCCATAGAAAGCCAGGAGTGGGAGGGGTTGTGGTGGCATTGTCAGAGCAAGGCAAAGCAGTCAGAGTGCATTGGTCTAGTGGGACTCTTTGTGGAACAAAGTTATTATTCAGTTCATGGGTGGCAGAATCTGTTCCCTTGGGAGCTCAGCACAGAGCTGTTCCTCAGAGAGTTCATCACAGAGGCTGAAGCAAGAGGGTTTTTTCCCCTTCAGTTGGCTAGAAGAGATTGGGGCCTTTAAGCTGGATGGATGTGGGAATTCAGTTGACTGGTTAAATCTCTCTGGGAATTTGTAAATTTTGCCTCTCAAGAATCTGGATTAAAAAAAAGTGTCTGAGTGATGGGACTTACTTATGGTGGAACATTGGAGAATTTTTAAAGGCTTATCCTGTTCTAAACCAAAGTGGAACCAGACTGCTGGCGCTAAACATTAAAAAGGTTGTAGAGCAGTTTTTAAACTAGGTGATGGGGGAAAGCCGACTGCTGCAGAGAGGATCGGACACAGACTTCTCTTAGGGGAGAGTCTGATGATAGAGAATCTCCAGGTTATAGTCAGGAGCAGAGGAATGAGAAATATAATGTAAGGGCCGGATCAGATGATGAACAGTCACATAAAAAAGAATCTGGCACATCAGAAAAAGGCAGGCTAATAAACAGGGACAAGTTTTTAAAGTGCTTGTACACAAATGCCAGAAGTCTAAATAATAAGATGGGTGAACTAGAGTGCCTTGTGATAAAGGAGGATATTGATATAATAGGCATCACAGAAACCTGGTGGACTGAGAGCAATCAATGGGACACAATCATTCCGGGGTACAAAATATATCGGAAGGACAGAACAGGCCGTGCAGGGGGAGGAGTGGCACTATATGTTAAAGAAAGTGTAGATTCAAATGAAGTAAAAATCTTAAACGAATCCACAGGTTCCATAGAGTCTCTATGGATAGAAATTTCATGCTCTAGTAAAAATATAACATTAGGGATCTGTTATCGACCACCTGACCAGGACAGTAATAGTGATGATGAAATGCTAAGGGAAATTAGAGAGGCTATCAAAATTAAGAACCCAATAATAGTGGGGGATTTCAATTATCCCCATATTGACTGGGAACATTTCACTTCAGGACGAAATGCAGAGATAAAATTTCTCGATACTTTAAATGACTGCTCCATGAAGCAGCTGAACCCACAAGGGCGACTCTAGATTTAATCCTGAGTGGAGCGCAGGAGCTGGTCCAAGAGGTAACTATAGCAGGACCGCTTGGAAATAGTGACCATAATACAATAGCATTCAACATCCCTGTGGTGGGAAGAACATCCCAACTGCCCACCACTGTGGCCTTTAATTTCAAAAGGGGAACTATACAAAATGAGGGGTTAGTTAGACAAAAGTTAAAAGGTACATTGACTAAAGTGAAATCCTTTAAAGACACCATAATAGAGGCCCAACTTCAATGTATACCCCAAATTAAGAAAAACTGTAAAAGAACTAAAAGAGCCACCGTGGCTTAACCACCATGTAAAAGAAGCAGTGAAGATAAAAGACTTCCTTTAAAAAGTGGAAGTCAAATCCTAGTGAGGCAAATAGAAAGGAGCACAAACGCTGCCAACTTAAGTGCAAGAGTGTAATAAGAAAAGCCAAAGAGGAGTTTGAAGAACGGCTAGCCAAAAACTCCAAAGGTAATAACAAAATGTTTTTTAAGTACATCAGAAGCAGGAAGCCTGCTAAACAACCAGTGGGGCCCCTTGATGATGAAAATACAAAAGGAGCGCTGAAAGATGATAAAGTCATGGAGAAACTAAATGGATTCTTTGCCTCAGTCTTCACGGCTGAGGATGTTAGGAGATTCCCAAACCTGAGCTGGCGTTTGTAGGTGACAAATCTGAGGAACTGTCACAGATTGAAGTATCAGTAGAGGAGGTTTTGGAATTAATTGATAAACTCAACATTAACAAGTCACGGGACCAGATGGCATTCACCCAAGAGTTCTGAAAGAACTCAAATGTGAAGTTGGAACTATTAACTAAGGTTTGTAACCTGTCCTTTAAATTACCCAATGACTGGAAGTTAGCTAATGTAACGCCAATATTTAAAAAGGGCTCTAGGGGTGATCACAGACCGGTAAGTCTAACCAAATTAGTTGAAACAATAGTAAAGAATAAAATTGTCAGACACATAGAAAAACATAAACTCTTGAGCAATAGTCAACATGGTTTCTGTAAAGGGAAATCGTGTCTTACTAATCTATTAGAGTTCTTTGAAGGTCAACAAACATGTGGACAAGGGGATCCGTGGACATAGTGTACTTAGATTTCCAGAAAGCCTTTGACAAGGTCCTCACCAAAGGCTCTTACGTAAATTAAGCTGTCATGGGATAAAAGGAAAGGTCCTTTCATGGATTGAGAACTGGTTAAAGGACAGGGAACAAAGGGTAGGAATTAATGGTAAATTCTCAGAATGGAGAGGGGTAACTAGTGGTGTTCCCAAGGGTCAGTCCTAGGACCAATCCTATTCAATTTATTCATAAATGATCTGGAGAAAGGGTAAACAGTGAGGTGGCAAAGTTTGCAGATGATACTAAACTGCTCAAGATAGTTAAGACTAAAGCAGATTGTGAAGAACTTCAAAAGATCTCACAAAACTAAGTGATTGGGCAACAAAATGGCAAATGAAATTTAATGTGGATAAATGTAAAGTAATGCACATTGGAAAAAATAACCCCAACTATACATACAACATGATGGGGCTAATTTAGCTACAACGAGTCAGGAAAAGATCTTGGAGTTATCGTGGATAGTTCTCTGAAGATGTCCACGCAGTGTGCAGAGGCGGTCAAAAAGCAAACAGGATGTTAGGAATCATTAAAAAGGGGATAGAGAATAAGACTGAGAATATATTATTGACCTTATATAAATCCATGGTACGCCCACATCTCGAATACTGTGTACAGATGTGGTCTCCTCACCTCAAAAAGATATTCTAGCACTAGAAAAGGTTCAGAAAAGAGCAACTAAAATGATTAGGGGTTTAGAGAAGGTCCCATATGAGGAAAGATTAAAGAGGCTAGGACTCTTCAGTTTGGAAAAGAGAAGACTAAGGGGGGACATGATAGAGGTATATAAAATCATGAGTGATGTTGAGAAAGTGGATAAGGAAAAGTTATTTACTTATTCACATAATATAAGAACTAGGGGTCACCAAATGAAATTAATAGGCAGCAGGTTTAAAACAAATAAAAGGAAGTTCTTCTTCACGCAGCGCACAGTCAACTTGTGGAACTCCTTACCTGAGGAGGTTGTGAAGGCTAGGACTATAACAATGTTTAAAAGGGGACTGGATAAATTCATGGTGGCTAAGTCCATAAATGGCTATTAGCCAGGATGGGTAAGAATGGTGTCCCTAGCCTCTGTTCGTCAGAGGATGGAGATGGATGGCAGGAGAGAGATCATTTGATCATTGCCTGTTAGGTTCACTCCCTCAGGGGCACCTGGCATTGGCCACTGTCGGTAGACAGATACTGGGCTAGATGGACCTTTGGTCTGACCCGGTACGGCCTTTCTTATGTTCTTATGTTCTTATGTTCTTATCACTTGTGGCATTTTTATATGAATACAATACTTCTGTACAGAATAGTCTTGGTTTTGGGATTAGCTATTGTGTTTCCATTCCACACATCTCAAAATAATGTTAGTTTCTGAAGGCAAGATGTGATTAAAAAGTCCATACCCTTTATCTAAACATAATAAAATCTTCGTTAACAAGAGCTGTTTAGTACCATTTTAACAGAGGAGTAACAGGGGAATGCATTTGTTAACCTATGTTTCTGTTGCGGTTCCTTTTAAACTATCACAGTCGGTTTTGTTTTATTTTTTTGCCAGAAGAGTGGAGTAGCTGTCCACTGACTCAAACTAGTCTGAGACTAGCAGGGAAACAAAGGAAAACCCTTGGAGCCTGGGCATCTCCAAGCGAGGAGGCCAATTCTTTTCCCAAATATATAGAAAAAAAAGGCACCAAACTCTTCAGTTAGTTCAGCCAGGCCCAGAGGGAGACAGCTTTATGGGAAGGGACATGAAGATCTCTGCCCTGAAAGCTGATGCCCACAGGCCTGCTTTTACTAATTTCAACAAGAAGGTAACCACAAGGAGAAAGATACGAGCCTATTCAAAGAACTGGGCATTTGCTGTTTGTTCAGTCCAGGATGGTGTGGTGACGTTTAATGTCAAATTGGCAGTGCATGTTTTAAAATGCATAGGATCTGTGGCCTTTTGATATGAAGAGATCTGTATGTTTGGTTTGTTTCCACAGTATTTGCTGTACTGATGTAGTGATAAGATTGGCTTATGAGGAGTCTTAGGTAACCCTCAAATTGTTCTCAAATATTTTTTAGTTTGAGCAGCTTTACTACACTGTGGTATCTGTATTCCAAATGGGAGCAACTTAGAGAATGGGCATCCATGACTGTCCAAATCTGCATATTTATCTTATGTTATCCAGAGGTGGGAGTTCTGCTGTCAAAACAAACTGAACCCACTCACTATTCCTGCAGTAAAATGGAATTATAGGGGGTACTTGTGTAATCAAAGTTTAGTGGGTTACACATTCATCTAATGAAGGTAAGAAATGATCAATGTTCTGTTCTAACTGGATTTAATTATCTTGATGACCTGTCTTCCCCAAGTCAAAGAACATTTTCTTTGAATTACAGTTAAGAACAAATCAAAATTTCATCCAGAGCCACAACAAAAAATGGTGGAAAAGATTGATTTCTAGATCAATATTTGCACAAATATATTTTTGGAATGAGGACTATTTGGGGACAAGCATGCATGCAAGAATCTGCAAGATTCTTTCATTGCCCCTTTCTCTCTCTCTCTCCCACAGACACTATAACTCCACAACAGATCTTTCACTTCTATCACAGAACCTCTACAAATGTTCAAATCCAAATAATCAGGATCTCCCTCTGAATCCTCAACACAGCCCCATTCCCTTCCTCCCAATGGCACAGCTCTGTTTTAACAATATGCGCAGCACACAGCTAATCAGTCAGCTGGTATTAGAAAATGGAAGCAGCCTGTGAAACAGTGCTGTCACTTACTCTTGGCATACTAGAATAATTTATGCCAAATGAAGGTAATACTTTCTATTAAATTATATCAGAATTTGAAAAGTGGCCTACTTGTGAGATATTATCAGACTATGTGAAGTCTAGAGTTCAGTTATTTAGCTAAAGAAAGAGATTCTCCAAACCAAACTTGTAAAAAGGGAGCATTTTAGATGTTTCTTCAGCCAAAGTTAATCAGTTACTGGAAAAAAGAGAATTCACTTGTCCTAGGAAGACCTAATCTGTAAGACTAAACTCAGTCATTAAAGTGTGAAAAGCAGGGATTTTAGTCCTGCTTCAAGTGTAAATTTCAAACAAACTTAACTATAGAGTTACTACTGCCACGTCCATAACACGGTTCTAAACTAGAGAACCTCAGAGGACTCAACTGTTAATCTTTTGTCCTGTGGAGAATTGGCCACAGGAGAATTATTCCTGTTTGTTCTGTCTTTTAGCTATTGCCTAATCCAGAACAGAATTTTTTTACCTCATGACCACTTAATTGCGTAATCTGTGTCTGTTTTAAGTTGAAACACTTTTTACAGGATATATGTGTCAGTAGAATCCTCTTTCATTTTTTGCCTTCCCTAATTTTGTGAAAATAAAATAATTTAATAGTTTCTGGGTATGTGTGTGGGGGGGTTATATCTATCTATCAAATGACAATTCTCAAAGCTGTATTTTCAGATGGGCTCCTGCTAAAATAAGCAGATGATTAATGGAATCAGAAGAGTCAAAACTGAAACACAGCCAAATCCATTTGGAGGCTTGATTTTTGCCATCCAATATGTCATGCATTGTTGCATATTTGGGAAAATCTGTGTTGCAGAGACTGACATACTGTATGCCCCCAAGTTGTGCTCCCTATGCAAGCCAAATTGGACTGGGATTCATCCTTTACCATGCATGATAATGTTGAATGAGCTATTTCATCCAAGTAACCTGTAGTAGCCATTGTTCAGTGTTATAATTAGTGCTACCCATGGTTTTGTAGGGTGATATTTAGTAACATTATACATTTAAGTCAAGATTCAGCAAAGCACTGAAGTATATGCTTTAGTGCTTTGCTGAATAGGGATGGGTTTATTCAGGTACTTACAATTAAGCACACGCTTAAATGATTTGCTGATTTGGGGACCTCACTGCAATCAAAATTCCTATATTCCCATCCTTGCTGTGCAGCAGGGGGAACAAAATTTCCTGTCTTCCACATAGTCAAATTACTGTCCTCTAGAATATATCAGCATGGCACATTAGCTGTTGAGAAAATATTCACGTATCAAGGATTGAGGAGCAGAGCCTCAATCAGCAGCACGCTCCATCCAGAATTGTGGAAAATCTGCAGTAAACTCAGATTTGCCGCTCTGCAGTTTCCCTCCAGAGGGGTCACAGAGCACAGGCATACCAATGGCAAGGTCAAGAGTTGCGGTTAAGCAAGATGAGGCCTTTTGTAGCTGGCTACCTCCACACCACTGCCAGCATTTAGGCCCTATTTATTGTAGGAAACTGAACCAATATTGATGATGTTTGTCAGCAATGGGTTGCCTCCATCTGGTATTGAAAATTGTTTATCTATTAATGTATATGGGATGATATCAACACTATTACAGACTTGATGAAAGCAATTCTCATTGACACTTTATGTAGGTTTCCCCTTCCCCATCTAAATTAGATGTTAACAATTTTCAGTATCAGTTGCAGGAGGAACGATTCTGAATATCATTGTCAGCAGCAGCACAATTTCATAGTGTAAACATGATATGAACAGTATTCCACAGGATTTCACCTACCACTGAAGTCTAAGAGGTTTAGTTCCAGCAATCCAAATAAAATGTTTTCCCCGATTTCTAAGAACAAAACACAAAGATTGTGATTATCTAAATAATGTTTTTCTATATCATGTCCAATGATCTGTCTACTCAGATTTTTCTCCTTTGGCGTGCCCACGTGAATGTGTGACACCAGAGTGTTTCACTTACATACAGATGACACTGAAGAAGCACATTAGATGGATGTTTCTGGTATAGTGGTCAGCAGTGAAATGATTAAGTATGTTGGCATTTAAGTGATCATAATTAGGCTTCCCAGCTAACAGCTCTTTGAGATACATATTGAAAAGTCACACTTATCTTGCTCCTATCGTTTTTTAGTCTGAGTATAGGCTCAACAAGATAACATATGTCATAATATGGCTTTGAATGTGGATTGTCTAGAGACTTGTTCTGATTGGCTGTTTGGATCTGTCTGGTGAGGTCTTGTACATTTGAGTTCAGTTTACAAAATATATGTATCCCCAAATTCTAAGCATATATTCCCAGATTAAAAAAACGTAAATGTGGAGTTACAGTTGAGTACATATCAATAATTTAAGGGTAAAAATACAGGGAAGTTGTAATTATCCCCAAAATAAGCATTATAAACCCAGAAAATTCAGAGTTTAAGGTTAAATTTAAGATAAATCCAAACACCCAGTTAGGGCACTCAGACAACCTTAACTCTGGCTGGTACTAATGCTGTGAAATAACTGTGCATTATGTGCTAATCATAATTGTACACAATCTAGTTCCAAATTAAATTAAACTTATCTTTAAAGACACATTAGATTTCTTTATTTGCTCTTTCATTTTTCCTGAACAGGGGCTAATTAATATTCTTCAGAGAATTCCATGAAGAACTGTCTCTTTCAAAATGGCTGCCATCGCCTATTGTTCTCAGTGGAAAGGAGGCTACATGCTGCCTTAAAGTGCTCTTTTTCAACATGACCACAATTTCCTGTTGTTCCCAGTGGGAGGAAAGCCAGTCTTCCTTCTGGGAAGATGGTAGTTCTTTGAACATTAGACCCCTTTTAAAGGTGCCAAAAATGTAGATTTAAGTACCTAATTTTAAGCACCTAAATTTTAACACTTAAAGCCTCACCCCTCTCCACAATTATTCCAAATAGCTCTGAAAGGCACTAGCTTGGTCCTTCTATTCTAATCTTTTATGCACCTGTGGTTCCCAGAATCACCTTCATGAATAAGAATATTCCTAGTTTACAATTCATGCCTACATGATAGATTTATACTTCCAAGAATCCACAAATCTTAAATTAATTCTAGAATGCATGTCTGTGAATAGCAATATGCACCAAAAATATTAGTGGGCAATAGGGTCAAGTTATGAATGTTAATTCAACTACTAAAGATACTCATATTGATCTCTCTTATGAATTAGCATATATACACAAAACTCTTCTGTAATTCCCCACACTCAGTGCCTTTCAACAGAATTTGAAGAGAGGCTTGAGAGCTGCCTGGATTCCAGAGAGGTTTCTTGCAGACTTAAGGACTTAGTTTTAAAATAAATTTCTAATAAGTCACTAGAAAAGATTGTGGACTAAGGGTTTTTGCAGGATATTAAGAATTATACCATTTGTTCCACAGCTATCTGCAAATCCTCCTGGTGTGATAAATATCTTTAGAGTTAACAAAAGCTAGGGTGCAACACATGCCCTTGCAAATCAGAAGAGGTCTGTTTTCAAGACAGTGAGGTAGTGAGAGCTACAGTTGTTGTTATAATGCTGTTAATGGGCAACAGTATGCTAATTAGTCAGATTAACTAAGCGGGTGAGTCATGCAGTAACCCTTCTTGAAAGAAAGTGCCCATTTTGAGATGCTAAATGAGAACATAAATGCAATCAGGCATAGAATTCTTGAAAGATAAAAAGGAGTGCAGACCTGCTTGTTAATGTAGCCAGTGAAATTAATTTTTCTTTTTGGAAGAGGGGTACATATTTTCATATCCAGGAATCATTTTAATGGAGAAGAGTTCAAAACCATCCCAGATAGACAATATGTTTCACTCAAGTCTAAGCAGTTTTAATGATCTAATCTTGCAGAGATATTTCTGGTACTCTTTGCTATGTTTGTACCTTAGGAAAGACTTTTTTTTTTAAATTAGAGGCATTCAAATGTTTCAAAGGAAGACCAAGGTATAATATACTGAAAATTATGGAGCATCTTATCTAGATTTGGTGTAAAAAGATTACAAATGTTTACTGCAAATTCTGAAGTTGTCATATTAAATTAGTCTCATGTTCTATAAATAATATGAACAAGGATCATATAAGAAGGGCTCCCATTGTGCCATGGCAGCTGAGCTGCCACATGCCAGGTGGGACTGTGGGAGCTGTTTTGGGGAGCAAAGCTCTGCAATTTTTTAAAACTCATTGATGGCTGCCTACTTTGTATATTTTAATCTATTTTAAATCACTTTCCCCTTAAGAGTTAGGCGATATTGTACATTACACAATATCCTTTATTAGTGAGGACTCTTATTTGTCCTATGTACTCTCCCAAATTTATACAGTGGAAACAATTTTCGTAGGTAAAGGTAAAAAAGAAAAATGAAAATAAATCCTGAGCCACGCAGTGGTTCCTTTGCACCACCAGAGTAGTGCAAAGGAGTCATACAGGCAGTCGAACTGAGCACATGAGGATTTCCCTGGTGCTGAGGAATTCCTGGATGGTGTGGCTGGTTCTGCACAACCCTGGTATAGGGAGCATGTTGGGGAAGTGCCTGGGAGGGGTTGTGGTTGGAGCACTGACATTCTTACTATTCCTGGCTGGCCTAACAAGCCCAAAGGTTCTCAGACTTTCACTGGGCACTGAATTGGTCCCTGGCAGTCCCCAAGGACTAGGGAAATGCAAATGTGGTGGTAGCAGCCTTTGCACTCCCTTTCCTCCAGCTAGGGTCCTGTGCCAAATACAGCTTAGGCAGGCTGCACAATCAGAGCCACAGTATGAACTATATAGCATAGGGGCCAGCTCCCCAAGAACCCAAGGCTGATTTGCACCTGCAAAATGTACAGACGCACAAATACTTCTCTTAATACACATTAAGTAGAGAGACTAGGTGGGTGAGAATCTTTTATTGAACAAAAGATATTACCTCACCTGCCTTGTGTCTCATGTTCTGGGACCAAAGCGGCCACAAAAAACCACTACACATCCGGTAGTCACACACACACACAAATAATACTTACTTGTGCCAGTACCTATGTGTACCTGTGCATACATAGCGATGTGCACACAGGTCTGGGGTGCTAGAACAATTTGTATAGTGATGGTGCAGCGAGCCATTGAACCAAACTGTAAACCTTGTAGGTGATGGAAACCACTTCAAGCCAGGGGGTGTGGCAGCACCCCTAGTACCCTTAGTTCCAGCACCTATGTTGCAGGTAAAAACCTTTCATGATTAAAAATATGCCTGTGTATCCAGACAGTTAGACAATGACTCAAATGTTAGAGATAATGCTATACACCAGGGGTCGGCAACCTTTCAGAAGTGGTGTGCTGAGTCTTCATTTATTCACTTTGAATTAATGTTTCGCGTGCCAGTAATAAATTTTAAAATTTTTTAGAAGGTCTCTCTATAAGTCTATATATTATATAACTAAACTAGTGTTGTATGTAAAGTAAACAAGGTTTTCAAAATGTTTAAGAAGCTTCATTTAAAGTTAAATTAAAATGCTGATCTTACGCCGGCAGCCCGCTCAGCCCGCTGCTAGTCTGGGGTTCCATTCACCTAGGCCAGCAGTGGGCTGAGCGGGGCCTGCGGCTGGGACCCCAGACCAGCAGTGGGCTGAGTGGCTCACCTGCTTCAGCTCAGCCTGCTGCGGGTCTGGGGTTCCATTCGCTGGCTCCTGCCAGCCTGGGTCCCGGCTGCCAGCCCCGCTCAGCCCGCCGCCGGTCGGGGTTCTGGCCCTGCCCACAGAGAGTGGGTACCTACCTTCTCCCTGGTTTTAGCCCATTTTCCTCCTCTCTCTCTCTGCACTGAGCTGAGAGTGGGAGTGCACTGAGCACAGGGCTGGGGGTGAAGGAGCAGGCTGGGGGTTTGGGTGCAGGGTCTGGCCAGGAGCTAGAATGAGGAAAGGGCTCAGGGTCGGGGCAGGAGGTTTGGGTGTGGAGCGCTTACCTGGGCAGCTCCCATTTGGTGTGAGGGGTGCAGGTGGGAATGTGGGGGGTGCAGGAGATTCTGTTTTGTGCTCAGGGTGGGGATGGGGATGTGGAGGGGTGCAAGAGTCAGGGCATGGGGTGTGGGGGAGCTGGGTATGTGTGGGGGGTGCCGGTGTCAGGGTTGAGGGTGTGGGCTGGAATCGTGGGGATGTTCCCAGCCCCCTGCCCTGAGCGGCTCACAGCAGGGGGCTGGAGGGGATATGCCCTGATTCCACCCCTCTCCCCAAGGCCCTGTCCCCACCTCTTCTCTGGAGCAGCAAGCACGCTGCTGCCTGCGCTTGGCTCTGTTTCTCCCCCTCCCTCTCCAGGGCCATCAGCTGTTCGGCCGCAGGGAGGGAGAGGAGGAGGGGCAGGAACCCAGCACGCTGGGGGAAGAGGTGGGGGAGGAGGGAGCTTGGCTGCCAGTGAAGGCTGCCCTGTAGCAGCAGCCGGCAGGACCAAGCTTCTGCCCCCTGTCCCCACAGGGGAGAGTGGTGGGCAGGGGGCAAAGAAGAGCAGGCCGGCCTGAGTTCAGCAGCGGGCTGAGCGGGGCCAGCGGCCGGGACCCCAGTAGGCAGCAGCATGCCATTAAAATTGGCTTGCATGCCATCTTTGGCACACGTGCCATAGGTTGCCAACCCCCAATAGACACACATGCAGATATCTTGATAAGAATGAAGCTTAAGAGGTTTACATCAGGAGGCTGAGAAGAGAATTTAGCCTTACTCACAGCTTTCTTGTATACTGAATTCACAAAATATTCTTTTACATGCTTATTTTTGGTTACATTCAATTTAGTCAACATTTGTACTAAACAGTCATTTTAAAAAACATGGTTTATATACTTCCAGTCTGATTTCAAGGCAGTTATGGAACAGCTCCTGGCTAGCAGGATTGTTAGAAGACACTGGATATAATATTCTTCATCACTTCCTGACCCTAAAGAGTTTTCAGTGGCATTTTATGGCCACCATATCCAACCCAGAAGTGACTGCTCGTAGGCAGTGGGTGAAGTAATCATATATATCTATATCTATATTTTCATTCTGTAAAGTGCTTTGAAGCTTGCAAAAGGCACTCTATTAATCAAACAGCAACATCAGAGGTCACTCAGCCAATCAGAATACAATTTAGTTTAATGAGAGATAAATAAGACAGAGAGCTACACACACACAGCGCCAGGCTGTGAATATGGTATTTTTCATGGTCATCACAAGAATTTTCATATACATAGAAAACAGTTGTGTCACTGCCATTTCTCAGGCCAGTGTAATATCCATTACTGGGTTTGATGTCTTACTTAGCTTTGTATCAGTATGATTTTAGGAAGAGTGTACATTATTTTCATGAAAACAAATATGAGCACGAGGAAGCATTTTCCCCTTGCGTGCAATTCCTACTAAAGAATTTACATTCTTCTAATTTACTGGTTTACCGCACCACTTAGTGCACTCCTGAGGTGTGCAGAATGTCCTCGCAGTTAAGAATGTGAAGATGAAATTTACCCTTTTTGCACTGAATCACTCACTCTTTCCCTGAAGTCACCATGTTCTTTCTTCCCTCCAATTCTCCTTTAGCCATTCCCCTAAAAGTGTTTGGGGTTTTTTTTTGAACACTTACAGAATGGAACAAGAACTGGTAGTTGAAAATTTGTTTTGAATGTACAACAGTTGTATATTTTAAAAATTAATTTGGTTAAGTCTTGTACATTATACTGTACCTATCTGTATAAATCAGTGTGAAGGGAAAGAGGTATGTCAAAATAGACTCAGGGGCTCAGAAACAAAAATTGTGTTGCATCCTGCCTATGAAGAGTCACACTTCATAAGTTGTCAGAGGGAGAAGTAGACATGGCCAAAAGACCCACTAATCCAAGGGCCAGCTGTGCAGAGTGTTATCATAGAATATCAGGGTTGGAAGGGACCTCAGGAGGTCATCTAGTCCAACCCCCTGCTCAAAGCAGGACCAATCCCGTATTAAATTATCCCATCCAAGGCTTTGTCAAGATGGGCCTTAAAAACCTCTAAGGAAGGAGATTCCACCACCATCTGTGATAATATGCATCAGGGTGGGGAGGGGAGAGAGGAGGTTTGTGTTCAACTAATAAATGCACTCAAATTGCCAAGCCTCTTGCTGTCCTAGATTATCTGGTCACATAGATGGCAGCAGAGCATGGTATATGTGTATCCAGAACAAAAGATTCTGGAATTGATCTGACCTGTAGGATTCCAGGTGAGCAGGCTGATCAGTGCTAGTGAATGTTGATTTGGTCACCATTAACTTGCACTCAAAGTCTAGCCTCAACTTGTGCATTGTTCCATGAGGAACATGTCCCATATAGGGTAATTTCACCCTGTCCAGGACCTCATGGCAGCACTAGATGTGATATCTGCCTACATTTCATATTTAGCAACAGGCGTATGCCATTCAGGGGTTTCGAGCCACACCCTCAGAGGGATTGTGGTAGCTTTCTATAGTAAATTTCTTCCTACTGTCGCAATCCGTAGCACAGTTATGGCTATGTATGGCCACTTGTCGGTCCACGGCCATCTTGAACCTGTTCAAAGGACAAGACAGCCTCCATGTTGGACCAAGTTCTTGTTAAAGGGCAGAGACTCAATCCTGCCCAGCAACACTGACTGTGTATGCTCTCCTGTGTTTTGTTTTTTTCTCTCTCCTGCTGGGCCATCTAAAGGTCAGGCTAGTTCTGGGTGTGAAGGCCTGATTCTGCCCGGCAACCTGGTTTTTTTGGGTCGGTCGTCTGGAGGTCAGGTTAATTCTGCCCAGCGACTCACTTTCCCACTCTTTTTGGACCCAGTCATCTAAAGGTCAAACTTGTTTACTCAACTACCCCAGTGTGCCGTGTGCAAATCCTGCTGGCGTGGGGTGGCAACAGCTCGTAACCTGGAGGGAGGGGGAACCAGGGAGCCAATCAGAGAGCGACACAAGGGAATGAGACCTTTCAATAAAACTAGGTTTCCCCCCAGAAAATCTTGTCTTGACCATCGTCTTCTTTGGTGGAGTATCCGCGTGTTAGCTGAGGGTCTGATCAACCTTTCAGCCAGGGTCTCTTCCCGGTATAGAGCTCTTGTGTCGTGTCGTTTAACTTCATCTTGTGGATTTATCTTTTGAATCTATTTTTGGTTTTTGGATTTTTCGCTTTGGACTTGGTCCCGGTCGGCTCATCATGCTCCTGGTGTCTGTTCTGCTGGTCAGCTGCTCCTGGAGTGCGGTATTTGTCTTAATTTCTGGCAGTTAGTTTAGTTAGCCTCTCATTTTCCCTTTCCCAAATTGGTACCAGCCCCAAACAATTGCCCATTTGCACACTTGTACATTTGCACATTTGCCTAGCTAGCTTGTTTAATCGTTCTAATTGTTATTAAAATGTTAAATGCAAAATTGTTTTTGTGAATGAATCACTGCTCTGTCTTTGTCTAGTGTGTGTTTAAACTTGGAAGCTGCCTCTACTTAGAGAGTAGCTGACCAAGGGGGTCCAGTCCCCGCAGTCTGAGTAAGTGGAATCTGCCCAGCTGCAGCCGCACCACACTCTGGGTTTACCCTCTGTGTGAACGCAAGGGTGGCTGAGGCAGTGGCCCGTGGGTCTCTTTTCTATGTGCACCGGGCATCGCCCTGACGAACCCGATTCCTACCTTGAGAGATTGGTGTGCCTGTCTATTTGGTGGTGTGGTGAGCAGTATACAGTACATTGTTATTGGTTTGAATTTGCTTGCATTGTTTATCTGAGTCCCAGTTGGGAATTGCCTCCTCCCCCGGCCCAAGGTGTAAAGAAATCCCTAAATAAACGCAGCCACTTGGCTTTTCAGTGTTGCCCTGGTCCTGCCTGTCTTTTCTCACTGAATACCAAGCTTGAACGAACCCCCAGCTAATTCAGACACCTACCATGGCAGGTAATAGAGGGAAGCAACTGGTCCTAAGCATTTTGCTGGAATATTAAAGAGTACATTATTATTTGCAAACTACATTTCTGTTTTTATTCTTGTAAATGAAATACTACCTAACTGGCCCCATGCTGCTGTACACAGGCCATGCTATACAGCAGCAAGAAAAACACAAATGAAGGAAACCATAACCATCAGGTCCTAGCTCACCCATCAGCTGTACTTCCCTTTGATCAGGTGCTATTTTGAACTGGAGAAGTTGTTGCCTGAATGTACTTGCCTTATATTTATACATCCTCTAACCATATGGACTCCCAAAAAGTCTGAAACCATACTCAAACAACCAACAAAAGTAAAAATATTTCAGAATTATGGAAAGAGCAAAGTCTGTCCCAAACACCTCCAAGTTCGTAAACAACCTGTCTAATCCCTCTTCTAAATTCCTTCACTGATTCATAAAGCAGAAAAAAAAAGAGCCAGATAGAAACTGGTTTGCCCTCTCACACCAGTCCTTCTACTTCAGTCAACAGGAGTTTTGAGTGCACATGGAATGCCAGTCTGCACTCATTATCAGTGCAGTTATTTATCAGCTATGTAAATACCACCCCAGCAAGAAGCTCAGAAATGTTCATTTCACATCCTACACAATGGAGAATTTACTTGTGCATCTGACAAAGTGGGTATTCACCCACAAAAGCTTGTGCCACAGGACTCATTGTTGCTTTTTACAGATCCAGACTAACACGGCTACGCCTCTGACACTTGTGAGGAAGTGTGTCTCAAAATGGGCCCAACCTTGCTCTGACTGAAATCTGTGAAAAAACTCCTGTTGACTTTGATGGGAGCAAGATCAAGCCCTTGGTGAACTTTCAGGAAGGTGCCCTGTAGAGAACAGGAATGGGTGCAGCTTAATTGCATGTGAAAGCAGTCAGCTTTGGATGGACGGAACTTAAACCAAAAGGAACCTAACTGCCTGAATCAGTTCCTGAGCCGGCATGGAATGGCACCAGTTCACTGAGAGGGTCATGCTGAAGTTGGAGACTAACTGGAGCAAGAGGAAACCAGAATTCAGTTTGGTAACATATACATGCACTATAATTAGAAGAAGAAAAAAAACATGCACTATAATAATGGAATTTGCATTTTCTATGGTCACCTAATGAACAATCAGGTCCTGCAGTCCTTACTCAAAGGAAACTTCCATTTCTTGCAATAGGACTGCAGAGTCAGACCAGGATATGTGAAAGTTAGGGTTTATTGCTTAATTTCACTAGTTACTCATACTGGTACCTGCCTTACTTATGCACTTGGACTAGACAGTATCCAACTTAAGAGGTCACTTCAAATGTAATAAGGAAATGAAGTTATGTGATATAGGACTTGTTTTTGCATGGCCCTCTTTCAGGCCTTGACCTCTAGGGCCATGCTCAGGAGAAGCACAGAATATGGTAGAACCCCATTTCTAAAGCCAGAGTGTGAGGGGGCTCTGGCATTGCCAAGCTGGAGCAGCTGTCAGGTAAAGGGCTTGCATCCATTGTTGCTGTTCCCTAACAGGTGCCTGTAGCTTTAAGGATGTGGCCTTTTGTTGGGCTAGTTGTCATAAAAGCTCCTCCATGTTTGGGCCCTCACCAGCTCCTCTCAGGCCAATGGGGCTGTGCTACAGCCAAGCAGACTCTGGTTTCTGGTATCACATGAGAGAGGCTCTCAACACTTTCACCTGGCCTCAGGCCCATTGAAAGTACACTGGCCCTTTAAGAGCTTCTTCTTTTAGCCTTTCCCTCAGCTCCTCCTGTTCTCAAAACCTTATGTCAGATTCCTCACAGGCTTGGTAGAAGGATCCTAGGGAGTCCAGTCTTGCTCTAGCTCATGGAGAGCAGAAGGGAAACCTGTTTAGGATTCCCCCCACAGCAATCTCACCTTAGTCAATTTTCAGTCCTGCTCCTGACACAGGGTATTACTAGGCCTCTCTGGCAGTCTCCCCTTCTCACCTGGGCTGCAGCTTCTTATCCCAGCTCTTGCTGGTCAACCAATTAGCTGCAGCTGGGGAGGCAGCTACTTTATCCCACAATCCCTTATTGGCTATTTATACACGCCATCACACATGCCTTTGGCCAGATCACCCTCCCCTCCGCTCCCCTCCAAAAAAAAAATTCATAGGATAAAATAAGGGCTACCATATATGACTCTGTATTTTCTGAAGGACTACAGCCTGGCCTTCCTTTTTGTGTGCAGTGTGACTCCCTTACAATTACATCAGTAATTAATTTGGCCCAGTGTGTTTCTACCCACTGTTACAGCGCTCACTGCAAGTGAAATTAAGTATCCTGTTGATAGGTCTCATGACAGAGATTGCAGGCTGCCCTGGACTGCACCTAATCAGTGCTTGTCTTCTTTCTTCAAAATGACAGTTACAATACTGATCACTATGGTAATCTCCAATCACTTTATAAATCAATTAAAAATTAATCTTATCTGGGAAAAGCAGAGGACAGTTCATTCTCTAATTAGACCCAAACAAGTAAGGTGACCAAATTAGGATTCTTTTTCAGTATGAGTTCCAGTTGTCAAGCTGAAATTCTTCAGCTCTCTGCCCAGCAGTAAATGATGAAACTGTCATTGGTGAAATCTGAAACCCAGGCTCTGAAATGCAAGGTGGAATTCAGGAATGAACTGACAACATAAACTGATCATAAGTAAAATTCTGGAAAGGTATGAGAGAACACTTGTGAGTTCCCTCATCCTCAATAGATTAGCTGAACTATCAGTTTATGTTGATAAGAACCTATGTTAGTTTGAGACTTCATTCTTCACCATTTTGGGGCTAGGATGTGTTAATGTGATATATGACTTATTTTTGCATGGCCCCCTTTCAGGCCTTGAACCCTAGGACCATATTAGCCTTTCACTTCTGGGCCATAATCTTTTGGGTTGTAAGAGAAAAGGAGCTCATAAGTTCACCTTAGCTCCACTTCCAAATGCCCAGACAACACTTCAGGCATTCTTTGCTCAAGAGAGGCTAAAGGCTGCAATAGCAGAATTTTGCGATTGAATGCTGGGCTGCAGAGGCACTGATGTGTAGAAAGCTTGCACAGCCCCTAGCTTCATTAAACCTGTGGTAATTAACCAATGGCACTCGTCCCTCCCTTTCCTGGGCATGAAACCCACCCCCAACAGTTTTTGCAAAGGAAGAGAAAACACAAACAAAGGTATTCCCCACATGATGAGAACACGATGTAGAAAATGGAAATAACTGATACATTATGGTTTGAGAGACAGGAGATTCAGCTTTAATTCCCCCCGAAACTATAACACAGTGGTATGGGCCTGATCCAGCTGCCACTGAAGTCAATGGGCAAACTCCCTCTGACTGCAATGGTGCAGAATCATGCTCTATATTAACATAATAGGTTAGATTTACCCCTGAGCCAGAGACCCACTATACCCTGAGGGGCTCCACCCCTAGACAGGCAAGCAGTGTTCCTGTCACTGCTCTCACTAAGGGAAGGGAGGTCAGTGTAAGGTTTTGCTGGGGGCTGTATAGGGAGGTGTGCCAGGGAAGGCTGCAGAATCAGCACATCTCCTGGCTACACATCCTTCCTGGCTAACATTTCCCACTTTGTAGGCTGTGCTGGTCCCTGGTTGGCTAGCCCCAATGTAGAAGGAAGGTTGTGAATACCTTGTGCCATTACAATCTCCTCCACTCTAGTGTAAACCAATGCTGAACCTAGCCCAGGCCCTTCATCTATGTACGTGGAATATGGTTTATAGCTGGACAGCCACATTTTGGTCTATTGTTAAAAGCAAGAGGGCACATGGTTTTCAAATACATATATTATTATTTCCCAGCCAATTTTTTGATACCTTAAAAAAACATGAATTCCTTACTGAGAGCTGAGCTGCTCACATGCCAGGTCCAGAACCTTTAAAATGAAACATTTCAGTGTTATTGGAGTACAAACATTTTTTTGAAACTTTGAACGTCTTTTTTTAACATGCACAAATCACTTTTTTTTTATTTGGATTTGGCTACTTCACAAACTGCAAGACAGACTTCTTCAGACTTTTCTAAAAATGCTTTCCTTTGGATGGAGAATCAACATGTGACCCCTCCTCCAATATTTATTTTGGAATGTTGCAAGCTCTTGATAATACAGAGGGCCCCAGCCTGCAAACCTTTACTACCAGGGATAGTGCTTCCTACCATGAATAGCTGCATTAGATTCAAGAGATAATAGTGGATAGCGCCAATGCCTGAAATGAAAAGACAAAAATCATGACATTTATTTGTCTTTTCATTTCAGCTATTGGCACAATCCAGTAGCTCTTGACATCACTGGAATATGTGATGGCAAAGCAAAAGCGAACACCCAGAGCACATTTCAGAGATGGTAATACTCTGACAGACATAACTATTCACAAATGTGCTTCATCTTACCCTAGTAAGAGAAGCAAAAGAGCTTAAACGAAAGATGTCTTTTCTAAATGCCCATCCACTGAAAAAACTGTCACTTTCTGACAACAGACCTGATCCTTATTCGTGTGAGTAAACACTATTGACGTAAGTAAAGTTTGTGGGTCTGAGAATACTGGATATCTGGATTTTAGCTTTATTCCTCACCTTTGATGGGAAACCTGACATGACTATTAAGAAGTGAATATATCACTTGTTGAAAAATGCTGAAATATCTGTCCCAATCAGCTCTAGACTGGGCAAGTTATATGAAGACCTAAATAGGATGGAAATAAAGAACTTTAAATCTCTTGAGTCTGAGGATTTACTTCTTTCCTTAAGCTAATCATTCTATCATGATTTCAGCCTGCAGTGTAATGTGCTCTCCTACTATGGTTATATACAGCCTCCTTGTGGTTATGCTCCCAGCTGTGACTAATAGGATCTTCAGAATCTAGAGGTGTGATTTCTTAGAAAGAGTTTCAAAGAGCTTCACTTTTACCTATAAGTTTACAGTATTGAAAAAAAGTGGGCACAGTGACCCTACAAACCTTACATATACAAAATAAAGCTCTATGCATCTTCATTTGGTTATTCATACACCAATAGACCTGTATTTGGGATGTATGTAACCATAGTAGGATAGCACGAATGCACACACACACACAAAATTTGGATACACATAATTACATCACAAGCATCAAGAAAATTTGTTCCTTGAGCCAAGTGATACAGCTCAGCAGTCTAAGGAGTCAATGTTCACAATCCAAACAAGTTTGGTATATATTTATTCAGTTAATGTGAAGTATCCTTAATCGGCCAAAGGTTTTTTTTTGGAAAAAGAGCTCTATGGAATTACTTTGCACAAATATAAACAAAAACTGAAGCAAATGGCAAACAGCTAGAAACTGCATGTCATAACTATAAAGGGAAGGGTAACAACCCTCCTGTGCACAATACTATAAAATCCCTCCTGGCCAGAGGCACCAAAATCCTTTTACCTGTAAAGGGTTAAGAAGCTCAGGTAACCTGGCTGACACCTGACCCAAAGGACCAACAAGGGGACAAGATACTTTCAAATCTTGAAGCGGGGGGTGGAGGGGAGGCTTTTGTTTGTGCTTTTTGTTTTTGTGTGTGTTCGCTCTTGGGACTAAGAGGGACTGGAGATCAATCCATGTTCTCCACATCTTTCTGCACAAGTCTCTCATATTTCAAACTTGTAAGTAACAGCCAGGCAAGGCGTGTTAGTTTTATCAACTTGTAATTGTTCCTTTGCTAGAGGGGTTACCTCTGTTTGCTGTAACTTTGAACCTAAGGCTAGAGGGGGTTCCTCTGGGCTCTTTGAATCTGATTACCCTGTAAAGTTATTTCCATCCTGATTTTACAGAGATGAACTTTACTTTTTCTTTTAATAAAATTCTTCTTTTAAGAACCTGATTGATTTTTCCATTGTCCAAAGATCCAGGGCTTTGGGTCTTTGGTCACTTTGTAACCAATTGGTTAGGATATTAGTCTCAAATCTGCCCAGGAGAGGAGGGGTTAGGGACTTGGGAAATATTTGGGGGAAGGCAGAGTTCCAAGTGGCTCTCCCCTAAGATTTGGAACACGCTTGGTGGTGGCAGCTTACTGTTAACCTAAGTTGGTAAATAAGCTTAGGGGGTCTTTCATGTAGGTCCCCACATCTGTACCCTAAACTTCAGAGTGGGGAAGGAACCCTGACACTGCATAAAACACATGAGAATGATGAGATGCAAAGCAAGAGAGCCATGAGTGCAATTCTTCTAGTGTGTTTATTCTAGATTATATTTGTTTTTATTTTTTTGCTGTGAATTTAGTGCTAATGAAATAGATTGACACCCTGAAGGAGAAGTTGTGTTGTCCACTGAATATGCAAACATGGGCAGTTGGAGCTGCCCTATGCTGCATCACCAGTGTTCCTCAGCACTGTTTAGAGGAAATCACTTCTAGAGGAGAAGGGAGTGATCCGTCTCTATGCCCATTCAAACCTTGGCTGTGATGGTTGATTATTAGTACTAGCAATGACGGTGGTGTCTGTGAGGTGGCTACCTCTCCCCTGGAAACTGAATGGAGAATACTAAACTCAATGCCCATTGTCCACCGAACAGCTACTAGATAAGAACATTGTTACTGCCAATCTGTTTGGGGACAGGGGTGTTGGAACAATTTGTACAGTGGGGATGCTGAAAGCCATTGAACAAAACTGCAAACCCTGTATAATATGGAAACCACTTCAAGCCGGGGGTGCTGCTGCAGCCCCCAGCATCCATAGTTCCAGAACCTATGTTTGGGGACCTAAGGTGCTACTGCAATAATAACCACCAGCTGGGCTGAAATTTGAACCAGTGTCCTAGAAGCAAAAGGCTCCATCGTCCATTACCCCAATCTGATGTAGATTGTTCTATGTAAATTGTAATGATGATATGGATTACATGGGAAATTTCTTGGTGAAAGTACCTCTAGATTTGCACAATCCTGAATACAATGACAGTGCTTAATCAGGGGCGGCTCTAGTGATTTCGCCGCCCCAAGCACGGCGGCACGCTGCAGGGGGTGCTCTGCTGGTCACCGGTCCCGCGGCTCCAGTGGCCCTCCCGCAGGCACGCCTGTGGATGCTCCACCCCAGCCGCGGGACCAGCGGACCCACCGCAGGCATGCCTGCGGGAGGTCCACCGGAGCTGCCTGTCGCCCTCCCAGCGACCCCCCATGGCATGCCGCCCCAAGCACGCGCTTGGCGTGCTGGGGCCTGGAGCCGCCCCTGTGCTTAATAACAACTATCTCTTGAATCAAGGAGTTTCTGGTTTTCCAGGTTTTTGCTTTACTTATGGGGACTACAGATAATTACTGCTGTATTTGCCTTAAGAAATGTCAACATGTATTTCCTTTGAATTCTTGCATTTTGAAAGCCAGTTACTGTGAACTCCTCAAACAGGTAAAAATAACTTTGGAAGTGCCCCATATTAGGTTTGTGGGATTTTGACACATTTATAACACCATCGGAAAGAAAAGAAGGCAACTCAAAATTGAAGGGGTTATAGAGGAATTTGCAAGATACTTGTAGCTAATTCACCTCAGCCATTAATAAACATTTCTTCTGTTACCATTGTGATGATTAATTGCAGTTTTCTGAACTGAAGACCAGAATCCCAAGTCTGATGATGCTACTTTCCATAAATCCAACTGATTACTTTTTCAATGTTGGTGGAGAACATTAATTTGAGAGAAAGCAAAATTTTTAAACAACTAAGTAGTTTCCCCTGTATCTGCTCACATCATTTGGTTTTATTTCTAAGGCCATTTAAATACAAGAGCAATGAATCCTAAGTGGACAGTGCTACTAGAACAAGAATTCTAATTTGGGTCCACAGGGAGGCAGAATGTACTAACAACAAAGAGAGCTGGGTTAGCTAAGGGTTAGGCTCCTGCATTTGTTACCAGTGATGCCATGCAGGTGATGAGTGGAGTCACTGTGGGAAACGTGCCAGTATCTCAGTACTTACTCACCATATTGGTGGGTAAGATGATGACTTTCTTTGTTCTTCAAAGAAGCAGTAAAGTGGTACAATAATAGATTGCAATTGAAGGGGAAAACAAAACAATTAGGAAATCAGTATTTGTATTCAGTCGCTTACAATTAAAATAACACATTAGTTGACCACATCTCTAAGTGTACACACTTGTCTTTCGCTTCAGTAAGGGATACAAATATAACAGCCCCACAAGTCTCCTCTAGTTTTATTTTGTAATTCATTGATGCTTTATTAATCAACGGAAGATGCATTCATTGAACTGGATTAATCCTGCATAAGTAATTTTGAAATTTCCTGCTGAAGTTATTTTTCATTTCTGTGAACAAATCATTTATTTGGATTTTCATATATCAGGATCACAGAGATTTGCCACAGTCAGATTTTAATTTTAGCTACATCTGAGCTGGCTTATATATTAGGGCACACAGTTTTGCATGAGAGCATCTTCTAAAATCTGTAATTGGTGTGGAACGCCGACATGCACAGAATACATCTGACAAGGTCCAGGAAGTTAGGTTCAGTTCCACTGAGAAACATCTATGCTGCAGATTAACTGAATCTTTTATGGCATTACAAGCCCTCTAGAATTCATTAGTGTAGTTTCCCTTACCACTAACCACCCTGACCTCCAGCACTGCCATTGCTACTTCTTTGGTCTGACTGTAAAAGGCCTAAACATACCAAAGGACAAAACATCTCCTCTTCTGTTGCTGGTATATAATAGAAAACAGGATCTGTATCTTCAATTGTACAGCAGAATATATTTTGATAACTTAAGGCTAGTGCTCTTGTATTGCCACTTGTCTGGGGTTTCTGTCTCCACTCACATACACCCAGCATACTCAGTTTAAGGAGGATCTGTAAAATGAGATGAGCCTTTCAACAAAGATAACTACAGTACTACATTGGTGAGTCAGTCAGATTCAATCCTTTGTGAGGTATTGCATGAATTTTCCTCATAGGTTGCCCTCAGAGGCAAAAGTAGACAATTCACACCTGCATTTTAATAGCAGGAAAACACAAAATAAATAAATGCTAATAATAGCCTTACATTTGGTTTCCTACACAAAACTTCAAGGCTTCATTTTTCAGTGGAAATTGTGGGTGCTTTCAGGATGGCAATTAGATGGTGGAAGACATTACCCGAAAGTGCAGACCATGTCCCCTTTCAGGGTATGTGTGTGGGTTGACAGGTTAGCAAGCCTCTCTCTCTTCTTGTGCTTCCTGAGCACTATGGAGGCATACTACCCTGCTTGCATATAGAGGGGAAAATGTCTCATCTTCCCTTCTCCCCTCTCTCTTCCCACTGTGACACCAGCAGACATGATTTTGTCCTTTTTGTGACTCATAGCTATAGCATTTTAAATGAATTGGCTTTGGAAAGCAGAACGGCAGCTGTCATAAATCTGCTCACATTACTTCATTTCTCTCCTCTTCTGATATTTCTCTTTGCTTCTCCTCCACTCTGCTCTTCATTCCTCCTGTCCTCCAGTTTGTATCTTGGAACCACCTCTCCTTCTTTTCTTGTCATCCCATCTCATCAGTTTCTCCTCTGACCCTGATCCAGGAGACCCTGTCCCCTTCTAAACCTCCCTTACTTTTCCTCTGACTAGTGGAAGGGTAGACAACCTATGGCATGTGTGCCAAAGGCGGCACTCAAGCTGATTTTCAGTGGCACTCACACTGCCCGGGTCCTGGCCACCAGTCCGGGGGGGTTCTGCATTTTAATTTAATTTTAAATGAAGCTTCTTAAACATTTAAAAAACTTTATTTACTTTACATACAACAATAGTTTAGTTATATATTATAGACTTATAGAAAGAGACCTTTTAAAAATGTTAAAATGTATTACTGGCATGTGAAACCTTAAATTAGAGTGAATAAATGAAGACTCGGCACACCACTTCTGAAAGGTTGCTGTCCCCTGGACTAGTGTCTTTCTCCTCTCTCAGGACTTTCTCCTATTTCTTCCTTTCATTCCTATGTGCTCCTCCTAGCCCCTGTTCCTTCTTATCTGTGTCTGTCCCATCTCTCCTCTTTGTTTCCAGTTTCCATTATGTTTTGCTTTTTCTCCCACATAAAATATAAGAATAAAATCCTCTCCTCACTCTCCTTTTTCTTCCCTTCTCCTGTCACATTCTGTACTCAACACAACATATACACTTAAAAAAATCCTCCCCATTGTGTGTCTCAGTCCATTTTCTTATCTGTCACCACTCTTCACTTCTGTGCTGAAGATTTTTACAGGCTTCCATGTACTCTTTAGAACAGGGATTTAAAAAACTGACTGTGCTCCTCAGCCCTCTAACAACACCACTATTGCTGCTGATCCAATAGCACCACACCCGGAAAGACCCATCCCGTTCCTCCTCCTACCAGCCCAAGGCTACCACCTGTCCCAGCTCCTTAACCTCTCACCTGCATTAGTGCTTCTAGGCTAATGAATGAAATACACATAATCAGAAGTGTTCATCACAGTTTTAGGGAAATTTTGAAGAGGGACAAAAAAAATCCCCATGAGTACCAATGAGAGTTTGGATTTAATTTAATGAGGATCCTTTTCATTTAATTTATTATGAAATGGATGAGAATTAATTTTCCTTTCCCAATAGGCAGAGTAAGTGACACACAAAGACCTGAAGAAGTGTATTTCAGAAGTGTGCAATGGAATTAGTATTTTCCTGGGGTCAAATTCTGCCCTCAGAAATGAATGTGGGGCTTTCACTGATTTAAACATAGGCCACGCATGTGCATTCAAGGGAAGAATTTGATTAATTACATTCAGAGCATAGAGTATATCGCTCTTGGAGAACAGTAAAACGGTTATGCATATCCGCAAAATAAAAATGTTTACGCATCTATGTGATAAAAAACTTCCAAAGAATTTAATGTAGATATTATTTATACATACACTTTATAAGTAGGAATATGGCAGACAGTTGAATTAGTACATAAAGTTTTATTTAAAGTTTTCGCCCTACAAGCAAGCTTCATTTACACATTCTAATACTGTACAAAATTTACATTCTTTGTGACTCATTCAGTTAGCAATTTCCTTGGTCATGCCTTTCTGAAACATAAAGATTTACATACAAGCCTCATAAATCTTTAAATTATCTTGGTAAAAAAAGAACCATTTAAAAGGACAACAAATACCCTTTTAAAATAGTACATTTTAGTAGAGACAGGTAACAGTCACTGGTTTATGGCAGACCTTATCCTGATCTTAAATGTCATTCTAGGTTTCCTCATTTAATATTGTAACATGTTTCCTTTTCATATATATTTATATACTTTAAACAGAAATGAAAAAAGTCATGATTGCACCAAATATATTTTACAAGGGATCCCTTGGATATGAACAATACAAATAAATACAAAACCAACTAAAATTGCACTATACAGTAGAAATGGGTTGAGATTTCAGGATATACACTCCACCTTTATGAGTTCCTTAGTGATGCTATCTGTGGCTTTGGAAAATAATTTGTTTAAACAACTTTTTCTGCCTGGGCAGCTCCCTCACCAATTGCTTTATTGCATTTGTACAGCCTCAGTCTCTACTGAATTACTCCAGTTTTACTTCAGTGTAATTCTGCTGCATGCAAGAGAGCTACACTGTCATAAAGCTGGAGTGATGCCATGGAGAAACAGTCCCACAATATTTATTCTCCATTGTTTATGTCACTCTCTTGGAAGCCTGAATGTATAGTTTAATTTCCAACCAAATTTGTCCTTTTTCTACACAAAAAACACAATGATTTTCCCCCTCTGTCTATTCCTACTGCAGCAGAAGCTAACGTACAGTAGCTGTTTGCTTCTTGTTTATGTATTATCATCATCATCATCAATTTATATGGACAGAAATATTCACAGCTTTGGAAATACTCAGCCTGATCCCTACTGCCTTTCACAGTGTAAGCATTTACAACTTTACAAATGAAGGGCCAGATCATTAGCTGGTGTAAACTGGAGTTGCCTTTACTGATTTTCATGGAGCTATGCCAATTTACATCGGCCGAGGAGCTGGCCTGAGTGCAAAGTGGATGTAAAACACCAGTGATTCAGAATGGAAAAAGTGGTTACTAACCTTCCATACCTGTTGTTCTTGGAGATGCATTGCTCATGTCCATTCCATTATAGGTGTGTGTGCTTGCCACATGCACTGGTGCTGGAAGTTTTCCCCCTCAGTGGTACCCATAGGGGACTCGCTCTGGCAGCCTCTGGAGTGGCGCGCATATGCACCAGTATAAGGGGCACCGCCGGTTCCCCCCTTCAGTTCCTTCTTGCTGGAACTCCAACAGAGAGGAAGGAGGACTGGTCATGGAATGGACATGAGCAACACATCTCGAAGAACAGTTACGAAAGGATAGTAACTGTTTTTTCTTCTTTGAGTGCTTGCTCATGTCCGTTCCATGTTAGGTGACTCCCAAGTAGTACCTCCAGAGGCGGGTAGGAGTTCATGGATGTGTTGATTGCAACACAGTTCTGCCAAAGCCAGCATCATCTCTGGCCTGCTGGGTGATGGCGTAGTGGGTTGTGAAGGTGTGCACTGATGACCACGTTGCGACCCTGCAGATATCCTGGATAGGGACTTATGCCAGGAAGGCTGCTGACAATGCCTGAGCTTTAGTTGAATGGACCGTCACTATTGGTGGAGGTACAACCTGCGCCAACTCATAGCAAGTACGGATGCAGGTAGTAATCCAAGATGAAAGCCTCTGAGAAGACCCCGGGAGGCCATTCATCCTGTCAGCTACTGCGACGAAGAGTTGAGTCGATCTGCGAAAGGGCTTGGTATGCTCTTAGTAGATCACCAGAGCCTGTCAGACATCCAGGGTGTGCAAACGCTTCTCCTCATTGGACGCGTGAGGCTTCAGGCAGAACACTGGGAGGAAAATGTCCTGGTTAACACCACCTTTGGCAGGAAGGCAGGATGGGATGCAACTGAACCTTGTCCTTGTAGGACACTGTATACGTGAGCTCCGAAATAAGGGCTTTAATCTCGGTGACTCGCCTCACTGAAGTAATATCCACAAGGAACAGATACAAAAGAGACAGATACAAAAGAGAATAGGAGGCCAGAGGCTCAAAGGGAGGGCAGTGAGCCTAGAGAGGACTAGGTTAAGGACCCATAGGGGCACCAGGCCCCAGACCGGCGGAAAAAGCCTTTCAAGGCCTTAAGAAACCAGATAGTCATTTCATGCGTGAATACTGATCTGTCCTGGACGTGGGGATGGAAGGCTGAGATGACCGCCAGGTGCACTTTGATTGAGAAGGCTAGACCCTGGTGTTTGAAATCAAGCAGGTAGTTCATAATGGACTGCAGAGACGACTGAGTTGGGGAGATGGCTCTGCTCTGACGCCCAGCAGGAGAAGCCCTTCCACTTTGCCATGTAAGTCGCTCTAGTGGAGGGTTTTCTACTCTCCAACAGAATGCACTAGACTTGACTGAAGCAGGCCTGTTCCTCTGGGTTCAGACATGCAGCATTCATGCTGTGAGGTGGAAAGAGGTTCAGTTCGGGTACAGCAACCTCCCGTGATCCTGAGAGAGTAGATCTTGGTGGTTGGGAAGTGTCCATGAGGGTGCTGTTGCCAAGTTCTTGAGCATGCCAAACCAATGCTGGTGCGGCCATGCTGGGGTGATCATGATGACTGTGGCTTTGTTCCTTTTGATGTTTAGGAGGGTCCTGCTTATAAGTGGGATTGGCAGGAAGGCATACATCAGATCACCTCCCCAAGACAGGAGAAAAGTGTCAGAGAGCGATCTGCTGTCGAGCCCTTGGAGGAAGCAGAATCGGTGGCACTTCCTGTTCCATCTGGTGGCAAACAGGTCGACTTGGGGAGTTCACTGCCTCTGGAAGATCATTCTGGCGATCTCCAAGTGACCACTCATGATGAGAACAGAACGACCTGCTGAGGTGATCTGCCAGCGTGTTTCGGACTCCAGGAAAATGTAGAGCCTCGATGTGTATGACATGCTGGGTACAGAATTCCCACAGTTGGAGGACTTCCCAACAGAGGGCTGAGGACCATGCTCCTCCTTGCCTGATGACATAGAACATGGAGGCCGTATTGTCCATCAACACCTGAACTCCTTGATGGGATAGTTGCAGGAGGAACACTTCGCACGTCAAACAGATGGCCCTGAGCTCCCTAATGTTGATGTGCAGTGCCAATTTTTCCTGGGACAACTTTTGGGTCTTTAGCAATCCGAGGTGGGCTCCCCAGCCAAGGTCCGACACCAGCACCAGTGTGGTTTTTGGGGTTGCAAAAGGTATTCCTTCAGACATGTTTACTGGGTTGGACCACCATTTCAGAGCAGTAAGTACTCGCTGCAGAATTGTAAGGACTTTGTCCAGGTGGTGCCTGGCTGGGGTGTAGACTGATGCCAGCGACATCTGATGGGGTCTGAGCCTCAGTTGCGCTTGTCAAACTACATAAGTGCACATTGCCATGTGCCCTAGCAGTCTGAGGCATACCCTGGCTGTGGTGATAGGGTGGCTTGTCAGTTGAGCGATGAGACCAGACATTGTCTTGAATCTGGGTTCCGGGAGAAAGGCCCTGACTCGGGTAGAGCCCGGAACTGCCCCGACGAACTCTATTCTTCGCACTGGGACCAATGTGGATTTTTGTTTATTTATCAAGAGACCCAGTGCTTGGCACATGGCTTGCACCCACTGAATGCTGTGATGGACTTTAACTGCGAATGACCCTTGATAAGCCAATCATCAAGGTATGGGTAGATTTGAATGCCCTGGCGCCTGAGGTAGGCTACAACCACTGACATGCATTTTGTGAACACTCATGGTGCTATAGCTAGGCCAAATGGAAACACTCACTCAAACCGCAGGAATCTTCTGTGTCCTTGGAAAATGGTAATACGTGTCCTTCAAGTCGAGGGCAGCGTACCAGTCTCCAGGATCCAGGGAGGGGATAATGGAGGCCAGGGAGACCAAGCGGAACTTCAACTTCTTGAGATACTTGTTGAGGCCTCGCAAGTCCAATATGAGGCACAGACCCCCTTTGGGCTTCGGAATGAGAAAATACCAAGAATAAAACCCTTTCCCTCTTAGGTGTAAGGGGACTTCTTCTATGGCCCCAACTCACAGGAAGGCTTGCACCTCTTGGGCGAGAAGTTGCTCGTGAGAAGGGTCCCTGAAGAAGGATAGGGAAGGGTGGTGGTAGTGGGGAGTAGAAATAAATTGTAGGATATACTCCACTGCCACAGTGCTGAGGACCCACCAGTCCAATGTTATAGCGGCCCAAGTGGGGAGGAAAGGAAAAAGGCGGTTTGAAAACAAGAGGGGTGCAGGATTCTAGCTGCAGACTGGGAGGTGGCCCTTGGGCATATCCTCAAGACACCCGCTTGTTACTAGGCGGGTAGCGGGAGGAGCCCGAGTGGGAAGAAGGAGCTGGTTGTTGGCCTTGTCTGCACTTATAGCCCTTGCCCTTCCTGTGGCAGGGCTCCGGACGGGCCTGATTGGTTGGTCTTTGAGGTTGCTATGGTCTGAATCTCTAGTGGGGGTCGGTGTATAGAGACCCAGGGAATGTAAAGTAGCCCCAGAGTCCTTGAGCCCATGTAATCTTGTGTCTTTGTTCTGCAAACAGGGCTAGGCCATCGAAGGGGAGGTCCTGGATTGATTGCTGAGCCTCCGTCGATAGACCGGAAGACATCAGCCACGATGCTTGTCTCATCGACACGGCTGTTGTGATGGACCTGGCAGCTGAGTCCACTGTGTTGGAGGTGGCCTGAAGGGCTGGCCTTGCCACATTTCTCCCTTCATCCAAAATGGCCAGGAACTCTTGACTGTTGTCTTCCGGCAGCGAGTCTGCAAACTTGGCCAGAGACTGCCACACATTGAAATCATACCTCCCGAGTAAGGCCTGATGGTTTGCCATTCATAATTGGAGGTTGGCAGATGAATAATTTTTTTCTGCCAAATAAGTCCAACCTCTTGCCATCCTTGTTTTTGGGAACTGGGCTGGGTTGCCCTTGCCTGTCTCTCTCGTTGGCCGCAGAGACCACTAAAGAGTTTGGGGCTGGGTGAGAATACAGATATTCAAACCCTTTTGCAGGAAATGGGCAGGAGAGAAGATGGGGTCTTCCATAAGGCTTTTACCAGCTTTACTACCCCTTCATGTACCTGGAGCACCACCCTAGATGGAGCTACCGCAGCCAGAATGTCGAATAAAGTGTCAGAGGGTTCCGCCAACTCCTCTGCTTCCAATCCCAAGTTTGCCACCACTCTCTTCAGCAGCTCCTGGTGTGTCTTGGCATCGTCCTGTGGCACTGTCTTGGACAGTCCTGTCACTGCCTCGTTGGGTGAGGATGATGAGGAGCTGAAGGCGGGGGAGGGGCTGGCTCAGCGTCCCTTGCATGGGTGGTCTCCACCGAGGCCAGAGGGTGCTTCTGGGCCCCTTGATCAGATCCCTCTTCTGATTCCAGAGGAGGGTGGGAGACTGTTGCCGACCTCCTCCCTGATGCCCCTGACACTGAGTGCTGCATCTGAGTCTCCGATACCTGGGGAAACCCCCCATGGGTTCCCAAAGTACAATGGGGCTGGCTGCTGGCCCTGGGGCCATGCACTGTCTGGTGGCCCCTGAGGAGCCCCCCCCCCAGATCTGGTTGTGTGTGGCTGGACAGAGGGACCTGCTATCTCCTAAGCCTCTAAGCCCGAGGAGAAAAGTTTCTGCCGGGGTGAACAATGCAGTGCCGATGCTGCATCCATGGCCCCTCCATGCCTGCTATCTTAGTGACTATGGCTGGGGGACAGGTCCTGGGGTTCCAGATCCTGGTGCCATCTGTCCGGGGACTGACAGCGGAGGTTGGCAGATTGGCCACGGTACACCGGCAATCGACATCTAGAGCTCAGGCACCCCAGAGATTGTTGCTGTGAGTCCGGCGATCTGTGTCTTGATGGCAGGGACTGGCTTGTGGTCCCAGCAATTGGCATCATGGTCCTGGTGGACTTCGTTGTCCCAAGGAGCGATGCCTCCGCTCCGGCAACCGGTGCCA
The DNA here is from genome assembly GCF_016161935.1 of Mauremys reevesii. NCBI lineage: Eukaryota > Metazoa > Chordata > Testudines > Geoemydidae > Mauremys > Mauremys reevesii. The sequence goes on from NC_052624.1 coordinate 213,278,860, forward strand.
TGATTCCAGGTACCAGTGGCATGCTACGGATCTGCATTGACCATAGGGCAAGCAATGCCACACCTCAGGGGACTGGTGCCAAGAGTCCAGCGAACAGTGCCAGGAACTCCGGTCTGTATGGGCAAGTCCGAAGCGCCTCCCGGGGATCCTGCTTCGACATCAACCGCTGCGGTGCCAGGGAGCGATGCTGCACAGACAGAGACTGTTGCACAGACCCCACTGCCGGCTTCACTGTAGGGACAACTATGTCTTGATGGGGCGTCGGTAGCACCAGCAAAGACATGATGTCTTTTGTAGCCTGGAAGGCCTCCGGCATGGCTGGGACCTACAGGTGCTGGGAACCTCTGCCAATACCCGGGGTGGCTGGTGGTTCCCTAGGAGGGCTGGGTTGCCTAGACAGCGATGCAGGTGCCTGGCTGGGCTCCGGAGACATGCTGTCCCACATGGGCCTCTTCGGACTTTTCCTTTTCAGTACGGGATGCCACAGAACGCCCTCTCCCAGTGTGCTTCCTTTGCATTTTAGCAGGTACTGGGGACTGGGACCAGCATTGGGAGGCCGGTGCCACTGGCACACTTCATGCTGATGCCACTGCGCTCGGAGTGGAGTCTGATCTCAGTGGTTTGGAGACCGGCACGAGGGCCGACTCCATGAGGAGCGGTCTCAGTCTTATGTCCCACTCCTTTTTAGTTCTTGGCTTGAAGCTCTTGCAGATGTGACACTTATCGCTAACATGGGTTTCCCCCAGACATTTCAAGCAGCTTTGATGAGGGTCGCTGATCGGCATAGGCTTTTTGCAGCGATCACAAGGCTTGAGGCCCAGGGACTGAGGCATGCCCCATCCCTGGGCTAAGTCCCTTAGGGGACTATCAAACTTAGTTAGTTAATAGTATTATAGTTATTAAGAGAACAAAAGAACTACTTATCTAAGAACTATTTACACAATAAATAATAGGAAGAACACTGGGTAAGAATACTTGCCGAAGCAAGGAGATGTTCCAGTACGTCACTGGCAGTAAGAAGGAATTGAGGGGGCCGATGCTGCCCCTTATACCGGCGCATATGCATGCCACTCCAGAGGGTGCCAGAGCCGGCCCCCTACAGATCCCATTGAAGGAAAAACTTCTGGCACTGGTGCTTGTGGTGAGCACACACACCTAACATGGAATGGACATGAACAAGCACTTGAAGAAGTATTTTATGTGCATTGTGTACAGGTCAAAATCCTTATGCAAGCCAAGAGGCAGTGGAGAACCAGGCACAGTGTTTGTAAGTCAATTGCCGCTGCAAAAGGAAGACATAAGCATAAAAACACATAGGGCCTGATTTGCCACTGCCTTGCACCCTATGTAATCAAGTACAACTGTGTAAAGTGGGTTTAACATGCAACTGTTCTGATCTGGTAGCATTTTGACTCACTTTACCAGATGTAAATAACTAAACAAGGTATAAGGCAGTGGAGAATCCAGCCCTGTATTTTTCTGGATCAACAGAGAAAACCCTTCAAATTATGAACATCTGAAGGTAAATCAGAGATGAGGATTTCAGCCACTTACCAGAGTCCCTTCAATTCTATGCATACTAATTTAAAAGTCTAAAGAGGTACCATTATGCTTAAATTCAGTGTTCTTGTCTTTGAAAGCAAATAGCAAGTGTGTTCACTTCTAATGTTAGTGAAAATGAAGATAAATTCTTGTATGTTTACTGTATTAATGGACTGTGTTGTCTTTTAACTGCTTATGAGAAAAACTTACTTTGTAAACCCAGAATTTGAGGTTTAGGCCAAGATTTCAGTCACACCAGCTATAAAAACATTCATTCCATTGATTTTAGTGGAGTTGTTCTGCATTTATACCAGTGTAACTAAGAGCAGAATTTGTTCCTAATCCTTAAAATCACTATTGCAAGAAGTGCTCTTCACTACACTTACACATGGGGACTTTGAAGGCAGAGTGTATGAGAAGCCAAGTTGTGCAAAAATGGAATGACATTTCTTTACCTTTTATGATCTTTTGATGCTGTGTTGCTTGCAGAGCATATGAAGTAGCTGTAGGTTAGGATTACAGAGGGGGAGACAGTTCTGCAATGCAGAGTGAGCTTTTCGGTGTCTGAGTTTTGAAGCATTCATGAACACAACATCCTCATGACTTCACATAGATCACATGCAGGTAGAATATAATGCACAAAACTGATCTTGTCTTTTCAGGCTGTATTTGGACATTTAGCCTTCATTTTTAAAAGTTAAAATCCATGTGAAGAATATTTCTGTAGCGGGAAAAAAGTTAAAATCAGTCTGAAATGGCAGTCTGTCAGCATGTAATGTTCGGTGTGTTCTAGCTACTTGCTTCACAAGACACCGGCATCTATCTGAGATGAGACTTTTTGTTCCCAGTTTGCTTTTAAAGCATAAATCTGAAATAAGGGGTCAATTATGGTAGTTTTGTTTTGCCAGGAATTCTGTTCTATTAAAATATTTACGTCACCCGTTATTACTTTCCAGAATGTAATATTGTTCATTTCAGTGCTTCTCAAATATTATTTGTTGTATGGTACACAGGCTGGCAGTATGACAGTTGAACATGCAGGACCTGCAAGTGGCTCAGCTACATCTCCTTCTAGTTCTGTCCAGGTTCCTTTCTCAGGACTGTAGCAAATAGTAGAAGATTTGTAGGCTCCCTATGACAGAACAAAATCTTATTGAAACATTGTGAGAGCAAAACTTGAGACACATTAAAGAGGCTCAATTGTCATAAAGTGCTGAACACTCACCCTCTCAAAATCAAGTCAGTCTGTATCCACAAAAAAACGAGGAGTCTGTGGCACCTTAAAGACTAACAGATTTATTTGGGCATAAGCTTTCTGCTTATGCCCTAATAAATCTGTTAGTCTTTAAGGTGCCACTGAACTCCTCATTGTTGCTCTAAAAATGT